>NW_024609836.1:52281791-52881791 GCF_016920785.2 Ixodes scapularis | reverse complement strand
AGGCACATCACACACCGCGGCTTCTACGATCGTTTTCTCTTTTTCTTTTCCCCCGTTTCTTTTTTCTTTAGTGAGAAGCGTTTGCAGTGGTGGCAGCGTCGCTGCAATAGCAGAAGCACACCTGCTATTATTTCCGGTGATTCTGCTCCGTTGCATCGAGCGCTTCCGATAATAAAAAAAGAAAAGAGAACCGTAGTAAGAACAACCAAACTCTATATGACATAAAAAAAGCGTTGTGGTAGTTGCCGTCTTGGCTATACTTTGGCGTTCGATACAAGTCTTGGGGTACCGTTTACACGCGTCCCTCTCTTATCCCGGTTTTTGTTGCTTGCTGCTATTGTTGTTAAACCGTTAGTTGGTCGCTCCTCTAGGTCTCGCTCTTCTTTTTTTTTTTTCTTCTCTTTTTTTTGTGTGTTGCGGACATAAAAAGAGAAAAAGAAAAAGCGCTCTAGTTTATATAGACGCGACATACGGTAAAATCGATCTTTGTTGGTCCCTGCCATTCTTTTATCCGTTTTTTTTTTTTTTTTTTTAAATTGCGACGAAGCGTTAGCGCGGTGTGCGGTGCGTACGAATTATATTTCTATGCTTATCTAGGATAATTGATTTCGCATTTTTTTCTTCTTATAATTACTTGGAATTCATTTACCGACCCTCGATACGGCGACAGATCCCGATCCGGCCCCCTAGTGAGAAGGTTAGGATACCACTGCTCTAGTCTAGACTAATGCTAAAACGGCTTGTGTTCACACTAACGCCTACGTCACTAATGCCGTGAATGCGGTGGCAGTTGCGCGATGTGCCCTGACCAGCCGCAAGGACAGCTACAACGTTCCAACAAAATATAGGAGAGATCAGGAACAAGGAGGAACCGCTCTTTTTAGGCTTTGAGTGCGTGCTTGACTTTAGAAGGGTTCTGCGAAGAGAAACAATACACCCCCCTTTAAGTTTTCCACCTTATTTGGCTTGATTTGTTTGTGTTTACATTTGAAGTAATACAAATATATTCCAAGCATCAGGTGCGCTCATGATAATGTATGATTTGTTAAAAAAAAACGAAAATAAATCCTTGCTTAAGTATTTACCCCCTTTTTATCAAGGCTCCCATGACCAGTCATGAATATTTTTCTAGCATTTTGTGAATTGTCTTTACTGTCTCATTTACTTTTTTTACTTATGTTTTTTATATTGGGAGATGCTTGCGTGTGACACCTGTTTGTAAAAAAAAAAAAAAGGTTTTTATTACTAAATGTTTTGTCACGGGGAAAAACAAAAGATAAATTTTGTCTCTGGACGAGGGTAAAACAAATCTAGCAGTGCGCCAGCAGAGTGCTCGCGGTTATGAGAGATTATGTGGACAACTTTTATTACATTTGAAATTCACTAACAGGCTACCCTACAAGCTGGCAAACAAATGACATTGCTAAGCGCCCGCGTGGCTGAAAATGTTGACATTTGGAAGGACAACAAGTTTACTGAAACTGCATCTCCTCTCATGCTGGCCAACAGTGTCGATTGTTTGTTCGCTCTGCTGAACAATGTCGCAGCATTATTATATGGTCAAGAGTGCTCTGGGGGCACAAATTGCTGACACTCGGCAATGCATGTTTGCTTAAAACTATACTTCTTCAATATCACCCAATATGGTTTGATTAAAAAGTTTCCAAAATCGCCACTAAGTTTTTTTTTAAATTTAAGTTGTTGTGTGGGCAACCTTTTCGTATGAAGACAACTGTCAGATTGATATTTTAGAAATTTTGACTTTAACAAGCATTATAGCCGAGCAGCCTTGAACATTTCCAAGGATGGATAAAAACGAAATACAAGCGGTCAAGTTCTTTTTTTGGAGGGAACAATTGTGACAGAAATCAAGTCCAGGTTGAATGCTACTCTTTGGGGATTCATCACCTATGTATTGCTGAGCGAGTTTTGAGGTTTCCGAATTCAAACGTGGTCGTACAGACAAAAGAGATGAAATACGTTCAGGACGTCTAAAAGCAGCAACCACACCAAAAATTGTGGATAAAATCCTTGACTTGGTTTTGGAAGACCGCCGCATAAAAGTGCGTGAAATTGAGGAAGCAGTGTGCATCTCTTCTGAACGTGTTCATCATATTTTACAAAAAGAATTTGGATTCAAGAAACTTTCTTTAAGGTGGGTGCCACATTTACTCAATCCAGAGCAAAAACGCCTTCTATCCCGAACGTCAGTCGACAGTTTTCGCGTGTTTCAGGCAAATCCATTAGATTTCAAGCGACTATTTGTAACTATGGACAAAACGTAGGTCCACCATTACACACCAGAAACAAAGAGTCAATTAAAACAAAAGACTTGGCTCGATGAATCGGCTTGAAAAAAGGCAAAGTCTACTGAGTCGGCTGGCAAGGTGATGTCAGTTTCTTGGGACGCCAAAGGAATTTTGGTCATTGATTATCTCAAAAAGGGGAAAAATGTTACTGGCCAATACCACATAGAAATTTTGGACAAACGGAAACAAGTGATTGAAAAAACTGCCCGGGAATGGTAAAAAAAAGGTGTTTCCCCACTAAAATGCACCTGTCCATTCAAGGCCAGTCGCTCAGCAAACTGAAGTTTAATATCCTTCCGCATCCAACATATTAACCCGATTTGGCTCCCTCGGACTTACAGCTTTTCCTGAAGCTCGAAAATGTACTGACTGGAAAGAGATTTCTGCGGAATAAAGAGGTGATGGAGGCTGGGAACAGATATTTTGGAGATCTCGAAGAAAGTCACTTCCGGGAGAGAATCGAAAGGCTGGAGAAACTTTGGGCCAAGTGTGTCGAGCTTCAGATTTATTTTTGTCTGTTTATATGTGGAAAATGTTCAATCTTCGACTAGAGTTGATTGTCTTCTCGCCTACTTGGACAATCTCACAGTGTTATCAAATGATCAAAAGTGCACGGATGGCAAAACAATGCGGGCATTCAGCGAAACAACTTGTTTGCTGAAACTGTTCCTCCTGTTATGTTAGCCAACGGTATCGATTGTTTGCTTGCCCAGATGGACGATGTCGCAGTATTATATTGTGATTAAGAGTGCACAGGCGGCTGAAAATTTTGACATTCGACAAGACAGCATGTTCGCTGAAACTGCTCCTTCTATAATGTTGGCCAACAGTGTCAATTGTTTGCTCGCCCAGATGGACGATGTCGCAGTATCATATTGTGATCAAGAGTGCCCGGGTGGCAAAAAATGCTGACATTCAGAAAGATAACATGTTTGTTGAAACTGCTCCTCCTCCTGTGTCAGCCAACAGTGTCGATTGTTTGTTCGCCCAGATGGACGATGTCGCAGTATTATATTGTGATGAAGAGTGCCTGGGTGACAGGAAATGCTGACACTCGGCAAGACAGCATGTTTGCTAAATCTGGTTCCTCTCTAATGTTGGCCAACAGTTTCGATTGGTTTTTCGCTCAGATGGACGATGTCGCGGTATTTGTATTTTTAGTATTATTTTATCAATGAATACCTGCAACACCCGCAACGCATTTTTACAGGGAGGGGTCTCAGAAAGAATTGTCGGGCGAATACAGGTCGGAACCTATTATGTTTAAACAGATGTCATTCTAACGCTATACGAACAAACAATATTTAAACGAGAGTTAAGAGTTACAATTTTTAATTAATTATCCACTCTTTCTGACAGGTAAAAAGAACTCCGAATATATCGTTAGCTGAGCTCTAGCGATACAGGTTGCGCCATTATGTAAAGAGTAGAATTTTTTTTGCATTATTCCCTTTCTTCTACAAGACATCGCTTTCCACTCCAATTGCGATTTCGTATTCGTGGTGCTCGCTTTGAACGTACAATTATTTAGGAGAAATCTTGCGCAGCGACTTGGCACTCGTTCTAATTTATTAAAGAGGCATTTTGTTTTTGGGTCCCCGGCTATGCACGCATGCTCAAAGACTGAACGAACAAAAGAAAAAAATGACTGCACCTCCACGTGGTGAATGATGTTGATTGGGGCGAAGCTCTGGTGGTGCTGATGATACTGATTTTATGGTTCATAGCTAGTGCTGGTGGTGCTAATTTTTTTATTGCTCATAGCTAATGCTGAGTTCCGGGTTACGTTTCGACTTCATTATTACTGTTTTATGGTCGGTGAAATGCAGAGCCAGTGGTTCTTCTAGTGGGTCAGCTTGGATCCGCAGGAGCCGTGGGAACGCGTCAGAAAGAGAATGTGTGGTATGGAACGTGGTTATATAAGCATTTGAGCATTTGACCGCAGCCCCCTCTCGTCTATAAACGTTCAGCCAATGCATGCAAAGTTTAACGCGATGGTATACGCATTTGACCGCAGCGCCCTCTCCTGTATAGACGTTGAGCGGCTACTTGCAACGTTTCATCCATGACAGAAACCCCAGCTCTTGAGTTACTACCACATTTCAGAGCCCATTACACGTCCCACAGTCGTGGCCGAGTGGTTAGGCGATGGACAAGAGATGCATTGAGGTCTCTCCGCACAGGTTCGAATCTTCTCGACGGCGCAAACATTTTTTCTTTTTTTAAGAAGACAAATGGGATGGGAATCGATGCGAGCACGGACGGACAGACGGGAGGACAAGGCTAGACCCTAAGGAGTTTCGCCCTTAAAACCCAAAGATTCCTTTAGTTCTGAAGGGCAGAGCTTGAAATTCCCATACAAGAATCCCAACATGCTGTTTGCTTTTCTTTGTTATCGCATTGATATGATTGTTCCAAGACAGATCACTTAAAGAAGTAACACCGAGATAACGAATGGGCCTTTCTCGAGTAAGCTTCTGCATGCCTATGCGTACACCCTATCCCTAAGCCTACCTTCCCGCTGTCGCCATTTTCACAGGGCACCGTCCCGCACGACCAACATTGTAAGCATCTATCTTCTATTTTGACACTCAGTTTTTTAGTATCGGCAGCATGGGGTACAAAAAGCGCTGCAAACCGCAACAGCGGCACGATGCCAATCTCTTCTGACGGGCGGAGGCATGTTGGGCTGCCCAGACAACTCTTTGGACTGCGCTCTTTACTCAAAAAAGTCACATAGAGTAACTTCTTTTGATGTGAAGGAAGGAAGGAAGGGCAGGAAGAAAGGCAAAGAAGTTAACCTGAAGTATGTTGTCCCGGTTTGCTTCCTTGTTTTGAGGGAGAGAGATGAGGTGATTAAAAGAGAAAATAAAGAACAGAAAGGATAAAATAAAAAAGTGTAAAAACTACAAAGTTTGAACGCTGTAAGACTGCGGTGTTCACTAACAATGAAGGTCATCTTCTATAAGCAGAAGTCCAGGAGTCCTAAACTCGTCAAGCACAAAGTTGGGGCCGAAGTTGAAGGAGCGCACTGATTGGCTTATCACGACGATGACTTAGCGCTTCTTTCGCCGACGTCCAATGAGCGCGCTCCGCGAACTTTGGGCTCCAACTTTGTCTTTGACGAGTTTAGGGCCCCAGGCGTGTTGTTTTTAGCAAGTTCATTTGTGACCTTTGCTTCTTTGTGTCGATTGTCCCAAGTATCAAGCACCTTAGTCACGGAGAGGGGTCGGTTGTCTAGGAATGCTGGCGCATTTTTGTGCTGTGTCCTTTCTGCATCATAGATGACACAATCACACAAGATGTGATGAATTGCTTCTATGGAGTCACAGCTTGGGCACTCTGGCTTTGTGACCTGTCCAATAAGATGAAGGAACTTCTGTGTGTATGCTACAACGAGTCTCAGTCAAGGTATGATTGCCTCTGTCCGCCGTTGCATATCACTTGGAAGGAGGAACAAAAGATTCGGATCCAAAGCGTAAAGAGGTTCATCCTGATAGGTCGTAGTATGCCACAATGTCGTTGTTTTGGTGAAGGCGTAGCGATTAATGAAAGATTGTATGTAGTTTTGACAATACGGCACCCTGACGTTTGGGGCTAATAAATGGGCTACTTTACCACCAGCATCAGCTTCCTTGTTCCCAGGTATGTGACAGTGACTTGGTGTCCATTGAAATTTAAGTGTGTCCCAGGTCGAAGCATCTTTTAAAGTTTAGTAGAACGTCAATAAGGATTTGATCGTTTTGATTATGTCTCATAAACGTGCATATAACTTGTAGTGCCGGTTTACAGCCCGAAAATGTTGACCAGTGCTCGGGTGGTTTCGGGAAGATCACTTCAAAAGCTTTATTAATTGCCACTAATGCAAAGGCCGTAGATGACGTCATGTGGATAACCTCGAAGGCATTCGTTGCTAGGTGACTTGGGATAAATACACAAGCTGTTGATCTATTTGAACTTACTGCAGTGACTACGAAGTATATTTGACAAAACAAATTGCCGAATTACGGAGATTGCGGTGTTTGATTTCTTCCTGATTCCCTTAATGTCCACTGGGACATCAGACATGGGAAGACTTCACGGGGATAATGTTGAAATCTTTGCCGGTGCAAGATCATCGGGAAAGTGGGCTCTCATTTTGGACAGAGCTTTCGAGTAGCTTGACTGCTGACGTTCAAGGTCAATATTAGAGGGAGGGTGATTAACATGTCTTGTAATGTGCCTGAAGTGAAATCTAAAGCCCCGTTCACACACTTGCAACCACGTACGACCGACCGAGCCTCTTGCGACGTCTTGAGCCTCTTGCGACGTCTTAGGACCAGCTCCGCAGCACGTACCCTGTCATAAGACGTCGCAAGAGGCTTAAAAATCAGTCTTGTCCCTCTCTGTCCTTTTACCTTGAAAGTGTGTGAACGGCACTTTATTGTTTCTAGCATAAGTAAAAGTTCTACCGGTGTAGCGTGAGCTTCTGCAATCGTCCCCACGGTCCATGTACACGTCGAAAGTCTAAGACATGCACGAAGGGCGCGCGCTTGCATATTTTTAATTGTGTTGAAATTTGTTTGACACATGCCATGTGTTTCGAGCAGACTGTATCGCAGCAAGTTTACAAAAAAAGCTCGATATAGACGGAGGAGGGCCGGTACTATCGTGCCCCGCGTAGTGCTACTAATAAAACGAAAGAGATTAACAAAGCCCGTGAGCTTCTTTTTTTTCAATATGCGACATGCGTTGTCCATGTTAATCCCATATCAATGTATAACGAGGAGCATATGTCTAGTTACGTAGAGAATTGTTTGGTTACAGATACGTAGGGCATATTGATCCATGTTATGCCTTGTAAAAGTGATGGCAGTTGATTTGGCCGCAGAGATTTCAAAGCCACGGAGGTAAAGGCACTTGTGGAGTCTTCTCAAAGCAACCTGTATTCTTGCATTTGCTTGCAACCGAGTAGAACCGGAGGCCCTTATACAGTTATCATCTTCATACAATGACGCGTTAAAGTTTGATGGCAGCACTTGGTCCAGTCGAGTGAGTGTAAGGTTAAAAAGTGTAGGGCTCAAAACGCCTTTTTGAGGAGCACTTCAGTAGACCTAGTGTTCGGCTGTATCACATCGTCAAAAAAATTGCGTCTCGCATTTTCTTGCGTCGTCATGAAAAGTGAGCGTCTCGTGAGGTAATTTTTGATTTGTGCATAGAGACGCTTAGCTACGCCAACCTCCAAAAGTGCTTGGAGGACAGCCTCATGTGTGACACGATCGAACGCTCCCTTCACGTCGAGAAAAGCCGCAACTCTGATTTTGCGCTTGGCTCTTTCCTCTTCTACTTAGGTAACAAGGTCGATAACCGAGTCTATTGAGCTCCGACCTCTACAGAAACCATGCATTATTGTCGGATACGTATTTTGTTGCTGAAGAAACCATTCTAGGCGCCTGTTGATCATTTCCTCCATCCGTTTTCCTACGGAACTTGCAAGTGCGACAGGACGATACGACGAGAGAGGAAGAGGCGACTTTCCAGGTTTTAGCAAATGAACAATTTTTGCTCGTTTTATGAGTCAGATACCTCTTTATCGGTCCATGATTGGCTAAACAAGTTTAGTAGCCACTTTTTAACATCTGTGGTCATATGGGTTAAAAAGGCATATTTGATGCCGTCCGGAGCAGGGCACGAGTTGGGTTGTAAAGACGCGGGTGCAGGCAGAGTCACCTGTGGGACTCCAGGACTGGTGTAACGATTACTGTAATGGATGAACGACCGTTCAATATCAAAAGCCGTTATTTATCACAAAGTTAGTTGTTAATCTAGAAAAAAACCTATCGGGATCAATATTCAAAACATAACTTTTTCAGTATAAAACAGCGATGCGCTTGTTCAAAAGCCTGGCACATATCTAGAAAAACACAGTCAAGCTCTTTTTTCCGCATTCAATTCCGAGAGCGATGTCACGATGAAATCAACCAACAATGATGTGCAAGATGCACCGGACCGAAAACAGTATTGATCTTTTCTAAAGTAATTATGTGTATCTAGATGTAAGCAACACAACTAGAAGCTACTTGCTCAAGCTTGAACTCTACATACTATTGAGGTCATCGAGATGGGCTGATAATTACTGGCGACATTTTTGCTACCGCTTTTGTGGATGGGAACTGCAGTCGCCGTCTTATAATCGCCGGGAAGTTTATGCTCAGATAAACTCGGGGTAAAAGGAACCGAAGGAAACATGAGAGTATAGAAGCACAGTTTTTAAAAACCACAGCAGTGCCGTCAAGACCGGTTGCTTTTGGAGAGTTAAGATTAAGCAGCTTTTCCATTCCCTTGTAGTGTATAATGACTGGCAACATTTCGTCATATGCTAGATTTGCCAAGCGTGGCGTGTCCCCATCGGGCATTTTTGCCTTAAAACAAATTTTAAATATTAATTCAAACAGTTCGCGTTTGCTGAGTCCTCAATTATGTCAGATCCTTCGAAAAAGGAAGCTGGTATGGTAGTTTCTGCCCAATTGTCACTTTTCACAAATTGACAGAATTCGCTTTTATTGTTAGCGAAGTTACTATTTAATTTAGCATATTACGTGACCTTGCATTTTGCTACGATTGTATTGGAACGATAATCCACTTAACCTATGCATGTGCGCCTTTTACTGCTTTTTACAGTAATTACTGAATGCCCTGCTTCGTTTTTTTATTGCCTTCAATAGTTCGGGAGTAGCTCAAGCTTCGCGAACTGTTTTACCATATTTAAGAATGTTGTAGGAATGTACTTGTCTATAAGGAAGTGCAGTTTTTGTTTGAATAGGTCCCACGCTGCATCGATGTCTGTAAGACTTGCCCCTGTGATTAAATACTGCTAGGTACCCTATTGGAAAAACGTACAAGAAACAAACCTGCTGCTTGTACAGTTCTGGTATGACACCAGTATAATTTCTTGTTATTACGTATGCAGCTAGTTTGGTTCCGCTTTCTGCATAACTGGAGATACCGGCACCGCTATGGCTCCGGGTCTGTCTATACTGGCAGCCAGTTTGCTTGCCGATATGATTCGGTGTGCTGGTATGATTTTGCGGCCGATGACGTAGGCGACCGCCATCTTTCCAACAAAAAACGCTTATACCACACCACCACCGTTATATCCAAATCATACATGCAGAGAGACGACCGCCATCTTCCAACAAAACGTCCATCGTTTACCACCGGTATCGTTACATACACCATACATGTCGAAAAAGAACATAAACCGCGTTTACATGAATGCGACTTAGTCGTATTGAATCCAGTTGCCGCATTCCATATGCGGTCATGTAAACGGCATAATGCGCAAAGCGCATCGCATTAAAGTCGCTAGACAGAGGTGGATCGAGATATCGAGTGCGCATTCATTCAGCCCATGTAAACGGAGATCGCATCGCATTTTGGAACGGGGAGGATTATCGGAAGGCGCTCGCTGCGGGAGCGAGTGAACAGCTGAGAACATGGAGGCGGCCAATCTCGTCGGCGGCGCGGAGAGCGGTCCCGCATTTTTTTTCCCGACAACAAACGCAAGCTTTTATTGTGATCATAACTAAGCGGAATATAGCGGAGCTGCTCGGTGTGGGCGGCCCCGTCCAAACCTTTGCGAAGTACGACTTGCGTGTCCGAAGGGGTCACAAAGACATCGGTGCAAGCACGAACGACACCGAGAGCCCCGAGCACTGTTGAGCACTGCATGGTAGCGCAGAACGAGCAGCTCCTACCTCGGTGCCGTTCCCGGCTGCGCAAGAGCCTCTCGGACTCGGGGTACGGTCGCGATCGGCGAGTTCTGGCGCGGCGAAACGCGGAGGCTTCCTCAAAGCGTGCGCACAGATGTCGCCTCTCGTTCAGAGTGAACCGGCGGCCCGGCCTGGAGTCCTAAACGCCTTGGTTTCGATGCTTCTTCCGTCTCGCAACTTCTTCTACAGCACCGAAGACAGCGGGCACTATCTTTACGGTCACTAAATACGTCGAACGGCCTCCACGTGCGATGCACCGGAAAACGTGGTGCGGCTGGTGCCGGAACGGAACTGCGTAACTTCGAGCTTTGAGTCAGCGTGCACGGCAACAAACCGATCGTGACACCAAGCCGCGGATACCGCATCGCCGGTTGACAGCGGCAAACGGCCCGTTGCTCGTATCGTGGGCCGTGACTCGTACTCGGCCAACTCGGCGTCTTTTCGTGGCCCCTCGCGTCGTCGCTACCAGCCGCAAACCCGGCGTCGGAGAAAAGCGAAACCGAAACGTAAAGCTTCCGCCCAGTGGCTTCCGCTGTCGCGCCTTTTCTGACTTCCCGGCTTCCACGCTTCCGGTCGTCGCGGAGATGGCGACGTAGTCAGGAGTGCGCAGGAGTAGCCTTCCCAAGCGAAGCGTACCAGACACGTGACTTGTGACGTAGCCCCAATATCTCACGTAAAGATTATTTTCCGCCTAAAACGCTCGATGGATGGCGCTAGCTGTCCCCGGACGCGCGCTCGCCCATACGGGTGATGTTCGACTTTTTTTTTTTTTTTTCTCGTTTCATTCGGCGCCGTTTGGCGAGTTGTGAGTATCAAAGTAAGCACATCAAACATGTTTCAAAAACCATATTGTTGTCTTTATTGCCAACAAAAAATATGTACACTGTTTTAGGGCATGTTAAAGTCCTTCAGAACGAACTATGGCCCTAAAGATTCGGCGAACGAGAACAGAGATCGCTTGCTTTTTCGACAATTCTTCAAAAGAGTGCGTTCTGAAAACCTTTCTTACGCGCCCCCCCCCCCCCCCCCCACACACACACACACACAAAAAAAAAAAGGTGAATTACACGAGTATGAATTAACGAACAAGTTTCAAACGAAAATAGGTGAAAAACAAACAACCGCCAAACTGAACGCACGGTCCGAAAATCAATTTCAGTCGGAGGTGAAAAAAGAAAAGATTATGCCTCTTAACAAATACGATAATTCAACTTCAGCGGCTAACATGACATCAAAAAGAATCGTGACACGGGTAGTCGTCCTGAGACGGCTTCCTTTTAGCTCGTGAAGATGACCGGCCCCAAAATGAACCACGCAAATCCCTTTCTGCAAATTGCTTCATCCGAGTCTTGAATGAATCCTGATGTGCTTCGAGATCCACTGATCACGCCCAGAAACTTAACCACGCATATCCATACGAGGAGTCATCCTTCGTTAATAAGCGCTGGCGGAGAGACGAAACTTACCGATCGGAACTTACCGCTGGGAAACGAAAGAACAAAACTTAAGAAGCTAAACCGGTATCTACACAGTATCTAAACAGTATCTACACAAACCTTTTGAAAGCTCAATTCCATTTTTCGAAGCATTGTTCGACCCTAGTTTTAACAGGCAACCAAAACAGTGCGCGCGCCACACGAAAACCGTTGGGCCGTTGGTAGGGACGAGGAGCAGACGAGCAGACCAGCAGACGCCAGACGCGCCGCGCGCTCTCGCCGGAAACCGGAAACGGCGGGAGATGTCGGCGCTACCTCAGCGCCTTCGCAGCCTTTCGGTGCGTTGCGGCGGATGCGTGAACCCTTCATGTAAAGATCGAGGGCGGAACCGCCACCAGGGGAGAAAGTAGACGCTGTCGGCCTCTAGCGACACTCGTTTGAACCGCCAAGCTGCGTTCTCCTGACGTAGTGGTTTTGGCGGTTTTGGCATCGCTGGCTCGTTCTGCGTTTTGGGGGACAGATGTTTTGCGGTCCGTTTCTACTGCGTCTCTGGCTATCAACTCGACGGCGCCTCTCATAGTTCAACCAGGCGTGGTCAACCTGTGTCAGGCCGGCTCGACTCGTCCGATCGCCGGACCGCAGGCGACTTCCCAGTTCGGCCGTGAGGCCTAGGATCCGAAGACGTCTGTCTCCGTGAAGCGGTAAGCGAATCTCGTCCCGTTTTCGTTCTACTTTTAAATTACGTTAGGTGCGCTACAGTGTAAGCATGCGTGCCAAGTGTTCGTAACAATTTTGAACTAGAATAATTGTGCTTCATTGCGGTTTGTCATTTACGGAAAATATAAATCGAGCAATGAACGAGGAGCCATGCTTGAAAACGATGCATGTACGATGTTAACTTCTACCTCGGCGGCTTTAAAAAAAAGTCAAGGCTGGTTACTGTTGGATGCGAGGCTGGTCCCAATGCAATGGTAAGCACTTAGAGCGCCTTTCTGAACGGCATGTAAGCAATATAGCGATCAACGAGACGAGCGACGGCGAGAAGCTACGAGTGCCGGCGCCGAGCGACGAAGATTTCTCACTCTCGCTGCTTGCGCCACTCGGTTCTTGGGCTTCTCAAAACGTCGCTCATCGCCTTGGTCGCTCGCACCAATCGCTTTCATAATGTGTGTCTCGTCGCGCGGCGGACTACCGTGTTCATTCAAATATAAATCGACCTTTTTTTTTTTTTTTTCGGAAATTGCGATTAAAGACTGTTGACCTACATTCGCGACCAAATTTTGCGACCCTACCGGAGGCATGGAGCTATCGAGTCACCGAGCCGGAGTTGCCGTAGAGCCGCGCCGCTTCTTGTTTCAAAACGCTTTTGGTGCACGAAAACAACCGCGGTGGCAGGTGGTTGTTTCGC
This sequence comes from Ixodes scapularis, assembly GCF_016920785.2. Taxonomy (NCBI): domain Eukaryota; kingdom Metazoa; phylum Arthropoda; class Arachnida; order Ixodida; family Ixodidae; genus Ixodes; species Ixodes scapularis. The sequence continues at coordinate 52,868,887 of NW_024609836.1, read as the reverse complement.
CATCGCGTTGTTTCGCCTGGTTTCGCCATCGCGCCTCTAGCCACTACCGTTCCCCTTGCTGGGCAACGGGGAAGGAAAGAAACGCGATGCGCCATGCACTTTGCCCTCCATCCTCGCAAACGCGCACAAAAAAAAAAAAAAAATATATATAAGTTACTTTTGTTTGTTGTTTGAGGCGGCTCGGCTCGCGTGTTGCTCATGGCGACACGGCGGCTTTGCTTGCGTCTTTGTAGTTCGTCTTTCGTCGCTTCGCACCTTGTTTCGTTTCTTCTTGTCGCCATTTTACCACGGTGTCAGTGAAGTATTGTTGCGAATTTGCGAGGATGTCTACCAAGCTGACGAAGCTTCGGACGACGATGACATGTCCAGAAGTTCTGACGGTGATTAAGTTTTTGGCATCGCCCCGTGATTTAGCTGAGAGTGATGTAAATAAAGGTTTGTTTCTTTTGCCCAAAATTTCCCCCGTTTTTAAAAATAAAAAAAGGTCGACATATATTTGAACTATTTATTTTTTTATTCTCGGTGGGTCCAACAAATAGGGTTCGACCTATTTTCGAGTAAATACGGTAACTTTAATTTTTATTTTGGGTTACGTCGGACGTAACTCGAATGCTTGACAGTTACGTTGGGCGTAACTTTAATTTTTATTTCGGGTTCCGTCGGACGTAACGTTAGACACTGCGTTACACTTAAGCAAAATAGGGGCTGCTGGTTCATCATATAAACCAACCATTTGTGTATGATTAAAGCGCATCACTGGCCTAAAAGAAATACTGCCATCCTATAGGAATGTAGCGCTTCATATACATTTGTTAATTTTTACTTTTAGTCCCTGCCCCACCAGATACAACATCTGACATAAAGCAGTGTTCCGGATCTCCTTCCAAGACCTCAGGCGGGTCGTCATTCAATCCAGGAGTCGGCGGCGTCTCATGGGCGTGTTGCTGGTGCTTCTTACTGGATGGTGCTACTGAGAGAAAAGTGGTCGTGTTTGGGAAAGGCAAGTATGGCCGCCGTAAGTATAGATATTGTTTTTACCTTTGCTCGAATCCACCTTTAAGTAATGCACAGTTCGCATGTGTGCATCTCTCAATGCTTCTACAGTCGGCTGTCAATATTTGGAGTGCTCCAACTCTGTCGGCGCTAGTGTCTCTAGATCATGCAAATGGGATGCAGCAATAAACCACATATGCTCTCGCAACAAACAGCGCTGTGCCGAAACACTGTGGAATTTACTCTAGCTTAATAATGCAGCACAAAATAGTTCACGCCAAGTATAACTGCTTTTGTGACTCCGTTTTACCAAAAGCTCTGCCGAAACAAACTTGCCGCCTTATAGGTAGTGCAAAAGAACCTCGCGTGCCTAACCTGGAGAAGGGCATTTTTTTTCATAGGTCAATTTTTTCTTAAAGCAATACCTTCAGCCTCCTTGAAATGTTAACATCATGTGACACTCAGAAGAACAGTAAACCCATGTTCGCGACCCTTTAATTTTCGTGGCCTGTAATTTTGCGGAATTCAGTGGCTGTGATTATGTCCTCTGTGACCGATTCGAAAAGAAATAGGGGCCACCCAGATAAGGGGGTTTTACTGTACATCGGAGGAGAGAGGAAGTCACTTTTGTTTGTATGCAAGTGTAAAACCAACAGCAACAATCATGGTGTCGACACTTTGTGAGCCTATCTGTGTCTATTGAATGATATCAATTTTGTTTTAGTTCGTTAAACATTGTTGCCCGTACACTGTGGGATGTCGTCTTCAACAGGAGCAGTGGTTTTCCTCTGAAACAGGCAGCATGGACGCGTGCCGCAGCACAACATAGTTCATTTGCAGGTGGTACCGCAGTTTGAAGGATGGTTCGCACAATATGGGGGAATCGCAATTCAATGTTCTACCTCGGGCGTAGACAAGATTTGCTCATTCTAAGTCATTTTGTCTACAAATCGGGAACTTGCAACGAATGTACCCGCATGGTTGGAAGGGCCAGACAAGCCTTGTGAGTGCTTCGTTTTCTAGCCTCTCAGTCCTGAACCTACTCACGTACCATATGTGTAGATGTTACGATAGGTGGGAGCACTTATTTGGAAAATGGTGAATGGCAACTGTTGTTATCTTTAAGGTGGACTGCATATTTGCAGTACTTTTCCTCACTTAAAAATATGTCTTACTAAAAATATGTAGTATAGCCGATGACAAAAAGAGAATGGCTGGGCGTCCTCCAGCACGTGCTTGTGCTTTTCACCCCGCTTTGGACAGATGTGCTCGCTCCAGGCTCATCAGGCGCTGAAACGTCATCGAAGGCAGCAGACGGGCTGGAGGTGGAACAACGGAGACTTCTCCCTGCCTTTCTGATGGTGTCAGTGAGCGTGTACTTCTATACTCTAACTTAGCTTAACCTGCACAGAGCTGAGTAGAATAGGCTTGGCAAGTGCCCTTATTGCATATGCATTTGTACAGCTGAGGCACTTTCTAAATCAAGAACATTGTGTACCTTACCTTCAAAAACACATCATTTTGGGGGTGCAAAAGGAATTCTAAGGCATATTTTTGTTTGTATTGTCCTATTACGCATCGACTCCTTCAACTTAATGCAGAGTCGACCCAGCCTCTTGAAAAATTTAATGCTTGCCAGGTAATTGTTTTGCATTTAGTTGATATATCAGTATTCAGTTAGGTATCCCAAGTCATTAATCGTTGAGGTGGAGTCTCTCTGTAAGTCAATCATGTTTAACATTCATAGAAATGCTTGTCAAATAATGGCACTGTCGAGGATATCTATTCAGCTCGGAACAATCGCTGGGCACAAGCTGATCGTGTGGTTACAGGCAGCAAACATCCCGGTTGGAACGTCCTATTTCGCAATGTAGCTGCAGACTAGGTGAGGGCCCCACTCATAAACGTCTATACTTTTAGTCTCTTGACTTGACCACTTTTGACACTACAAGCCATTGCAGCTAAAACAGCATGACACATGATTATAAGCTAGACGTACCATGGCGTCCAACTAGAAGGTCACATGGCTTGCTTTGTGCACTGAATTTTCAAGGATGGCTTGAAGCTTCTGTCGTGGTTAACTTTAAGCTGAGATACTTTAAAATAATGCTCTCAGTTTTTAGTGTTGCCCGGCATGGTTAACAAGTTGGTGATATAGCGCTGCATTGAAAAGTCTGTGCATTCATGACTGTATCACCTTATGAATGCATACGAGCTATTAAACTCTTCGTTTTTCAGAGAAATGAAATGCACTTTGCTTCCAATTGCACCCGCTTCTGTAACTTAATGGTATGAAGCACCTTACGGGTGCAAGCTCTGATTGATCTTGTTCTCTGGTCTGCGCAGGCCCATATCAGGGAGTCGCTCCGAGAGCCTCACCAAAGTTTCCTGCCCGTGGTCGTTCTAAATTTTTTTTGTTGTAGGTATGCATCCTTTCTGTCTTTCCCTTAATTGTACTCAAACGTCTTCTTTTCATTGTCGCCGATTTGCCTCAAAATTGGTTAAGCACACAAATGGACGCTGTACAACTGTATTATACATATTTTGTTCAAGGTAACTTTTCTTTGCCACAGTTACAGATTTTTTTATGAAGGTTAGTCTTTTTTGTTTTTATTTACAAATTTATGTGAGTTTCCATGGGCAACACTAAAAGTTATGCCAGGAGCAAGGAGTTCACTGCTGTAATTTGTTCTCAACTGATTGCAAGAAATTTCGTTAATGTCGTGAAACCTCCTTCCAGCGCTTGCTTTGCAGCATAAAAAAAATTATACATAGGACATACTCTGTTTTTTAAACTGCTTGCTCAATCTGCAGGTCTGCCTGCCATAGATGTCGTGCTACTGGAGAGCAGGCAAATTCGATTGCTGGTTTTGTCATTGCTTTTTTTTTTTTTTTAGCCGTTGTCTTAGTAGTTCTTGTAAATTTAGAGATCTTCCTAAAAAGCAAGCCGGGAAGAATATTTAGTTTAGTTAGGTAGCTGAAAGTAATGATTTAGTAACCCTTTGTCAGTAAAATAGATACTGTGTGCCGCTGTTAGTGTCAAGCCGAGATCCACGCTTTTTTGGCATTTTGCTCAGAGTAGTACCCATTCTTATTCGTTAGCCTCTTGGTGTGCCAACTAAACTCTTTGTATACAGACACCTGCCCTCTGCTGGTACACTCTACCCTCATGTTCAGCGAGTGTATGAACTGGAGTTGTATCCACAGTCGACACTCGCTGAGCACGAGGGTAGGAAAATCTTTCCATTGCAGCAGAGCCATATATGGGGAGAGTCCGGCAGTCTATGATTTCGCTGCCGTAACGTCTTCCTTCCGAGTGAGCTGATCAGCCCGCGGCACAGAGCAAGAGGCGTGAGCGCATGCGCGTGAACTCCAGGCTGCTCCCAGCTGAGCGGGGAGGGCCGCCATTTTCATTCATTCGCCCGGCATGGGATCGATATTCAAATTTCGGTTCTTTCCTTTTATTTGGCAGGCTCTGGCAATAAAATGATATAGTGTTATTCCTCGGTGGCTTAAAAACCTAAAAAAAGAAGTTCCTCTATGTTTGAACGCACTTTTATTTAGACAAAAAAAAATAAATAAGCCCGTAGCAGACGACTCATAGCCTCAACAGTGCTCCGTGCCGACAGCTTTGCGTCAAAATGGCGGTCATCTCTTTGCCTCTTTGCTGTTTTCTTTATCCCTCCTTCGGCGTTCTTCTCCCTTTCCTCCTCTCCGGCGCCTTCGTTGCCACACCCGCTGGCTAAACTCTCCCACTATACGGCTTTGCATTGCAGTAGTAGTTTTATTTGTAGCCTTTACAGTTGAATGTGAATATTTGACAGAAGTCTCTCAGGTTGGGGCGAAAGGGGGTTAAATGAATGCCTTTGATCATTCGCCTAAATTCGGTACCCATCATTTTAACGCCTACGTAGCCTTGTCCTGGTGGGTGACTATGACTAAAATAAGAGGATCTATGTGCTGATCACGAAAGAATATGCTAGCCATTCTAATGTAGCTCTGCCAAGTACTTGATTGTGATTTGTTTTTATTTTCAGCTACTTGGGTGCCTCGAGGTCTGGAGATCCTAGTGGCCACAAGCTTGGACTCAATCTTTTTCTGTGGTCTGGCCAGGACCATGGGGGGGTAATCCCAGCAACAAGAGCATCGCAGTATCTCCCTGCCTGTGACTTTCGATCAGCGTCACGACAGGGGAGTCCTCGTGCCACCAGGTGTTAGGTATGCCACTTGAAATAAGCATTTTTCTTACCTATTAATAGAACAGCAAAAGCACTACTAAGCCTAAAATGCAAAAAAAACATATTCAAATCTTGGGTTGGATGAAATTCCAATTACAAAAAGGAGCCTGCAGACATGATTATCGTGTGAACTTAAAGCCCGCAGATGTAGGTTCGACGGTGTCACAGAAATAACTTCTCGCAGATCGCCTTGCTCGTGCTATACCCAAACAAATTCTTAAAATAATCATTGTGTTTTGTTGGTGTCATCAATCTTATGTCCCTACCACACCCACCAGTTGGGACATGTGAAATATAGAAAAACAGGAACTTGCACATTGTCAGCTCTGCAAAGATTTATATAGTAAACAGAGCATAGCACGTTCAGCTTAAGAAAAAAATTAAGTGCAGGCCTATATTCATGGTTCACATATGTGTGATTGCTCTTTATAATGAAGTGAAAACTGCTTAAGTTGTGGCCCACTACAGGCTTTCTATTAGTGTTAAAAAGTGCGGTAGAAAACATGATTGTGCTTGGAAGACGGGGACATAGGAAGGACAGACACAACAGAGCGCTAACTTTCAACTGATTTAATTCAAGAACCTCAGCGTAGAAACGGACTGTGTCACCGCACCACATCTCAACCAATCCGTGGCCCTGACACGGACCGCAAGTACGCCAACTCCTTATCCGCCAAGTCAATTGACGCCACACTGACACAACTTGTGCCGGAACTATTTATAGTGTCAGCCTCCATAATCTCGCTAACAGTCCTATCTTTGTGCCTCTCAAGAGCAGTAGACGAAGCAAATAATGGTTTGCACCCGCAGTCATGACAGTGACACGACAGATCATGACTGCGAGTGCAAACCATTATTTGCTCAGTCTACTGTTCTTGCTAGGCACAAAGATATGACTGTTAGAGAGATTATGGAGGCTGATGCTATAAATAGTTCCGGCATGTGTTGTGTCAGTGTGGCGTCAATTGACTTGGCGGATAAGGAGTTGGCGTACTTGCGGTCCGTGGCAGGGCCACGGATTGGTTGAGATGTGGTGCGGTGACGCATTGTGTTTCTACGCTGAGGTTCTTGAATTAAATCAGTTGAAAGTTAGCACTCTGTGGTGTCTGTCCTTCCTATGTCCCCGTCTTCAAAGCACAATCATGTTTTCTAACGTAGTCAGCACTTGTTAAAATGTGCTATTGTGTTTTAAGCAGCTCGTACCAAATATTTTCTTGAAATACATTGGTTCATGGAAATTATTATGTAGATGTTGGCAGACAGTCATGGTGAGGCCAATCTTTAATGCCAAGTGGTCCACTTATTCAGAGTTAATTGAGTTTGTAAATATTGTAGGTCGCAAATTAAATTTTTATGGTACGCAATGGGCACAATCATCCGTAATGACTAGCTCTACCTAGGGTAACTTCATACGTTTACTACGGCAAGATGGTTTCGAAAAACAAAGTATTTAGTTTATTCAACTCCTGCACTAACCTTGTCTTTAGAAACTTTTTATATTCTTTGCGATGCTGAGATAAGATTCTGGAAATAGTTTTTCTAGAACTACTCTAGATATTTCCAGTTCATCATTTTTCTTGCAAAGCATTCGAGAGAGCCAAACCCTGTAATGTGCGGAGGTAACTCACAGAATGATGCGACTCACAGTTTGGAACATTCGGCACTGTAACAGTAATTATGACATGTCACTTATGTAATGCTCATTATCGCAGATCAAACTGCTTTTTCCGTCTACACTCATTTTCAGTAGACTCATTCAGCGAACTCCAACCTGAGACTGCAGCGCTGGGTTCTGCAAAGTAATTTGAATGAATATAGATGCAACAGGTTTCTTTGAGCATGCATCTAACACACATTCTTCATATTGAATCTGCTAACTGTATTCATGACCATGTCCATAATTGTATCCACATTCCAGCTTATTTTTATTTTGACATTTGAGTTTTCTTCAGTACTTTTCTCAACATCTGTGCTTGCTGAGCCGTACTCAAGTCCATACATCTTGTCTTTCGCTATTACATTAATATATAAAACTGTTGATGCCAAGTGAGAATTCAAGGTACCGAATCTGTCGTGCGAGCTAAATAAGAACCAATAAAAAGCTCTACAAAGGAAATTTTGTTAAAGGATGCTGTATGAGCATTAGAATAGTACATGCCATGCTAAAAAAAAAATACAAATTCTTGTTAGGTATGCGAGGATGACAGTGCTGTGCTGTTTCTGATGTGTCACAAAAAAAAAAAGAAATCAGTGCCATACAGTGTTCCTTATGGAAGTACAAACTGTTGAATTCGAAGCCCAGAAGTTTTATTCAAGAATGTTCCTCAATACAAATGTATTTAAAGATCTGAGCTACTGACTCATACATGACTATGTGGCAAACATTCATTTTCATGTGGATTATAGTTTACAAGGTCTAGTCTGCATTGATTTATTGCATTCATGCTGAAACTGGGAGGGGTTCTCTGGGTATGAATAAAGAGATAAACATTTCTTGAAATCAAAACATTTGAGAACGGACAAAAGAAAGGATCTGAGAACGGTATCTTAGATTCTCTTCTTTTTCTTACAGTATCTCTAATGTTCACTTTATTTCACCTGATGCATTTAGTTTTTAGCGCAGCTCTTAGCACCCGTTTCCGCGTTTTGCGGCGTCGCTGTCGGCGTAACCGCCCAACTAAACTTGGCAGGAAATTGAATTAATGTTGTGGTCATGTGACGTTAATATTTCCGCTAAGTCTAGCTGAGAAACTGAATTTTTTTATGGATGACGTGACACGGTCATGCGACGTCATTTTCCCCGCTACTTTTAGCGGAAAAACTGCATTTGTGTTGAGGTCATGTGACATCAATTTCTGCGCTAAATTTAGGGGGAAACTTAACCAGCTAAATTTAGTGGGGAAATTTTCCCGCTAAATTCAGGGAAATTTCCCGCTAAATGGGAGGGAGCAGAAGAGGAGGAGGGGAGGGGGAGGAGGGGCATACCCTCCCATCCTCCTCTTCAAGATCTGTGCTCTAATTTCACGTTACAGAGAATTGTAAACGTCTCATATTTAATCTCATGTTTATTCAACTTTTATATTGCAGGTGCGCTCGCAGCACAAATCTGGGTTGTGCTGATCCTCTACGCACAAGTTAGGAACTCCTGAGTGGCAAGAGTGGGAGTTTGGTCTGACAGCTCAAGGGACACCATTGTTCAGTATTGAATTTTTAATAATCTTCTTTTGAGCAAAGTTAAGCTTTGCTGCATGCAGTTCTTGTAAAAATAAATACCTGCAACCAAATTTACCAGGTCACGACATTTCGCCTCTGCTCTTAGTGCTCCTGGTGAGCCTCGGATAAGAGCTTACTGGTGTGCAAACATCATGCTTGTTTGAAACCACTCACTGATGTAGAGACTCGCTGACATCTAGCATTCCAATGAAATGCTGGATGTCCACAAGTCTTTCTTGAACAATGCAAGCGGGGAAGGAACCATACAATCGTATCGTATTGGGGGACATTCTACAGAGTGTTTTTTTCTATGTTTTACAGATTTTTTTTAAAAAAAGCCGTAAAAGCTACATTTACACGGTCTGTGCACGTGAGTTATATGGCCTGGGCGGCATAGTATAAAAGGCTAATTTGTAATGATCCGTCGGCTTATTACAGAGATGTGCCAGACTTCTTTCAGAAAACTAGATGGAGGTTCATTCTAGCGTAGTTTTATCCCGCGAATCTGAATATCCCGTTCGTTTTCCTCAAAGATATAACTAAACGTCAGAAAACACACAAAAACATCCTACTAACAGTGACATCTTAAGAAGACCTTTCGGCCGCCAAGCGTGTGTCGCTTAAGGGCCGCTCGTCCAATCGCAAGTTTTCTAGGTATATTCTCCGGCATTGGCACCAGTTGTGACGCATTTTTCTGCCCTTTTAAAAAATAGCATGTGCGTGCATAGCTTTGATAGGCGCTGAAGGTGCGTGAACAAAGATTTTGAAAGCTGCTCTTGTGACGTCGCTCTCTAGGGAAGTGCTTTCACAGCGCTTTAAAATTACTATGCAGCCTCGATTAATTAAATTAGCAAATAATTTTGATATTTGAGATTCTGGAGGTCGAATGAAGAAGATTTAAGTGTTTTCTCAAATAGAAAACTGCTTCAGCTTCTCTCTAAGTATAGTATGTTCGTGAAATTTTTAATCAGTTAAAATAGACCCATGGTTCCAATTAGAAACTTGCTAAGCATCATCAAAACACACTAAATCAATTTTCTTTGTAAAGATATAAGACAAGAGTAGCATTTTATGGCGTTCTAAAAAAAATGGTCAATTTGGACGCGTTTCCAGACTTCGGTTTCTTACCAGAGCGCATCTTTGCACCTGCGGTCCAGCTGCCCAGTGGCCACAGTGCGAAGCCGCCCCCTCGCCTCCCTCGTAGGATGAAGGGAAGCAAGGCGCACGTGTGTTACGTGTCTAAGCCCCTGGGGAACAGGACCGTGGGCGCAGAGATGAGCTCTTATAAGAAACTGAAACCTAGAAACTCATCCAAATAAAGCTTTTTACAGAACGCATAAAACGCTACCCCTGCATTATATCCTTCTAAAAAAACTTGATTTTGTGGTTTTCAATGACTCAGCAAGTTTCTAATTGAAACCATATTTTCATTTTCACTAATTAAAAAGTTGATTAACAAATTGTATTTAATTATCTGACTGATCGTTACGACTAGGTCCCTATACTATACGTACGCCTGGCCGTATAACTCGCCTGCACAAACCGCATTAATTTAGCTTTCACTACCTTTCTAAACATATATGTAAAGCTTAAAACTAAATCGCCCTGCACAACAGTGAAAAGGCGAAACCAACATGCTGGAGCCATCTGGCTCCACCATGCTGGTATCGCCTTTTTGCTGGTATAGGATGTCCCATATTACGTTATGCATGTATGGTTCCGTCCACCTCCATGGTTCCGCTTTAATCCACTACGCTGGTATAGGATGTCCCATAATACGACACGCTTGTATGGTTCCGCCCACCTGTATGGTTCCGCCTTATTCCACTATACTGGAGCCGCCTTTTTCGCTTGTATAGGATGTCCCATATTACGGTTACGCTTGTATGAGCCTTTTCCGTCATCTTTCCATCATCGATATTTTCCAACAGGGTAAGACTGCAGCTCCTGTCATCGTTCTGCATAGTAACCTTTGTTTTATAAATCACCATCCTGTAGGCCCAAGAGCTGTTGAGGGGCACCTCAAAAGTACCAAATAAATAAATAAACACACTTTTCTTGTATTACAGGGACGCCTAGGTGGTGTACGTAGGGATATTTCTACAGTTACGGCTTCATGATCGCTAATTGCAGGAGTAACTGTGGTATTATAAACGCAACCCGGAAAGTTGCATGAAATCAGATCAAGAATATTATTTTCCCTGGTCCGATGAGTTAGTATTGATTAAAATTAAAGGTGTTGGCAAAACGTTGGAATTGGTTATGAACATTTGTATTAGAAACACAAATATTTAAATTGTCCATTATGAGTTTTGGGAGATGAAAATTTGCATAACTATAATAGAATCGTTTGGCATATTATCGATAACTTCGGGTAACCAAACAGTTGCTTCAAGACCTGATCATGGGGGTCTATAATAAGCACCAACGAAAGTATTTTTTTTTTGAAATTTATGCGAGACCATAAACATGAATTGCTGACTTCTTTAGTTTCAAAATAAGTACTTTGCAATTCGTCGGCGATCCACAACCCCCCCTCCCTTCCCCCCTCCCTTCCCCCCATGACTATGGCGGTCATTTCGGTACAATGCATAACTTCGAGGAAATACTTCTCAATCTTTTACAGAATGAAGCCATGACTCAGTTCCCACAAAAATCGAGGGGATAGTTGTTTGAATGAGGCCGCACAATTTCGAAACTTTATTTTTTTTACAGTGCGGCAGTTAACAACCAATATTCTGATTTTCTTTTTATTATTTTCTATTATTATTTCTTACTTTCATTCCCGCCAGATAAGACAGCTGATTTCAATATGTGTTGCTATCAGCAGAAGGGGCGAGATTGCATGGTCTCTGCTGCTCCCTTTTACTACTTGCGAGGCACGATAAAAAATATAGAGCCCATCCACTTTACGTGAAGATGAAGGACCAGCGAAATTGTTATCTTTACGCCAACTTTACGCCAACTTTAGGGCAACTTTACGACCATTATACGACATCTATACGATTTACGTATGATTGCAATGAAGGCACGTACACGACTTCGTTGTTTAATTTTAATTATCTAATTCTTATTGACTAAAGTGATCATTGGCTTATGGTCACTTATGGGAAAGTTCTAAACCCGATTTCTCGAGGCACACCTGGAGGACAGTTTTTCCGATTGAGCCCAAGTCTCCTTGTCAGCATCGCGGAAGCGAAAGAAAAGAATGTTAGATCGGCGGCATCTGCCCTCGGCCTCGTCACAGCGCACTCTTAGCTCAGATAAGTCGGTGACCATAGATGATAGCAAGGGATCAGGACCCCACAATCTAATAAAGCCAAGAAGGGCTGACTCACGCGGGTTTCCCCCTCTTTTTATTTATACTTGCCACGAACGATCGGAACGAAAGAGTGCCATTTGGAAGGGAGCTTTTGGTGACATCCATGTACGCGCTTTTTCCAGATCCTAGCACATAACAGCTTCGCCGTAAAATAAACATTCGCTTACCGATAAACAGTTAGTCGAACCGTAGTTTAAAGGGCGCGATTCTGGTTTGCCGAACTCTAACAGCTTTTTACAACACAACCGTATTTCTGGCGTGAAGTCTTGGCTCATTGGGCCAGTTAAGAATCTTTTACTTTGAAAGCGGACGGCATAAGGTTCTCTTTATACTTAGAAGGGCTTGTTCTTTCTGAACGTGCCAAGCCAATGTGAACGTTCAATTTCACTGCAGTCTATTCGCAACTTCCAGCGATGGTGGTACTGCGGTGTGAGAATCGCGTTCTCTAGCTCCTGGATGATCGGCTTCACAATAAAGGTGCTTGCCAACACCTTCCTGACTTGAAAAAATAAAGTAAGGCTCCAATACAGCTCATATATAGCAAAACTGGAATTACTCGCGCGTCGCAGACCCAGCCTCGTACTGCTGTTCTACGACGATCATCCAGATGACAGCCATTTTGATAGGCACCAGCGCGCCCCCATAGGCTGTGAAAGTTGCGAATAGTTACATTGAGCTGTTTTGAGCAAATCTTGAAAACATGCCGTTCGGGCTCAGTCCATGTCTCTTTGTCCTTACATAGAATTTAAAGACAACAACAACAGAAGATTGGATCTACGCGTTCTTGATTCAGAGTAAACGCACCTGTGTCTCAGAGCATCTAATTACTACGCTAGTCACCGACAGTTTTCTATTCACGCCTGATGTGCTACTCATATTTAGGTTGTTTATTTGTTTTTCTAATCATAAGACGCGTTGTTTAATCGAGGAGATAACCGCATCAGTGTGTTGTTGTTTCTGCTTAAAGGAATGCTGAACTAAATTCTGGATTTCACAAAACACGTGGCAAAAGCGTGCAACAGGATGCTACAAACACCAAAACATAACTAATACAGCGATATCTCAAACGGATGACCGTATTTTTCAAAAAAGGGAGGCGTATTTAAGTGATATGTTTACGTCTTGTTTCTCTGTGAAGAAGAGGGAACGGCCTCGCGTCTTCTCCGCCTCGCCGCCTTGAGGGGGCGAAGCGAAGAGAGGAGGAAACAAGATATCTTCACGTCCCGCGCCTCGTCGGCCTGGTTCAATCTCGACCTTTCTTTTTTTTCCAAAAATACGGCCGTCCATTTGCGATATCACCTTACAAGCGTCCGCCTAAATCTCCTGCATTGTTTTTGTTCAAATCCGAATTTCGGTTCACCATCCCTTTGAAGCCTTTGATATCGCTCAGCACTTTTTCCTGTCCTGCCTTTGGCTTTCCATTCTAGTGAATAGATGCTGACCTATAGTGTACATTAGTCAACAACTCCTCTTTCTTGTTTTTGTGTCATGGGACCAGGATAAGTTCATATATCTCCGCTTAACAACAACAGTAAACGGCGAATAGATTGGAAGCAAGCACTGAATGGGGCACGGCAGAACTACAACATACATCACTGCACTTGATAAAACGGCACGTTCGCTTACTAACCTGTACAAGAAGAAGGAACGGGTAAGCGTGGTTGGTTCATCATGGCCGTTCCGCTGTGCCCTCTGACAAGCTGCAGCTGTTCGGCGCCTTTTGTGGACTCTTGCTGCTGTCTTGATGAAGTCACAGTCGCTTGCTCTTGATCACCTGCAGTTGTGTCAATCACACCGCAATGCTCAACGAAATTCGCCTCATCATACTGCTGGCGCTTGTCGGGTTGTCGAAAACGAGTTGCGTATTACGCCGCTCAGACGTTTCATCACCGACAGCTGGATGAATCAGCATTCGGCAATTCAGGAATATGCACTGTACGAGAAGAAGGAACGGGTAAGCGTAGTTCATCGTGGCCCTTCCGCTGTATCCTCTCTTATACCCGGGCACTCTTGATCATATTGTGATCAAAAGTGCCCGTGTAGGAGAAAATGCTGACACCCGAAAAGACAACATGTTTGCTGAAACTGCTGCTCCTCTAATGTTGGCCCAGGGTGTCGAATATTTGTTTGCCCAGTTGGACAATGTAGCAGTATTAGTGCATCATCACGAGTACCCTGGTGACAGGAAATGCTGACGCCAAGACAACATGTTTGCTTAAAACGGCGTTCCTTTAATGTTCATCAATAAAGTTGATTGCCTATTTGCCTTGATGGACAATCTCACAGTGTTATCATAGCCGCCTTGGTGGCTCCAAAATAAAGAAAAAAAAAAAAAAGCCTCGGTGGCTCCGAGGCGAGAGCGCCGGCCTACGGATCCCCAGGTGGCGGGTTCGAATCCCGACCGAGGTGCCCGCAATATGACGGAAGCTTATTGCGGAGAAGGCGCCGTGTAAATAAGCTTTCGGTTGCACGTCAAAAGATCCCCCGGTGGTCGAAATTAATCCTCAATCCTCCGCTGGGGCGTGCCAGATGCCCGTCATAGGTTTGGCACGTAAAACTCCCCAAATTTGACGGTGTTACCATGTGATCATGAGTGCCCGGATGGCAAATAATGCTGACATTCAGCAAGACATGTTTGCTGACATTGTTCCTCTTCTAGTATTAACCAACAACGTCGGTTGTTTGTCTGGCCAGATGGACGATATCGCAGTATTATATTGTGATCACGAGTGCTGACATTCAACAAAGCAGCGTGTTTGTTGAAACTGTTTCTCCTATAATGTTCGCCAACAGTGTCGATTGTTTCGTCGCCCAGATGGTCAATGTTTCAGTATTAGAATGTCATCAAGGGTTCCCGGGTGATAAAAGTGCCAAAATTGGACAAGACAACATGTGTGCTCAAGCGAACCTTTTTCTAATGCTGGTCAATAGTGCTGGTTGCTTGTTTGCCTAGTTGGACCATGTCGCAGTATTCTCAAGTGATCAAGATAGTCCAGATTGCAAAAAAATTGCTGAGATTCGGCAAGATAACACGTTTGCTAAAACTGCTCCTTCTTTAATATTGTCGAAAGGTATTGATTGTTTCTTTGTTCAAATGGACAATGTCGCGGTGTCATCATGTGATCAAGAGTGCCCGGACGGAAGAAAATGGTGACAGTGGACAAGACAAAATGCGTGCTGAAATGCTCATCCTCTAATGTTGGCCAACAGGGCTCACTGTGTGTTCGCCTAGTTGGACGATGTCGCAATGTTATCATGTGATCGATAGTGGCAACAAATGCTGACATTCGGCAAGAAAACATATTTGACGAAAATGCTCCTTCTCTTATGTTGGCCAACACTGTTGATTGTTAGCTATCCCGGTCGCACAATGTCGCAGTATTATCAGGCGTTCAAGAGTGCCTGAATGACAGAAAATGTTTGCGTTTGACAAGACATGCTCACTGAAAATGCTCCTCCTAACGTAGGCCAACAGTGTTGTTTGCTTGTTCGCCCATTTGGACAATGCCATTGTGTTATCACGTGGGCGCCATTATCCAATCAGAACCCACTTTGCAGCTGCCCAGACGGCTCCTCCTAACGCAAGCCTAACGCACCGCGTTCCTGGTTGAAGTTAGAGCCCAAGTCGATCCATTATCGCGTCCCCCATTGTCCTAAGCGACGTCAGTCTCCCATTAAGAATTCGTTGTGCGAGTTGAATGGACACACTGAGGCGAACATGGGAGGCGAGGCGCTAAGGGCCCTTGCGTCTACCTATTTTCGCGACGAAAGGGCTTTGAGCAGTTAATGACATCGGCCAATTCGTCCAAGACGATGGAGTACATCGGCGCCTTCGAAAGGGGGTACTCAAATGAAGTTTCGGAATTCTCTTTAGTAAACATGTTCAGGAATCGGGTAAGGTGGTTTACAAAGTTATGCGATGAATATAATGATAATAGCTAATCATCATTTCGTAAGATCAATGCCTAGGAGAGTATGAATGCTTTTGAGAATATAATGTCATCAACAAAGTTTAGTAATTAAAAACTTTTAACGCAAAAGGACTTTCTCTTTTTTTTTTTTGGGGGGGGGGGGGGGGGGGGTTCTTTGGTCTTTTACGACAATCTGCCGCCTGGTTGCTTCAAGGCTAACTTCTACTTATTTTTCTACCATCAGCAGGCTCAAACAATCTCCGCCGATATTAAAAAAAAAAGAAAAAAAGTTAACATGAAGTTTGTGAACAGCCTCCTCTCCCTTTGCGTGACGTCATCCCACTCGACAATTGGGCCCGAGCTCAACACCGAGAGTCCTTCGACGCGTTGATTGGACGCGAGGCCGAGCCGAACGCTGACGTCACACTCGTGCCCAATTTCTGTCAACACTGGATCTCATTGCAGCGATGACGTCAATATTCGAGTGCACGCGGGCTTTGATTATTCTATAGGTGCTGTTAGCTCGAACCGTTGCTAGTATGACCGCAACCTGCCGAAGCTTCACTTAGGTGTTTTGAAAGTGCATATTTACATTTCGGTCGCACGTTAATTAAGCATTCTTAGCTTTTCCACACCCCTTTTGAAAGTCTGTCCTCTTATTGGAAGCCGAGGTCTCCCTGAACAATGACGGGCATGCAAGCGCATGCACACAGACTAAAACAGAAACGTCACGGCGCACTTTCTGCGTTTGGTTGGATTAGAGGCAATTACACACTCGCCCCCCCCCCCCCCCCCCCCCCCCCCCTAAAAAAAAAGGGGACGAACGCCGTGACAAGCTTTCAGAGCTGTTAGACTGAATCGTTGGTTCCTAGCCCACGCTCCGACATATATTATGACTTGCACGAACTGCGGTGTCAATCGTTCCGCCATTTTGCATTGATCTTGTAAAAATTGGCACGTGACTTTCCAAAGCGGTATATACTAAGGTTTCTTGATACTTCTTATTACAAATAACGACAACCAATACAAATGTTAAAGCACATCCCGCTGGAACAAAATGGCGGCATTCAGTTCAAACCTCTGCTGTGCGCCGCCATTCGCTTCCTAAAACCCGCACCTTCACGCAGTCGGCGCTTCAAAGAATGTCGCTACTTCTAGGAAGCTCTTATCTACGGACTTTACTTTAGCATATACGAGTCCTCAACAATTTGCTGCGGTTTTCTGAAATAGCCTCCTTTTGTTTTGTGGATGAAACGCCACAAACACAACTCAAATTCATGTACTCTTTTTCAATACATTACTTTGCCTTCAGTTTCCCCCACTCGCTTTTTCTCCCTCCTTTGCCTTCCTATTTACATCCCCTTTCCATCCCCCTCTCCACTTCTCAACTGTCAATTTCCTTAACACGGGACCGCCTTTCCTTCCACATTCCCCTTTCTTCCCGAGCGACAGAGAAACAACTTCCGGAAGGCGGCCCTCTCGAAACCCGTGGCCCGGACTTGAGGTGGTCGCGAGTGGGGGACACCGACCGACCCGCCTGGAGATAATTAACCGGGCGTCGTTCCGTGATTAATGAGCTCGCCACCAGGCGGCGCTGCTCTCCCAGACGTGGCGGCGATAAGCTTTCCCTACGCGCGCCTTTGCGGCAGCCCCACCGAGACTGTGTGGTCCGTCCGCGCCGCGTGCTCCAGACACGCCAGTGCATGCTCCACGACGCGCACACACGCATGCTCGCGCGCGTGCGCGCCACGTTTCCATGCACGCATTTCGGGGGCGGCGGCGTCGGGGGGGCAGAAACTCTGTTTGAAACTCTGTCGCGCCCGGGCACGTTCGTGGATCATGCGGGCCGCTGGGCACGTCGTCTGCATCGGTGGGTCTCCTCCTGGCTGTCTGGTGGCTTGGATGTCCGGGGGTTCGCAGGCTTCCGGGGTTCGAACGTGGGAGAGGACGGCTCTGTTGCGGGTGTTGTTGATGGTCGGGCGCGGGCGCGCGCATGGCCCGGAGCCCGACCCCTACTTGACTTGTCTGATGATATCAGGCCGACTTAACTTGGTGGTGGGTGACCTCGGTAATCTAACATATCGTGTCTTAAACTATTGTCATAAGTTTGCTTATCCCAACCTATCTTAGAGTAGCATCATAAGCTACCCAACATAACCCATTCTAAACTAGCATCCTGATATTTTTAACCCAACCTATTCAAAACTACTTTATCTAACCAAGCCTGTTTTTAAACTCCGTCATTGTCTTTGGGGCGTAATTCTATAGCCCTACACCCGTTTTCATCTTAAGAAAAAAAAATTAAAACGACAATGTTTATACGCGGCGCGAAGTAATTCTTACGATATTTCGTTGTCAGATGAAAACGCGATGCTTTTGGCGTTTGGAACGAGTACGTCTCGATAAGATAACACATATCTGATCTAAGTTGCACCTACATATATCTTAATTATTAGCATGAAGGAGAAAAGTAGGAGGAGCCGGACTTTTTTTCTTTCTTTACTACGGTTCATGAGGTGAAAACGGGTGTAGTGTCTTTGCACCGTAAATCATCATTCTTTTTTTCTGCATGTATAAAAAAAAAGTTAGGCAATATTAGATTTTTGAAACATAAATGTACCAAGTGATATACTATCACTGGACAAGGCGGAAAGGCAACTTTTTGGATTCCCCCCCCCCCCCCCCCCCCCCGAAAAATAAATAAACGCTGATATATTTGAACGATTTTTTTTAAACTATTTGTCAGCTGGCCTCCGCCTCCGCAACCATCCAGTTTTTCCTTTCTTCGTAGAAGACTGGCAAGCCCAGGGGAAGACCGACAAGTTTTGGAAATCTAGCGCTAGCCAATGGAACGGAGGCTGGCCGGCTACACGCGTTGGTTCGTCATAATTTCCCCTTTCCCGTGTGTTGTGGGGGAGCACGTCTTCTCTTCCGCGGGGACATCTACGGGCTCGGCACGGGTCCCTCTTCTTGACCCGGTCTGTTTTTCTTTCCCAGACCATTATGTAACGCGTTTACTTGTATTTAATTACTTTTCTTGGTAACGAAGGAACGAGTTAGTTAATTTCGGTGAAAACGAACAAGTAACGTATTTAGTTCCTTTTTGGTCGAGTAGCTCTTTTCATCCGTGGTTGTCTTCGAGTCACGCAGAGCAGCTTGACGTCCGCTTATCACGTTCGAAGGGCCGACTGAACAGCCACGGCAACACGCATACATCGCGTACGTTCTTTGCAGGCACGAAAGTTCGCGTTCATCACATGAAACATATATTTCTTGACGAAATTAATCCCTGGAGAAGGGGAACAAGAGGGACAAGGGACAAACATAAATTTTGTCCCTCTTGTTCCCCTTCTCCAGGGTTTAATTTCGTCATTCTTGCCCAGCTGGCTTGCACCTTTGCATTTAATTGCATTATAATTATAACTTTAAATTTGCAAGCTTCACCCTTGTTGGTGTTAGACTGGTGGCAGCTGATAAAACCCGTTTGCTCTACTGACGTCTAACCCCTGGTTAGCTCAGTTGGTAGAGCGCTCCACTTGTAATGGAGAGGTCCCGGGTTCGATACCCGGACCAGGCGGATTTTTTCGGTCGCTCACCAGTCACCTAGCTGTGTTTGGAGATTTATGTTTGTCCTTTGTCCCTCTTGTTCCCCTTCCCCAGGGTTTAATTTCGTTATTCTTGCCCAGCTGGCTTGCACCTTCGCATTTAATTGCATTATAATTATATATTTCTTGTTTTTCTCGGATTTCTCCCGGTGCTGTCACATATTTTACGGGGAATTTTTCTAATGAATTATCCCAAATTTGTCCGTTCCTTTCTTACTTAAGGGAGGGTGTAACATGCTTGTCATTTTTGTATCAAGTCGATGTTACAGTGAAGGTCTGTGATATACATTGCAGTGCGGCATGTTTTCTACATAAAGGTTTTTATACATAAAACAATATATGTAAAATATCTGTGTTTTTACAGACATTTCTTAGAATGCGACATAGATTGCCTAGAACAGGTTTCTGTTTGTTCCCTCCTTTGAACAAGGTAAGTCCTTGCGTTTTTCGCTCCAAACTTCCACCGCCTGTTTGCTCCTCTGTAGCAAATTGCAGCGCGATACGTCGAAAGACAGATTTTTGCGGGCCGTCTAAAGTGCCTTAAAAACGTTAGTTTTTATTCCGCAGTATTCCTAAACTAGCTTAATTTAACATATCCTAAACCATCCTTAACCCAGTCTTATGCACGCTACTCAAAGAAAGTAATCGATTCCAATTCCAATTGCTCTTGTTCAAAAGTATTCAATTAGATTACTTGAGATAAAAAGTAATTGGACGCCATTTGAAGAAAGTAAATATTAACTTACTCTTCCGGTTACTTCAAACTTTCATAACAACAAATTATTCTGCCGGTTTGAAAACGGGCCTTTTGCATTGTTCATTATTTGATTAGAATCACCGAATTATAAAGTGCATATGTGCTCTTACTCCACCAATTTAAGTAAACCATGCATCCTCCTGTCGAATACTTTGTTCCAAGATATCTTGGTGGAAAACTCGTACAAAAAAAGGCGCGATGAGAAAGGGAAGGGAATAATAATTGCGGTAACAAGTAATTTAAAAGTTTCAAAATTAATCAAAATACTCTTGCGATTACTTAATATGGATTCAATATAATTCAAAATTACTGTAAGATGCAATCGATTACAACCAATTTGATTACTTTTAATGAGCACCTTGTGCAAGTCTGCTCTAATTTAACCGAACGAAACCTATCTTAAACGTGCATCTTAAGCTACCCTAGCCAAAACTGCCGCATGACTTAGCGGAACCTAATCATGCCTACCTTAGATTCGCCTCCTTGACTATCCTAACCTAACCTATGTTAAACTATAATCCAGGGATGGGCAGTATTTCAATTACTTTGTGTATTTTGCATTTGTATTTAATTACAAATTGGGTAATGTATTTGACGTGTGTATTTAAATACTAAAACGTTGGTATTTCAATTGTAATTGTAATTAAATACAATTTTGTGGGTGAAAATACATCTTTCAAATTTATTGTCACGACTCATTTTGCTCATCCTAAGACGTGTCCAAAGCTGCTCTTTCTTCATCTCAACGCCAATGGCAACAACAAACCAAGAAACTCTTCATACACCAGTCCTGCGGCAGTTCGCGTCTCGCTCACCGTGGGCGCCCGGGTACGCCGGGCGCCCGCGGCAGTTGCTTCTATTACGTTGAATAAATGTTATTGCCAAAGTTACAATTCTTGTTTCTATGCATGTGGTTGTAAGATATAGTTTCCATCGTTTATTCGGCCATGGGGCTTTTTTCTTTTTCTCGT
Organism: Ixodes scapularis; assembly: GCF_016920785.2. Classification (NCBI taxonomy): domain Eukaryota; kingdom Metazoa; phylum Arthropoda; class Arachnida; order Ixodida; family Ixodidae; genus Ixodes; species Ixodes scapularis. The sequence goes on along the minus strand of NW_024609836.1, from coordinate 52,847,877 downwards.
CCGGCTTTATTTTAAAGGCACTCTCCAGAGCAGGAAGAAAACTACGTTCTGCACCGAATGCAGTGTCTCTCAATCAAGCACAAGCGTTTAGTGGCTCTATGATTACGGTGCTAGTCCAGGGCAAGAATAGTGACAAAATCGACGTTGACAGGCAGACTGGCTAAATAAGTGCCTGTGACAACTTGTGATGCTTTCCAGCCTGATGTCCATCCATATTTTTGCCTGGAACATTCTAAATGCGCGGGTCGTCAGATTTTCTTAACTGGCGCGAGTTGCAACAATAAAAAAATTCTCTAGCTAGTGTTGCGCGTCTTGGTCGTCTCGGTTCTTTGTTGGTCTACTCTATACCGAAATGTAATCCACAAAAAATGCTGCTTGATGCTCTGTATTTTTTTCACCTATTACGTCCAAGCTGATTACATCTTTTTTGTGATTATATTTCTATTACGTTACTAGAGCCTCGCACACTAACTCCTGAGTGTGCGACGCAAAATTACAATGAGATACCCAGAAACCCGTTGCAGGTGCCCTGAAGTCGCTGACGCAAACCTTGAGGAATGTATTTGAAAAAGTATTTGGAGGAGACCAAATACATTTGGTTGTATTTGTATCTTGTACTTATAAATGTTTTTTTTTGGAAATGTAATTAGATTTGTAATTAAATACATTTTGACGAAGTATTTTGTATTTGTATTTCGATACATATTTGCATGTATTTTGCCCATCCCTGCTATCATCCTAAACTACCTTAACCTGACTTAGCTTAGCCTAATCGAACCTAACTGAAACCAGCACGCTAAGTTACTCTAACCTACTATCTCTTACTCTAACGAAACCTATCTCAAGCCATCATCCTAACCTAACGTAACATAACCTAACCTAATCTCCTAACCCAACCTGACCTAATAAATGTAACTTAACCTATGCCAACGAACCTTGCAAAACCTGACCTAAAAATCAAACCTTAGCCTTATTTTGCGTCTCATTTTTGCGACCGACTACGACGGACTCCGATAGAACAGGTTTTTAAGCCGCTTGTGACTGCTTAGGACTGGCCGCGAAACACCGATGGCGGTCGTAAGCGGTTTAAGAACCGGTTCTGTCGGAGTAGGTTGGAAAAGTGTGCACCGGCCTTCAGGGAACTTCTTCATCTAGTCCATATATCCTACCTGTATAAACAATCATTTCATATTCAGCATATGCCATACTACTCTAACCTAAATGGATCCGACAAACTAGGGCATATCTAACTTTCTAAAAAGGCAGCTGAAGACTATAGGTATTGCTCTTATGATTAATTTGATTTGAGCATAAATTATAGAATCAGAATAGTAGTTGCGTGAATTACTCATTGTTGTGAAAATTCCGTATCGTCTTTCTGCTCATTTTCTGCGATACAACTGGTTTAATAACAGTATCAGGATAAAAAAAAAAACATTTGTTAATAATTACCTCCCGTTATTCTGATAAGGAGGCAGTCATTTCGTCTCTCCGAACAAAACATGACAGCCTTACGAAAGCTATTTTCCGCAATAAAATTCGCTGAATGAGCGCGAAGCAGCCTACTTCTTCGGAGGCCACGAGGAAATCGTGAAATTTCCTCTGGTTTTACTTTTCCATTCAAAAGATTAGTCTTTCTTCTGAAGTCGTGCTGACCTTAGTTTCCAAATTCTAAGAAGGCTAAGTAGCAGAAGGCCAGATATACACATATAGGGTCCACTCACTTCATCCCAGAACAGTTCATCCCGAGACGCTTCATATTCCAAATGCATCTCACCCAATGACATTTCATTCCGAGGCACTCTTGACACCGCGTAATCTCTTCTGATATAAAATGTTGTGGCAAGTATGCAATGTCCACAAAATAAAACGTGCTGTGATAAAAAATAAATCTTGAGATGTATTTTGAACTGTCCGAGATGAATGGTCCTGGGACGAAGTGACCTGGGATGCAGTGTTGTAGCACCTACGGTCTATACCATTCATACTTTAGTTTCTGGAAGCACACAGCGGTGCATTCTGATACTTCAATACGGAACGACATCTTGGTTTTTTATCGAAATAAGTTTTTTTCTCTCTCGTCCACCTGGCATTTTAAGTCCAAGCTTAAGTTAGTAATTTTTTTTTTATTTAACCTTTTTTTTTCAGCAAAAGCGGGCACCGTTTTGAAACTGCTGCTGCACCCTGAGCAGGCATTGGAGACGAGTGCAGCGCCAGCGTAGACTCGGGTCTTATCACAGTCCAGAAGCGATGCCCATTGAAAAATCAGCTTCATTGAGTTTTGTAAAGTGCATTTATTATTGTCACGAATGCCTTTTGATGAGACGATGAACACTGAAGCAAACTAAACGCTTAATTGGGCGAACTTGTGCCCAAAACAAAAAATAAAAGTTCGGAGCCATTCCACTCTGTGAAGGAGGTTGGCCACCGAAGCTGTAAAGCACCCCCACAAATGATTCACCAAGAGACAGACAAAAACACTTCATCGAATGTTTATCTACAGTTTAAATACATCATTTTGAAGCGGTAAAGATGACTGATTTGTGATCACTATGATATACCCTAATGGGTTCCATTACAACTTTGGTCAGATTATTTGCTGAAGTTAAATCTATACATGACCGATGGCGCTCGTCATAGGCACGTTGCTCTTTGGGAGTCCAAACTATACGTGGCCTTCGCATAGCAACTGCAGAACACAATGGAATGCCCTGCCTGGCAGCTTGCTGCTTTTATATATGTAAAGCAGTGACGTCACCGGACTCGAATGAGAGAGGGCCCATTATTCTCGGTTGTATCTCTATTATCACACGTTTCGACATCTTTCTTTATCAAAAGCATATCGAGGTGACGAGGCGTATATGCATTTCCATACAATGAAACGCTTTTGCGTGCAATTTCTGACTTGTTTTTGCATTTGGATGCCAAAAATGCATAGAAACCTAGCGATATACAGCTTCCCTGTAAAAACAGAAAGAGGCTAGCGTCGGATTGGGGGGGGGGGGGGGGGGGGGCGGCGTAACAGCAGCATCGAGCGCTGGAGCGAGACTGACTCCGGCTCGCCACGCGGAGCCCCTTATGTAGACGCGTTGGCTTCTGGAACAATCGGCGTGGGAAGTTCGACGCGTAGAACATTCGACCATCGAGTAAGCAACAGGATTTTCGAATGCACCGGAACGCGACATTTACAAAAATAACAAGAAGGTGCATCCGCTCCAACGCATCAAACCTTGGCCCTTTGCGTAGGAACCAAGCACCATAACCATTCGGCTACGGGCGCGCTGCCTACTTGGCTTGCTGCGCGCGCGGCATTACTGTCCCCTGGAAGAAGTGCATAGACCCGATGCACAAAAGGAAACTAAATGTGCACTGAAGAGTGGCCTGGAACGCGAAACGTCTACAGCCATATCAAGCGTAGAACAGCTTGAGACGAACGGCTTGAACCACCTCACTTGGGTAGCGGCAAGTGGCGTGAAAAAAGCTGGGTTCTGTCAGGCGCCACTTCGTAGTTCAAGTCCTCTACATAGCGGAGAATCTTGTAGGTTCCAAAGTACCGCTTTAATAGCTTCTCACTCAGGCCCCGGCGACGGATCGGTGTCCAGACCCATACCCTGTCTTCGGGCTGGAAGTGTACATCCCGATGAGAGAGCTTGTAGCGGCCAGCGTCGACACGTTGCTGGTCTTGTATTCTGAGCCGGGCGAGTTGGCGGACTTCTTCTGCCAGTTGAGCAACCATCTGGGCGTCGTCGCTGCCCCATGGAAACTGGCTCATAGGCAGTGTTGTACACTTTCCTAAAAAAAAGGAACGAAAGCTGGGTTCTCGTTCCTTTTTATTTTTGGAACGCGTTCCCGTCACAAGTTACATATCTGAAAAGGAACTCGTTCCCGTTACAGTTAAAAAAATGGAACATATTGTTTTATATACGTTATTAGTATTTTGCTGATTACCATATTTTGTTAAATCAAGCCAAGTTTTATTTATTTTATCTATCCGATCAAATAACAACATAAGAATTTGAATGCCGTGATGGAAGTGCACCAGGAGAAGAAAACAAGCAACAAGCCGAAGCAGACTTTCATTTCTTGATATGCTCATCATTAGAAATCTCAGCCTTTAACCATATTCATGTTTGTGGTGGGCGATTCAGAGGATCCAAATGTACTGTTACCCCACATTGTAGGAGCATTTTACAACCCTCACACGTTTCAATCTAACAAATTCCATTGTTTGAGCTAATAACAGTTGCCTCTCGATGTTGCTGTCTGAAAGACAAGCAAGTGAAGAAGAGGGTAGGGCTTTTGGGAGGTCAGCCAGACAATTTTTAAAGCAATAACAAAAACCAAAGATGTATATACTAGAAACTTTGACATACAAAGATGTGTGCGAGCACATCACACTTATAAAAGCAAAGAACAGGCATCGGCGAATTGTTCAACTGTAGCGCACTACCTTACTTGGTAAAAGGTTCCATCATATACTATTCTAGTAAAATATAAATAATGCAATGCCTTTTTATAAGTAGTATATAAATAGTATTTAAAGCATATAATTTTATTAGTGTACATCTTCGTTTCCAGACTGAGTCAACGCCACCGCTAAAATACGAAGTACGCTAAAAGCAAAACAAAAAAGTAACACGTTAGATACTAAAAGTATATTAACAATTTAAGTATCATATTGATACTGAATTATTTAAATATAACTTGCTGCAAATGTCGTCACCACAACGCGGCGAAAGTATAAAATAGACACAACGGGTGCTGCCGTCATTTTTGTTGACAAAAATTAATGTAACCGACAGTTGGAAGTGCAGAGTGTCGCTGTAACACACACACGCAAAAACAATATTGCAAACATATACCTTTAGTACGTACATCTTCATTGCCGGACCAAGGAAACGTCACCGCTAAATTACGAAGTATGCTACAAATGAAACAGAACAATAACACTTTAGACACTGAAATTATACTCAAAATATAAGTTTAATCTTTGTTTCAGAAAACTACAAAATGAGCTCACTTTTAGCGAATTGCTTTTTTACACAAGGATGACATATCTACACACAAAAGCTCTAGGTTCAGGGCACGGGTAAACGGTGTCTACAGTGTCTTCACAAATTTCCATGAGTTTAAGTGAAATTATATACAACATTCACATGCATAAGCAGTAAAAAGCGAATGCACTATATTAGGCATCCTATAACAATTGATACTGCTATTATTTGGCAGCTTCATAGACCACAATAGTAAAAACTGGGATAATAAATTATAAAACTTTTACAAAACGTTTTTTTTATTACACAGTACCACACACACACACAAAATGCTTCCGAGTTTTAAGAGCATCAGCAATCTGATCAGCTATTTACAGTGGAGGGCACGTAACTTCGCGTTTAGAGAGGAACCTGAAACTTGCTGCAGAAGTCGTCATCACAACGCGGTGCAAATATAAAACAGACACGACGGGAACTGCTGTCAGTATAGTTGAAAAAATCAATGCAACCCACATTGCAAATGCGGAGTGTCACTTTAACACAAGGAGAAACAAAAGACACGCACACACACAAAAAAAGAAACAAAAAAAAACTTAAGACTAAGCAAACGCCAGAGTATTTCAAACAGCGCTGTCCGACGCTGAGACAAGAAACCAATGTCATACCACTGATCTCACAGCAAAATTATATATATAAAAATAAAGCAACAAAGCGAGCAAAAAAACAGACGAACGCACACACGGTAGATAAGCCCGTCGGGATTCTGATTTGAATATTTATTAGTTTGGCGAAACTGTTCGCTGACAAGATAGGACTGCGGACCCGACAGGCAGGGTGGCGACTTAAAGACGTGCGACCAATTCCTCTGGCTACATAGTTTAAACACAAAAAAACAAACCTAGAAGAAACTAGCAATGCAAAGAAAACAAGAAGAACGACCACAAAAACATTTGGACAGAAAAAACAAAAAGGAGGGTTTACGATGATGGGAAGAGGGAGTGGTATAGAAGTGAAAAATGAAAACCCTCGCAGCCAATATATTCCGGTTCCCCTTTCCGATGGAACGCAGCGGGCGCCATATATGAGCCCTCGCAGCCAGTCTGGCGCTGTGAACGTGGCACGTGAGTGCACGTTGTGGCCGACCCTCCCGAAAGTCACGTGACATTCACGCGACGTGCGATTGGCTCGGACGACTCGTAGCTTATTTTCTACTGTCCGTCGCAAGGTGGAAAAGCGAGCGGAGAAACGCGGGGGTGGTTCTTGAAATGTAGCCGAGACGGGGGACAGATCTGGATGCGCGGTGGAGAAACCCAATCGATTGGAAATTCCGTTGACACCTTTTACCCCCCTTCCCTCTGTTTTTTATTTTCTTTTTCTAAATCTCTGTTTCTTTTTTATTGTTTCACTTTTGTGAACGGTGTATATATACTGTCGGGGTACAATCCGGCGCACGACGGTTTGCGGGCTAAACAAGTTACAATAGCCGGATCGGAACTGTACAGTACTCCGTTTCATGATAGGGAGTTTCAACAAACCGTTACCGTATTCCGTGTTTACCGCACCAGAGCCTTTGAAGCATGCCTGCGCGCCGGGTGGGCGTATGTACTCGGCGCGCGCTCAAAACGCACGCGTTACAGTATGCGTTAATGCGGTGGTATACACTCCGTGCGACGCGACTGGCGCGCCGCCGCGCGGCCGGTACCGAAGGTAGGCAGTGAGCACCCCAGAGAAAACGAAACCGAAACCACGCCGGCGTACGTTGGTACGCGTTGAAGTCGGAGTGGTGCTGTTGCGCTGGGTTCACAGCATGAAGTGCTGCCTGTGCTGCGTCATTAAGTGCTTCAATAGTTATGCGTCGTATCTCGTGGAGACAAAGTTTCACAGTTTTTCCCCTCGCCGATGTTTTGTGGGACAGCGACAACGATGGAGCCGTGCCGTACGACGCGAGAAATTTGGTGTCCCGATCATGTCTGCCACTGTGTCGGCACGGCTGACATATTCTACACTGCCGCTTGGCGCTCTGCGTTTGTTTTCGTACCAGTAACGCCTACATGTGTCAGCGCCGATGGGACGAACTGAAATGCCATCCCACACTCGCGGGTATGCAGTGCCGATTTCGTTGGAGGAATGCCCTCCAAAGAAGTTTCGTCCCCATCGTACGTGTCGATGATATTTCCGGACAAATATGGCACGCAATCTGTACTTCATGAAGAAAGATTTGAACGGTAAAAAAAGTGACAAATGTTAATCTAAAGAAAACAACCATGAAACTCGGAATCACTGGAGAGTCCACGTTTGAGTATGGAAGTTTATGTGGTGTGCTTTCTTTCTTGATAAGCCTCCTTTTGGATGTGGAAACACTGACACCCCGAGTTCTGTAGACAACAATTTTTTTTCTCGGCTTTAGAGCCACCTATCGCAAAGTGGTTCGAACTGGAAGTACCGCCCACTGGTCCCTTCCTACCTGTAAAGTGTGCACCTCCCACGATGAGTGCATGGTATTTTCTGACAGCCTTTGACGGTCAAAGCCAGTTCCCATTTAGTTACGCCGCCCAAACTAAATTTCCACCTGGTTTCGCTATGCCAACTATTTTTGTTATAATAAGTGTTGTGCCAAGTGACGGTCATGTCAAAGTACCTGTGGGCCGAAAATCAGCACCTCGCACAACAGGTTATTACACAACAGCTGACCGCAAAAGCCCTTGGCGGCCAAACCGTGTGTTGGCCGACAACTTCGTTTTCTCGGCTTTGGAACCACCTTTCGTAAAGTTGTTTCGATTGTAAGTACAGTCCACTAGTCCCTTCCTACCTCTAAAGACTCCACCTCCCCCGACCAGTGGTATTCTCTTGACAGCCTTTTCGTGGTCAAAACCGGTTCCCATTGAGTTACGCCGCCCAAACCAAATTTTCACCTGGTTTCCCTGTGCCACTTTTTTTTTTTTTTTGTATAATAAGTGCTGTGCCATGTTACTGTCAAGTCCAAGCACCTGTGTGCCCAAATCTGCACTATGCACAGCCTGCTATAACACAACATTTTGTGTCCAATATTGGATATACCATACAGCTTTATTTCTTCATTAGTTAGAAACAACTTTCACACCTGCTGTCTTAATGAAACTTGGCACACTTCGTGCAGAAACTTAGTGGACATCTCACTCGCCTCCAATATCATCGTTCCAGCAGTCCTACGTTTACAGCGACGAGCGAAATAAATTTCCCACTCAAAGCAATTATGGTGGCGGCCGTCTTGCTTTTCGGAAAATTGCTCCAACTCCTTTTTTGGCCGCAACTAGAGAAATTCCCCCGAATAACGACTAAAACTCAATATATAAGAAGAGGAGAACAGCTAAATGCCCTTCTTAGGTCTGCCCCAGCATTCATGCAACGTCACCCTCAACGTATCGGCTCAAAAAGCAAAAGTTTCGTCCGTGCGCGCTTCCGCCGCTACAGCTTGGCATGCGAAAAGGCGCCGCAGGCTGCTGAACGCGACTCACGGTCGAACGCCAGCTCCTCCGCTAGCGGCGCTGCGCGCGTTTTTCAAAGCGCCCCCTATAGTTCCTGCACGGAGTGTATACGCGGGACGTGTACTGTATAACGGTTTGCTAAAAATCCCCAATGAGTCTTAGTGCAGCCGAGGCTATGATCTGATGGATAGCCAATCAGGCACTGCCAAAAGTGCAACGTCGCGGCGCACGTCATCATTGGGCGTTTGCAATCGCCGGCTAAACCAATCACCACGCAGAAGCGAACGAGCGGTGATCCTGGGCTTTTTTTTCTTTATACTTGAGAAATGCATTCCTTCTCACTTGAGAATTGTAGCGGGTCGGGTATGCAGTTGGTCAAAAGTTATAAATATTATCCACACTGGGAAGGAAAATCTACATGAAGAAACTGATTCCAGGACAAAAGCTCACCGGACAGAAGCTTACCGGAAAAATGATCATCGGTCAAATGCTCACCGGTCAAAAACTCACTAGACAAAAGCTTACGGTTGTTTTTTTTTCTCACAGACCCGGACGAACGCTCACCGATTTCTTCACAAGCCCACACACAAGCTCCCCCGGGAGAAAGCTTCATCTGGGCCATAGCACGAGCTCATGCAGCTTTAAAGAAGCCATGAAACGATGATTCTACTTTCCTAAATACTACTTAGAATCGTTGCCCTAAAGTTAATAACTGACTAAACTGACCTTAGTTTTTCCTTTCTAAACAATGACAATCGTAAAAAAATATTCCAGAAATACGAACATTGTTTATCCCCTCAACTCTGAGCCAAAACAAGGGGCAACGCTGCCTGGTGCTATGTATCCCATGCCGCTACCGTCAGTCATAGCCACCCACTGAGGTCGAGAAAGTAGAGAACGCGTGCTGAGCTCCAGGCATTGTTAAAGTTCGGCTATTGTCGTCACCGCCGTGGTTGGACGCGAGCCACTACCCGAATGTCCGCCGAGGCATTAATTGTTACGAGCCGAAAATCAGTGGTCACGCAGTTCTTGTGTCCAATCTCTATACGCCGCGCTCGACTGTCGTCAGGCGGGTGGGTTCGATCCCACAGTTACGTCATGAAGCTTTGCGAAGGCAAGACTGAAAGAAATATACCTCTTTTATCTTCGCAGTTTCACCACAAGAAAGCTCCTGAATCAGTGGCGGTCCGTGCGAGTATACTTGAGCCAATATACGCCTTTTCATAGTGATGAACATTCCGACCCAATATCGTATCATGAGTCCATGACCCCTTTAAGCGCACGTTTGCGACCCCGAAAAGCAAGGAGAACATTGACCTTGCATACACATAGTTTTTTTATGACGCATTCAAGACAAGCTTTTCATCTGTTTCTTAGAAACGAATACATTCCTTTACTGCCTCAAGTACTCATGAAAGATTTTTGTGCCGCTTTGAAATGCTTGCAATATTTTCAAGCGGCTTTAAAAAATATTGCCTATTGTTGGTTCAGCGGGTAACACTTCTTTCGAAAATGGGGCACCTGTTCGTCGCGACCACACTTCAATAAAGTCTGCGTTTCGCACTGCGACCTTTAGTCCGAGTAACCAAAAAGAGTTGTGAGCATCTCTCCACGACTGTGAAAAATTGTGGAGCATTTGTCCGGCCGCCAAGAGCTTTCTTCAAATAACGTAAGCATAATGAAACATCTTTATCTAAATTTCATTCCTTAGATATTCTCCCGAGTCAAAAACACAAACTTTGGATCACCGAGTTCATTTCTGCAATATGATGTTATGTGATACATTTTTGATGACAATGAAAGTGGGAACTACAGAATGACCTTAACGTGTCATTTGTCATGGACGAATGAGTGCAACCATTTTAGTATTTCAACGTTTGCTGTATAATATCTAAAAATGCGCTTCCATAAGCCCGAGATATGGCCAAACATCAATAACAATTACGTTTACAGAAAAAGCATCGCGTTGTAGCAGGATTCACACGCTGCGTTTGAATCTCAGTATATTTAACTTCGTGTTCTGGTTTTGTTTATTTGAGCACATACCTTTTGCATCTTTGATGTAAAATTTTGAGTCGTTAAGCTTTATTAGAGCACAAAACGTCGGTAGGAAGGATTGTCCGCCAAGACCGTATCCGCGCGAGCCACGAGAAGAGCCTGCCCAGCCGCGCTGGAGCCGACCAGCCTTTGCATTAATTATGTTGACTAATGTGCTGCTAGCTGGATGTATTCATTTAAACATTTCCTTCAACCATATAAGCAGTAAACTGCCTTGTGAATCTTCAAGAGTCGTTTCTTTGGCTTACTGCTGAGCGTATAGTAGTTCCTCTTGCTCGTAAAAAGCCTGCAATCGCATGTTCGCGCTAACAGTGTAGCAGAGTGTACAACCAAGACATCTGCAGCAGGGTGTCGAACCGAAATTTTTATCGGTTCGGTTCCGGTTCGGGTTCACGGCTTCCGGTTTGGTTCCGGTTCAGTTCCGGGGAGCCAAAAATAACGGTTCAAACCAGTTCGAACCGGTTAGAACTGGTTTGGACCGCTAAATTGAGAACATATTTTCCGCGTTCTTTTGGCAATGTACACTATTTCCGTTGTGAAACGATTAACTATATAGTTTCTTCGATCGTCCGTGCAATATACTTTTGTTCTTAGGTACCAAAAATATTAAATTCAGTTATTTAATTTTGACGCAAGAGTAGAAGAAAATCTACATTAAAATACATAACGTCGTGTTCATACGACTCAATATCTATTTGTTTACGAGTAAAATATATTTTGCCTGAATCAAAATGTTTAAGTATAAGAGTAACGAGTTGAGCTTGTTGGTACATACCTGTAAATAGATCAGTTTCTAATTTAGAATTATACTGTATTTTCTTGTCCTTTGTTCGTGTTAAAGTAAAATTCTAAAGTTCAAGCTGATATATTTACACGGTATAAAATGTTGTCGCGAAGTGTGGTAGGTCGTCTAAAATACCCGTGATTGGTACAACTTTGTGTGTCAGTATTAAAAGTGAAATCGTGTCATTCAACTAAGGAATTAATTACATCACATAAAAATATGAAATGAGCATGCACCTTGTGGCCATATATCATGAAATATATATATATGATGACGACCCAAGTGAGCTAAAAGCAATGATATTTTCGAAATGTAACAAAGTTTTAGAATAACTCCTTTCAGTCTATCTTTTATAGAAACACCGAGCGGCAATCCAAATGCCTGCTGTTCTAACTAAACATTGTTTACACTCAGCACCGCACGCATGCGACTAATCATGGAGCAAGGAGTCATTGCAATTGTTCACTCTAATATATACGCACCTTCACACTCAGATCGAATCTGGCCCAAAATAGCGCTTGCCCAAGTGAACATTTTCTTATACAGAATAAGCTGGCATAGCCTGGCTGTTGAGGTTTGTTGTTGACAAGATGCCGGACAATTTAATTTGCAAATGAGCATCACCCTTGCTAATTGATGATTTTAACACGATAGCGTTAACGAGCTCATGTCGCAGAAAAACCGATGTCGGTGGCGTGACTGGAAAGTCCTGATTGGTCGATAGGTTCATGACGTCAGAGCTACATACCGTAGCGCAAGAATTTAAAACAACCCACAATGCTTACGTGAAACGTGACATCACGCGTGGAATGAGGGTGATTAAAACATGATATGTAATGCGAAATGAAGGTCACCGTATGTTTCAAATGATTTCACTTTTGAAAGTAATTCCTTTGCCTTAAAGAAAAAATTAAAAACTTTAGGCAGGACTCGAACCCACAACCCTTTAGTTGCGAGTCAGACGCTTTTCACTAGGCCACGCGAGGCACGCTTGCCCGGCAAATGAGAATGCGATGCAAACGAGGCCCGTTGACGCGATCGCGTTCCACTTTTAAAGGCGAAGCTTAAGCGTCCTTCAAAATTCTTTTTTGTTTAGTGAAACGAAGTAGTATTTCACGTTCTACTCGACAAGGCAGCTACTTAATTGGACACTTTCTGACGGTTTGCGTGCGTAATCATCACAGTTCCACCGCGCGCCCCAGTTTACTTTCTTTTCGTCCAGCCCACAGACACATAAAACTAATGTTCACCAGATAAAAAAGTGGAAGCCGTTTACAAATCCCTGTAACGCCGAATTGGAGCGCAGCTCTTGAGGAGGAGGAGTGAAGGGTACTCAGGGGAGGGTAGACCCCTCCCCCTTCTCCTCCTCCTCCCCTCATTCTTTAATATGCTCCGGGGGGGGGGGGTGTCACGTGACTTCGGGGAGGGGGTCACGTGACCTCGGGGAGGCGTGACCTGGGGGTGACCCCAAGGCCAAGTGACCCCAAAGGTGACCCCCACGTGACCTTGGGGGTCACGTGACCTGGAGGGGTCACGTGACCTCGGGGGCCACGTGACCTCAGAGGGGTCACGTGACCTCAGAGGGGTCACGTGACCTGGGGGTCACGTGGGGTCACGTGACCTTGAGATGACCTTGGAAGGGGTCACGTGACCTTGGGGGTCACGTGACCTCGGGGGTCACGTGACCTTGGGGAGGCGACCACGTGACCTCGGGGGTCACGTGACCTCAGAGGGGTCACGTGACTTGGGGGTCACGTGACCTTCAAAGGGTCACGTGGGGTCATGTTGGGGTCACGTGACCTTGAGATGACCTTGGAAGGGGTCACGTGACCTCGAGGGGTCACGTGACCTTCAGGGGGTCACGTGGGGTCACGTGACCTTGAGATGACCTTGGGAGGGGTCACGTGACCTTGGGGGGTCACGTGACCTTGGGATGACCTTGGTTACGCCGACGGCGACGGCGACGGCGACGCCGACGCCGACGGCGACGCCGCTCAAGCCGGGAACGGGCCCCTAAGAGCTGCGCTCTAAAAAGTCAATAACAGACTTCTATATGTTTGAGAAGTTATATGTGTGAGGAACACATAGTTATTTAAATTAGTTTCAAAATCAGAAATGTATGTAAGGCCGTCCCATATCACTTACAACATGCCTGTCGAGGATAAAAACGCCAGAAAAGATTGGCAGAACCGCTTTCAAATAATTTGGGGGGCATTGCTTTAGAGTGGTCGGCCCTCTATTTATGTTGTCAAATATTCAATTAGTAATTAAATATATTTTATACTGATAAAAAAAATGTTACTTTATAAAGTTCACATAACCGCTTGAGACCGACTTGGAAGGACGATACTCGGAACTACGCGAGCTGTGGAGTCTACGTGACAGTGTTTTTCTGTTTGCTGATTGGCAGTGTGAAACATCGGGTTGCAGGGTACGCTAAAAAGGACTCTATGCTCACATGATGAATTGGAAGTCAAATACACGAAATGTTCAAAAAGAGAGAGATAATTAATGTTATGTTTTCCGAAGAATCCCTTCCAGAACGCCTTACTGCAAAAAGAGATGCGTAAAAATGCACGCAATGATATTCATGATTTTACATAAATAGCGCGAAGTACAGACAAAGATTCTTGAAATCTTAGTAGATTACATTTCATCAGCTTGCATGAGCTCGAAACTTCCGAAATACTGCCTCGGGAGGCAAATGTTATATTCGGTTTTACCTGCACTTGTTTTGAACCCCCATTTTACAGCACTATGCTAGAATAGTCATGCGTTCTAACATTTCTCTAGGCTGCCATATCTCATCGCGAGACTGCTATAAATACTTCACAAATTTACAATTAAGACATCTATGGCTAGTGTTGCGAACATCATATTTTACCAGAAAGCTGAACTGTTCAGCATGGTATGCACGTGACGTTATCACACTATAGGCTGGCGGTCATTCTGATTCCTTCTTGCTGAGAAAGTCGAATTCGACGGTGCAAAAGGCACGCTGCAGGAGGTGCAAGCTCAGTGAAAGCAAAGTATTTGAAAGACTACTATTATTATTCTTAGTGCATCGTCGTGAGGAACGGTGCCATCGTCTGGCACGACAAAAACGTGCTTTTTGGCAAGAGCGCTTTTCCAATCAAAGTAGTTTCCGGGGTCACGCTTTTTGGTCTGCGCCAAAGATGCAGGGAAGAGGAACCTTTACAACACAGTATGTTTCTAAAACTCCCCCCCCCCCCCCGGCCCCACACACAGACGCACTTCTTTATACAGCGGTGCTGTTAAGGGCTAGTCATGCGTTACCGCCATCTATAAATGGCGACGGCAACCAGACAGCCGGTTTGCCAGTTGTTTGGTTGCCACCGTCGCTCATAAATGGTGGCAACCCCTCCAGCCTTTCCAGTCTGGCTTGCCGACTTGCGGCCGGCCATTACTTCATTTCCACCATAGTACAGCATTTCTGGCCTTCCTTCTTCACCAGAGTGGAAAGGCTGAAAGTATTCCCGAGGAATTGCCTCCTTCGTTTGTGTCTGTTAATTCGACAATTTTATTTGACACTTGTTAACCGCAACCTTTCATTGCTTTTGTTTTGCACCCCGTGAAGTTTAAATGGGTCATGAAGCGATATCGGTTTGGAATGTGCATAACTTTTCCGAGGCGTACTGGCCCTCGGTCCAAGTGTACTCGCAGAGGGCGCCACTGATTCAGAAGCTTCTTTGTCGCGGTGCAATTGCGAGGATTGAACGAGACTATTTTTTTTAGTCTTGCCTTCTCAAAGATTGATGTCGTAATTGTGGGATCAAAACCACCCGCCTGTCGACAGTCGAGCGCGACTCATGGATTGGGCAGGAGAACTGTGTGAGCACCGTACATCGGCTCGGAACAATCAATGCCTCGGCGGACACTTGGGTAGTGGCTCGTGTCCAACCACTGTGGTGATGAGAATAGTCTAACTCTAACAATGCCTGGAGCTCCAGCGCGCGTTTTCTTCCTTTAAAACTCCAGCGCGGGGGTATGATTAACGTGGGCGGCATAAGATAGGCACCAGGCCACGTGGCCGCTTCTGGCTCTGAGTTGAGGGGATGAACGATGCTCATATTTCTTTAGTTTTTTCGGCGACTACCATTGCCTAGAAAAAAGAGCAAAGCCAAGTTCAATCAGTTATTAACGTTAGGGACTGATCCTGAGTAGCATTTAGTAATGCACAAAAATATGTTATAGCTCATTTAAACAAAAATACAGAGGGGTCGGAACTTGGGCAATAACTTGAGAACGACGCTCGTGTGACATTTACAGCGACTGCCAACGTTCGGCTGTTCCTCTCACGTCACTAAAATATCTTATTTTTTTAGGTATTCCTTCCGTACACACGTGTAGTTCTATGTAACGTCATATTAGTAGGTCGCATTCAGTCATTTCAAAACTTCTATTCTCAGGGACATCTTTCGGATATACTTCAGCAACAACGAAAAAATGTTTCAAAGCCTCAATAATGTAAAATTGGTCTTGCAACATTTCTTTTTGTACTTTCAATAATTAGTGTTAAGAAATAACCCGTGACGTTGATAGGTTGCGGAAACATCCATTAGTTTTCCCCTAATAACAGATGCAGAAAAAATAAAGGACAGAGACAGCTGTCGATATCTCCTCAACTCGCAATTTGAACAAGCGGCCACGTGATCTGACCCTAATTATATACCGCCAGTGTTCATCGCACTCATACCCTAGGCTGCAAGGGTTTGCAAAGCAAAAGCTTGGGCTGAGCTTCAGATATCGTTAGTGTTGGGCTATTGATCATCATATCTAATTGACATGAGCCGTTACCTGAATGTTTGGCCATGCTGATTGTCATGAACCCGAGCACTCGACTAGGGGTTATGAAAATCGCTTACGTCACGGTGTCACGTGACTCTCGGTGCGAAATCGTGATGTCATGTTACATGCTGTCAACAAGGTAAATACATCTAGTGACTTTCTCAAATGAAATCGATTTAACGCAGTGAGTTACGTGACGTCACGAGGCCACGTGACATTACATGACAACATGTATTGACACCATGACGTCACGTGACAACTTGACACATGGTTAATCACAGTGCCAACAAAGGTGCCATGAAAACCCACAATTTATCATACGTTGCAATTATGTATATGACGATTCGATCAACAGATAGAAATACAGCCGCCAATTGTTTATTCCCATATGTTCATTTTTTGATACTAGCAAAGAAGAAAAAAAATATTACCTTGAACCGTTTTGAACCGGTTACCGTTATATTTTTTTTCGGTTCAGTTCCGGTTCAGTTCCAAGATGGCGGCGAAGATTTCGGTTCGGTTCAGTTCCGGTTCGGCTAAAATTAACGGTTCTGTTCCGGTTTTCGGTTCGGTTCGGTTCCGGTTCGACACCCTGATCTGCAGGTCCTTAAATATTCTTCCCGAAGGCCGAACCGGTTATTATAAATAGTGCGCGTCTTGATCCCTATGAATGTCATCATCAAGTTTTGTTCTTCCGTAAAAATAAACCAGACTTGTGCCTATCTCAAATACTCTACTTAAGATACTTACCTCAAATACTTTTTGAAATATCTTGGTATCTTGCAAATACATTTTATCGAGAGTATTCTATACTGTATTTCAATTACAATTCTGAGTATCTTCTACTTATTATCTCAAAAACATTTTAGACACACTGCCATTTTTCGGGTTTTTCGGTATGAAGTGATGTGGGCGTGACACCAGCGAACGGGAACATTCTTTCGAGTAAACAAATCCTGTTGCTAGCTCCGATAAGTTACGGTGACTTTGATTGAGCTCGTGAAAACATCGCATTTGTGCCAATTGTGACTCATATTTCCCCCCAAAGTTTATGCAATGAAGGTTTTCCCCTCGACTTCCCATAGGCGCCTTTTGTCTTCGTAAAATCCCCTCCCCCCCCCCCCCCCCCTCAAAAAAAAAAAAAAAAATATATATATATATTCTAAAACAAAAGGAGTGGTTTTACGGAAGTAAAGGTTGCCACACTGAGGCACAACGCAGGACAGGAAACGACCCACGACAACAATGCAGACTTCAGCGTCAAAAAAATAACAAATAGAAGAAAATGAGAAGTAAACAGAAAAAGACGATACTTTTTTTTGCTTGTTGTATATTTGACAAAGCTATTGAAAAACGTCGAGGTTTTTTTTTTTCTTTGTGTCGTTAATCCGGCACTTATTACTCCCGCGAACACTGTCTGTAAGCGGACATTGATAAGTAGAGAACAGGATAGGAAACAAAACACGAGCAGGATGACCTCTCAAAATTAATGCCCCTGAATAAGAAAGGTAGCGACATCTTCTCCACTCTCCTTTGACGCGCACACCTTTTATCTTTGTTTTGCTCATTTACACCCGCGCGTCGACTGTGGCACCGCCTAGATCGCTCCAAGATAGCAAACGGCATTCCTATATTTGGTTTATACTTGAGTCAGAGCGGCAGTGAAAGGCTGAAAGACGCAAATGCATACACACAGGATAAAAGCGCACTGACACGGTCTACCAGCTGCGAAGGATGTGCTCAAAGAAAGACGATGAAAGCCGTGACGTTGCACAGTCGGCGTTATTTGATTGCGACATAAGCTCATAGCATGCACAGCACTCAGACAGAATCGGCATTCCTTCTTCCTCCTCCTCCCTGCACACTCTTATTGTTATATTTTGCTCTTTCGCGCTCGCACGTCGACGTTAGCGCCGCCTGGATCGCTCCAAGATAGCAGGTGGCATTCTTCAAAGGATGTCGCTACTTTTCCGTGTACAGGGGCTTTACTCAAAATGCCAACAAAGCGTCCCCCAACGTTGAGTGCCTTTCTGAACGCAACCTACTTGAAGAAGGTGCGACCAGTGCCGTGGCTATTACGTGGGCTCTCTTTGTTAATCCTTCCCTCATTCCCTCATTTCCGTATCCCAAGTTCGTTTATAGACGCTTTACACACGCGCCAAATTACAGCCGCCATGGCTGACCTTCTCTTGTCTTACCGAGATGCCGAGCAACTGAAACGGTAGTTGGCGATCCTCTACAAAGGCCGATGCTTTAGAAAAGGACACAGCTGAGTCTAATGTGGCAATAACCTGGCCTGCTATGGTAATGATGAAGTGAAATAAACGAAATACGAGGAAACAAAAACTGAAGGTCAGTTATGGCGGCGTCCATGCACAGCTGCTGCAAAGCGTCTATAGTGAACTCCCTATAGAGTGAACATGGTTTATAGCTAAACCATGCATCTAAGGTGCTCCGCAGGACGTGACAATCTCAGCAATGCCACTATAGCTGAGGCGACCTCTTCTTTTTTTTTTATTTTGTCCCAGAAATGTTTTGTAACATGTATGAGTAATATCCTGCTCCTTATAGTTGGATTGCATAGACTAGCCCTGTTTTTTCTTTTTCTTTTTGTACGGTTGCGTGCTAATAAACCTTGGTCAACATACCAAGAGGCATTCTTTGCTGACACACTTGTTATTTACATAATTTACAGATGGATATTTACAAACGGGCCAGTCCAAGATAATGTCTATGTCGGATGAGACGAGCCTGGGTTCCAGCCGGCGTATTCCATCGGAGCTCTGTGTCGCGTGTGTGCCGCTCGTGGTGCGAGGCTCCTGCCTCGTTCGCAGTGCGTGCGTTGGTGCACGTTGCTCTACGGTGCAAATGGTGTCGCCCGCTTGTTCGCTACATGGGCTCCCCCCCTAGCGGAATAGCGGTGAAAGACGCTGTTTGCGCGCTAGTTGGTAGTGTTTTGGAGAATGAAGCGGACGTTGCGGGGACGAGCTTGATCGGGTTGAGTTCGATGCGTGATGTTTATCGTGGCGTAGCATCCCACATTCGCAGTGTGTGGTGTGAGGTTGTCCGTGCCGTCGGAGCTCAGGATATACGCAGGCTTGAGTCGGTCGATTGAGACATGGTCTTCGCGGTTCAAGTAGGCCAGCGTAAGGTGATTTTCAGCTCTTCCAAGGACCTTGTACGGACCGTCGTATGCTGGTTGTAAGGAGCGTCGCGCAGCATCATGGCGCACGAAGACGCGAGTGGTGGTTGAAAGGTCGGGGCTCACAAAGAGATTTTGTTGCCGGGTTTGACGTGTGAGTGAAGGACGGAGGGTGGCCATGTGGGAATGGAGCTTTTCCACGTAATCGAGGTGGTCAGGCAGAGAGCTGGATGGTGAAGCACAGAAGACGTCGCTTGGTAGGCGGAGCGGGGTGCCGTAAACCAGCTCTGCTGCGCTGCATCCAAGGTCGATCTTAAGCGCAGCTCTCATTCCTAGCATGGCGAGCGGAAGATATTCACTCCATGTGGATGGCGTCGTGGCAGTGATAGCTGTTTTGAGCTGCCGATGAAATCTCTCGACGAGTCCATTCGCGCTCGGATGGTATGACGTCGTTGAGATGTGATGGAAACTAAGCAGTTTTGATAGGGTTGCGAACAGGTTGGATTGAAACTGCCTTCCGCGGTCTGTGGTTACAGTAGTAGGAATTCCGAATCTTGCAACCCACGAAGTGAAGAATGCGTTTGCAACGGCTTCAGCAGTGATATCTGTTAGGGGTACCACCTCAGGCCATCTGGTGAAGCGATCGATGACGGTGAAGATGTACCGATAACCTTGAGATGGTGGAAGGGGGCCAACGATCTCCATGTGGAGGTGGAGCTCCGGACTTGGAGCGAAAATAAAGGTTTTCTCTCTCTCTCCATGTGGAGGTGGCAGAATCGTCCATGGGGAAGCTGAAATGTCGCAGATGGTGAGACAGTATGGCGATGGACTTTGGTTCTCTGGCAGTTGATTAAAGCACGTGTCCAGCGTCGGAGTTCATGCCAGGCCATATATACCAAGATGAAACAAGTCTTTGTGTTGACTTGGTACCAGGGTGTGCCAGGGAATGAAGTATGTTGAAGGCTTGGCGTCGAAAATCTTTAGTGAGGTAAGGGCGTGGCTGACCGGTTGAAACGTCGCATACCAGCGTTGGTGATGATAAGTCTGTCTGGACTTCCTGGAGCTCCAGTGAGCAGGAGGAGGAGCTGAGCAGCGTCCGGAGTTCAGAGTCATTTTTTCTGGGAAGCTGAGAGGGCCGAGTAGTCCAGAGGTGGTTGTTCCACAAAAGACGCATCGATCTGAACGCGGGAAAGAGTATCGGCTAGAATGTTTTCTTATCATTTGATGAACCTGATGTCCGTTGTAAATTTTGATATGAATGCCACCTGACGAATTTCTCTCGGGGAGTGCGCAGCACTGCGAGAGGCAATGGCGTACGTCAGCGGCTTGTGATCTGTGAGTATGAAGAATTGTCTCCCTTCCAGAAAGTGACGAAAGTGCTTGACAGCGGAGTAGGTGGCAAGTAACTCACGTCAAAAGGTACTGTACTTCAGTTCTGTAGGGGACACTGATTTCGAGTAGAATGCGATGGGGCTCCAGTATCCATCAACCAGCTGCTGACAAACTGCGCCGATCGCTGTGTCCGAGGCATCGACCATGTTGGAAGTTTGAGCATCCGATCTGGGATGCGTCAGGAGTACCACGTTGGCTAACTGGTTCTTGATTCTGACGAAGGCTTCCTCGGCTGCGGGGTTCCAGGCTAGGGGTGAAGTCTTCGCCTTGACTCCCGCGAGGAAAGCATTCAGTGGGCGAAGTACAGCAGCGCATCCTGGGAGAAAGCGACGGTAGAAATTGATAAGTCCCAGGAATTCTCTGAGTTGGCACACATTGGTCGGTCGTGGGAAATCCTGGATCGCTTGGACTTTCGACGACAGAGGTTGAATGCCGTCCTTGTTGAGATGGTGTCCGAGAAAGTCCAGTTCGGACACGCCGAATGTGCATTTTTGCACATTGATGGTGACACCGAATTCGTCTAGACGTTCGAAGATCGTTCGGAGATGACATTGGTGCTCTTCAGATGTCTTGCTAAACACCAAAATGTCATCCAAATATGCGAAACAGAAGGGAAGGTTTCGCAGCACTTGGTCCATAAAACGCTGGAATGTTTGAGCGGCGTTTCTTAGGCCGAATGGCATCCGCACATATTCAAACAATCCAGAAGGTGTCACAATCGCTGTCTTAGGAATGTCTTCTGGCGCAATTGGGATGTGATGGTAAGCCTTCACGAGATCAAGCTTGGTGAAGATGGCTGCCCCTGCAATGGCCCCGGAGAAATCCTGAATATGGGGGATGGGATACCGGTCTGGTACCGTGACTTTGTTCAGTGCACGGTAGTCGCCGCATGGCCTCCAATCTCCAGTTTTCTTTTGGACCATGTGTAAGGGGGACGACCAGCTGCTCGATGAAGGCCGGGCAATACCAAGCTCGATGATGTGTTCGAGCTCGTTCTTTGCGATTGCTAGCTTCTCGGGAGCTAGTCGCCGGGGTCGTGCGAAGACGGGTGGTCCGGTAGTTTCAATGGAGTGGGTAATGGTGCGCTGCGTGGATGCAGCATGGAACGATGGTCGTGTTAGTCTCGGGAAGTGATAGAGAAGGGCTTCCCATTGTGTCGAGGCTGGGGGACATGGCTGGTGAAGTTGAAGCTTTTGGTCTCAGACTTCTATTTCCTGGATGTGTAGATGCGTCTCACCATCGCGAAGCTGGTACTGACGCATGTCTACGGTTAGGTTGAAGGTTGAAGGTCTACGGTTAGGTTGAAGAACTGTAAGAAGTCCGCGCCAAGGATAGGGTACTTGACATCCGCGACTATGAATATCCAGCGGAAAGTCCTTCTTAATCCGAGATCGAGAGTGACGGATTTTTCGCCATAGGTATTAATAGCTGAGCCATTGGCCGCTGCTAGAGATGTCAAATGCTGACGGTGTCGGCGGTCCTCCGGAGTTGAAGGATAAACGCAGATTTCCGCGCCTGTGTCCACGAGGTATCGAATTTCGGTGGTCTTGTCAGTGATGAAGAAAAGACGGCTCTTTTCTGGGATCACCACATTGGCCGTCTTTAACGTGGTGTTTTCGCGTTTCCCATAGAGCAGGGTGGCGAGCAGTTGTTTGCCGCATCACCGAACTTTTGGTGGTACCAGCAGATGCGGTGTGTTGGGTTTGGAGAGCTTCTGCGTCGAGTGGTTCGGTGGAAACTGGAGGTGCGAGACCGAGGACGAAAGGTGGTCGACGCTTGTAGTTCGGCAACCTGCACCGATAGTTGGTCGACTTTTGATGAGAGACGATGGATGATCTCAAAAAGTTTCATGTCGGTGTGGAGAGGTGGAACCTGCTGCATGGGAAGCACTTGTTGGGTGGCGTAAAGAGCTGGGGAACCAACCTCCATGATCTTGTCCACCATGCGTGCTAGTGCTTCCAAGGACGTTGTGTCGGATGTTGTAAGTATTATGCGCACGTTATTGGGAAACCTTTGGAGAAAGAGCTCGCGGATGAGTGAATTATCCAGGTTGTCGGCTCTATCTCCTAGTAGCTGCTGCATGCGGCGAAGAAGTTGGGACGGCTTGCGGTCGCCTAGTTCTTCGGCGGTTAGCAACTGTTGCAGCCGTTTCTGCTCGGAGGCGGTAGTACGCTGGATCAACGCATCCCTGAGGCCATCGTAAGGATTTTCCGGAGGAGCCCGGAGGAGATCTCTTACGATTGATGTGGTCGCTTGGGGCAGTGCCGTCACGACATAATCAAATTTGGCTCGCTGAGAATTGATGCGGTTGTTGCGGAAAAAGGCGTCCGCGTGAAGGAACCAAAGTTCTACATCATTTGTCCAAAAATTGGGAAGCTTCAGGTGGATGGCGGCAGCGTGTGAAGGGGAGGTTGCAGACCCGGCCGCTGCATCGCCATCTGATGTTCCGTGACCATCGGTGTGGGACATCTCGGAGTTGGAGGCACGTAGTTTAGGGTATCTGGCAGTCCGGGTCACCAATTTGTGGTCAACATACCAAGATGCATTCTTTGCTCACACACTTGTTATTTACATAAATTACAGATGGATATTTACAAACGGGCCAGTCCAAGATAATGTCTATGTCGGATGAGACGAGCCTGGGTTCCAGCCGGCGTATTCCATCGGAGCTCTGTGTCGCGTGTGTGCCGCTCGTGGTGCCAGGCTCCTGCCTCGTTCGCAGTGCGTTCGTTGCTGCACGTTGCTCTACGGTGCAGATGGTGTCGCCCGCTTGTTCGCTACAAAACCATTCTGGTAAATTACATTTGCGCTGCTGTATATTTGTGTTTGTCACTGACGTCGATACAAATGACGGAATCGGGAAGTATCTTCTATAGTAATTGAATTACTTTTCTGAGTATTTTGTACTCCACTTAAAATAATTTACAGTTATACTAACTTGAGTAGTATTTTAAATACTTTATGAAGCAGGTATTTAGTAACTTAACTTAAATACTTTTACCGAGTATTTTATCCAACATTGAAATAAACAGAGTAGGCGTGTGAATATTTGCTATTTCATGTAATGCTTGCTACCTTACAAGATAAACAAGAAAAGCAATATGACACAGGATCTTCCAAACCCGAAAGCGAAAGAAAAAAAGGAAGGTAATGATACACACGGTTTTAAGCTAAGCTGTGACGTTAATTTCCGCTTCTTTGTTTATTTGCGGCGAGAAGCTTGGGTATCGCCACCTGGTGGAATTTTTTCACAACCCAGAGTGAGGACCTTTCAACTTCCTCTGCTGGTGCAAGAACGTGCAATGCCAAGCTTCTATGCGCTATGAAAAATAAAACATGACGGTGTGGCCAGGTAGCACGCGCACTACCCATCTTGAGGAAAACAGAAGCGCCACAAGCGAGCTTCTCGCCGCGAATAAGGACGACCGATGGCGGACCTTCAGGCTCAATCTAACTCATGCGATTAGTCATGAGTCACGTGTCACATCTTATCCGCCAGAGGTTTTGGTAAGGTCAGTTGCCCGACGCTCCGCTTAGAAACGATGAAGCGTCACAGTAAACGGAGTGACTGCACATAAAGCTGTCACCATGGTTTGTCATTGCGACCTAATCTTGTCTTTTCACATCTTTTTTTTTCTCTTTTTTAGTAGGTGGTGGGGTGATAACTTTAAACGAGTCAGTGGTCGCCGCTCCTTTCTTCATGATTTGTACGCCCCCCAATATTTTGCTGTTTTATTAGTTTCTGAGACGGGGACATGATGCGATGGGTCTTTGCACGCACGTCTTTACTGTTATTTTTCTTTTGACTGCTGTTGGCCGAAAGACGCCGGGGCCAGAAATGACAGAAAAAAAAAAGTGTTCAGGGTTTCAAAGATGTCAACCAGTAATGCGGATATAGATCCTGTCATGGTAACCCTGGACGGGGAGAAAGCGGGACGGACAAAACACAAAGCTCCAAGTTTTTGGTGCTTTCTGTTGTCCGTCCCGTTTTTTCTGGCTCCTGCGTTACCATGTGAGTATTGAACCAGCTCGCCTGCACACTTGCTTTAGTTTCAATAAGAGATATCGTGCTTTCTATTCTTGCTTTATTTACTAATTCTGTCGCCCAGCGATCTTACGGAGTATAAACCGCAGTTTCTCACGTTTTTACTGTTTGCTAAAAAATCGAATTATCCTGCTACTTTTCATATGACAGTACCTCAGTATCCTTTAAAGTATAGTCAAGAAAAGAAGTTCGCGTCGCAATTAAAAAAAAAGTAGCAAAAGGATATTTATGTGCTATATACAAGCAGAATGCTGCTTTTGTGGGCCAGCTCTTTATTTTGTATTACTTGATCTGAAAATAAAAATTGAATTGAATTGAATTGAATTGAATATGCTAGCCTTCCTCTTCGAGATTCAAGGACATTATGTCAAAAAGGATGTCTGTACCCTAGAATTAGGCGTCTTGTATTTATTCATGTATGGAGAAGTTTATTTCTGTTACTAATGACTATGAACTGTTAACAAATAAATAGTCCGGCTTATATCGTTTATTTTTATCTATATTAATTTTAACGCAATGGCCGAGGGGACCCAAAAAGGGGGGAGGGAGGCTTACCTCTTTATTTATTTATTCCGATACCTCGCAATGAGACATTTTCAGTAGGAAGGGGGAGACATTTGGGAGTGAACTAGAAATAGATATACCTAGGTGTATAAAAATCATACTGCCATCACAACATTTCGAATTGCACTACTCTCGGTTATTGCATGAGCCCTGCCCCTCCTTTTTCGAAAAATGCACCTCCGTCTTTTTTTCTTTTTTTTTTTGTGCTGAACTAAGCAAACATAAAATTCTGATTTCAATCGTTAAGATAAGAAAAGAAGAAATGCACAATTCATAAATATTTAAAAAAAAACGAAAAGATATATTGACCGATCAGTTAGCATCAAAGATCTCACGGTTGCTACATTGTCTTAAGAACTAAGAGAGAAAATATATTCTCGGCGCCTCCAGGTCTAAAGAATAAATTACCTACTTGCCTTTAAAGGAATCACTAAAATGTACGAGCACTCGTTGATACGAAAGTAAGCTCGCTCCCCTGATCCAACCAATCGTGTTTAAAAAAAAGATATACACCCGGACCAAAAAAAAAAAAAAATGTTCAGCAAATTTTATTGCGAAAGAGCTTCGTTAGTTGAGCCCACGAATTCGTTGGCAGAAAAAAAATATTGATGACGGGACGCAAGAGCTAAAGAAAGAAGAAATATATAAAGAACAAAACAAATGACAGTGTATATATATATATATAGAAAAAAAAACAGACACCATTTTTTTTTTTTTTTTTTTTTTGTGACGGTATGAAAAAGGAACGAGCTCGATCGCTCCCGCGGACGGATAAAGCTCCTAGTTGAGAGGCGAAGCAATTACAAGGCGCCGCTAAAACAAGCTCGAAGAAAACCAACAAAACAGCGACCAATAGCGGTTAATGGACACTCCTCACCCCTAAGCTGACACTGGGGTGGAGAGCTCCGTGCTGGTTGAACCACTCACACGCCTATCTTTGGCCACGTGATTACGCTCCCTCCTACAGCCACGTTCAGAGAGCGGGCTCGGGCGACGAAGGGAAGGCAGCTGATTGGTCAGGCCAGCGCGTAGCATACAGCGTACTGCTAGCTTGGGGGTCAACGGAGGATCTAAGCCCCTAAGCTGACAGTGCTGTGGGAGCCACGCAGTCGCCGGGCCAATCAATCGCCTCCCTTTCATCGCCTGACCCCGCTCTCTGCCTGCGGGAATGGGCAGGAACCTAATCACGTGGCAAAAGACAAACGTACGGTTTGTTCATCGCACTGTCGGGTTAGGGGTGAGCAAAGTAAAACCCCTCCCGGTATTTTTTTATTTCGTTGCCTTTTTTTTTGTCATTTTACGGTTTTTACACACACACACACACACACACAAATATATATATATACATAACTAAAGCAGGAACATTTACTTTTCGGAAGTCCTTAGGTGCTTAACTCGAGCAGATGGAACTGCCAGCGCAGAAACCACTTCGTTCCGAATCACGTACGCTCTTTTCCTTCGAGAAGAGACGTGATCAGCGAAGAAGCTTCTCTCCATCGCCGAGTTTCTCGAGAGAAGCGCGTTGACAGGGTCGAGCCACAGTTTGCTCCGCC
Organism: Ixodes scapularis; assembly: GCF_016920785.2. Taxonomy (NCBI): domain Eukaryota; kingdom Metazoa; phylum Arthropoda; class Arachnida; order Ixodida; family Ixodidae; genus Ixodes; species Ixodes scapularis. Next base: position 52,821,072 of record NW_024609836.1, on the reverse strand, counting down.
ACGAATTGTTTGGGAGGAGAGCGAGCTCCTCGGCGGTGATAAATGGTCGACTAAGTGGCCCAAGGTTCCTCGAGGGCTAATGACTAAGCGATGAAACTCCGACGCGGAGAACGCACTGACAGCCGCAGAGGCGAAGACGTGCGTGTGTGTGTGCTCGTCTGTCGTACACCAGTATGGTGCCTGGACCGCATCTTCGACTGGTCTGGTTTGTATGCCGCGTCTTCATTTGGGGTTCCCCGACATTCTCCTGGTGACACCATAGAGGTGCCACGCAGTTGCCTGCCGCGATCCTAGCGGTGTCCCGGCGGCGCTGGTGGACATGTGGCGGACAGCCGTTCTGCCGCAGTTGGCTCTTCATCTTGACCATAGCCTCCTCTATACTCACAAGGCCTGGCAGTTCGTCGACGGAGCCATGAGTGCCGGGTCGCGGATTCGGAGCGCGAGGATGTGGTTGCACAGAGCATCCAAGAGCCATTTTTTTGAGGAACCTGGACGTCAGCGCACAGCTTTTGCAGCGGCGAGGGCCCGAAACACACTTGTTCGCTCGGGAGGAGTATGTTTCGGCGTCTTGCCGCGGCGGGGCGCCAGTGACGTGGCTCTCCTCTCATCCGTTGTCTGCCGCTCCACCTTTTTTAATTTCGGCGGCCGCTTCTCGTGTCGATCTGCGAGGCTTTGTCATTACATAGGAGGCTATGGCTTGAAAATCCACGGAAGCTCCGTGCAGCCAGGAGTGAGAACGCTGGGAACGCTAGGCCCTACAGCCACACCCGCGTCCGCTCGCCTTTTTTTTTTTTTTTTTTTTTTTTTTCGAGCAGCATTTTGACAATTTACCGCCAGGATTGCGACATTCAAAAACGTGAGCACTCCGGCGGGTAGCGTCAGGTGACAACACAGGTAAAGCAACGCTGGATGCGGGTGGGTTTTGAAACGCCAAGGTACAAAACCCTCACCTTGGAGTAACATGGAGTAAATTTTGGAACACGGCCATGGAGAGCCCGTATCTCGGAGAGTGTCCAACTACTCCATGGGGTCACTTGACTTGTGGGCTACGTTCGCAACACGGGCTGCGAGGAGGTACCGAGAACGTTGATCGTCGGAGAAGTGATCTCCGCCTTTCCGCCTGCTTTCCTTCTCGCCACACGGAAACGCAGCGCTTGCGCACTTGCGACCAATCATCGAAAGAGGCTTCCGCCATTTAATTGGAAATCGTTCCTCGTGGTTTGAGATACAGACCCTCTTTTCGGTGCTCTCCATATAGCATGAGACGCCAGCTCATGTGACGTCGTTTGCTGCAACTTCGGGAGCACTTTTCGATGCATATGCGCGGGATACAACGCTAAACAGATAGGTGATAGACGCGTTTCGGGCACCGTATAGTTGTATACAGACGCTCGTACAGTAAACACCGCGCTCGCACCATGCATTTTTAAAATATATTTTTTTTATATCTGCGTTTTTACGGTATCGTGAAACATAGGTTGACTGTGCAATGTGCAACTTCAAGTGACGAGCTTTACGCCTAATTTACACTCGACGAGGGTTTTACATGGTCTCATAATCTGCGCTGCGAAAATCGATTGTTTCGCGATAATGGATTTGCAATACAAAGAGTTTCGATCTGGATCGGCATTGTAGACTGGCGGCGTTCGTGTAATGAGTGTAGTGCGTGACGCACGTTCCAGTATCCCAGGTTAGTAATCGCCCTGCACAAAAAAAACAACAAAAGAAACATTTTTTTTTACAGCGTAATTTAGGGTTATTATAATATCCAAGGGAGTTCGATCTCTCGCCGTCTGCGAAACTATTGTTGAAACAACTCTGAAGTAAATTTGGACTTTGCACTTAACGATGAATATTTCTTACTGGTATCGTTGCACCGCTTCTGAAATTGTCACGATTTTCATGCGAACTTCGTAGCGTCAGAAACAAATAGGCCCAATAAAGTACCGGACCGAAATCTGGGTTTGTCAAACAACAGCATGCCACCAGACGTGCGTCGTTCTATAAAACTCATTTTTTCAATTTTTTTCGTCTAGATATCGACCATGCGGATCGCGCAATATCGTGCCAGACCCAATGACACCCGACATTTTGTGCTTCATAAACAAGGATGTATAAAAACAGAAGCTAACAATTGACGCAGCCAAAGCAAACTTCCGCGGACTTAAACAGTAAAAATCAATACTCTTTTTTTTTTTCTGATGATTTTGAAGTTTCCAGTTTCTTTTCTTGGGGACACTTTTATTGATTTCTATACGCGTGCGAAGGGCGATAAGGTTATGGCCGAGGTACGCTTGGACGGAGATTAGCGCCCTCAGATGAGCGACGATTAGTTTAGCTCGTAAAACAATCCATTAGTGTGTCTTTTACTGGCACTTTCAGGCTGCTTTCGTGGGACATCAAGAAATATGGCCGCATTAGTTGCCCATTAACAGATATGAAGATAACAAAAAAGAAAAGGGACGCCCTGCGTCATGACGGCAACGAGCAAAGAGAGTGCAAACTAAAAATAAGAACCGAAAAGAAAAAAAGAAGATCGTCGTTGATTTTTCTAGATTTGACAAGTTCTTAAATTTTATGCTCCGATTATTAAACATGCGCTTTCGGTTGTTGCTTTTTGGGTGAATCTGTGTTTGTGTGTGTACTTTTTTTATTTTTCAGTAAGAGTGCGGAAGGAAAATTAAATCCAATTTGGAACGGTCTGTCCCCTCCTTCGTGCGCTTTTAAAAGGAAATTTCCTTTTAACGCGGTACCCTTCGCAGTCAGGGTCATCTTCAATCTTCATAAGATGCTTTCCAGCAACAACAAAAAATACAGAAGGAAAAAAAAAAATATGAAGCTAGTTCGCCGTACCGAATCACGTCTTGCGTCTTTCGGAATAAAGTTTTTTTTTATTATTATTATTATTTATTTACACATTTTGAGTGTTGTTTGTGTTGTCTTTTATATTTTGTTTTTTCGTCGTTTCTCGTTGAATTTAGTTCACGTTGGCGATGTCTCGTCCTCTTTACTTTCGGGAAACGAAAACAAATACCTACCTCCGTTGCAAAGCCAATTAAAATACATTATGATACTTTAATCCGCTCTCCGAGCATGCAAGAAATATTTAGCTCCGTGACATGCCAAACACTTCTGAGGTGTTATCACACTAGAGCAACAAGCAACAAAGAATTTTAGCAGACATGTTAGATGTACTCCTTGCTAACAGTTAACGCTTTTCTACGCGAAAGTGTCCCAAACTGGCAAACCAGAGCTTGGCCAAGTTCGGTCAAATTTTTTTTTTTTTTTGTATCAATTAGAGAGCGTAGTTTTCCGACGTCTCTGCTGTAGATGACCAGCGCTGTATGATTCCTAGTTAGGGGTCTTTAGCGTGAGCATCCCGAAGTAGTAGCGGTAAATCGGTCATCCGGGTCGATCCCGGCGGGAATGGGCATTAAGGCCAGGATCGCTGGGTTCTGCGACGCGAGCCTTTGCTTCACGTTGCGTTAGTACATTCAACCACCCAATTCCGTTTTTGTTTTTGTTTTTATTGTATCTGCGAGGTAAGTGTTTTCCAAATACAGAAAGGGGCATTTAAATTAGACTCTGTGCACCTTCTTCCAAAATTATCTATATATTACACAGCCATAGCCTCCTCTATACAGACAAAGCCTGGCAGTTCGCCATGAGACGCGGCCGCCGAAAGTGAAAATGTAGAGCGGCAGACAACGGAGTCATGGAACGGACGCCCCGCTGCGGCGAGACGCCGAAATGCACTTCTCCCGAGCGATGGAGTGTCCGCTCGTGCTCCTTGCGTTCCTTGCGCGTCCTCACCGCTGCAAAAGCTGTGCGCTCACTACCAGCTGCACTTAGGGTGCCTACATGTCTGTCTGTCTCAGGGTGAAGACATCCATTGTTGCCCTGAATGTGCCAGCGCGTGACGCTCTCGCGCACTCCGTGCGTGACTTGGGCGGTAAAATGGCGTCTATGCATTATCCAAAGCTATGCGCTCGGGCTGAGTGACAGCGGATTGCACGCACTTCAAAATGCATAAAAAATCGATTGGGTGGAAAAATGGCTGAGATGTCACCACTCAAGAAAAAGCGGGCGCGTGTATGAAGGCACTCTATAGCTTCGCTGAGAAATGCTCTGAGCTACGAGATCCTCGTGCTCCAAGTCTGTGACCGGTGTCGCGGCCGATGTGAGTCCCCAAAATGGACCAGGCTCGGCTGGGTCCAGATACGGAAAGAGCTCCTGACAGGAATCTCAGCAGACGACGATGATTAAAACTCTCCTTTATTTACATGTCAGGGGAGCAATGGGCTCTGGCTATGCAGCAGCTAGCTGCAGCTATGAGCCTTGATCTTGGTGAGCTCCCCGAGTTAGGTGAGCTCAGTGCTTTTAAAGTATTTCGGTTGCCATGCAGTCGGGCGGCAACTTATCGCGGCGGTGCACCAGTTTCGTCACCCACGCCTTCTCGGAAAGACCCCCTGTCCAAGTTACGTCACACGTCCGCGCACACCACACCGAAGGGGTCGTTTTTCTCGATGGCGCCATGCATCAACGCACCAGTCTTTTTGAAGGCGTCGTCCTTGCAGGTGCCTTTGGGGCAGGCAGGGCGAGAGCTTGACGTAATGTTAGGGTCTGAGGTCCGCTGGGTTGACCTTGCCCGGATATCCCACTTGGGTCTCAAGAAGTGCAGACATTCTGCCGGCTCGACGCCTCGAAGACACGTTATTTCGGCGGTGAATTACGTGACGACGGGCACCGCCCGTAAGAGAAACATGAGAAGACGAACCAAGGCCGCCGACGTCCATCGTCGCTGCCCATGCATGCCGATTTCAACAGCCATCCGCGCTGCCGTTGCCGATTGCAACACCGGGCTTTGGAACAACTCCGTCGCCGAACCGCCTGGCTTTGTGAGTAATAGAAGAGACTATGACGTATAGCTTAAGAATCCATTCAAAACATACCGTGAAGTAACGTACACGATAAGTGGTATCTAAACCATGTGACCGTTGCCGGGGTGCGTCTAGTACTTTAGCCTACATTTTGTCGTCTGGAGGATGGCATCTAGCACATAATTCCACTTAGATTCAAGCTTCGATTCCGCGTGTGCTCTTGGTGTTTGGTATTTCTCGAACAATGTGAGCTTTAATCTTGAAGCCGGGGTGGCACTGTCACTGCATTATACAGAAAACAGTCTGCAGATAGTAGAAAGTTTTAGGGAACCGTTTTTTCACATCCGATATGAAACGATGGGCCCTCCGGTACGAACTGCGCATGCGCTACAGCATAAGACTCGCGCATGCGCAGTGCGTACCGGAGGACCCATCGTACCGTATCGGATGTGCAAGAACGGCTCCCTAAAACTCTCTACTGACTGAGACGTGTTCTTCCTTGTGTGACTGTCCCTCCACGTTGGTAATGCGGTGCGCGAGTTCGTCTGCTTCTTTTTCACAGGTTGTGGTGACGTCAGAACGCCGAGCTATGATTGGTTCTGATTGAAGGAGAGTGGGTTGACCTCAAGGCAGCTTGCTTGGAGGTCTACCCGCTATGCTTCAGACAGAGCCAATCAGAGCTCGGCGTCTTTCTGACGACACCACAACTTCCGCAAATGAAGCAGACGAACTTGCGCAGACGAACTTGCGCTCCCCGCCTACGAAAATTGGCAGCGACCTTCGCCCGCAATGTCCCTATGTGATGCATGATATGCATTATGGGGGATCGACACAGGAATCGGTGTTTCATACGAAGCATATTTCCCCGCTATATTTAGCGGGGAAACTGAACGGTTGTACGGGTCAGGTGACGTCAGACCACGCGACGTCCATTAAATTTAGCGGGGAAACTGGGTTGGCGTGTATCACGAGGCGTGAATTTTCCCGCTTAATTAAGCGGGTAAGTGAATCGGTGTGTATGTCACGCAACGTCGATTTCGCGCTAAATTGAGCGGGCAAGCTGGATTCATATTTCGGCCACAAGACGTGAATTTTCCGGCTAAATTTAGCGGCAGTGGCGCAACCAGGAGGGAGGCTTATGAAACTTCAGCCCCCCCCCCCCTCTTTTTTTTTTTTTTTGCAGAAATTCAGCCAGCTTTATATTATGCCAAACGTTTCTTGAATACTAATAAAGAGTTTTAAGTTACTGAATACCAGGCTAAAAAGTAACTAGGTAGAGCACTAAACACCCAAATTTGAAAAGTATCTGAGTGGAGTACTATATTTCGAGTTAGTCACTCTCCTACTCATTGTGAAATGTTTCGGGCGCACGTCTCGATGACGCCTGTGCTGTCTGCTCTATCAGAGGGTCGAAGAGTTGTTTAGATGCGCTTGTCACGTGCTTCTTGCATCCTCGACACTCTTGTCGAGACGACTCTGCTTGCGGCTCGGTTTAACTTCATTTCGGTCAGTGTCTGCTCTTCCTTGAGCGACTCCAGGAGCATCCAGATATCGAGTGATGCGCAACTGACGTGCACCCGAAACATTTCACTGCGAGTAGATGCAGCTATAGGTTAGAGTGACCATTGATAAATAAATTCGTTCGAACGAACTTGCGTATTTGCCGCTATTTTCCGATTGCTTACCTGGGCGACTCGTACCCGGATTCTGTTGGAGTTACCGGAAACTAGACCGCGTCTATTGTGAAAGTAATAGCGATTCAACCAGCTTATAAGCGCCTCCAAACATTCGTATTAATCAAAACTCACCCCAAGTTTTTTTTTTTTTTTTTATTGTGTCAAGAGGTTACACATGTAAAAGTGTGCCTGCTCTGGTGCGAAACGCAAGATCACGAGGCCAAAAAATAAATCAAAACAGTTCAAACGCCTTCGAAGCACAAGTCAAAGCTGAGACACTAAACGCGTGAGCCAAGAGAAGTTTCTTTAGACGTCCCAAAGTCGAAAAAAAAAAAAAAAAAAACGGTCGAGACGTTAGGTGTTTTGACGCCACCACCCAGAGATAAGAGACGCGAACCCTAGTTGTGGTAGCATGACTCTGGCATTTTCGAATGTCTTGCAGCGTTGAATCAAGCCGATTTTGGACGTCGTAAGGTGTTCTTTCGTTCTTCAGCACTACACTGAAATATAAAAGCCCAGCAAAGGTGCCTTAAGTAGTGCGAAGCACCATAAGGCAATGCCCGAACTACCCTAACTGAGAGCGCCGCAGTTTGTTCAAAGCTTTAGCGCAGGAGGACGATAGTCGGTGACAGGTTAAAAGTTCAGAGGCAGCTCCTCCCACCTTCTTACACTTTAGCAGAGCGAACACTGGAAAGGACGTTCGCTCCTCTACAGCGTTCGCCCTGCTAAAGTGGAAAGGGGTGGGATGTGCTTCCCTGGACTCTTAACCTCTCACCGAATAAAAATCGAGTTCACACTTTAAAAATGTCGGGGCTGGGAAAGCAACCTTTTGCAGAATGCGTCCACCGCGCAAGTCATCAGGAAGAATCTGTAAAAAATGCCCCTCATCTTCCTTCTCAAAGAAAAAAAAAAAAGAAAAAAAAAGAGCTTGCCCATTGCAAAAAATAAATTGACCTGAGGCTCGCGCTCATTGGCTTAAATACAATCGAAGCATTACGCCGAGACTCGCCGTGCGTGCGGTGGCGAATGAAATAAAATCTTACGAAATAAAAAATACTAGTAAGAAAAACGACAGAAAAGCCACTTTAAGTTTCCGTAAAATCGTTATTGCCTTTTTTCTTTTAATTGTCACTGAAAAACTTTGGTAGTTTCGAACAGAATGTGGTTGTGGGGGTCAGGAAAGACGTCTGTCGATGCAAATCAACAAACTTATCTTTATCACCACACAAAAACTGAAAAGAACATAAAAAGGGGCTCCGCTGAGTCCGCCCTGCTACATCGTCGAACGCTGCCAGGCTCGTGCCGTTCTCTTCGAACCCGGAGCTCGGTGCCGTCGGTGCTGCTCGTGCCGCGCGCTTGATACGTCATTAGCTGCTGACGTTGCGTGAGTCACTGCTCTAAGTCTCGCGCTTTGGCGCCACCGCTGTAAGTCTCGCGCTTTGGCGCCACCGCTCTAAGTCTCGCGCTTTGGCGCTACATGGTCTCACCACTTTCAAATTGAACTGGCACATTTATTACCGGAGGGCATTCGTGTAATCACCCTGCGCGTTGGGCTCTAAAGACCCCAGGCCCAGTCGTATAAACTTCGAGCAACTAATTCATTATACTTCGTTTAAGAACACGCGACAACTCACACACACACACACAATTATTTTTTTTCGGTGTTTGGTGGTTGGGTTTTGTAAACGAAGCGCACACTGCTGTCCACAGACTACACAGAATGGCCCTGCACACTAACCATGGTGTCATGTGAGGTCAGTGTCGCGTGACGTCACGTCGTAATTTATTTTTTTACTCTAAAGACCGTTTCGGGCATTACATTGGGGGTAAAATGAAAGTACAAAGTGGAAATAATATTATGGCCAAGTAAAAAGAAAAGGAAAAGAAAGATTTCAAACAAGTTAATAACATACAACACACACACTTAGAGGGACTTACAATGCGAAACAGAACTTCATTTGTCGTTATTAGAGCAACTAGATAATTTACGTTTCAGAGTAACGACACCTCAGCTATCTTGGTGTTTAAAACCATGGCTGCCACTTATCCGAAGCTTTATTTGAAGCCGCTGGAAACGCTTTTCCGTTCTTCAGAAATGTTAAAATAGTTCGCGACAGAACAAAACAGCATCACCCGATCTCCCTAACGCGGTGTCTAAAGCTGAGGAAGTCGTATTTTTGAACTGTGACGATCGACTGTTGTGTCTGATCTGCACTAAGCATCAAGATGGCGGAGCCCACTAGCAGACCGCAGAACGGATCGAGTGCCGATATACTCGGAGCGTAGCTCATTTAGTGGCTCTAGTCTTTATATATATATAATTTGGAGCAATAATGAATATGTCGGGTGAAGTGATCAACGCGATATCCCTGAGCAGGCCGAAATGACAAGAACAAGAGGGTAGCTTTTCAACAAGTTGACACGTGTAAAGATGGCCGACACTTTGTTACGTAACGTTTTCCGGGATGTCTTATTATACTGTGACGCCATCGTAACACGGCCCCGGGCCGTCACTTAATGCCACAGTTTCGCGTGACGTCAAGTCACGTGATACTGTGACATCAATGTTACGTGACGCTGACGTCATGCCGTAACGTACACCCCAGACACGCCGGGATCCGTTGCGAAACATCAAAAATAACAACTGCAGCAAAACAAGAAAAGTTAATATAAATAACTTAAAGAAAAACAAGGAAGGAGACATTTTTCGCGAGAACTAATATGTTAGGGAGGAAAGTGAATGCCCCTCTATTTCTGGCAGCTATTTTCGCCGTTCTGCGTCGCCGTATCGTGACGCTGCGGTAGCTTCCGCGGAATGAGAGATTTATGAACTCGCGGACACCCGGGGATTGTGGATGACGAGTCAGGGCACCCGTGACAAGCTTCCAGCGGCATTCCGAAATCGCGCCGGCAGAGGGCGTAGCACGCGTACACATAACGCGCTATGCTTGGCACGCTATTCTTGCGTTTCCCGCAAATTTTACGTTGCCACGTGCAACAAGAGAAAGAGAGAAAAGGGAAGAAATTAGAGACAGTACAAAAAGAAAAAGTGGCGCCATTTGCGGATAAAACAAAATTGCGAAAAAAGAAAGCTTATGGTATGAATGCAAGGAAAAAACACAAGAAATATATACGTATTTGTGGCTTATTTATTTATCTCCGTATGGCTTTATTACCCTTTGGGTGAATTTTTCTTTTTCGTTTTTTGTCCAGCGTGTTATATATAGTCGAAAAATTCCTGTTCCTGGAACACGCGGTTTTAGGCTGTTCACTGGGAGAGGACTTGATCACAGTGGGCGAGAGCGATACACGCTTTAATGATAAGGCTTGTTCACACACTTGCGTTGTAACTACTTGTGTCTGCTTACGCCGACTAGAGAGCCTGTATTAGAGAGTTTCCAACTGCTCGATCGGAATCACGTTATTTATGGGTCGCGTTTGCAATACGAGCCGCGAGGAGGCGCTGAAACCGTGAATCGTCTCTAAACACCTCCGCCTTTCCGCCTGCTTTCCTCCTCGCGACGCAAGAACGCGGCGCATGCGCACCTGCGACCAACCGTTTGCAGGAGGCATTCGCCATTAAATTGCAAATGCTCCCCATGGTTTGAAGATGGATTCTCTCTACAGGTTCTAACGACGAGATAACGCATGGCGCCATCTATTGGGTATCTATAGCATTGGCCCACATCCGATCTGCATGGGTGTGTTTCCTAAATTTTCAATAATCACTCTTTAACCACGGGCTTGAAATAATAAATCTATCTTTTAGTGACCCTTTGTTTATAGATAGGTGCCATAATTGATGTGGCAAGTACCGAACAACCTTTAGACCAGTTACACGTAAATGTTCCAGGGCTACATCACATGGCAGCCATCGATGTATCATTGTTTCTTCTCGTCGTAAGCGACGACACAAGTCGCAACCGGTCCTATTAAAACTCCAAGGTGTGAACTATGCTTTAACGTCAAAGGCCACACATTTTCATTCGAAAGCGATCGGCTACGATCGGCTCGGATGTGATCGGCAGTGCTCGGCTGTGATCGGCTGTGATCGGATGTGATCTGGGGCCCTAATCTGGACACTTGGCGGAAAAGTCGGCGAGAAATTCGGCGGCTATAATTTGCCGGCGCCAAGGTCAAGTTTGGCGTTGGCCAATCGCGGCCGCCAAATTTGTCGCCCTCGTTTTCGCCAAGCGTCCGGCTTAGGGCTCCTGGTGTGATCCAGTTCGCTACACTCATTTCTGTGTCATGACGGCTTTGGGGTGGGCGTTGGGGAAGGCGAGAACAAGTAAGTGGTGTCTGCTGCATCGCCGATGGCCTGCGGTAGCGACGTATTTACGGTTTCAGAACGCATCGGGGGGTATACCCACACAGTCGTAGGTTCAAATACTGTAGGAGCTAGGTGGCATGTCTAAGGGTTTGATCTGACATTTTAACAATCGCAGCCTTTGTTCCAGCACTCCATGAAAGCCAGCGGAAGCCTCCATGGCTTTTTTTTTTTTTTTTGGTTTAGCTGGGATGAAAATAGCTACGGAGCACGTGCTAAAAATGTTTTCAAAGACACGAAACGTTAATCTTGTTTTTTCATTATTGTATTCCTTAAAATAGGTTTTCTCTTTCGCAAGAGACGATTGGCAACATTGCAAGATAAGCAGAGAACGTCCTGACGGGAGAGTAGGTTAGAGGGAGAGAGAGAGAGAGAGCAAGTGAGCATACGTCAGCTCCTCCACGGCTAGTCCCAAAAGCCCTCGCTCGCACCGTGGCTCCGGCTGACGGTTCACCCGATCGGCGCAATCAGAGAACTTCGTTCAAAGAAATACAGTAAACCGATCATCATCCATCTGTATGAGTAACATATTTGGGTACTGTAACAACCCGGGAAGCTCGCTTGGGCAATATTTTTGAAACTTCATAATTCGGTTTAGGATTCCTTTAAGAGCCGAAGCTAGCAAATCAGCAGTATATATATAGGGAGTATTCACCGGACGCCATATTTTTGGGTGCTGTTTAGAGCGCATGCTTAGAACGAGCTCACATTAATAGGCTTCTAAGATAGCCAATCTTGATGGTGTGCAATGCAGGTTGCAAAAGAACAGTGGAAGCTCGCCCTTCGCACGCGCTCAGCAGTAGGGCACACAGCTATGGCCGCCAGTGAATACTCCCTATATATCCGTTCAAAATGACACTGATATAGTACCTGTGTTTCTTCTTTTTTTCTTCGCACTATGCTTGTTTGACTTTAGCCTATGGGTTTATATATATACAGGGTGTAAGCAAAACAAACTTTCGATTGCCATTGGCAAGGACACCCAATCATCGCGCCCCTAGTGGTGAAATCGAGAACTACACCGATGGAGACGAGAACAACATAGATGTTTCTGTTTTGACGCAATGCTCGACCCACGTAGCCGAACGTTACGTCAACGTTCGGTAAGGAGTTCGTGCTCAGTTAGAGAAGCCTAACGCGGACGCAGCGAAAAATTGGCCACGAGCCGTGCCCAATCTTTGCCCGGCGCTCAATCGAGATAGGTGAAGTAAAGAATCCAGTGCACGTGCCTTGTTTGGGTAAACACACAGCTCTTGGGAACACAAACATGACGTCACGCCTTTGAAAGCTCCATCTCCTTGGCAGTAGGCAACGCTGTGTACTGCCTTGTCTCAACTTCGTCCGTGTCCCGTTGCACAACTTTACCCCGAAAATTGACCGTGGCGTTCAAATAATTTGGAAAAGGTCAAGAGAGACGATTTCTTGTAGATGGCCCGTATTTTCGCTCCCGCAAATACTATCCAAAATTATGTTCAGTTATCACGCAGATCGGAACAGGTTCCCGGGCTACCGTGCAGATGGCGCCAGTGCGTTTTCTCCTTGTCGATCGCTGTGAAACGCAACGGTGTAAACCAACCTTATTCTGAAAAAGGAACAAAAAAGTTTCTGTAAAATAAAGTGAGTGAATGAGAAATGTAGAGACTGTAAGAGAGAGAGAGAGAGAGAAAGGGAGAGAGAGAGATGGAAGAGGAAAAAACGTGAAGAAGATGGCTAGACCGATTTACGATGAGAGGAAAAGGGCGTTTGGAGTGAGGGAGATCGAGATGAATGGGGGGCAGGGGACGAATGCGGGGAAGGGAGTATTTGCGGAGGCTTTGCCATAAAAGTGCTACCGTCTTGTAGCCGACGGAAAGACGGAGAGTGACGACGAATCGTCTCTACTTCCGGACGCCCAATCGGTTTCCGGTTTTCTGTCACCGCGTCCCCCCCCCCCCCTTTTATTCCCTCTCTCTCTCTTTCTCTCTCTAGTTTTCTCATTTTGAGGACTTCGTGTTCGCCTTTCTCATCTGATGTTTCTTCCCGCGTCTCATGCTCTGGCAGATTCTGCGATTTGTAAGCCTGCGTTTTTTTTTTCTCCCGCGCTAAGACGCGCTACGCCACGTTACGGTCGCGGCTGCCGCGTTCGCTAGCTCTTTGCCATTTTGAGTTAGTCGCGCATTCGTTCCATGTCTTTTCTTTGTCTATTTGTACCATTTTTTGTTGTTAATATTATTGTTCATGTCAGTTTGAAAGAGACAGTTGATCTAGCTGTCATGACTCCTTCGAGGAATTTGGTCGCATCGCCATTTATCGGTGTCAGGGAACGTCGGACTGAAATAGAATGATGAATAAGCGAGGCAGACACGAATGAAGCAAGCATGTGTAGGACGCCCTTATGGATTTCCGAGCTTTTTAAGTTGCGTATCGAGTGAATGCGGAGTGCATTAGGCGTGTCATTAGAGTTACCACAGACGACGGCGGTCGGGTATCAATTTTGTTGAATACTCAGACCTCTGGATGCAAGTCGAAATAAATGGGAGGCCGAAACGATCTCTTTGATTTGTAGGAAACCCTCATAAAGAATGACGCACTCTCTTATCATGTCGTCATCCATCTTTGGTTTGATTAACGCCATAGAGTCCTCATATATTTTTGAAAGTCTACCTGATGTTTTGGCACAAGTATGGATCAGTTATATCATATATAACGCATGCATTAAGGGATACGCAAGTTGATCGATACAACAGCCATGCCAACCAAGCACGATTCACGATTTGTTCGAATTAGCCCCAGTTCTGAATTAGCCGAGCTTGAAGTAAGCTTGATCTAGTTTTGAGTCGTGTTTCTTTTTAAAGCGATCTTTATATGAGGACCCTTCATGAACCGTTTTCGCTCGTGTTGGTCTGAGCACATGACATCATAATGCCACGTGACACAGTAACCTAACGTGATCTGAGAGCCCATGATGTGGTCACGTTACCTAACGTAACGGTGTCACATGACCTGACGTCAGGTGACATCAGGTCACGTGACATTAATTTCCTCGTTAAGTTAAGCGGAAAAATCATGATGTTGGAACGTGACGTGGCGTCATGTGACGTAACATTATCATGTAACGCTACATTGTCACATGGCTTACCGATTTTCTCGCTAACTATAGCGAAGAAATATCTTCGTTAAATTTCTACAGAAAGAAAGATTGAAGTGCTATCGAACCTTTATTTCAATTGACGGAATGTGTAAGCCAGGGGATTTATCTTTTTTTTCCGGAGCCTAGAATGCCTCAGATGTAAGCAACACATGCTACTTTATCTTCGAATTCAACGTTATTGAATACTATTCGGAGGTGAATCGCCGATGAGCTGCACGGGCCCCCGACCTCACCTCCTCGAACACCACACTTGTGCGTAACGTTCGTCTTTACGCGGCAGGTTTTAACACATTCGTGTGCGTCGCATGACGAATGGCGTTAAGACTTAATTAAAAGTCGAGTTTTTTTTGTCGTCTCTTTCTTTAAAGTTTTTTTCTTTCGTTTCTTCTTCCTAGTATCTCTCTACTAGTACCGGCTTAAGCGAAAACGCGAGGCTAATCACACGTTGATGGCTTCGGGTTATGAACGTCTAATCACGACTGCGAATGTTCGTGCATTACTCAATATTGCATTTTTTTTATTCTTAAACGCTTTGAATGATGTTCATTCGTTCTTGTGCATCACTATATTCCGTTTCACAATAACTTGGCAAAATGTGGAGGCTGCTTCATCCACGACCCAATAAAAGCGGGGCACTTGATAACATTTTATAGTCGAGGTCACGGAGTCCTCGTTACCGCCATAACAACAGCGCCGTCCGTGACAAAACGTTATATCCCAAAGTAAATATTAAATATCTTAATTTGTAAGTTTTAATTATCTTTAAACTAAAAAAGTGACGCCACACTCGTATCCGATTTCGTGTTTTTTTTCTCTCTTGTGTCGTGGCTGTTGGCGCCGTTGTTAGCACGTTTAAGACGGCCACTTCTGACCGCAACACAGGACCCGGAAGAAAGACAAAGGCAGTTTACTTTTCGACAATACTTTATTCGGATGAACCCTTTTCCGCGCGATTTGGATTTCGGTAAGTGAGGCCGCAGAAGCGTTGAACGGGAAGCTACGAACTCCAAAACATCACTCATACATCGATATTTCAAACGGATGGCCGTACTTTTGGAAAAGAAGGGCGCGATCAAACGAGGGTTATGACGTCATTGTCCTCCTCGAAAATATGAGAATGAGGGGAAGCGGCCTCGCTTCTCTTCTCCTCGCTTCGGTTCACCAGCTCGAAGGAACGTAGCGAGGAGGAGAGGGAATGGGAATTGGGACGTGACTTGTCTCGTCTGCCTCGTCGGCCGTGTTCCATCGCGCACTTCTTTTCCGAAAAATATGGCGGTCAGTTGCAGATATCGCTGTGTGAGAAATGTTTTTGGGTTCTGCAGCGTCCCGCCTATCCGTCCAGCCGTGTTTTGCGAGCTCGAAATTTCCGTTCAGCATTTCTTTGAGCGCGCCCGTGCAGTCAGTGCACGGCGGAAGGCACGGAGCGCGTACTTTGAGGCCGGACGTTCAAAGGACACAGCCTGCCGTTCTCGTTCTGTCAGTGACTAGTGGTCACTGTCAGGGAGAATGGCCACAAAAAGAGTGAGAGCAGCGCCGAAGCGTTGTCAGAGGTATGCGGAATGCAAGTTCGTCTGCTTCTTTTGCAGGGGTTATGGTGACGTCAGAACGACAACTTCCGATTGGCTCTGATTGAAAAGATAGTGGGTAGACCTCAAAGCAAGCTGCCTTGAGGTCTACTCCCTATCCTTCAATAAGAGCTAATCAGAACTTGGCATTCTGACGTCACCATCACTCCAGCAAAAAAAAAAAAAAAAAATACATACGAGCTTACGTTTTGCATAGGAAGCTGGCGTTGGAGGGGGAACATCCACTGAAGCACCTACCCTGCCGTTCTCGCTCCCTGAGTGACCACACAACTACACGCGGCCCTGACAAAACGCCGCTGCGGTTTTGCTGCTATTGGCTAGGCGCATATGCTCCACTTCACGCGAATCTGGTTCTTGCACACGGGCAGTACACCTCGTGTGGGAACGCCGCGTTTGTCCACACCTTGTGGAAGGGCTTGTTTGGAAGCAGCGCGTTGGCCTCTTAACATAGTTGTTTATGTTTTTCGCTCCTTCTCTTTCTCTCTTGCACCCGCCGCTTTATTTTGCAGTGAGAATTTGTGTCCATAGAAGACATGTACGTAACGAATTACTAGTAATGTGTTACTTCTTCCTCGTTATTTTTTCGGTAACGAGTAACATATTTAGTTACGTTTTTTAGAAAAGGAATGGGTGACGTACTTAGTTACTTTCAAGGCTGAGTAACAAGTAAATGTACTTCGTTACTTTTTGAGGAGTCACGTCTACAACAACGCTTACCGCTCATCCACACTGGAAGCGGATCCGCGTTCGCAAAGCGGTTGCGAACGCGGTTGTATAAAGATCCAGTACAATTGACCTTTTCCACATACCGACGGCACCAGGCGGTGGCTGCACGAACTAAAAATCGAGGAAGTGACCTACCTGCGCTACCAATCGATAATGGGAGCTACGCTACCAGTTTCTTCGCTCTCTGAGCAGCGGCGCCTGCCCAACGCGACTTGAAAGAGGGGCATCCGTGGCGTCCACCCAAACGTCGTGTTTTCCTTTCCGTCGACGTTCTTTTTTTTGTGTAACACAATTATATATATGCTGCAGTTACGTGTTCTACTCGCTGATTAACAGCCTCCTTCCGAATTTCCTCGATTTTTCGTTCCGACTTCTGCCGCTTGGCATCGGGCGCTCGCGCGTGCGCAGAACGCTTCTTGGAAAAGGTCCATTGCACGCGCACTTGATGTCATCGAGTGCGCGTGCAATTGTTCTGGATCTGTATACAACCGCGTTCCAAACCGCTTTGCGAACGCGGATCCGCTTCCAGTGCGAATGAGCGGTTAAAGAGCCTCGTTTTAATTCTAACCTGTGTGTGCGTCTATTGCGGCAAAGACAGATGTGCGACCCGAAGAACAACTAAACGGTATGACAGTCTAGCAACATTAATCGATGAACACGTCAGTCGAACTCTGCAGCTGGGAATGTCGTTCGCCCAGAGAACGCAATAAGGTTCGTTGGTTGAAACCTTATAGAATCGTGTACGGACCGAATGTAAACCCGGAGGTTGCCAACACGGGAAGGCACAAAACCTGTTGTCAACTTGAAACTTTAAAAGCAGAGAGAGGGGAATTCCAGATTCACCAGCTCTTTATGAAGCACAACTGTGCCGTTCCTTCGAGCCCGTCAGTAAAACGACGCTTCGGCGTCGCTAAAGATGTGTTCTCGAGGAAACGGGGAAAGATAAGTGATGATGAGTTATAGAGGCAGCTTCTGTCTAAATGCAACGACTACTGAAAAGAAAAAAAATATACCATGGAACAAAAGCAATTGCTTATTTGCTCGTCAAAATAGCGAGAAAAGTAGCTAGCTACTTTTCTCGTTAGGGAATTTTACGTTAGGAAATTTTTTACTAGGTGGAGCCCCACAACGCCTTGGGATTAATAGAAAGGCTGAACCCTGGGTTAGTTGGTTGGGAGGAGCGATTGTCTTCCCTGTTTGTTCTCTGCATCGTCCTCGTCCTTTGTGCGCTTTTTAACCAGAAAGCTTAGGACTCCCCGAGCAGCTTGGCGCGTCACAGTGCGCTCGCGCAATTCTGTTGCTTGGGGGACCCAAAGTTGCGGGCCCTCTATTTTAAAACTCCCTTATATGTCCCAAAAAGGCATTTTTACTCTGGCGTTCCCACTGCACAGCGCGTTGTTTCTTTCCGCGGAGATAGAAAGTTGCGAGCCGCTTTTCCAACGAGCTTTCGTTTCTGCTTCGCGCGGAGAGATCGACTGGGCTGCTGCTCAAGAGTCGCGCGCTCGGTTCCTCGAAATCGATTTTGATTGATCGTAAATCGGGTTTAATGAACTAGCTGCAGTCGAGGCAACGCAGGAACGACGTCGAATAGGGGAAGCCGTTGCCGCGCTGCAAGCGGGGGAGAAAAGTGCGCGAGTTAGTTTGATTGAATTCCGGTCCCAAGGTGCCTGCTTCCTTCTTGAATGTTCGATTTTCTTTGCGGGGGGGTTCTTAGCCTGATGATCAGCTGCCTGTTCCCTGGCCGAAGACTAATGAAGTTACGGGCGGGGTACAAAAACCGACCTTATACTGGTATACTGTAACTCGACCGTCTTTTTCTCGTGACTTAATAGTTTGCTTTCTTGCTTTTTTTTTTCTTAATCTTTTGCAGTTCTTTCCATTTATTTACATTCTTTTTTTAGGTACAGTGTCCGGTTTTTTTAGTGCACGTGAGTATTTATTTTTTGCTCTAAATCATCTGCTTTCCTTTCTCAAGTCGTACTTTTTTCTACATTTTTTTTTGTCTTTTCTTCAGAAGGCGTGAAGCTGACGTAGTTGGGGGTGCTCCAAAAACATATCCAATTCCTTTCTTACTTATTCAGAAAGGTGACTTCAGCATTTTTTTCCGGACCAGCGGCATACAGCATACACCCAAAAAAAGGAAGTAAGCGATAAAAGAAATAGACAAAGGAAAAAAAAAAAGAAAAGGGATTTTAGTCATGCTGAAAATGTACGTTGACCATTTCGTTGATTTGTATATACAGGGTGTTTCAGAAAACGCAGGCCAAATCGCTTCTGCGAAAACTAAGCATCGCACCGAATAAAAGTTGATGCCGTGTTGGTGTCTCCCGAAGAGCCTATTTAGAAAAAAAAAACAAAAAAACGTTTAGAAGAAATATTTTTTATTTCGTTTTTTAGAAAGTAACTTCTTATATGTTCATTTTAAGGCCATAGTTTCAATTAGAAACTTACTGGGCATCATCAATAACCCCTCTATCAACATTTTTTAGACAGGTATAAAGCATCCCTACCGAAAAATTCGGTATGACTTTTCGCTATCCGGATTAGGGAACCGGAAATCTATTAGAATTCTATCTGGACTCTATCTGGAATTTAGTTTTTCAGAAATTATTCCTTTGTCTGCAATCTGGATTTCGGGTTTCCAGAAACAAATTTCCGGTTCCATAATCCGGATAGTGAAAAGTTACACCCGATTTTTCGGTAGGGATGCCGAGCATTTTACTATGTTTTGAAGAGCCCTTCAATTATGACGCGTACTCTGGTTTCGAATTCTTATCCAAGCGCATCTTGGCGGCAGCTGTCCTGCCCTCCGACGGCTGAAGCGCGGAACAAGGCCAACCCAAAAGTCAAAGCTCAACCTTGCCATGTCATGCGTGCGTGTGTGTCTGTGTAAGCGTTGTAGATGGCCAGAAGGGGGGGGGGGGGGGGAATGGGCAATGTCATGCTCTTTCGAACAGCGAGGCGTTCCTTACCTTACCGCCTGGCTACGCGCGCGCGCTACACTTCTTTGTTTTTTACGAGAGAGGGAAGGGAGGCGGGCGGGCGGACGTGCGAGACTGGCGAATTGTCTGGCCTTGTTTCCGCGCTTTGGCCGTCGGAGGGAGCAGGAGAGCTGCCACCAAGATGCGCTTGGATAAAAATACGAAACCAGAGTACGTGTATGGTGCCTGGATCGCGTCTCTGACTGGTGTGTTTAGCGTCCTGTCCCGCCCATACATCAAAAGT
Source organism: Ixodes scapularis (assembly GCF_016920785.2). Lineage (NCBI taxonomy): Eukaryota > Metazoa > Arthropoda > Arachnida > Ixodida > Ixodidae > Ixodes > Ixodes scapularis. The sequence goes on along the minus strand of NW_024609836.1, from coordinate 52,801,522 downwards.
GGTCCCAAAAGTGGCAACAAATGACGTCACAGAAGCCGGAGTGTCATGCTGTTGCCTGTCGCGAGCGATCCTGGCGGTTGGCCGTAGAAATGCTGGCGAAAAGCACGAGCGAACACGAGTGTCGCTGTCGTCACGGTGTCCCAGGCGTCCCAACTTCCGGCTGCTTTAGCTTCCGTGAACTGTCACAGTGGAGAGCGACCTGCAGCAGGACAGGCGTCTGCTGTTTATACCACAACTTTTCTTACGCCGCCAGGGTCGCGACCGGCGACAGCATAACACTTTTATGACGTCATGAGGCGGAAATCGAGGGACCACTTTTTTGGCCGCGGTAAACACACCAGTCGGAGACGCGTTCCAGGCACCATAGTACGTGTCAGAATTGAAGGGTTTTTCAAAACATGGTAAAATGCTCGTCATGCTTTATACTTTTCTAAAAAGGGTTGATATCGGGATTATTGATGACGCCCAGTTAGTTTCTAATTGAAATTATGACCTTAAAATGAACAAATAAAAAATTACTTTCTCAAAAATAAAACAAAAACTATCTTTTCAATACGTTACTATTTTTTCTAAATAGGCTTTTGGGCAGACACCAACACGGCATCAAGCTTTTTCCTGCGCGATGCTTAGTATTCGCAGCAGCTATTTGGCTTGCATTCTCTGAAGCATCCTGTATATATCAACGAAACTATGCAGATGAATGAACCGTGCTTAAAGGGGTACTCCGCCGATTTTTGAGCTACCTCAACTAACTATATTTTCTGACTCCCCGGCCTTTACCCTTTCTGGTATGCTATTTAGTATCGTGAAATTCATAATAGTTATTGCGAAATCGGCAAATGAAAATGATGGAAAAACCAACATTCAAATATACCCGCCCTTTTCAGTGCCGTGACGTCAGTGGAAGGTCAGCTTGCCAGTCGGGCGAGCAGTCCAAAAAATAGAACATGCCAATCATTTGTTCCGTGCTGGAGCGCGGGGACTGGAGCGAGCTTCCAAAGCATTCATTTGACACCATGAAACTGCTTCGAATCAGTTTGGAACAAATTCTATAGCCCAAAGCGGTAGCGCATAGCCGACGCCAAAGCGGCGTCGGCGGTAGCGCCGCCTGGATAGGCCCAAGATAGCAGGCGTCATTCTTCAAAGGATGTCGCTACTTTTCCGTATAAAGGGGTGTTAGTGCGAACCAGTGCACCACTCCACTTTTTTTTTTATTTACCACCGGTTAAGACAAAATGAAACAGCACACAGTCACTCACACACGTACAATTTGTTGAAGGGCGAATCAGCTTAGCGGCGGGTGCCAGCGCCATTAAAATCTTTTTAAACACACCAACTCATCTAGTATTGGCAACCAATCAGGGGGTACAGATAAAGCCCCTCTATCCTGGGAGAAGTGGCACAATTCTCTGAACAAGCCACCACGCACACTATTGGCCAGTCGTCACGTGACATCTGGCTTTCGGTTTTGGACTTCCGGTCGCCATAAATTTCCCAAGAAGTTGCTGTGCCGCAGCTGACGGGCTGCCGCACCTGTGGAAAAGTCGGCCGGGGAGCTTTTCAGTGTTGCCTCTGGAACTAAAAATGATCATCGGAGGAAGATCTTGCTTCACCGAATCGGTCGAAAAGATTTCAACCCGACGGGTGCCGCAAAGTTAGGCGATGTAGGTTATCTGTATAAGGCTCACCTGAATGCAAAAAGACAGCTGCGAGGCCTAAGGGGCGGAAAGATACCCACAAGGCACTGACCGATGGTGGAACTCGGTAGGGACGATTGGGACGATCATCCGAAGCACTTTAGGGATGCACGGTTGGACGAACAGATCTACAGCGGCTTAAGGTCGGTGGGATGCGAATGCGGGCTCTAAATCAGGCCATTGCCACACTTCTATGACGTGAAAAGTCGACACGAGCGGCATCGCGCCGCTTGAGCTGACCGAGACATCGAGACGCTTGGGGAACGTCCAGAGGGCGCCTCCGTCGCATACCGGAAGTTAGGGGTGGGGTAAAGAGACTTTTTTTGGAGGAGGACGGAAGAGAATGCGCCACTTTTCCCAGATACAGGGGATTTAGGTACAGAGACTGCACGCTATGCCTCGCGAATATATGCCACACTTTCAATTAAATTTTCTCTTACTGTTTTGGTATTCACATCAGCATTATAAACGCTCCTTCTTCTTCTCCACAGACTGTGGAGGCTGAGAAGCATGAACATATCGTAGGGAACTCCCCCGTCGCTGTTTTCTAGGGGCAAAAAGCGGATGCTGTGCGCAGTTAAAGGTAGATCCTTCTCCAGCGTGCGCTGAAGAATGTCCCATTGGAACACGGCGTCGCAGCACTCAAGAAATACGTGCTCTCGCAATGGATACAATTCCCTGACCACGGTACAAAAATACCTTTTTCTTCTAGCCATGTTTTTGCAGAGAGCACGCCGCAAAGCAATTTAAAAAAAAAAAGATTTCACCGAATATTTAATTGGCATTTTCTTCACCCTTTTGAAGGAACTGTGCAACGATTTTAACGTTCAAAGAATTGACATCTTCTACTTTTGACATTGTTCATCTTGTCACTAAAGACAGAAAGCACATCTCCTTCCTTCAAAATGTTGCGACTCCACCGCGTAATCGCGAGGCGAAAATTAGAATATTCCCCAACCTGCAGCCGCGAGCGGCGGCCATGAAAACCACACGGCATGACGTCAATGGGGGACTTGTAGAAATATAGCAAGTTGTGCGAATACCTGCTCGATAAAATGCAATTTTTCTTTAAATCTTGTCGTTCCAACATAAATATAAATGCGTCAAAAACCTGGTATCATCGATAAAACTTGTGTTATACGAAGTTTTAGTGGCGCCATCTATCCTAGATTTACAAAACCGTCAGCTCTATCTGCTACCGCGAACAGCCGCCAGAAGTCGGAGGGGGACGGGGGCAGAGCCAGACGGGGATGGTCGGACCCCGATCAAACTTTCCTTCTTTCACCATGTTGTTCACGCTGCGTCAGCACGTGGTCACGCGGTCGCGAGCGGGTGAGTTCTCGCTGCTCACTGATGGCTCTTGAGGGAGAGCGTCACCAGAACCCCGCGCGACCCCCATTGACGTCACAGCGCACGTGACTCGGAAGATGGTGAAGGAGTTGAGAGGTGCCAGAAACCTCAATCGTTGTCCATTTTTAAAATAAAAAATTAGGGCATGCAGGCAAAAGCGGTTATTTGTTCTTTACTTCAGAAAAATTGGGACACCAACTCCCAAATTACTTAAAGGGGCACTGACACCCGAAGGGTCGTATTTTTTTTATTGTCTAAAACGATGGAAGTTGTAGTCATAGACACGCAAAAAAATCGCAACGCGAAAAAAAATTTTCCCACGCGCGCGCGCCTTTTTGTTTGTGGCGTTTTCCTATCCCGCTTTTCACCTCCTCGCTTCTTTTGATTCGTGACGTCAAGAATCATGAAATTTCGAAGCTTTGTAGGCGACATTTCTATAACATTTAATAACGGCAATCGTAAAACATGTTTTTTAACGCAATTGGGAACGCACTATGGCCCTTCTTTTTGAAATACCAAAAATCGGAGTCCGGTGTGATGTCGCCTTCTGGAATTGTATGCTCCCTCGGAAAACATGCCGCCTAAGCCACCGCTCGCACAAAAAAAAAAAAAAACAAAAAAAAAAAACGGTTTTTTTCGGTCCGCCGGCGCCCTCATCTCCCACGCTCCTCACCTCCTCGTTTCGGGTCGCGGTGGCAACAGTCAAGCAAGAGCACGGAGTCGTGAAAGAAAGTATACTCTCTGGACTCCGCAACATTTGACGTCAACGCCCCGGCGCGGATCGCGCGGGAACTTCGAATTCGGCATTTGGAAATTGTTTTTTTTACTCACAAATACTGAATTCCCAAGTTTCGAGTTTTGAGGATAATGTCCCGGCATCGTTTTCAATCGTTTCAGATAATAAAAAAATAATATGATTTTTATGTGTCAGTGCCTCTTTAAGCAAAGCACTGAAATTGTTGTACAGCTCCTTTAAGCACGTAGCCCTGGACGTTCACAGTACAATGACCTATAGAGAGGTATCGGCAACAGCACATCTATTAAATCTTTATACAATCCTTTTCGGACAAGTAAACTGAGATACTCTAAGGAAAAACGCACCTTGAGTATTCTGAAAGAAAGCACAGCTTCACGCAAAAAGGCTCGAGGTACACATAAGCACTTCTTATGAGTTGTGAATGCGAAAGCATGCATGTCATTCTTTCGCTCCCTTATTTCGTCTGCGGCGTATTTGCGTCGACGGCAGAGCGCGTGCTCTCCTCACCACTCTGACCTTAGACGCTTCGTGTTACCGCGCGCTGGTAGCGCGGACACGCAGTGCCATGGGGTGGCGGTCGTTGGAACCAACGCGTAGCGGCCAGTTTCTTGAAACTATGATGCGCGCCAGCCAATAGGATCGAAGCCGAAGTCCATCAGTTTCACTCCGCCCCTTTGGGATCGGGAAAACTAGGCGCCGTTTGGCTTGGCTCTTCGCGTGGTTTTAAACCTGGGAGCCGGCTTCACTTGGAGAAAGGAGTTCAGGTGCCTTTTGGCGCGGCTTCAAAGCTGATGACGTTGGCTCGCTCCATGGGAGAGTTAATGCTTTCGTATTAATAACCTTGTACACTGTAACGTATTTTATTACTAGATGACACCACAAACTCAGGTAGTGCATACCGCAGTCGGACTTGCATAACACTATACGCAAAATACATATTTCTGGTCACGTAGAGACACAAACCTATTGACCGAAACTGTCGTAGAAAGAAATGGGGCAATCAATCCTAGACCACCATTACCAAAAATATCGAAACAAATTGGTACGAGCAGAACACTCCCAGCTCGAATTCCAGATGAAAACAGCAAAAACTCCACCGTGACTTTCTGGTGTTTCCTGTCTTCTTATTAATGCACAAGAAACACAATGTATCCAATCAGAGGTGTTCTGAAAGCACAGGCCGCCGCGTGGAACGCGGTACGGCGCTTGCTGGCACGTGGTACGTGATCGTTTTGCTCCAGAAATCCTCTCACTGTTTGTCTCGTCACGAAGACATTTATTTCTTTTTCTTTGTGAGCTTTAAAGACACGGTATAATCATCATCTGCGAGATTCAAGAGCCACGTTTGAATATATCAGGGGCTCTTTTTATTGTCGTACATGGTCTCCAAAGAGGAAAGAATCGAATATATGCAGATGAATGAATCCTACTTGATCGAACGAATCAATGCTTTACGAAACCGCCGAAAGCCAAAATAAACGCCGAAGCCAGCATTCAAACTCAGGGCCTTCTAATGTCCGGTCGATGAAAAAGAGTGCCCGTGATATATTATAGACGCTTTACACATGCCAGATTACAGCCGCCATTGCTGACCTTCTCATGTCTTACCCCGATGCCGAGCTATTAAAGCGGGTGTTGCCGAGCTTCCATAAAGGTCAATGCTGGGGAGAAGGATACTGGAGAATCTAAGATGGCAACAACCTGCCCTGCTGTAATAGCGATGAAATGAAGTAAACGTTATAAGAGGAAACGAAAATTAAAAATCGTTATGGCGGCGTCCATGAACAGCTGCTGAAAAGCGTATATACGTGGCTCTTCATTGCCGCAGGTGATGATTTCGTGTCTGTAAAGCTCATAAAAAAAAAGAAAAAACATGTACACGTGACGTGACAAACAGTGATAGGATTTCCGGAGCCCAACGAGCCCGTACATACATCGTGGCAGCAAGCGTCGTATCCGCGTTCCACGCGGCGGCGTGTGTTTTCAGAACACTTCTGATTGGGTACACTTCGTTTCTTGTATATTAATAAGACAGATAGGAAACGCCAAAAAAGTCAAGGTGCAGTGGTGCGGTCATTCTACTTCCGGCTTCCCAGCACTAAGGCTGCAGAATCATGAGCTCCGCAGAAGCGTCGGTAACACCCTTCGCCGGCCGCAGTTTATCTGTTTCTTGGACTAACTCGGAGAATCATATCGCGCTGACACCCCTGCCATCCGGAACCACCGTGCGCGACTCTGTGCTGCTGCACGGTGACGCCAGTGCCCGCCCATACAAGATAGGTGCTTTCAGGGCCGAGATGAAACGTCTTTGTGTGATTGGGCCCATCGAGACGCTCGGCACCTACCAAATTAATGAATTCTGGATGGTGACCCTCGAAACGGTGCCTGGCCACGGCCAAGGAACTGGAGGTAAAGAGCGAGCGTTGCGTCGTCGTGGACCCGGGGAACGTTGACGTCCGCATGAAACTGCATTGCTGCCCTTCCACGCATCGGACGAAACCGTCAGGAAGGCCCTCGAGCCCTTTGGGTAGGTTCAGGACATGACGCGTGAAAAGTGGAAGGCGAAAGGATTCACCGGCATCCAATCGACGACCAGGCTGGTGCGATTAAGCCTAAAAGATGGCGTCACTCTAGAACGCCTCCCGCACCAGTTGAGGATTGCTGGTGGCAACGTTCTGGTCGTGGTTCCGGGACGTGATCCTTTGTGACTACATTTTAGAGGTACGGGAAATATTCGACGGCATGTACTGCGATGCGACGAATGGATCTCTTTGGATACTATCCGGACAACTGTGTCCGGACCTACGCGACAGTGACACTGGAAGTGGTGGCGAACGGAGACGGTGTTCTCAGCATGGATGACGAAGAGGCAGAGGAGGCCGCACTGTACATCAAGACGGAGATTTCCGCCAGCGCCGGGACGATAGGGGCCACGGTTGTTGCACCGAAAGAAGTGCACCCTCCGCAGTTGCAGCCCGAGGGGGACGCCGTGAAACCTGACCCTCCGACAGCGTCGACCAGTACTCCCGTCGTATCGAGCGACGTCCGAGTGTCTATATTAAAATACTTCGAGGTCATCCAAGCTCCGGAGTCAAAAGACACGAGCCAGGTCAGCCTGAGAGACGACAACTCAGACCTGAGCGACGCGAGTGAAACCATCATGCGGCCAGGGGAAGCATCAGCGCGCTCTGAGTTGAAGTGCCGCAAGAACAGCACACGGAAGGAGCGCTTCAACCCGAAGCCGCGCGTCCCGACGGAAGAGCGACGCCGGTCAGCCACTCCGTAGGTCAGTTCCTCTTCGTTTGTCTCTTGGCTCCCTGCTAATCTCTCGACACTGTTTTTGTCGCGTGACTTCGCCCGCACCTTCTTTTCTTCAAAATGCGACCTCTCAAGTTTTCAACACTCAACTCTGCCAATCCTATGGACAGAAGAAGGAAGCAATGGGTGCTGGACACTATTCTGCACGAGCGGGTTGACGTTGCTTTTTCGCAAGAGACCACAATTGCCGTATACGGCCAAGTGGAGGGGAGGACGCGTGTTATGCCCGTCTCATTGTCATCTTCCTGTCGAGGGCAGTTGGCAGTTGGGGAAAGGCGATAATGATTCGCAAGAGGAGAGGCATCGCAATCAGTCCCGAATGGAAGGGAGACGGGAACTGGCGGGTGTGTGCCGTAGAAATTGTGCACTGTGGACAGCCTCGCAAGCTTGTATCTGTGTATTCACCTAATGACGCGACTGAGCGACGAGACGTGCCGCCGCATTGAGGGCGGCATCAGTCTTCGCTCGAGTTCGTCGACAAAAAAGACGCCATCAAGAATATGTCCCCACGCAAGTCACCAGGAGTAGACGGGCTCGGCAGCCTCTTCTGCAAGTCGTTCGCAGCACAGCTGAGACGTCTTTGCCGATGTACCCAAGCGAAGACTGATGCCGGCGTCAATGTGTCAGGCTGGGCACGGTGCTCATCCCCAAGAAAAACCCCAAGGGGGCCCCGAAAGTATACCACTTTCGGCGTATAAGCCTGCTCACGACCGACAAAAAAAATCTTGCAGAGATCTTGGCAAAGCGACTAGAATGCGGCCTTCGGTATGTCATTGGAGACCACCAAACATATGACATCACGTAGCCGGCGCCATTTCAAGGCTTCCGAATTCTTCATAGCACCATCTATTTTCTTCTTGTTCTTCTTCTTCTTAATACGCCAGCAAGGGACAAAACATCACCTCAAACCTGCACGCGATGCGCATCGTGTGCGAGGCTGCGCAAGTGCGGCAGTGTACTATGGCAGTTCTGCAAGTCGACCTTTGCAAAGCCCTTGACCGGCTGAGCCGCTCCTTTTCCTTCCAACTCTTAGAAGAGTGTGGGATCGGTGCACTTTTGCTCTGATATCTGCAGCTGTGCTACCGCGACATTACGACGCGTTTGCTTGTAAACGGGAATATGACGGCTCTTATCGCAGTGACTAGGTCCGTACGGCAAGGCTGCCCGATGTCTCGGATGCTATTCGCGCTATACCCTCGAACCACTCTGCTGGACAATCATCGGTGATGCTAGTATTCATGGGCTGACTCTGTCGTCGGGGTCGCTGGAAGTGCCCGCTTTACGCGGACGATGCGGCTGTACTGTAATCGTTGAGAGCGCAAGAGCGCGCGCGGTGATGTAGCACACAACAGACTTCTGCGGCGTCTCGGGTGCGGTCACGAATAATGACAAGTCTGCCGGCACCTGGTTGGGAGGCTGGGGCTTAAAACCAGAGCGCTACCTCGGAGTCACCCGGACCGCGCGTGTGTCGAACTATCTAGGGTATCAGCTTGGACACAGAGCAGCTGAGCGCTGGATGTGGTGGTCTGGACGTTAATCATCTGAGAGGGAGAGCCGCAGACTGGCATGCCTGAGAAATGTCCTCGTCGAATCGTTCTTTTATTGCAACTCTGCGTTTTTTGCTGCTGTGTGGTATGTGGCACAAGTGTTGCCGTGTTCTCAAAGTGGCACTGCAAAAGTGAATCGTTCTTTGCTACTTTTGTCTGGGGCTCCGTGTTTGAACGCGTGAGCTGAAGCAACCTGTTTCTAAGTCACAATCAAAAAGTGTCAAGGTGCAGGCGAGCTGGTGCATGTTGATCATGATGCAAAACCCTGAAACTAGGAATGATCACATTCCCAGTCTCACAATTTTACATCATGATCACAAGAAAGGCGGCCTAGGCCTCGTAAACGAAGAACTTAAATTAAACGTTCAACTTTTTTTTTTTTTTCAAGGATCAAACATTTTTTTTTATGGTTTCATTTTTCACAGAACTGAGAGGAAGGTGTCTAAGCCAGTGGCTCGAGGGCGTGCACGAGGGACACGCTGGGGACTCGCGATCGCGTTTTGAGGTTCTATAGAAAAATAGCAGCGGCTAACCAGTTTTCGAAGCCCGCTTGTCCCACAAGTATCTGGAAAAAGTTAAAAACCCTGTATTGCGATACTCCTGACTTGATAACGCCGCCTCCAATGTATCGTGTTTTTGCTGAAAGTGCTGTTGGCTATGGTGTATTTCAGCGTTTGAGAAGATACCCGGTTAGAACGGCGATCAAGAGTTTATTTTCGCCCTTTCACATTGAAGTACTCCCTGTCGAAACATGACTCGTTAAAAAGGTTTTTTACGAGCCATGGGGGGGGGGGGGGGGGGTGTTAACGAACTGGGAGCCATGTCCGACCCGTGAAACGCTACAGTACGTTCTTCGTTTTTATACTACACAAACGCCGAACTTTTCTGGGCAGAGCTCCAAGCGGTGCTAAGGGTCGACTTGTACGTCTGCTGAAAAAGCGCGAAGTTTTTAAAATTCGGGAAGCATCCGGACAGCAGAGCATGGGAGGTGTTGGTCCTTCTTGTCTTTTAGCATGTAGCATCTTGGAATGAAAGCTAGCTTTCAGAAAAAACCTGGCGGTCTGAAAATGCCAAAAGAGAGTGGAGTTCTGCTTTAACATAATACATTGTACAAACCAGAAAAAGAAGATCGCCTGCCTTCCGCGTCTTTATGCATTGTATCATCGAGTTCCCCCCAAATTTCGGTGAGCAAGAAAGGCTGCCGTTTTCACGGCGGAACAAATACTAAATGTTACCCCCCAAAATAGACATATAAATATATATATATATAGAGAGAGAGAGAGAGAGAGAGAGAGAAAGATTTAAACAAAAATGAAGATTAAAGAAAGAAAAAAAAACAAAAAAAAACATCCCAATCATCAATCCTTAAAAATTCAATCTCAAGAGCTGAAATATGCATTTCGTTCTTTGGGCATTGCCCGCGCAGTGCTCACGCTGTCTTTCCAACTGCACCGACCGTGGCCCAAGCGGAGCCGCCCCTCATTTCGTTCCTCTTATGCTTATCTTATAAAAAAGGGGGATTATTTTTTGTAATACTAATATTATTATTATTGTTACATTTCATCTGCCTTTTGGGCCAGAACGTGCAGAAAGGACGGGACAAATGTAAGAACGTTCTCAGCTAAAAAAGATTAAAAAAAGAATGGAACCACGTTACTTTAAGTAAAATAACAAAACGTACGGGTATGTGAGCACTCGAAGCTTAAGGAAACCTGGAATTACCGTCTTTCCCTCCAGATTCTTCCTTCACTTCCCTTAGCTTTTATTTTTTTTATGTACTATTTTTTTCAGCTTTCTTTTTTTTCTTCCTTTTTTCTTACTTTCTTACGTTCAGTGGAAAAAAAATTCTCGCCTCATAAAACGTTTTGAGAGGACAGCCAGGGAGAAGATAGGCATAGCCACCCGTTTTGTGTGCACCTAAACTAACTTGAATGATAAAAAAAGGAAACAATAAAACAAAGCGGTTATAGGTACTGCAAAAGTTTTTCTTTTCCCTCTTTCTTTTATTTTATTTTTCGTTTTCTCTACGCTATCCGCCCTCTCGTCATTTCCCGTTGAGCTCGCGACAAAAGTATCTATTGCGCAAAAATCGGCTGGTTTATACACTAACAAAATTAAGTTGTATTTTTTAAATTTCAGGCAGCAAATACGAATATACCTTCTCACCCAGATTCATCCAAAAGGTAGTGATGGATTTGCAAAAAGGGACTAAATCGAAAATATAGGATACAAAAGCCAACACGAGCAAACGTAAAGAGTAAAATTCTTGGCATTTATTAACACATTTATTTGTATACTTAAACAACAGAGCATTGCTGTGATTACACATTATATTACGCTAAAATAATTGAACTATATGTGTTTTTTTTTAGAATTTATATAAATCGCGTAAACAAGCAAATCCGCCTTGGTTACACGATCGAGTAGACACGCATGGTTTTTATGACTACTCCCATGCAACGGGTTAGCTGTGACAGGAAGAGATTATTATTAAAGAGGCATTAAATTCATTTAAAATAAAGGTCATTTTTTATCTTATAGTGTTTAAAAGGTGTTCGTTCGCGCATATACCAAGTCCTATATTACAAAACCGTATATCCATCTCGGGGCAAGAGAAAAAAACACGTGGACTCTTTTTTTCTCGGGGACTACACTGTGTGGTTCAATGAAAGCCCTACAATACGCGCAGATTCCGAATGATTTTATTATAATTTGTTTTGAAAAGAGTCTAATAGGCACATAGTGGCATAAGACTCTTCTTTTTCACCGCGGGCGAAGCCATCGCTTGCAACTGGCCGACAAGCACCCTTCGTCGACGACTTCACTCGGAAGAAAATTCTTCCCAAAAAGGGCGTGTCGCGATTTTTGAACACGCTTTTAACGAGGAAATAAGCTACACACGATTGTAATTTCGGGTTTGTTAGAATGCTTAGAGCGTCTAGATTAAGTCGTCAGCACAAAATGACGATCTCAGAATTAACTTACGTGCCCCTTTAAGAGCAGCGTTTTTATGAGAAGCATGAGACGTATACTTCGTCTCACCCTACGATGGACTAAAGACAAAAGCTACGAACCGCCAGATCCAATCCAGAGCCACTTAGAAATTGCTTGGTATTTCGCTTCAATGAACGTTACTGAGTGACCCATCAATTTTACTTACAAAGAAAGCCACGACATGCAGGCTCTTTGCAGTGTCGAAGCTATAGAAATGATGCAGCGCATTTTGATTAGGAGCATTATTCGCCTATTTTTAATCAATGTTAGCCATGTCATATTTTAGCGTGGAACGTAATTGGACCTAGCGGCCCGTAGGTTTGGCCTTTAGTCCATCGTAGAATGAGACGAAGCATAGTTGCTTGAATCGACAGTTTGAAAGCGAGGCAAGGCAGGCAAGGCAGGCAAGGCAGGCAAGGCAGGCAAGGCAGGCAAGGCAGGCAAGGCAGGCAAGGCAGGCAAGGCAGGCAAGGCAGGCAAGGCAGGCAAGGCAGGCAAGGCAGGCAAGGCAGGCAAGGCAGGCAAGGCAGGCAAGGCAGGCAAGGCAGGCAAGGCAGGCAAGGCAGGCAAGGCAGGCAAGGCAGGCAAGGCAGGCAAGGCAGGCAAGGCAGGCAAGGCAGGCAAGGCAGGCAAGGCAGGCAAGGCAGGCAAGGCAGGCAAGGCAGGCAAGGCAGGCAAGGCAGGCAAGGCAGGCAAGGCAGGCAAGGCAGGCAAGGCAGGCAAGGCAGGCAAGGCAGGCAAGGCAGGCAAGGCAGGCAAGGCAGGCAAGGCAGGCAAGGCAGGCAAGGCAGGCAAGGCAGGCAAGGCAGGCAAGGCAGGCAAGGCAGGCAAGGCAGGCAAGGCAGGCAAGGCAGGCAAGGCAGGCAAGGCAGGCAAGGCAGGCAAGGCAGGCAAGGCAGGCAAGGCAGGCAAGGCAGGCAAGGCAGGCAAGGCAGGCAAGGCAGGCAAGGCAGGCAAGGCAGGCAAGGCAGGCAAGGCAGGCAAGGCAGGCAAGGCAGGCAAGGCAGGCAAGGCAGGCAAGGCAGGCAAGGCAGGCAAGGCAGGCAAGGCAGGCAAGGCAGGCAAGGCAGGCAAGGCAGGCAAGGCAGGCAAGGCAGGCAAGGCAGGCAAGGCAGGCAAGGCAGGCAAGGCAGGCAAGGCAGGCAAGGCAGGCAAGGCAGGCAAGGCAGGCAAGGCAGGCAAGGCAGGCAAGGCAGGCAAGGCAGGCAAGGCAGGCAAGGCAGGCAAGGCAGGCAAGGCAGGCAAGGCAGGCAAGGCAGGCAAGGCAGGCAAGGCAGGCAAGGCAGGCAAGGCAGGCAAGGCAGGCAAGGCAGGCAAGGCAGGCAAGGCAGGCAAGGCAGGCAAGGCAGGCAAGGCAGGCAAGGCAGGCAAGGCAGGCAAGGCAGGCAAGGCAGGCAAGGCAGGCAAGGCAGGCAAGGCAGGCAAGGCAGGCAAGGCAGGCAAGGCAGGCAAGGCAGGCAAGGCAGGCAAGGCAGGCAAGGCAGGCAAGGCAGGCAAGGCAGGCAAGGCAGGCAAGGCAGGCAAGGCAGGCAAGGCAGGCAAGGCAGGCAAGGCAGGCGGGCTTTTCCTAATACACGTGCACAAACTAAACAGTCAACATTTTTCACAAGGTTCGAACCAGCGGGCGTGCTATCTGACTGCAGAAAAGAAGAACTGATATGACAAGAGAACGCCACACATACCTCTTCCGGTGTGCAACAAGCCTTACCATCGTCTTTCAACACAGCACGTAGCGTCCATGTCATGTATTTTTCATGGTTTGTTTGTTTTTACGTTGTAATACTTATACTCGATGTTAGCACAAATAAACTTCAGTTGTAAGTCAGCGCCTTTTTCGTCCACCTTCTCGTTTCTGTCCGCATCTTTGCGCTGTTTTTAATTTTTAATAATGAAATACCAACTAGACCAAACTTCTACGTTAGTTACAACCTGACCGTTCGAGATGCTCGTCCCCTGTTCCCTGCAGGAGTTCATAATCGCGGAAGACAAGTGAAAGCATAGTTCGGCCAAATTCAACAGGGCTCGCGCGCACTCAACTTAGCTACGTACTTCCACGGAGCGGCGCTTTTTCTGTAGGAAGTTTGACGTAGCGACATTCGGGAACATCCACCGGGTGCAATCTGGTAATCAGATTATTCTCTTTAAAAGGGTGGTGTCTTTTAGATTAAAAAGAAAGAAAAAAAAAGGTCTTTTTGGGGTCTGGCCAGAACATGATTGACACTTAGACAATAAAACAGGCTCTAGAATTTCGTTGAAGTACCCATTTAGCACCATAATTAAAGATTATATTACAATATATGGACTTTATGACAGAGCCAGTTTACCACAACCTCAACTCCGCAGAAAACAAAAAAAAAGAAGGTTAAAGCTTTTTTACAGTATTATCAATAATTTGGTTCTTGTTAACAAGCATCGTTAAATAGATGAAGACACGCCACGGGTAACCAGGAATAAGCGTGGACGGCATGTGAAAGAAAAAAGGATTACTAAGGTATCTTTTCGATACTCGTGTTTTTTGCAGACAGCGCGGGATTGGAACCAGTCGCCAGAGAGTGTTGTTGATGCACGCGGCCGGTTGGAGTTCGCATAGCTTATTTCTTAGCACTCGGTCGCGACTCAGGCTGTTTGTTGGGTTACTAATATTTTACTCTCGTTGCTTTTGTTGTGCTGCTGTTTCTCTTGTGGTTGTGTCGGCCCAGGACAGCGCAGGCTGTGACTGTTGGGCTGTTCCTTGTATCCCACCCCTATTTTGGTCGCGTAAGGGACTGATAGTATGTTCAAATAAATAAATAAATAAATTCCGTATGCGAATTCCCTTGATTTTGGTCCTTCGTATTCGATTGCAGTCGAACTGATCGTCGCTTACATTTCATTTTAATAGAGATATTTTGTCTCTATTAATGCGCTCGTAATAAATTAAAATAAAAATTTGAAATTTATTTTTGAGCCGTCGTTTACCTAAATCTTATATCGTCAAAATCAATAACTGACGTTGTGGACGCATGTGACATTCCTATCAATAAAATATACTTGGCAGCAAGGAAGAAGAAATTTTGGTGTCGTCTTGTTTGCGATTCTATTTCCTTCATGTATCAGGGTTTAGAGTGTGACGATAATATTGTTTTCTTTCTTGTTGACAAGTTTTTTTTTTTTTTTGCACTGAAATAAATTTTTGAAGGCGTTCACAATGCCCTTCTTGTTTTTTCTATATTAGGCTTAGGTGGGGACGTCGGTTCGTAAAATATTTGGCCTTTCTCTTCTATCTTTTGATTTAGGTAACGTCATGTTCCTAAACTTTTTGCGTTCTATCCCAACCGCTAATGCCACAATCTCACGGAGTTTCAGCTTCCTGCGATGCGTAGCGTATTTACCCGGGCAGCAAAACATGGCTCTGTTTTCTTAAAATCAGCCGTTCGATTTTTAGTTACACTAAATTCGCGCGTAATGATTCTCGAATTCCGATACCGCGTTAAAAGCACGGCAAACAAAGATTTGTTTTGTCAATTGTCGGGCGGGGCCCGCAGCAGGGGTTAGCCCTGGTCCAGGCCCCACCCGGTGCTTACAAAACTAAACACCTTTTCTCGGCTCTCATTGCTTGGATAGATGAGTGACGTGTGAAATGTTGGTTGTAAAATTGTCTCTCCGTGCCGTAATAGTATTTTAATTCACAATATTTTTTTTTATTTGAGAAACCAATAATTTAGATAGTCATTATTGTTTTGAAAGGTATCCCGAAATTGCCTTTCCGTTTCAGTTCAAACAACGTGACTAAAACACTCAGTTAGGAAACTCATCCTTGAAACCCGAACCGCTCGCGTCCACCGAGACCAAACTGAATATGATAACAGCGCCACCCTTTAGCGACTAGTCCAAACATGAAAGTTCATTTACATTGCTACTGTCGGAGTGGCTTTGTGAGATGGCGCCACCGGCCCTTGCGCGACTCGACCTGAACCGATTAGTGCAGGCGTGCAGTTCCCGGAGCGGCCGCTGCGGGAGATATTGCGGCGTTGCGATCGCCTTTAGTTCGGCTCTCGAACGCGGATCGAAGCCACTTTTTCAAACCAGGCTCTATGGCAGTTTCCCCAATAAGTTGTTTTAGTAACGCTGGTTTCAGACGATAACAAATATGGCTGCCAGTGCCTACAGAGTGATCATTGCAACAAGAGAAGCTCGATGCTTATATTTCTTGAATTTATTTGCCGACTACAATTGCTTAGAAAGAAAAACTAAGACAATGTAGTTTGGGCTTTAACGTTAGGAGGGAGTGATTCTGAGTGATATTTAGCAAAACTAGAAAAAATCGTTTCATGGTCCCTTTAAGCTACATCCACGTGTCTCTGCTGAAAAACACCCTCCCTTAAAAATAGAGAATGAAGACGTAAACAGAAGTATATTGATTATTAAAAAAAAAATAGCAGCGAACTTCGTCTACGAAGTTCTAAATTGCATGAAAAGCAGCTTTTAGGCAGCCACGGTTTCAGTTCAACATTTAATTAGAATACACTATACAGTCGGTCGGAGGAGTGAAGAACAAAACACATCTTTATCGATTTCCACGCTCAATTTAGCGGGGAAACTTTCTCGGTGCACGAGTCACATGACACTGATTTCCCCGCCAAATCTAGCAGTGAAACCGAACCGGTACGTGGGTCTCGTGACGTCATGTCACGTGACGTCAATTTCCTCGCCGAAACGCACAGACGGACGTACAAAAATTTGGGAGGCTGGTCACGTAAAAAAATTTATTTTGAGCATTAAAAGTATCTCGTCTTCGATTTCATTCCCCGGAAATCGAACGCCAATCTCCGGCGTATAGCAACTATGTATCTATCTTTTTTCCCATACTGTACTCACTCGAGTGCCGCTCCAGGAGGGAGTTCATTGACACGCACGCAATTAATTGACTCGGCGTCACGTGGTGCCTTCTCGACCTCTGGCGTGTTTGTACTGTATGCGCGGGTGCGTGCGTTGGCGCGCTTATCGGCAACGACCCGAATGAACCCCGGGCAAGGAGGATGGTTTAAAGCGGGACGTGCGGCGTCCGAACGTCGTTTAGTGATATCGAGGTGGACACAATGTTGTCGCTGTCAAATGACGGAAGGACTCTCGCATTTCGATCCAGTCGTGCGCGCTGCCGCGGGAGGTTATTTTTTTTTTCTTTGTTTTAGGTTGTGTTATGGATTCTGTTTTTCTGTGTGTGTGTTTCTCGCGAAGTTAATCTCGTTTTATGGGTTCGTTAACCCTTCCCCCCCCTCCCCCCCCCCCCCATGGGTAATGCAGGTGTGGTTCTCAAACCGCGTGCTTCGAAAAAAAAAAAAATGAGCAAAAAACAAAAAAAAGTGGAATCGAATCTAATGAATGTCAGAACGGTTCGAACTCTGGTTTTTTTTTTTTTTTCAGCTATTTTTTTTTAGTTGTTGATTAGGTTGTTGATGTGCGCTTTAGTTTCATCTCTATATCGATTGGTGGTTCTAACTCTTTCCTTTTGCTTTTATTTGGCGATTTTTTTTTCCTCTTTTTTGTGCGTAGCCAGGTGAATAAATAGATGTGGGTGTGTGCGCGTGTATGTAGAGACAGGTATACTTGTATGCGTGCGTTCGCGGGGCTGCTCTTTAGCGTTTCTAGCGTCTGCGAATGTATTCGTCCGCGCATACGCGTGTGAGCTTGACAACGTGTCTTTGCACATGTCATGCGTACGATTGCTCGCTGATATGCAGATGCAAAATGTAGAGTCCGCGCTAATAACCGTCAATGCGCTAGCTAGGCAACAGGAATTGAGACAACTACGAAGGCAATATAATATTTATTATTATTTGTTTTTCTGGTTGAAGAGCAAATAATTTCATCTAGCGGCTTTTTCGTTTCTCTCTTTTGTTTCTTTTCTTCTTTGTTTAATTGCGTGCTTTTTGTTGTTTTGTTTGGCAGCCATCGACATTTTTAGAAACGCAGGGCGTGGCGTGTCTCGCGCATCTCACTATCGCTCCTGAGCCAATGAGGTTGCAGCATTTGCCGACGCGAACGCCACCAACGAACCAATCGGGAACCCTGCGGTCCTTGAAAGCTCGTGACCGTATGCGGAGTTCGTCTGCTTCTTTTGCAGGAGTTATGGTTGCGTCAGAAGGCCCAGCTCTGATTGGCTCTTATGGTAAGGATAGTGGGTAGACCTCAAAGCAAGCTGCCTCGAGGTCTACCCACTATCTTTCAATCGGAGCCAATCCTAAGTCGGCGTTCTGACGTCGCCTCAATCCCTCAAAAAGAAGCAGACGAATTTGAGCTCCGCATAGGTTTGTTTCCTTTCTGAACGCGAAAGGAATCCAACAATAACATTTATTTTTTAACACTCAAGCGTCCAAACTTCTTTCTTTACCGCTTGAAGCTTTTTATAGGATAGTTAGCTTGTAAATGTCGTACATACTGCTAGTGATCGCCATAAAGAGAAACTGAAGCGGTTTTGTATTTAAGTAAAAGCAGTTAAGTAGTCTTCGTGTGGCCTCCAGGATTACGAATATCAATATTATTTTTCAATTTGGTGCACGGAGATTGCAGAAAATATTTTAGAGCGCAGCTCTGAAGCGCCCGATTTCGGCTTGAGTGACTCCGGCGTCGGCGTCGCCGTCGGCGAAATTGCGGGGTGCATTATGGGAAACGTCCCATAACGCAACGCGCGGGTCTCACGCATGATCCCCGCGTTGCACAGTGGGACGTTTCGGCGTAACCGCGTGGTGCATTATGGGACGTTTCGGCGTAACCGCGCGGTGCGTTATGGGACGTTTCGGCGTAACTGCGCCGTGCATTATAGGAAACATCCCATAACGCAACGCGCGTGTCTTACTTGGGACCCGCGTGCTGCATTATGGGACGTTTCCCATAATGACGTCATACGTGACGTCACGAGTGACGTCACGATGGTCCCGCGCGTTGCATTCTGGGAAATGTCCTATAATGACGTCACAAGGGTCACGAGGGTCCCGCGCTTTCCATTTTGGGAAACGTCCCAAAATGCAAAGCGCGGGTCTCACTCATAGCCCGTGCGTTGCATTATGAGACGTTTCCCATAATAACGTCACACGTGATGTGACGTCACGAGTGATGTCACGAGGGTCCCGCGCGTTGCATTACGGGAAACGTCCCATGATGCAAAGCGCGGGTCTCACTCGTGACCCGCGCGCTCCCCCCGTACCATCCCCTCCGTACCCTTCCATCCTCCTCCTCAAGAGCTGCACTCAAATTCGGCCTTCAAGGGATGCTGAACCGAAATTTGAATTGCCCAAAACACGCAGAAAAAGCGTGCAACGGGATGCTACAAACACCAAAACATCACTCATACAGCGATATCTCAAACGGATGACCGTATTTTTCAAAAAAGGAGACGCATTTGGCGGGAATGTTGACGTCATGTTTCTCCGAGAAGGAGAGGGAACGGCCTCACGTTTTCTCCGCCTTGCGGCCTTGAGGGAGTGAAGCGAAGAGAGGAGGAAACACGGTATATTGACGTCACGCGCCTCGTCGGCCTGGTTCAATCTCGACCCCTTTTCCCAAAAATACGGCCGTCCATTCGAGATACCGCCTTGCAAGTAGTATTGTAGGGATTGTAGCGTCCCGCATACATCTCCTGCATTGTTTTTTTGAAATCCAAATTTCGGTTCACCATCCCTTTGTAAGCGTTTTCTTTCTTTTTTTGTTTTATTCTCAAAGTACCGCTAAAACCTTTTTTCCGGAGCGTGACATCATATGCAGAGTTTTCGGAATCTCCGCTCTCGCGCATTTTCAGCGCCTATCAAAGCCGTGCTCGCACACCGTTGCTAAACAAAAACAAAAACAACAACAAAAAAAAAAAAGCGACGGAAAAAGACGTTGCGATTGCATTGCGCCAGTGCGGGGGAATATGTCTGGCCTAGGGTGCCTTCATGTGCGCTTTGCTTAGGGTGATGACCGTGGCGCTAACTGTGCTACGGCGACATTTAGTTTTCGTTGACTTCTTTGTGTTTTCCCCTGAGAGCGTGCC
Organism: Ixodes scapularis; assembly: GCF_016920785.2. Lineage (NCBI taxonomy): Eukaryota > Metazoa > Arthropoda > Arachnida > Ixodida > Ixodidae > Ixodes > Ixodes scapularis. The sequence goes on along the minus strand of NW_024609836.1, from coordinate 52,781,851 downwards.
GTCGGCGTCGGGTACTAAAAATGGTGGCATCTCCCTAAACCACCGTGCCCTAAACAGAAGGACATTGAAACACCCTTAACTTGCCTTAGACTGGCAAGCTTTCGATTGCACGCGCTGCCAACACGAGCGACAAACGCTTGTCGGCCGAATGATTCTATACTCTGTTTCACCTTATGATGTACCGCAGGAAAGGCCACAAGCGCGAGCTCCTTGCTCAACGGCATATCTCGGCGGCACAAGCTCTCGCGCGTTAAGAGCAGCTCCCAACGCTATAAGCTCGCGCTTCTGGCCTTCTCTGCGGTACAACATAAGGTGAAACGGAGTATAGTATGAGGTAAGAACTGGTCGGAGGTTTTCCGTGCTTTCTCGCGTTTAGTTGCATCTTCGGGAAAAGAAGAACGTGATATTCAGATTCACGGGATAACAATACTCTAAAACTCACCTGTAACCTTTTTTTTTTTTCAAGAATTTTTTTTAATTTATTTTTTAAGTGAATATTAACGTAAGCCGTACGGGTCACTTGTGAAATAAATATAAACTTTTGGGATGTTCGATCCCGCGCTAAAGCTTCATAACGACACGGCCTCAGATCGAATACCGCACCTTCCGTTCGAAGCGGAAGCCAAGCTTGCAGACGTGAACACAGAACACAGTACGAATCCCGGCTTCCAGTTGCGTTCAGGGAATGAATTCGCTTCACATGTCTGTCGTCGTCAAATTTGTGGGCTTATACATATCGAAGAAACGGGTCAACATTGAGCACTGGTAACTGACCACCTCAGCTAGGTAGTACGCAGTTTTGTAGACCTTAGGTTCTACACATTGCGCACTAGCTTTACTACTGATCGTCAAGGGAAAGGCACCCAAACACATTTATAAGTGAATAGTCTTACGGCTCCTTGAAATTAATGCATACTAATAGAAGCGAAATGCACTTCAAATCAAACACCTCTTGGCCGCCTCGGTGGCTCCGAGGCGAGAGCGCCGGCCTACGGATCCCCAGGTGGCTGGTTCGAATCCCGACCGATGTGCCCGCAATATGACGGAGGCTTATTGCGGAGGAGGCGCCGTGTAACCGAGCTTTCGGTTGCACGTCAAAAGATCCCCAGGTGGTCGAAATGAATCCTCAGTCCTCCGCTGGGGCGTGCCAGATGCCCGTCGTTGGTTTGGCACGTAAAACCCCCAAATTTGACTTTTTAAGCACCTCTTAGTCCTGAAATCTCGTTCTATCCTTCTACTTTCAAAACGCCCTACGGATGTCATTAAAACTAATAAATGTATAACTACCAGTAAAGTTACACGGGCACACGAACTTTTTATGTTGGTGGAAACAGAAACCAAGGGCAAAAGAAAATGACTTCCGTTTGTTGTCTATCCTTTTTATTTTCCTGTTCGGTTTTGGGATTTTATTATAAAGCTAATTGTTTGATATAATATGTTTCCCTGTACCAATTAATAAAATGGAACGTTTAATTTCTCAATTCGTTATTTTTATGTTAAAAATGGAATTATTTTACCTTTCATCCCTCTTGTCTTCTCGGTGGCAATAAATAGCTGGTATGCATTCGCGGCCACAGCTCATTTCGCTGCTGCAGAGAGCGTACATACCACTGACGGGAAGCTTCACGACGCTTCGGTGACCTACATTCCACAAAATATTCTCGTTCGTACGCTGCTTCGTGTATGCGCGGTAAACAACGCCGTGATATCAATACGTTCATACGTATTGATCGCTCTGTTTACGCTTATATTTTTCGCGATAGTGCATGTTACATCTAATGTCTTTATGAACGCGTGTTGGTATTTGGGTTCTTATGTTCGTTCGCTTATGTGTGAATGTGTTGTACTTATCTTTGATCATGCTCGTTGAGGTACACGCGGAGAAACACTGTTTTATGTCCTGTGATTTAGAGCGCAGCTCTTGGGCACCCCTTTTCGGGTTGAGCGGTGTCGCCGTCGCCGTAACCGCGCGTTGCATTATGGGACGCTTTTCATAATGACATCACACGTGACGTTACGAGGGCCACGAAGATTGTGAGTGACGTCACCCTCTTGACGTCACACGTGCATTTCCTCTCCTCCCCTCCTCCTTGTGAAGAGCTGCGCTCTAATCCGACAATACAGAGAATTTTAAGCGTCTTTCAATTTTTTTTACATCTATAACTTACGAGTGCCAACATAAAAAAAAAACAGTCATAAAAAAACGCGTTTAGACTGTGTTAAGTAGGTATGCATACATTGTTTCTAAATCAGAGTTCTCTATGTGGCAATAAGCCAGACTTCTACGACACTGGTTACAAGTAATCAAATCACTGCTTGGAACCAATTACTTCCTTACGGTGGCGATGTGGGTTAGCTGCATCATCACGAAAAAAAGGGAAAATAGCGCGCAAAATAAAGCCGCAATGTAGAAGTGCACGCAGAACAAGCGCAATCACTTCTTGGAGTAATTTTAACTAATTTAATTATTTTTTTAGGTAGTAACCACACGAGTAATCTGAATACTTTTGTAAATAGTAAAATTACTTGTATGCGTTACTATTATTCTCTTCTCTTCCTAATGGCCCCCTTCGTTTTCACACCCTTACCACCAAGAAATCCTCAAACCAAGTTTCCAACAGAATGACGGTCTACCAGGGCTGGAGGATTTAGAAGATGAGTAGTTTGTACTCTAATGATAGTAATCGCGTAATCTATTGGAACGCCTTTTTAACCAAGAATAATAGTCATTGTGATCGATTAATGTTTTTTCCCGAGTAATGTGTACAAGAGTGCAGTGAGCTCGAAAAGGCGCCTAAACCTAAATATATCCCATATACGTGCCTGTTCAGTTCAACCAAGCCACATTGTGAAGATATATGGGGGCCGCTTTTCACAACTTGTGTTTAGCTAAGCTCGGTGTTTAGCCAGCGCAAGACCCGTGGACCGGATTCTCTTACGTCATATTCCTAGATTCAGCGTCGAGGTGCAAGTTGGGTACGAGTGCTGCGTCCTCGTTCCCCTAGGGCTCGCGTTTAATTGGTGCCTGTTCGGCTACGTCACAGCGTCATAAATACAATATCTGCTGTTGTCCCCTTGGCTTGAGTTCTGAACTTAAACGCTAGAACGCGTCTGTTTGAATCTTGTCCCCAGCGCCAACTTGAGAGAGAGAGGGAGAGAGAGATCCCCTGCGCCAATCTGAGAAATGGCGAATTCCACCGGCACGAGCGGGTCGTACCAACCCGGGGGGAAGGGGGGGGGGGGGGGGGGGGCAAGGGGGCGCTTGCCTTATGAGCTCTCAGAGGGGGGGGGGGACACGGCTTGTATTGCCTCCCCCCCCCCCTCCCTCTGAAAACGCCCCGACTGGGCAGGGCAAACACTGGACGGCGGCGCCCAAGGGCTTGGAAGGGCACCGCCCCCCGGCCCCGGGGCAGGGGGTGGGGGGGGGGGTCGTTTGCCCCCCCCCCCCCTCCCACACACACACTCAAAAACAGGTTGGTACGCCACTGTCCACAGGTCGTTTCGGAGCGAGCCGGGATCGACATTTCTGGAGCGCTCCTAATAGACCGATCTCACCAGCCAGTTTGACTAAGCCACCGCTGCTGCAATGCATCGAGGGAACTTCAGTCTACACGTGCGACAAACTGGCCGGAGCTCTGCGCGTGTTAACGCGAGACGGCACGAGCCCTCTCATGCAATGCCGTTTGCCTCCTGTGAACTAAAGGTATGGCAGCGTCACGCATGCGTCGAACGCTTGGTGAGATCGGTCTATTCACAGAGCGATCGGGATCGAGAACGGACGTGTATCATCGTCGCTTTGGATCAGCCCCCAGTCCAGATCTCGATCCGGATCTGAGAGAAGTCGCTTCGCCGAATTGGGCGGATTCGACCGGAAGCCAGCGTGGTCAGCACTCGGCGCGAACACATGACTCCCTTTTTCGCCGGGCACCTCGCCTCATAAGAACTCGTAATGGCCACTCGCGGAGTGCCGCCCGCTTTACTTCTGCCGCTACTTGATGGCAGTTCGTCGTCAAGTTGCTCGAGCAGCTCCTGCATCAGCAGCGGCTCGAGTAGCAGCGACGACGAGGATGGCTTGTATGCCCCGCATGAATTCGACTGCCTTCTTGGACCTCCGCAGAAGAGGCTGAAAATCGCGACGCACTTGGACACAGTTCTCGAGCATTTTAATGAAGAGGCAAGTAAGTGGACTAAGCTGATGCACATCGCGTATCGACACGTATCTTTCACATCATGATTAACTTCGCTGCGCGATGATTAACTTCGTTTTGCGCTGAACACGTGACGTTAGCGCTGCGATTGGGAAAACATGCGCTTCGAGATGCGGAACCGCGGGAAGGGAATTCTCAGGAAGATGAATGGCGGGAAGGCATCCGCCGATCCCGGTGGAGTGGTCGTGTTCCATAGGGGATTCGGAGGCAGAGCGACTCCGTTCTGATCGAGTGCTCCATCTCGGATCTGGTCTACTGGTCCCGGCGCGCTCCAAGACGATCCATGGAATTTGCCCTACGAGAGAGAGAGAAAGAGAGTGACGAAGCCAGAAGCATATGACAGCTATTGGGGAGGATATCCAACAGTCACGGATCTAGCGGCACGCTTCAGCTGTGTGGACAACAAACCGAATTTTCTTGTTCGTTTTTGATCAGCGATATTGAAGATGACGATTCGAAGGCCGCCCCTCGTACGACCATAGCGCTGGTAAGAGCGAAGCTCTCGTGCCTAAGTCGTGCGTGGCGCGGTTCAATTTCTTTTTTATGCTGCAGTGTGTTAGTAAGCATCGGGCTGTGGGGACAACAAGCTCGATAAAGCGCCCCCTATAATTCGTTCTCCTGACCAACACACCGTGTAAATTTGTTTGCTATACTTGGGCACCTCGTGCGTTTGTTTAAAACCAAAATGAAGCCCACGTGCTTTTGTTTACGTCCGGTCTCAACCAATGACGACACGAGCTTGGCTGCCTCGTCATCGCGCATTCACTGCGTGTTCGCTGTGTCGTCCCCTGATTGACGTGCCTGTCCCCTTTTGTTCCCACGCGCCAGGGACGGATTTGGGTACACGCGCTCGCCGATAAATATGCTTAGAGTCACCCTAAATCAGATTGCTTGTCTTCTTAGACATAGGCTAGGTGGCGCAAGTTACCGCCCCTTACAGAGGGTATAGCAATTAACATCCACCCAACCATCCGTCCATCCAGTCTGCTGCAGCCGATGTATGCCATTGGACGGAGCCAATCCAGCGGCGCCAAAAGTGCATCGTCACTGCGCACGTCGTCTCTGTGAGTTGGCCGTCGCCGAGAGTAAACAACAATCACCAGCGGTAAAAAACTCATAATCCTACGCGTTTATTTTTTTTTTTTTGCTACGCGTGATGCGTTTAGCCGAGGATTGCGCGTAAAACGACGAGCGAAGTGACGATGCACTTTTTGGCGCTTTTGGACTTGGCTCCGTCGGAATCGCAGCGTCGGCTGCGGGCGGTACTATGTGTGAAAAGGGCTTTTGCACCGCTTATCACCCGGGCGAAAAGTGCTGAGTCACTGAGCTGTGGACGCATGCGCAGCGTCAAATATACCGGTACAGAACAACGGAGCTATTGGGGACGAGATCGAAGGGTGGAACTATTTTGCGGGGATAACAATCCCGCCGCTAGTATTCGTTCGGCCAAGGAGGACGAGGACTTGAGGCTCGTAAAAGGTATGTGGATAATATTTATCTGCTCGAAAAGCATCTGCGTAGGGGTAGCGTAGTCCCTACTTGTCTCACCTTGCTTTAAATGTCACCGCATTCTCATTGGAAGCAAAAAACGAAACCACGTGTAGGCGCTCGCGATCGGCCGCGTCGCTCCGGCTGCGTGCGCCAGGTCGTGCGTGACAGACGCGGTGTGGCGATGTTTGTGCGCTTCCTAGATTGGAGAAACCGTATTCACGAAACACACGCATTGTTTTTCCGTGTCTGTCCCTTGCAATGATCATCAGGCACATCGGCGAGAGCAAGAGGTGTCTTTTTGAAGGCGAGGACGTGCTGAATTGCGATCATGTAATCGAGCGCAGCGTCGCCCCGGAGAAATTTTCACCAAAACAGCAACCAAAATAGTCATTACATTACTGATTCTCAGATTGATTCTCATCAATCTTGTCCAGCTCGCTTGCACCTTTGCATTTAATTGCATTATCATTACATTACGTTTTTCTAGAAATGCCAAAATACAGAACACATTGGTGAACATTATAATGTAGAATGTGGCTAATTAGATTGCATATTGGCTCTAAACGTTACATGTTGTCATTTTCAGTTTAATTTATCGGTTATTCAAAGGTGCACGGTTCACGATGAAATATCAATAAGTTCTGCACGACGAGGACTTAGTCCTACACACACTTGCATTGCTCAGTCGAAACTATAGGAATCGCATAATGATTCACGCAATTGTGTAAATATCACAATATCGAACTGATATTGCTGCCTAATATGTTCCAGTGTAAAAGCTAGCCTGGAAAAAAATAGTGATCAAATGGTAGCAGTACCTCTCGGTGGTTTCCGAAGCTTCACGACCCGGTCGTGTGATCGCTTTAGAAGATTCTCAGACGGAACGGCGTTGCGTATCAAGAACCTCCTCTCATGCACTGTTATGAAATAGGGTAGGGATATTTTGCCGGCAGCCGGCGCAACCACTCGGGAAAAAAAGATTGCCGGGAGTTTCGGACGGCGATGATTATTCTAAAAATAAAATAAATTAAAATCGCTAAATGTGTCGAGAAAAAAAAATTCACCTAGTCTGATTTGAACCTGGGACACATGACACGTAAAAGGAACACCTTTCCACTGAGCTACTCACACATTTTTTTTCTTTAAACAGTTTAATTTTAGTTAGCAGTAATATTTGAAAATTTTCAAGTACACAAAGCATTCAACACACTATTTACAACATCCTAACATGAATGGTGAAGTATGAAACACACGTGAGGTACGATACATGGCAGACATACACGCAGTTCTCACTCATTCCAATCAGTACATAAAGAATGCACATCAGCGTCGTTAGCTTGTAAAGTTCAGCACGAACATGTCACTGACACTTGCAAAAAGTCATTTCAATAAAGTCCCAAACAGTGATCTTTAACAACTATAGCACATATGTGACCGATTGAAGAATTACTTTTAGAAAGGTTTCATTACATAGGTTATTACAGCTGCTTCATTTGAATGAGAGTGTCCAGTGAAGGTGCCCACTCGGGTCCCCTCGGCGGAGGCATAAATACTCTTCATCTGCGTGACAAGTTCAAATAAATATACATCCCCGCTGTGGGCGTTTATGTCCGCGTGTCTAACAGCCATGCGGGATTTCCAAATACTGAAAAGTCCCAGAAGGACAAGTAAGTCGTAAAAGACCAACTCATGTTTGTCAACTGGAAGAAAACGAATGTAATAGAATGTGATAATCAGATCTTATTTTAATGTCCGCTTTAAGATGTCCCAAAATAGTACGGCGTCCCAACAATCAATGAAAACATGCTCAACACTTTCTGGTTGTTTACAGAATAAACAGTCAACCGACCATGGAACTAACATTCCTCTTCGTTTCATCTATACTTCCACAGGTAGTGTTCCGGTGTGTAGTTTAAAAAAAGAAAGTTTTTACTGCAGAAGAGATAATCTTTTTGACTCGACATAGTACATCCTGACCTGGGCAATCTGCGAACAAGGGCCGATAGATAGGTACTGAAAAAAGTGTGTCCAAGAGTGCCCGTGTAAGGTCTTTTCTGTTGACACTGGAAAGGTACTCCCGTGAAAATCGCGCAGATAGAAAATTAAAAGAGTGGACGACCTCTTTCAGAAAACCTACGGCGACCATAGGTCTTGAATTCTCGGATGAAACCAAAAAGGATGGGAAGTGACAAGCCAATTTTCTCTGAATCATTGTACGAAAAAATGGCTGTTCCTGATCTCGGGGGAAGAAAAACCTCGACACAAGTTGTCGAGCATACAAATGTAGTAACCCAATCCCACCAACGGAAATACGCCGGAAGAGGTTGTCTCGCCTCATCAGTTCAGATCCGGACTTCCAAACAAATAAAGCACAAATTCTATGAATTTTTTGCACGTTCTTCCTGGCACAATGCAGAACTTGCAATACATACATAATCATAGCAATAAGAAAAACATTGCATGCAGTCGCTCTTGCGAAAATGGACAAATCTCGATTCGGCCATTTTGACACTCTCCGTTTCAAATCATTAGTGATTTCGGACCAGTACGACGTGCTATTACGATATTGGGGTACACCGAGGTATTTACAAGGCGTATCACTCCACCGGACACCTTCGTATTCGATTTGTTTGAACATCTATTCAAACCGTAAATTGTATTTTGTAGGTATACCTGTAAAATACAATGTACGATTTGAACGGATGTCGATGCAAGCGTGACTTATGCGCGTAAATGCCTCGTCCATTAGCGTAGTTTGCTTGTAAGGCATGGCTTGACAAGTGACGACCACACATCATGTCGTGCGCAGTTATCTTCTTCCCTACTTTTACTTATCCACTGCGATTTGAGTTTGTTTTTCGGCAGGAAAGCGATGAAAACTGCTTCCAGGCTCTCAAGCATACGCTGAGCACTGCTGTACGCAACAAGAGCGCACTATATTCTAACAAACCTGCAGGGAACGCGGAAACAACACGGCAGCCAGCAGCAGCACACTAGAACGCCGGAGTTGTTTTCCACGCAGGCGGTATTTGTTTTGGCGAACGCAGCGCCCCCTATAGTTCGATCCATGCTCAGAAGGCGTTTCACAGCCCAGCAGACAAGATGGCAGCGCGCAGAAGGCGATATTTTTTCGAAGGACTATATAGTACGCGGCTATCGACGGTGCCCAGTGGCTACGCAGAATGACCGTCGTATTGCGAGGCGCACAGGACGCCACACGCGCACAATTATACGCGCCGTATACGCCTGGGGGGAAAGTATAGTCACACGCACGCACGCGTGTGCATGTTCCCATTCGCGCACTGTAACGGTGTTTTGGGCGAAAAGTAATAGGGTCCTCTTGCCCTCTCTTTTTTTTTACTGTTTTTGTTTTTTTGCTCGCTTGATTTATTTATTTTCAACTTGATTACGCGTTTTGCCAATATCCCCGCCCGCCGCACGAGGTGTAAGAACGCGCAAAAAGAATCATCGCCATGAAATTACTAAGAACAAAAGAAAACGCTGGCCCCAGGCAGCTGAAAGAGCATGCCGCGTGAGGCCGCACCCTTTCCCAGGGGATAGATATCGCTCTTGGATGTGTCCCTCCGGATGCCCCTCCCATTTACACTCTCCCTCTTTTACTTGCGTTCCCCTTTTCCCGACTTGTTTTCTTTGCTGATTTCACCAAGGAGAGCAATGGCATAGCGTCCGTGTGCATGTAGGATAGGCTCGTTCATATTTTCTTTCTTACTATGGGCGATACACGAATGGAATTCTGCTAAACGACTTATTTACGATAACCGAAGACGTCTTTTTTCTTTCTTTTTTTCTCGCGTAAATTTTTCCGGTATTACTCCGAATTGTTTATGTTTGTGTGTTTCGTGTGTTAAGCAGTGGAACCGCCTATGCCCGTATATTTGGTGGTAGTAGTACTGCTACGTATAAGGGAGTTCTATGAAATATTTAATGATGTTATGCCCAATCCTTGAAAAACGGTATCTAGGACGTAACTGCTGACACTGTTGATCTAACCTGCTTCTGGTGTTAATTGACTTTTTCGGAAAATCCCAGAGGACCTCGTAACTTTGTAAGTATCCCACGTTTCACCGCGCGGCGCAGGGAGTTCTGGGGTTGCTTTTATGTACGCCTGGTACGACTCGAGTGCGTCGTACGTGTATGCGGCACGATTCATTCTTCCTTTTTTCTGAGCTCCGAACACACATTTATAAACAATAAATAAAACGAGCACAAAGCAATGTCGAGGCGTATTTTGTTTCGTGGTCCTCCTGCTTTCTTTTTCGTTTTATTCTGAGATTGTTAAACTAACGTGCATGTCTATACTTGAGCACGTTTTCACGTGCCGTACGTCGGATTGACCTAATGCGTCCAGCAAACGACAGTAGCTTTATATTCCTTCCCTCGAACCCCCCCCCCTTCTCTCCCCCCGCCCCCTCACCCAATATCTCCGGTATGAGGTTAGGTATCCTAAATAAAGTAGAACGAAACTTTCTACGATTGCTATCGGCGTTGGAGAAGTCCGTATAACCGTGCATGGTCATGTTTTATTCAGGCGAGAAAAATATGCGATAACATGTTGCATACATTAGAAACCGACCACAAAAATGAGCTCGTTGCAAATTTTATCAATAGAAATAGGTAATTTGTGAGTAGTTGTGGTGAAGAATTTCTATAACGCAGGAACAAACAACCATTTTAAAGCGTTCCAAAAGTTCTCAGAAATTAGACAAGAAAAGCATATTGTTCTACTATGCGCCCCCCCCCCCCTCTTTTTTTCATTTAGTTAGACTATGTATCTTTATAAAATTATTGAACTTCAGTATATAGCTTTAGCTTGCTAAAAATCGAATGAGGTTTTGATTAGCCTTAAAATAATGTCTTAACTACGGTAACTACGAGCTGTGGGTCTCTATTTTGTGTTCTTGTTCACACCTTTCTGGTTCTGGTGATGAGTAATCGAAGTTAAAGTAAGTAAAAGGGGAGACACCAAAAACGTTTAATTTGTTATGGAAATATTTTAAATTGTAAATATTTTATTGTTCCCCGTGCTGGTTGTCTCGTTCCTACTGCAGCGCTCTCGTTCTTTGACGGCCCTACGCAATGCAATCATTAGATTTTCGATGCGCAGTAGTAGTACCGACTATTACGATTATTTGGTTAATAATTTATCTGTTCATAACTTGGCTCTTGGCGTTTAGTGCTCGTGAGTGAATCTCTCGCCCATCAATAACCGAAGAAAAACAAAAATTACGACAGGAAAATAAGGAGAAAGAGAAGGGGAAAAAAAGAAAAGGAGTGAGAGATAAGGAAAAACAATAATGAGAGCAAAGTGAAAAAAATAATGAAAAAAAAAAAAGAAGTAGAAAGGAAAGGAAGAAAGAAGGAGGCATATATCAGGACGGAGAAAGGGCACGTGTGAACAGGAGGCGTGGCAACCTCTGCATGGCCAATATCATGATTGTCCCCAGGGAGGCATATCGGTGCATCTGCTCTGCAAATGACTTCCCCTCCCCCCCCCCCCCCCCCCCCCCCCCCGTTTCCCTCTTCTCCCCAAAAGGGAGATGGGGGAGAGAAGGGAACTGGAGAGAGAACAAACTGCTTACTGGTTTATTTGAAGCAGTTCGAAAAATAAAAAGAAATTGGGGCACGAAAAGTGGCGAAATGAATATGATAAGTCAGAAATTATTCGGCCAAAATAAAAAAAAAAAAGATACCACGTGTCAAAAAAGACAAAACAAGGGTAGGTGTTGAAGGAGACCGAAGATTGGGTTTCGCGTGTGTTCAATTTCGATTTATTGCTTCTTGCGCTCCCCCTGAAGATTAATATTTTGTTGCTGATTCGTCGAGAAGATCGCCCTTCAAAAGGCGATGCAAGTAATCTTTTTTTTTTTTGTATGAGGCTTTTGCTTTTATATTTTAGGGGAAGTAGACGATTGATAAGGAGAGCCCATGACCTTATTAGCGACTTTTATGATGTGATGTAAGAGTGTAATTTATACCTGCCGTCTCAAAAAACCTGGCACGTACAGGGCTTGAAGGTGGCGGCATCGCACCACGATGGTGGGCCATTTCTGGTTGCACTAGCGTAGTAAGGCAAATTCAAGGGTGCAAAATGTTTGCTACAAAAGGTACACGCTTAGCGACAGGGCCACCACACGAAGTGCTTGAGTGACGTTAGTGCAAGCTATTTGTGGGGACCCAGTGTCTTCTTTATTTTCTGGTACCTCTTTGCCTAATGATAGTAATACAATTAATGTAAAGGAGCAAGCGAGCTGGACAAGAATAACGATAATAATCCGTGGAGAAGAGGAATGAGGAAGACAAAGAACAAACACAAATCTCCAAACGCTACTAAGTGACTGGTGCGCGACTGAAAAGATCCGCCTGGTCCTGGTTTCAAACCAGGGACCTGTCCAGGTATCCAACCAGGGTCCTGGTATCGAACAAGATGAATTTTTTCAGTCACGCACCAGTCACCTTTGTCCTTCGTCCCCCATGTTGCCCTTCTCCAGGTATTATTGTCTCGTTATTCTTGTCCAGCTCGCTTGCACCTGTTCTATAGTTGCATTATTATCAGAATGTGAAAATGCAGGCCAATCACCTTTGTTAGTGTTAGACTGGTGGCAGCTTTCAAACCCGCTTTCCCTACTGACGTCTTACTGCTGCTTATAGCTCAGTTGGTAGAGCGCTCCACTGGAAATGGAAAGATCCCTAATTTGATACCAGGACCGGGCGGATTTGTTCAGTCGCGCACCAGTCACCTAGCTGTGTTCGGAGATTTGTGTTTGTCCTTTGTCCCCTTTGGTCCCCCTCCCCAGAGGTTATGGTCGTTATTCCTTACTTAATATTTGGTAGTCTTAAGCTATTTCAACGCAACATTTCGCTAACCCTTACTGGTCGCTCTTTGTAATTAATTCCATTGCTGGAGCTACTATGCGCCACTAACAATCATTATAAAACTCGGAAATTAGTTTTTGCTCAGAAAACGTAGAAATGATGCAGACCACTAATAAAGATTCACCCCTTTCTTTAAAATAAATAAAATATAACTACGCCGATTTATACCCTACTCTGTGTAAAAATTACTCACACGCTCGGTTTCACAGATTCTACCATATCACTTCATGCACAGCGACAGCGAATGTGTTCTAAGCAAAGTCTTGTAGTGCGTAAAAAGAGATGCCATAAGCCTTTTGTTATAAAAAAATAAAAAAGTATGTAGGGCAGCCAAACTGGTTTCAGATGTAGACAGTCTTCTCGTGTTAAATTTGTTTTTGTTCCCCTGTAGTTTCTTGTTTATTACTCCAGTTTGTACTGTCGCCTAGGTTCCACGCGTTTTTCATTCGTAGGATCATTCTGTTCTCTGCTTGGACCCCCTAATATTATTACGGTTCCAGGAACGCGTTTCCGGCTGCTCTGTTTAGCGTTCTATCCTGCCCATGCATCAAAAGGGGTACCGGTGCGGCAACAACCTACGTCAGAAAACCCTTCGTGTCATGTTGTCAGATGTTGCGATGCGGTTGCTGCACGAAGACACGGCCGAAGGTACGAGTGAACTCGAGTGTCGCTATCATCGCGAAGTCCCGCGGACTCCTGGCCGCTGGACCTTCCGTGAACTGTCAAGCTGGAATTCGTGACCCGCAGCGGAACAGGCGTCCACCACATTCACCACCGCTGCTGTAACACCGCCAGGATCGCGGTGTCAAAGCAGACAACGTTTCACAGCAGACAACGTGACACTTCTACGGCGTCGCCAAGCGGAAATTGATGGACCAGTTTTTAGGACGCGGTAAACACACCAGGCGGAGATACGTTCGAGGCCACGTAATATTACTGTCCTTCCTTGGTTTAAATCTTCGTCGAGCCTACTACGCGAAAGTCTCTATATGGTTTCAAGTTAAACTCATACACCGATTCACTTTTTGCATCAATGCGCTTGCCTACAAGAGGTTTGGATTCTGCGCATTTAAAAGAATCAAATTTTCGAAGCGAGTGGCATTCTCGTATATGCATGGATGGGTGAATGAATCGGACTGAACCCTCGAATCAGGTGGCAGCTGGCGCCACCTAGCCAGTGTTTTAAAGCTCAACTACTGATCTGAACAAGCGTTCGGTGCATGCGTGAAGCCGTCATAACTTTAGTTGACAAGAGGCAGGCGGCAGTGCCCCGGACGGCTCGTGCCGTCTCGTGCCCTTCACGAGCTGAGTTCCAGTGAGGTTGGGGCACGTGCAGAAAGGCTAAAGGTGCGTTCCCACCGGCGATGCGATCTAGTCGCGCGATAACTTTCATCACAAAAGCGACCATCGCGGGCAAAAAGCGACGCGATTTGAGCAGTCGCTCCTTGACCCGACTTTTTTGCGATGAGATCTAGTCGCGGAGCGGCTGAGACAATTAACGGCGTTCGGAGCAAGAGTTTTTGACAAAGTACTCGCCAACGAAGGCGTTGGACTCGCTCATCGCGCACGCCGGCGTAACCATCTAGCTTTTTTTGCGATGCGATCTAGTCGCATCGCGCGACTGCTTACATCGCCGGTGGGAATGCGCCTTAGCGGCAGCGGTGCCGTTGTCAAACTGGCTGGTGAGATCGGTCTATTCGCCCTTTCTGTCGTGAGTCGAAACTTGGTTGTGCCGGCGTGCAAATAGCCCTAGAAGGGACACTGAACCAAACATTTTGGTGTCCACAATAGGTGGCGCACAATTTTCCCACGAGCCAGCAGCCGTCGGTTTGCGGGAGCACGCGCAACAAATTTGACGTCATAGTCCACTATTCACGCTTACGATGACACTGCAATGTATAGGCTCTGGGCAAAAGGAGAATTAAACCAGGCTTTTCATCTCCACAAGCGAAAGGTACGTGCTTGTTACACCAATTATTCACCTACATTTTACACCAGACCTCATTGTGGAAATGAAAAGCCTGCATTTGTTCACCTTTTCCGCGGAGCCAACACATTTACCTGTCATCTTAAGCTTGAATGGAGGACTATGACATCAATTTTGTTGCGTGTGCTCGCGCACACTCAACGAATTTGCCCCTATCAAGGCCCACGAATCAAATACGTGGGATTTCATTGCTCACGTACTTGATTCTTGACGTTTGAATGTTTTCTATCCCCTCCTAGAGATGCACGACGGGGTCATTTTCATATCGTGTCAGGAAAGGGATAAATTAGCAATATACAGAAAAACTCAACTTTGTTACGTCACGGCGCGCTGGTGGCGCGTCGAGCGCACTTCCGGTCTGGGACTGTGGGCGGAAGTCACCCTGCAAGACGTGCATTCCTGTGTTGTTTGGAAAGAAACGAGACGAAAACCTGCCTTCTCGTCAAAACGCGCCACTGGAGCTGTACCCAACGAGTCGAGAAAGGTGTGAGGGTCAGTTTTCATGCGCGTGGTTCGTCCGAGAACGTGGATATGTGCCGTGAAAAGGGAAAACCAGACGCCGTCGGACCACGGATGCTTGGGCCGGATGCACTTTGAGTTAAATTCACGGATACTTGTGGTCGTCAGATTTATTTGTTTTGTTCCAACATGAATGCGTGAAAACGTCAAGTTGTAGGGACCACCTGCGGACTACGTTTAGTGCGTCTTCAAGTTCAAACGGCCACCTGATCTTTCGAACTGTCGTCTCCTCTTTCAAACGTTTCTGTTTGTCGTCTGCTCCTTCAGACGACACGGGCCCGTAGACCAAACGTTGGCCCGGTAATTGCGACAAGAAGTCAGTTCAGGCCTAAAAGGCTTTTAAGTTTAAAGGGATACTGAACCAAAGAATTTAGTGACCATAATAAGTGGCGCACGTTCTTTCCACCAGCCAGCAGCCGCCGGTGTGCGCGAGCACACCCAACAAACATGACGTCACGGACCTCCATTCGCGGTTGAGATGACAGTGAAATGCATGGGCTTCGGACTAAAGGAGAATAAAGACAGGCTTTTCATCTCTACAAGTGAAAGCTACGTGCTTGTTAGACCAATTCATTGCTTACTTTTTACACCAGGCACCACTGTGTAGATGAAAAACTTGTCTTTATTTTCCTTTGGTCCGAAACCCATACATTTCACTGTCATCTCAACCACGAATGGAGGTCTGTGACGTCATTTTTGTTGCCTGTGCTCGCGCACACCGGCGGCTGCTGGCTCGTGGAAAAAACGTGCGCCACTTATTATGGACACCAAATTCCTTGGTTCAGTATCCCTTTAAAGGTTGCTTGGGGTAAGCGGATTCGGTGTAAGCAGTAGATACAAGGAGATGTTGATCATTGTTACTGTTGTATCAGAGCATGACTTCTATTAGCGGTGTCGTATCGCCACGCGCTTTTACTTTCCTGTATTGATCGCGCGTGACGTGCATCTGATTGTAATCGGTGGTGCCACTAAAAGGGCGCACCGTTGTACTGCTGTGTTGTTGCGCGAGCTACGACTGATGTGAAAAACGACGAGAACGATGTGTGTGGGACGGTTGGAACGCAGTACTTTTGGCCTTGCATGTATAGTCTTCTGGTTAAATGTCTGAGGGAGTAAATTGTTGACTCAAACCAACGTTACTAGAACACTCAGTTGGGAAACTCGCCGTCGAAACTTGGGCCGCTGGCGTCCACCGAGACCGAGCTAAATACGACAACAGCGCCACTCTTTATCATTTGTCTGTACTGTGGTCACCTTGAGCTTTTAGAAAGCATGTTTTTGCGTAAAAACAAACGGAAAAGACTCTTTTTGTATAAAATTTATTGGAGTTTAGTACCAAATAATGGGCACGTGATGTTTTTAAAATCTTTAGGTTGCAGGGATTTGCGGCACAATTAATATTGTTTTTATACAACCATGCCTCAGCGGTGCCTTCAGGTAGCGCGTCCAGACCTAGGTGCATTTTAACTTCGGTAGTAAGTCGCGGCGCGGTCCGCTGGCGAGACGGGGGTGGCACCCCTGTAACCTCTTCCGCTGTATCTGTTACGGCTCCAAAATGGCCGATTAAAGTTAAAATAGAAGTAATGTACAGTTCCTCGAGTGGCCGCTGCGGGAGAAATGGCGGCGTTGTGTTCGTCATTAGCTCGGTTCTTGAGGACAGATCGGGGCCACTTTTTCAGATAAGTCTCTATGGCAGTTTCCTTACTGAGTGTTTTAGTAACGTTGACTCAAACGAAGTTTTTTTAATTACAAAAAATGGCGAAGAGGATGGGATAAACTCAAGACGCCGACCATGACTACCATCCTCGGAAAGCTGCCAAAGTTCTGCCCCGACTCCGGCGACATCGATGTTTACATCAAACGGTTCGAGCTGTTTGTAAACGCAAATGGAATCGACGCAAGCAAGAAGTTGCAAGTCATCTGAACAGTCTTAGGGGAAAAGGCCTACGTAACACTGCGTAATCTGCTACTGCCGAATACGACAACCCAAGTCAAGTATGAAGAGGCAGTAGCGGTGCTACAACAGCATTACTCGTCAAAACGTTCGATCGTCACTGAACGCTATTGCTTCTATCGACCAAACCAGGAGTCGAGCGAAAGCATCGCGCAGTTTATTGTCGAGCTAAAGAGACTCGCCATGACGTGCTCGTTCGGAAGTTTTTTGGAAGAAGCTCTCCGTGATCGACTGATTGCTGGCTTCCGGACGGGCTCGATTCGATGTCGTCTTCTTGCCCTGCCTGACAACGAGGTCGCCTGGGAGCGTGTCTGCAACATAGCCACTGCCATGGAAGCAGCGCAGAAGGACACGCGAAAAATGCTACCTAACGCCGGCACCACAAGTGCCGTGGACGTTAACTGGCAGCGAGAAGCATCAAAGCCAGTCAAACAGCACACGACAAAGCCAAGAACCCCAGGCAGCGAGCGGACTGCCTGGAAAAAGGGACAAGCAAAGAAGCGGGAGACAGAGACTCTTCGTGCGTGTCACAGATGCGGAGGACAGCATGCACCAGTGAGTTGTCTTTTCTTGAAAAGCAACTGTTACAAGTGTCCGAAGCCAGGTCATGTCGCGAAAATGTGTAAGACAAAGGTCATACACCAGATTCACGAAAATCTATCTGAGAAAGATTTGCTAACTATTTGTCGTGCGAACAAAGATGGAGGTCCGCCCCCATAATCGTAAAAGCAAAGGTAAACGGCAAGGAAATTCCTATGGAATTAGACACATGAGCGGCTGTGACGATTATGTCAGAGAAAGACTTCCGCGAGCACTTACCTAAATTAACGTACCGAGAGGACGTTACTATCAGAGTGTACAATTGTTCCTCTATTGGCGTAGAGGGAGTAGCTCAGGTTGAGGTACGCTACGGTGACCAAAGTTAATACCTGCCCCTGCTGATTGCAAAACATGAAAAAAAGCACGCATGCCGACTCTCCTGGGTCATGACTGGCTTTCAAAAATCAAGATAAATCTGCATGACGCCGTTCAACGGTTGCAACACGAAGTTGTGCTGAACGTGCAAGAAGTCGGGCAGATGGAAACTGCGGATGCAGAGAAACGACTAAAAGAGCAGTACCGCGATGTGTTTCAGACTTGTTACGGTGCCATCAATGGATTCACAGGAAGCATTGCTACGAAAGAGAATGCGAACCCAGTCTTTTGTAAGGCGAGACCCGTACCATATGTCTTGCGCGAGGAAGTGGAAAGAGAGATTTGAAGAGAGGGTGAAGAATAATCCAAAGGAGTTCTGGAGATACGTGCGCAGCAATGCCAAAAGTGATATCTCCGTTCCGCCGCTTAATCACGATGACAGTGTTGTACAAATTGATACCGATAAGGCCCAGCTTTTGAATTCATTTTTTTATTCTGTGTTTAACCCGCCAGCACAGCGGGGTGTTTCTTTCGATGCGCCCTTTGTGACTAATGAGATGCCTCCGATCACACTCCAAGTGTAAGGGATTAGAAAGCTTTTAAATGAACTTGATGTAAGCAAGGCAACAGGCCCCGACAACATTTCTCCTTGTATTCTGAGGTCATGCTCTGGTGTAGTCTGCCTGTATTTTTATGTTCTTTTTGAAAAATCTTTAGATACATCATCATTGCCGTCAGATTGGAAGCTTGGTCGGGTGGTCCCGATACACAAGGGTGGCCCAAGGAACGTGGTCACAAATTACCGTCCGATTTCACTAACTAGCATCGCTTGTAAGGTAATTGAGCACGTCTTATATACAGGCATAATCCATCATGTAAATGCCTCGGGAATACTACATTCCTCCCAGCACGGCTTTCGTCAAGGTTACTCGTGTGTGACACAGCTAACAGAGTTTGTACATGAAGTGGCAGGTGCTCTTGATGGCCGTGATAGCGTTGACTGCATTTTTCTTGATTTCAGCAAGGCGTTTGATGTTGTCTCCCATGACTTGTTAATTGCGAAACTTCACGGTTATAAAATTGATAAGAAAGTGGTATATTGGATACGCGAATATTTGTCTCTCCGTAAACAATATGTTGTGCTAAATGGTTGCCAGTCCGAATTTGCTGACGTGACATCAGGAGTCCCGCAAGGGTCCGTCCTTAGGCCGCTGTTGTTTATGCTGTACTTGAATGATATCGTGGGTGTTGTGTCATCACCAATGCGTCTCTTTGCTGACGATTGTGTTGTTTATCGAAAAATACGAGCGAGTGATGACGTCGACATTCTACAGGCAGACATAAATGCAATTACCGATTGGTGCAAACTGTGGGAAATGAATATTAATTTTAAGAAAACTGTCCACATCCCATTTACGAGACGGCGTGTTCCGTCCCTCAGTACTTATACCATTAATGACGAGCCACTCACTGTTGCCTACGAATACAAATATCTTGGTGTATTCCTAACTGTGGTATCTGGAGTAACAGGCCGATGGGGTTCTTCGCTGGCACATCTTTATTGCAGGACTACCGGAGTACGACACATAGTCACGGGCGTGAGAGAGCGGCAGGATAGCAGCGGGTGGTGCAAACGGTGCGCTGGCTCAGATAGATATGGCGCCCCGGAACAGTGGCGCGAGACGCACGAGCGCGCGCTAGCTGTTGCCCGCTTATTGTGTCACCCATACAACACTCCCCCACACTTAGTTCAGCACAGTAATACCATTCGACGGCGTTCCAGTGCAATACTCACAAAGTAACACGATATGACAATTTAACAAAACACGAGAATAATTGAAGTTCTGGAAAGTACAAAGTACAGACATACTAAATACAAAATAATTACAGTTCTGAAAAACACAGTCCTCGTCTTTTTCTCTTCCTTCTCAAGGCGAAAACCTATTAGGCGCACGCCGTTGCCGTTCGGGATACCGGCGCTGAATTTCTTGCGGCTGGGCTGGGGAACGACCGGAGACTGGAGTTGATCCCATGTCTTGTCCCTCTACCACCGGTGACCCAACTGGAGGTAGCTCGTTCACGAGTCCCCCTTGCCCTGGGGTTGGCGATGATGGCAGGACACTCGGTATCAGCAAACCACCTTCCTCCTCCTCTGGGGTAGAGCTCTCCCGCAACCGCAGGTGGTCTTGGTGTCGCCGCCACACGAAGGTCCCCCGCGGTGTGGTCACGCGAAGCCTGTAGGAGACCGGTCCGGATCTAGCCATGACGACTCCGTGCAACCACCTCTCACCCGGCCGGAAGTTCTTGACGTACACCTTATCACCCGGCACGAAGTGTCGGTGTTTGCCACTGTGCTTCACCTGTAGCACGTCCTGCTTGCGGTGAACAGTTTCCTCTGCAGAGGGTCGCAGTCTGTCGAGACGGGTAGTGAGCCGCCGCCCAAGCAGCAACTCCGCAGGACTCTGAAGGGTTGTGGCGTGCGGTGTGTTTCTGTAAGCTAACAAGAAACTTGCTAGTCGACGGGACAGAGGCCGGCCCGGCATCTCTTTTCGTAAGGCCTCCTTCAGGGTGCGGATGAAACGCTCAGCCAGCCCATTACTTGATGGATGGTAGGGGGCGGTCCTGACGTGCCTCACACCGTTCTCTCGCAAGAAAATCTGAAATTCTTGGGAACAAAATTGGGGGCCATTGTCACTGACAACAACATCTGGCAGACCGAAATGACTAAACAGCTCCCTCAGCTTTTCAATAGTTGCTTCGGCCGATGTGCTGTTCATCACAAAAACCTCGGGCCACTTGGAGTGGGAGTCGACGCTCACGAGAAAATGACGGCCCTGGAAGGGTCCCGCAAAATCCAAGTGCAGCCTTTGCCACGGACGAGTTGGCCAGGACCACGGATGCAGCGGGGCTGGACCTGGAAGACTCTGCTGCTGTTGGCAGGTATCACACGACCTGACGCGATATTCAATATCCGCATCGACCTCCGGCCACCATACATAGCTGCGTGCCAGTTCTTTCATCCTTACGATTCCAGGATGCCCTTCATGCAGCTCGTCCAGTACGCGTTCGCGCAGTCCCTTCGGGATCACAACCCTCATTCCCCACAAAAGGCAATTCTGGTGCCACGTCAGCTCGCTTCTTCTTGCAGAGTAACGCTTCAGACAATCTTCTACTTTTGCGGGCCACGCACCGGCAAGGAACCTTGCCACTTGACAGAGCTCTTTATCTTTTGCTGTAAATTGTGCGATCTCTTGGCTGCTTACCGGAAAAGACTGCAGGCGGAGACTGAGAAACGCCGCGACGTCATCCTCGTAGTCTTGATCCTGAACCCCAGGAACTGGAAGTCGTGACAAGCAGTCCGCCTCCACGTTGAGTCGACCCGGTCGGTAAACCAATCGGTACTGATAGGCGGAAAGGGTAATAGCCCATCTCTGCAGACGTGCGGCAGCAATGCTCGGAATTCCCGTCTTTGGACCAAGAATGGTTTGCAACGGTTCGTGATCAGTGACCAACACGAAGGATCGTCCAAACAAGTAGATGTGAAATTTCTTCACGCCAAACACAATAGCCAGTGCCTCCTTTTCTAGTTGGCTGTAGTTCTTTTCACTCGATGTCAAGGTTCTCGACGCAAACGCGATAGGCCGTGTGTCGCCGTTGGAGTACACCCTGGACAGGACGGCTCCGAGACCGTATGCCGAGGCATCACATGACACCTGAAGGTCTGCCTTGGGGTCGTAGTGTGCCAGGACAGGTGCGTCAACCAGAAGCCTCTTCACCATGTTAAAAGCGTCTTGACAGCGCTTGCTCCAGGTCCAGACGACATCTTTTCTTAGTAGCTCGTTCAGCGGTGCTATTGTGGTCGAGAGGTCTGGGAGGAACTTTCCGTAGAATGTCACCATTCCCAAAAACGACCGTAACTGTTTTGAGTCTTGCGGTTGAGGTGCATCAAGGATCGCTTGCACATTTTCTACCAACACAGCTACCCCTTGCTCGCCGACTTGGTGCCCCAGGAACTTCAAACTTTCCTTCAAGAACTCACACTTTTCTTTCTTGACTCGGACGCCCTTGTCACTCAGTTTCTTTAGGACTTGCTCCAAATTCTTCAGGTGATCCCCGGCGGTCTTCCCTGTTACCAGGATATCGTCGAGATAGCAGGTTACTCCTTGAATTCCCGCCAGCAAGCTGTCCATTATCTTTTGAAACAGTGCTGGAGCTGAAGCGATCCCAAACGCCAAACGCTTGACGCGGAAGAGACCCTTGTGCGTGTTGATTGTCAGATAGGGTTGTGACTCAGGGTGGACCGGAACTTGCTGGTATGCACGACTTAAGTCTATTTTCGAGAAAACAGTCGCCCCAGCTACCGTTGCTAGAATATCTTCCAACCTTGGCAACGGGTACTGCTCCACGTCCAGGCAAGGGTTTACCGTTGTTTTGTAGTCCCCGCAAAGGCGTACAGACCCATCCTTCTTCAAAACCGGGACAACTGGTGTAGCGTAGTCACTATGGGCCACCGCTTCAATGACACCTGTCACCTCCAGTCTCTTTAGCTCTTCTTCTACAGCTGGCTTCAGGGCGAACGGCATACTTCTAGCTTTCAGAAACTTTGGACTCGCACCTTCCCTTAAGCTTAGCCGAGCCTCTTCCCCTCGCATGCATCCGAGCTCGTCCTTGAACACATCCTGGTAGCGTATTAGGATGTCTTGGAGAGACGCTTTTACATCAACGCTGACCGCGTTTAGCGATCCCAAGTCAAACTTGAGCTTGTAGACCCAGTCTCTGCCAATCAAAGGTGGCCCATCTTCTCCCAGTACGTGAAGCGGAAGTTTTCCTTTGAAGTCTCGGTACTCTACGTCCACCGTCGCCACTCCTTTTGGCTTGACACGCTCGCCGGTGTACGTGCGCAGTATTAGTGACGCCGGAGACAGCTCTGTGCGAGGAAACAACGATTGGAACTGGCGTTTCGAAATGATAGACACGGCAGCACCGGTGTCTAGTTCCATCTGAAGAGGAGCGTTCCCGACCTTGAGCGTGTATTAGAACGGCGCATTCATGTTTCTGTCTTGAAGCCCGTATATCGCTTCACTCTTTTCTTCCTCAGCGGAGAAGTTTCTGAACTGTTTTGCTCTGCCTGGTGTATTGGCCAGTGATGCTTTACAGAAACGTTGGAAGTGACCCTCACGGTTGCAGCGATAACAAATAGCGTTACGGTGCGGGCATGACGAGGCAATGTGCTTAGGGGACCCACAACGGAAACATTTGTCCTGAGCCCCCACTACCGCTTTCGGTTTCACCGCCGTCAGTTTCTGCAGTTCGAGTTGGTCGTTGTCCGCCTTATTATGACACGCCTGCACATTCATGGTGGCTCTTTCAATAGTTAACGCTTTTTCCACAGCTTTCTTGAATGTCAGGCTCTCATCTTCGGCAAACAAAACTCTCTGAATGTCAACACGACTCAGACCGCTGACGAATCTGTCTCTGAGGGTTTCTTCCAGGTTACTTCCAAAATTGCACGTCTGTGTCATTCTTTTGAGCTCGGCGACATATTTTCCGACCGATTCCCCTTCCTGTTGTTCTCTCTTATGGAACGTTGCCCTTTCTGCGATGACCGACGGCCTCGGCGACAAGTGGTTTCGCAAAACGGCCAGCACATCTTCAAAACTCTTCAATGCCGGGTCCTCAGGCGCTACTAGAGTCTTGAGCAACTTATACGTGTCAGCTCCTATGAGGCTTATGACCACGTCAACTCGGTTTGCGTCCGCTACCCCGTTCGCTCTCAAAAAGGCTCGCAACCTTTCCTCGTAGGATAACCAATCACACTTCGTGTCATCAAAAGGTTCGACTTGCCCGAATAAGGCCATTGTGACTGCCTTCCGGTCCTCTGGTCCTTGATTCAAGATGCCAGATACTGGAACATCAGTTGAAAGGCCCTCAGTTGCTGAGTCGTCCGACGGTCTCTGCATCCCGTTGTAGCAGCGAAATCCGTGTCCTCGTCGCCACTGTGTGGTATCTGGAGTAACAGGCCGATGGGGTTCTTCGCTGGCACATCTTTATTGCAGGACTACCGGAGTACGACACATAGTCACGGGCGTGAGAGAGCGGCAGGATAGCAGCGGGTGGTGCAAACGGTGCGCTGGCTCAGATAGATATGGCGCCCCGGAACAGTGGCGCGAGACGCACGAGCGCGCGCTAGCTGTTGCCCGCTTATTGTGTCACCCATACAACACTAACCTCGACCCTAAGTTGGAATAAGCACATTGACTATACTGTCTCTAAAGCCTCAAGAATGCTTGGCTTTCTCGCTCGTAATTTTAAGCCTGTACCGCGTTCCTTGAAAGAGAGACTTTATTTTTCGCATGTCCGCTCAATTTTAGAATATGCCTGCACTATATGGGATCCTCACACTGCTGTCCAGATAATCAAACTTGAAAAAGTACAAAACCGGGCTGCCCGTTTTGTTTTAAACAATTACGACAGGCGACTTAGTATGACTCGTGCGAAACAGAGCCTAGGATTGAAGGAGTTAAGCTTTAGAAGGAAGAACCTTCGACTGAAATTTTTTAATAACATATTTCACTGTAGGACTGGGATAGATAAAAATGCCTACCTTCACCCGCCAGATTACATATCGCAACGAAAGGATCATGTGTATAAGGTCAAGGAATTCCGCTGTAAAAGTGACGTCTATATGAACTCTTTTTTTCCTAAAACACTACGGGATTGGAACGGTTTGCCAGCCTCGGGGGTCTACATTGTTCCTAACGATATGTTTTATTCAACACTAACCTCGTAGTGTCTAGTTAGTAGTTGAGTAACGTTCGTAGTGTTTAGTAGACCGCATTTTTATTTTTTATTTAGCCTGCACTTTGTTGTGATACTGAAAGATTTATGGCTTGTGAATATTGCTCTTTTAGCTTTTGTATAACTATTCATGTTCTTCATTTCCAACTTCCCCCCCCCCCCCCCTACTGTAATGCCCCATGGCGCTGTAGGTATCTGAATAAATAAATAAATAAAAAGAACTAACGGATTTGGAAAAAGCTGGTGTCACGGATCGGGTCAGGCATAGTGCTTGGGCTACGCCGCTAGTTATCGTGCCCAAGAAAAACAGAAAAGAGGTAAAGCTATGTGGAGATTACAGAGTCACTGTAAATCAGGCAATTGAAGTGGACCACTATCCGCTGCCACTTCCAAGAACATCTTCGCGTCTCGGGTAAGAGGAACCGTGTTCACCGTTTTAGACCTGTCAAAGGCCTATCTGCAGCTCGAACTCGACGAGCTTGCACAAGAGTTGCTCACGATTAATACGCAGATGGGATTTGTTTAGGCTCCGGCAATTACAGTATGGTGTAGCAAGCGCACCCGCTATGTTTCAGGCTGTAATGGATCAGGTTTCGCAAAACATTCCTGGCACAGCTTGTTACTTAGACGACGTGCTGATCGCTGGCAAAGACTCAGCAGAGTGCTACTACCGAACCGAACAAGTGCTTCAGACGTTGGGTGAGCACGGTATCCGCGTAAATCTGGCGAAATGCAAGTTCTTGCAGAAAAGAGTCCAGTACCTGGGACACAAACTAGATAGGCAGAGCCTACATCCCACACCAGACAAGGTGAAGTCAATTCGAGAAACGCCTAAACCCAACAACGTGACACAAATAAAGGCATTTTTGGGCATGGTAAACTTTTAGGACAAATTTTTGCGTAGCCTAGCCAATGTGCGAGAACCCCTGCACCAGTTGCTGTGTAAGGGCAACATATGGAAGTGATCAAGTCAATGTGACGAAAGTTTCGAGTGATTTAAACAGTTGCTAAGCCAAGACACGGTTTTAGAACTGTATGACGTAACGAAGCCAATTCAGTTGAAGTGTGATGCATCAGGTTACGGCTTAGGTGCAGTACTGTCGCACATGGTAGACGTGGTAGAACGACCAATTGCGTTCACGTCACGATCCTTAACCTTTGCCGAGCGTAACTATGCGCACATTGAAAAAGAAACTCTAGCCATTGTATTTGGAATTAAGAAATTTCGTAAGTACCTCTATGGCCGCGACTTGAACGTGATCACAGATAACCAGCCACTCACTGTGATCCTCAATGTCAAACATCACACAAGTGCGGTTGCTGCACCTCGAGTGCATCGCTGGGTCCTGTTTGTAGCGAATTATCGCTTTCGTATACTATACAAAGTAGGAAAAAAGATCTGCAAAGTCGATGGCTTGTCGCGCCTACCCCTGTCACATACAAAGGGCGAGGCAGAGGAAATTTTTTACTTTTCGTCTGTCAAAGAATGGCCGATAACTGCAAAATATATTGAGCAAGAAACAACGAAAGACCCGGACCTGAGCGTGGTACGCGAGCTGACATGGCGTGGCTGGCCACAGGCTGTAGTCGATAAATACCAGCCTTCGTAAGGCGATTTGAATTTTCCGTGGATGACGGTTGCCTAGTTTGGGCCAACCAAGTGGGGATTCCGAAGTCTCTCGAAAGTGAAGTAGTGTCATTGTTGTATGAATAGCATATTGGCATAACCAAAATGAAGGCACTTGCAAGGTCAATGGTGTGGTGGCCTAAAATCGACAGTCGCCTTGAGCAGACTGAGAAACAGTGTGAAATTTGTCAAAGCGTAAGATCTGTTGAACAGGCCACAACCCTGACACCTTGGAAGTGGTGCACAAACAGTTGGGAAAGGGTGCATCTTGACTTCGCTGAAAAGGAAGGCAAGATGTTCCTAGTTGCTGTCGACTCGTACAGTGACATCGACTGTACGAGTCGAAAAATAATGACATCGACGACTGCACTGAAAACTGTCGAAACTGTCCGGTCATTGTGTGCACGCCATGGCATTCCAACTGAGGTTGTTTCAGATAACGAACCACAGTTCCGAGCGAAAGAGTTCGATGATTTCTTGTCGGCAAACGGAGTAAAGCATACTCTGACCCCTCCGTACCATCCCCAATCGAACGGCTCAGCAGAACACGCAGTTCAAACGGTAAAGCTGTCGCTGCTGAAGCAGTTATTAGAGGGTGAACGAAACAAAAGCCCGAGGTCCCTTCAGCACAGGGTTGGCAACTTTCTGTTCGCGTACAGGACGACGCCCCACACCTTCATGGGGAACACTCCTGCCGAACTGTTCTTGGAACGTAAACTTCGTACAAGGCCGTCTTTGATAAAGCCAAACATGGAAGCAGTAATAAAAGCAAAGTCCGAGAGGGAGATGTCTAGCGCGAACAAGCGCCGAGGCCCAGCGAGAGTACAGGGTGTCACAAAAGAAAATTTACACGGTCTTTTTTACCGCAAAAAGAAACTAGGCATCGCCGAACGCTCATTCTCCGCCCAAAGGTAGAGCTAGAGGTCGCAACCAGATGCCAAAGTTTCAGCCCGATCCGATAACTTAATCAAAAGTTATAAATGATTTTTTGAAAATTTCAATGGGAAAATGGCGGCCGACGGAGTTTTCAAACACATGGGGCTCTATGGCACCAGAAACCGAAAACGAGCGAAAATGGGCTCCATTTTCCCATTGAAATTTTCAGAAAATCATTTATAACTTTTGATTAAGTTATCGGATCGGGCTGAAACTTTGGCATCTGGTTGTGACCTAAAGCTCTACCTTTGGGCGGAAAATGAGCGTTTGGGGATGCCTAGTTTATTTTTGCGGAAAAAAAGACCGCGTAAATTTTCATTTGTGACACCCTGTATTTTCCGTAGGGGATCGCGTACTCGTACGTACTGTGCGTGGTGAACTTGTGAAATGGCTGCCAGGAAAAATCACAGAAGTAAAATTGGCCATGACCAGGGTGTAAGATAGACAGGTGCTGAAACGGCCCATAGAAGCCGACCGCAGCGCCGTGACCGGATCGTGTACTCCTCTGCTTGCGGGTACCCCCGATTTGCGACAGATGGCGCTGCGGCGAGAGGAAAAAAATATGAATTGGATTTGCACGGAACTCTATGGGAGAGTGCGCAAAATAAACCGAGAGCACGACAGTCCTCCATTGAAAATCCACGAGAAACTATCCGTTAGTTTAGCCGGTCGCAGTCGCCCAGCCGGAGTGAGAGTTCGCAGTGCTCTACACAGATGGCGCCACAGAAAAAGAGAAAACCGAGGGGGACAAAGTCCGGTCGGTCATTTGGCTCTCGTTTCCTTACCTGTCTATGTTATACCCTGGCCATGACGTACTTAGTCTTCGTAGAGAGACGAATGCGGTTCGTACATGCAGATCATCTGAAACGTTCGTTTCTGGTGCCTGATGATTCAGCCGAAATGTCCGATTGTCACATGGAATTGCCGCATGGTAGTGACACGGTGCAAGACAAGCGTCATGTCGAACCTGATCGAACACAGTCTGTAGTTGATGTAAGTGCATAGCAAGTGTCGCCGCGCAGTACTCAAATGGCCTCATCACCGGGACCGGTTGATACATCGTCACTAGTACCTAGGTGTAGCACTCGTGTGACGCGCAAGCCGGATCCGTTTATCTACGAGAAGTTTTAATCTTTTTTTGGGGGAAGTGCTGTATCAGAGCATGACTTATATTAGCGGTGTCGTATCGCCACGCGCTTTCGTTTTCCTGTATTGATCGCGCGTGACGTCGCATGCATCTGATTGCAATCGGTGGTGCCCCTAAAAGGGAGCACCCTTGTACTGTTGTGTTGTTGCGCGAGCTGGAACTGATGTGAAAAACGACGAGGAAGATGTGTGTGTCGGTTGGAACGCAGGTGCTTTTGGCCTTGAGTGCATATTCTTCTGGTTAAATGTCTGACGAGTAAATGGTTTAACTCAGAGTTTTTTCATTACAACAGTTACCAGTGGCCATCACCGATTAGTTATTCACTTGGTCCGATTCTGCTTGCGATTTTCAGTATCGACGTCGAGCATCTCAGCTACGGTTCACGCTTTTGCAGCCCGAGCGACGTCACGACTGAAAATTGCGAGCGGAATCTCATCATGCGAATCAGGCTTTAGCGTCCATTCTGCTGCGTCCACACAGAGCCGCATGTCACATTATTCACGCGAAGTTTTGCGGCGTAACGAGCCTCGATAATTTTTCTGAGGCCGCTCAAGTAGTCAGACATTGCGAGGAAGACGTAGAATCAACAATTCCAACGCGAAAAAAAGTACGGAAACTCAGACCGACGCCGACAACATCGCATTTCAATGGTTTGTTGGTTTGTTTATGGGCGAAGGCGAGCTTCTTGCCCACACTCTATCGCTCATGCGAGGCGCTGGTGGCGTCCATTAAGGACGCTCCGGTTTGTTTGTAAACATGAGTTGGTCTATAAGCGTCACCGGAATGTTGGCGAACTTTGAAGCAACTCTACTTTTTTTTCGATTGTTATTTTTCTTGGGTTCGTCGCTTGTTTTTACACACCTGCTGTAAAACACAAAACCGTTATACAAGAAAAAGAAAAAAACAGACCTCACAGACAGCGTTTGCAGACGGTCTTTAGTGTGATATAACGGCAGTGTCACCGTGGCGCTGAAAGCACTTCGGCTTCTGGAACACACATGTCCGGTTTGCGTCGCCTATCCCCAGGATGATTGCTCGATAAGTTCAGATTACTCGGCCACAAGACGTCCGGACACCGCGGTCTCTCTCGTGGAGGAGCTCTTCGTCCATAAGACCGGCGCGCCACGCGGGGGACATCGACGAGCCCCCCTAATGACAGCAGATGGAGGAAAAAGAGACAGTTTCCCCGAGGGGAAGCTGCCAAGGCCCTTTCTTTACGTCGTCCTCGGTATACCCTTACGCCGACAGGGCGGTGGAAGCTACGTGTTCCTTGGACCAGTCGTACAGATTTATCTCTCGCCACGTGAACACGCTCTCCCGCCTACTGGCGACTTCTGCGGCATCGACGGCCCCTAGCAACAAAAAAAAAAAAGCAAAAAAAAAAAAAAAAAAAAACTGTGGCACTAGGATTGCTTGCCGACCTTCTCGAAGCGAACGAGATATTCACAGCGCCACGCGGGTCTAAAGAGAAATGATTATAATGCAATTAAACACAAACATGCAAGCGAGCTGGACAATAATTATTCCTGGAGAAGAGGAACAAGAGGGGCAAAGGACAAATACAAATCTCCAAGCAAAACTAGGTGACCGGTGCGTGACCGAAAAAATCTGCCTGATCCTGGTATCGAACCAGGGACCTCTCCATTTCCAGTGGAGCGCTCTACCAACTGAGCTGACGAAGAGTTAGGCGTCAGTAGAGAAAACACGTTTTATCAGCTGCCACCAGTCTAACACCAACAAAGGTGAACGGCCTGCATTTTTAAGGTTATGGTGATAACGCAATTAAATGGAAAGGTGCAAGCGAGCTGAACAATAATGACGATAATAATACCCTGAGAAGGGGAACAGGGCGGTGCAAGCTACGTGTTCCTTGGACCAGTCGTACACATTTATCTCTCGCCACGTGATCAAGCTCTCCCGCGTACTGGCGACTTCTGCGTCATCGACGGCCCCTAGCGGCAAGAAAAAAAAAAAAAAACTGGCAGTAGGATTGATTGTTGCCCTTCTCGAAACGAACGAGATATTTACTGCGCCACGCGGCTCTAAAGAAAAATTATTACAAGGCAATTAAATCCAAAGGTGCAAGCGAGCTGGAAAATAATGACGATAATAATACCCTGGAGAAGGGGAACAAGAGGGACAAAGGACAAATAGAAATCTCCAAACACAACTAGGGGCCGTCGATGACGCAGAAGTCGCCAGTACGCGGGAGAGCCTGATCACGTGGCGAGAGATAAATGTGTACGACTGGTCCAAGGAACACGTAGCTTGCACCGCCCTGTCCCCTTCTCAGGGTAAAGGACAAACGCAAATCTCCAAACACAACAAGGTGAAGCCTCTAAAACGGGTTCGAAAACACGCGGTGAAGATCGCGAATGGCGAGTTTTTACCACAACGCACATGAAAGCTTTTGCGAGAAAGGGTTGTCGCCACGCTCCAAACCGCAACTCGGTTTCGGCTCGGCGTTTGCGCAGTGGTGACGACGCTGTTTCTTTGCTCACGCAAAGATTTTGGGTACGCTATCTTAGAACTCGGCTATCGAGAGCTTTAGTAGATTGTTCGAATAACAATACCCGATACTCCGCTTATGCCTTTGCACATACAACGTATTGTTATAGGGAATATTTATCGGAGGTATCCAGACTATCTACTAAATCCTTCTAATACCACTGCCGTGGAAACGGAGTCAGGGGATTGCAAAGTAGGCGATTTTCGGAGAACGTGTAGCTCTCACCGTACTGCCAGGTAATAGGGAGTTTTAGAATAGCGCACGCTAAATGTTTGCGTACGCAAAGAATAGCGTCGTCGCCACTGCGCATGCGACGAACACTAACTACGTTTGGCGCTTTGCGTGCGCTATTTTAGCGCACACTATTTCTCGCAAATTGTGCGCGTACGCAAAGGGCAACGTTACTAGAACACTCATTTGGGAAACTCGCCGTCGAAGCCTGGGTCGCTGGCGTCCCCCGAGACCGAGCTAAATACGACAACAGCGCCACTCCTTATCATTTGCCTGTACTGTGGTCACATTGAGCTTTTAGAAACCATGTTTTCGTGTAAAAACAAAAGGAAAAGACTCTTTGTATGAAATTTTCTGGAGTTTAGTACAAAATGAAGGGCGCGTGATGTTTTTAAAATCTTTAATTTGCAAGGTTTTGCGGAACAATTAATATTGTTTTTATACAACCATGCCTCAGCGGTGCTTTCAGGTAGCGCGTCCCGACCTAGGCGCATTTTAACTTCGGTAGTAATTCGCGGCGCGTCCGCTGGGGAGACGGGGGTGGCACCCCTGTAACCTCTTCCGCCTCTTCCGCTGTATCTGCTTCCGCGCCAAAATGGCCGATTAAAGCCAAAATAGAAGTAACGTGCAGTTCCTCGAGTGGCCGCTGCGGGAGAAATGGCGGCGTTGTGTTCGCCGTTAGCTCGGTTCTGGAGGACAAATCGGGGCCACTTTTTCAGAGCAGTCTCTATGGCAGTTTCCCAACTGAGTGGTTCTAGTACCGTTAGCAAAGGGCCTTTGCGCTCCTCCAAGGAGGATTCGTGATGAGATGTTGGCTAAAGCCAAGACGAGCACAGTTAAAAAAATGGCGGCCCCCAGGACCATGGCTGCGGCCGCTTTGGCGGCGTCGTGCATGAGCGCGACGTCGGCGGCATTCTCGCGACTGCAATTTTCAATACGGCACGACATTGCACTCGGTTTGAAAAACCCAGCAAGGTGGGCAACGATCACGTGCAACTTGATGCTTGCGACGAGCGAACGTTTAAACAAATGTAAAATGTTACTCTGGACCAAAATCTTGTTTTTTTCTCAAGTTACAGTATTTCGTGTGTGAAATAAAAATTGTGACCGTATCTTGGTGGCGTTGCAAGCTCGAGATACTTGGGCTTTTCCGTCGGGGCGGAAAAACACTATTCTACAACTCTCTTGCGTCGCCTGGGCTAACGCGAGCGCTAAATTTAGTGCTAGAGTGCGCTAAAATTGCGTGCGTTCTTCTAGAACTCCCTAGTGAAGTGAACGGAGTACGTCCTCCGTTCATCCCCTAGCGGGCTTTACGGTTGAAGTAACGCACTCGTTAAAGCAGACATGCGTCTGTCTTTGGCCACCTGATCAAGGTCTTGTCGGTACCCATTATAGATTTACTATAATGTACGAGGTTCAAATGGCGCTGGTGTGCTGTCGAAAATTGAAGCAGACAGCAACCAGTCGAAAATTGACTTCCGGTAATGCATTTCTATGGGAAAATGTGAGTGCATTTTCTCCCTGAGCTCGGTCATAAGAGCAAATATCCCGAGTTATTCGCGCGTACTAGGTAGCTTGTAACATTGTTGATTTTTTTGGCCAGGCAGACGAAATAATTGAACAGTTACTGATTTTTTTTTTCAAATTCATTGCATTATGAATAGTGATAAAACTGATTCCTAGATATATTTGCGTGCAGTGTTGAACACTGTTAGCGCGTACACGACGTCGGCGCTTTTCAGCATGGGGGATATGCGTGCCTAAAGAGAGAAGGACATCTGGAAAATCAAGAGAGACGGCAAGAACTACGCAGTAACACTGGATCAGTAACTCCCTGTGCATGTACGATCAAAGTAAATTGAAGGCTACGTAATATAGTCTGATTTTTAATAAGTATGTACTTGTTTATTGTTTCCTCTCTGTGCGAAGAGGCTTGTTATACGTTCACATCACCCGCACGCACGAAAAATTTGGTAACAAGTGCCCGATAAAAGCTACCCAGCAGAGAAAATAACAAAAAGAGACACCATTCCTAGCCCACATACTTCATCCTTTACTTTTTAAATGGTTTTTTATCAGCTCGTAAAGACACATGACAGGGTCATTTTCATATACTGACAGGACTGGCATATTAGCAATATATAAGCGTCACCGAAATGTTAGCGAAGTTTGAACATACTTTATATTCTTTTCGATTATTATTTTGCTTAAAATCGTCGATCCTTTTTACACAGCTGCCGTGAAACACAGGTTTGGGTCTAAAATATAGCAAAGTTAGACATCTTTCACTGACGAAGAAAAAGGATTTAAGTAAAGCAATTACAATTTTATAGTTTTAATAAAGGTACATACTATTTGTTACGACCGAAATAACTAAAGTGTTTCGTGTTATTTTTCGGTGAAGAGACACACTTCATGCGGGTTTGCCCATACTATTTGTTACGACCGAGGTATCTAAAGTGTTTCGTGTTATTTTTCGGTGAAGAGACACACTTCATGCGGGTTGCATTGGAGCGCCGCAAAAGTAGACTGGTTGCTGTCTGCTTCAATTTGCGCCACGGAAGTCGCGTAGACACTAGCGCCAGTCGAACCTCTAGCGTACATTATAATAACTTTATGGTACCCACGCGAAGACAGCGAGGGTATGGTGATGAAAGGAAGGCGGTTGATTGGACCGACGAACGTGTAGCTTCCACAGCACTGTCACCTTGGGGGTGAAAGGTGGATGGTGTCGGCAGCACGCTGATCTTCAACGAGCTTCGCAAGAACCAGTGTTTACGATGGAGTCGCTCATTCGCTTATGGACGGAGGAAAAGGGGCCTCCAGATCTCTCCCGTGGGACGTCGTCCGGGACATGTGCCTACGTTATACGCTGAGGAATATGGCTACTGGTGGTATAGGAGAAGCGGAAGTTAGGGAAATGTTCCCTTATGGGGGACGGAAGGAATTCGTCTCGGGAAAGGTGTAAAATGTGTCGTACTCCGAATTCACCGGAGTCGGTGTACATCCACCGGTCCTCTGGATATATAAGGGTGTTTATTTTAGGCGTCGTGAATTTCGAAAAAACGGAGAAAAAAAGAAAAGAAAAACAAAGCTCGAAGGTACATTGCGGTTTCTGCAGGTGAGTTATACGGCCAGAGGGACATAATCTAATCATGCTGATAAGTCAAATAATTAGCTAATCTTTGTTACTGAGCTCTTTCAATAATTAGAATAGATATGTGGCTCCACATATTGGCTCATTAAGTGTCATCAAAAACCACTATATCAAACACAAAGAAAAAAAAAATTTGAACCCGTGGGAAGTGCTGTAGTACGCTAATTTAAGTTGCCGCTCGTGCAAGAGGCACAAGGCTGAAGTGACAAAACGCGGATGAGAGGTGGGATATCGGCGGGGGCGCGCGTTATCACACCGCACTAACCTCGCTGCACCAGTGATAAGTTTAGCGTGCCATCGTGCTTTCCACGTGCTCCAAGTGCGTCTAATATTGACTGGTTTAGTGGTCTTGGATGACGCTCAGCAAGTTTCTAAGTAAAGCCACGTCTATTTGCAATAATATAAGCGATAATTAACGTGTTTTAGTGAATTAGCCGACGGATCGTTATGATTTGCCCCCTATACTATGTCTCCCTGGCCGTATAATTCAGCTGCGCAAATCACATTATTGTAGCTTTCACGTTTTTTTTGTGTGTGTTTTCTTACAGAAATCTGTTAAACTAAAAAACACACCTTGTATATATAAAGATACCGAATTAAAAAAATAAATAACATACAGTTATAAGGTACCCATCTTCTCGGGTAGACAAATAACGCTTGTATATTTTTTTCACTACTCAACAGCTTTTTTTCTTTTGCAACCCACCGCGTGCTCTTTTTCGAATATGGTCCAGAAGCGTGCCGTTATGATTCATTTTCGGTTAGGCTAATTTTAATTTCAGTTGGCCTAGGTCGTGGACACCAGTTACGAGTAGACGGAATGTCCACCGGGCAGCTTAATAAGAACACCGTTCGTTCACATATTTCGGTAAAACATGGCTGTGGAGGGACGGTGTGTAAATATGAGTGTAATTAGACACAGAAATCCAAAAGTTCGCTTTGGGGAACTTCTAACAGCGGTTCAGTTATAAAGCTCACCTGGCTGAGACACTCAGTTGACTGTAATTGAAGGTACGGTTGCATTAATGCGCAGTTACTACCCTACTACGCACCTCGAGCTTCCACAGAGCTGAGGACCGGGGGGAGTTTTTAACTGACTGCATACCCCCCGCCGCAAAGCTCAACCCCATTAAGACCCGTTCACACTCTTGCGACAGAGCAAGACCGAGAGAGACCAGACCGATTTTTAAGCCTCTTGCGATCTCTTAGGACCAGCTCTGCTGCATCGGATCCGGTCCTAAGAAGTCGCAAAAGGCTTAAAAACCGGTCTGGTCTCTCTCGGTCCTACTCGGTTGCAAGAGTGTGAACGGCGCTTTATTGTCGTGCTCGCTATGGCGCCAAACCAAATGCTTCACTCCGCAGCTGACGTTCTCTCCCATGGCTCTGCTACTGTGTGAACAACACTAGGGGAGTTTTAGCAGATAGTTCCGATGCCTTCGTTACCTCCGATAACGACACGATGCACGCGCAAAGGCGGCGGCGAATGATCGGGTATCGTTATCGGAGTCATCAGAACGATCTTCTGGATCTCTCTATCAACCCAAGCAACCACACGCTTCAGAAGCAGATAGATTCATCCTAAACAACAAAGATCCACCGGTGGATCCTTAGGCCGGCGTCACACTGCTATACACCAGACAAAAGTACATACCGTATACAGATACGAACGCGAGTCACTGCGAGATCCGTGCTGGGAATGCGGCGAGGCAGTGAGTTCAAGGAGAAACATGGCTCGCGGCATTCGAACCGCGGATATTTTGAATTCACTCGTGTTTGCAAACCGTCTTGATGCAATGCAGTGTGACCCCGGCTTTAGGGAATGCGTTTGTAATACTTCGTATGATTTTGGGGAAGCGCCACACACGTCCCCTTTTACGGAAAGGCTAACGCTGACCCCTTCGGTTTTCTGATCTCGCTTTTTCTTGGGCTTCCTTTATTTAATATTTTTTTGCGTCCCCTTTTTCGGTTTCGCTACGGGGTCAGTGTAAGCGTTTCCCCAAAACGGGACGTGTGTGGCTCCTTCCAATGGTCATATGCTAACGCATTCCCAAAATATCCACCAATGGATCTTCCTTTAATTTTTGTAGCACCAACCGACGCATGCGCGCTCCGCGCGCCTGCAAGTTCCGACTCACCCCAGCATCCGTGCGCTCATTGGCTTCTGCCCCGTGACGTCACCTCCCCCTCGCCTTTGTCCTTCCCTATTTTCCTGCTCTCGACGCCGCTCCCTTCCCTTTTTACTGTTTTGTCCGCGAACGGACGGTGTCAGATTTTTCCTGTCATCTGGGTACTTATGCCGACGCTCTAATAAAATTAGCTTTCACTTTAAAATTAATATGAATTACAAGTAAATCCGGCTATCTTTCAACATTGTAAAATCCCGAGACAAAACAAGAGATAAAAAAAAATGAAACGTTTTATTTAAAATTTGGCGCTATGTAAGGCGGTTTCCTGGCAGCCTTTTGAACTTTTTAGGGATTTGCGACAGTTTCTCTGTCAAGGAGGAGTTGGCGGCGAAAGGTAAAGGAACGCGATGTTGTAAGAAACTAGATTCGCTGACACTCTTGAGAAATGCGAAGCGCGACATCATGCGCTTACTCTTTTCTTTTTTTCCTTCGTGATTTTCCGCGGCAATCCTATTTGCTGCGGAGTGACAATACTACGTTTGGTTGGGACGCGTCAGGGTAAGGTGTTGGTGACTTTAATAATTCCCAGTTCACTCTTAGCACCAAGAATAGCGCTCTTCAGGCCTTGCATCCCCTGCAGCTCTCGCGCTTGATGCCTATGCCCTCTAAAACCAATATGCTCTATCTAAAAAAAAACAAAAAAAAACAACAACGCTTTCCAGCGTTTTTTCGAGCATCTTGCTTCTCAGATAGAGATCCTACGCACGATTTCAAATCCCTCGTCTTGTCAGCACGCTGAGCTTCACAAAAGAAAACAAAGAAAACGACGACTCATAAAAAAGTAAAAAGTAAAAAATGAGCTACGCGAAGAAATGTCAGCGTCCAAGGCCGTCGTGCGTCTGCGTTTTGTTCATTTTTCTGCTGGTTGTTGTCGAAAACTAATTTGCATAGGATATATGCCTGCGTTCGCAGTTTCTTCGACGCATGTATTCTGGGCCAACGCACTGGATCTCTTTTCCTCTCTTTCTACCTCCTTTTCTTTTTTTTATTGTGCATGCATTATACACTCAAACGTTTTGAAGAAAAAAGATAAAGGCGGTGTTTATTAAATGTGTGTGTTGTGAATGAATTTTCTGTTTTCTTTCTGTCGTATATGCCAGAACGCCCCCCCCCTCTCCCTTTCTAAGAAGAAAAATACGAATAAAAAGTTTTAGAAGGTGTTTATTCGGTGACATTAAAAAGCAAAAGACAAAAAAAAAAGATT
Source organism: Ixodes scapularis (assembly GCF_016920785.2). Classification (NCBI taxonomy): domain Eukaryota; kingdom Metazoa; phylum Arthropoda; class Arachnida; order Ixodida; family Ixodidae; genus Ixodes; species Ixodes scapularis. The sequence goes on along the minus strand of NW_024609836.1, from coordinate 52,744,088 downwards.
GATTTTGAGCTTATTTTTATTTTTCTGGGACGCGTCCGCATAGTGGGGGAACCTCGCCCGCCTTATCTATCATGCGAAAAGTGTCAGCCGGGACGGGTGCGCCCCCCTTTTATTCTTATTCAGATTTCGGACTAGATCGCTCGGATATGATGACGATGTTGACGACGATGCCGCTACGCCGCGGTGCTCCACTCTGTGCGTCACGATTCAAACACCCGTGACGGCCTTTTTCGTTTCTCTCTTTCGTTTCTCTTCTTCTGTCCCATTGCTTTTTCTTTTATTTCGCGGTCACCGACACCTTTAGAAACGCAGGGTGTGGTGTGTCCTCGCGCATCTCATTATCGTGCCTCAGCCAATGAAATTGCAGCATTTTCCGATTCGTACTCCGACAACCAATCAGGAAGAAGCGAGAAGAGCGTTAACCCATAGTCAGCCACACCGTACCCTCCTTTAAATATCCCAGTGACCGTACGCAGAGCGCAAGTTCGTCTGCTTCTTTTGCAGGGGGTTGCGGTGACGTCAGAAAGACGCCGAGCTCTGATTGGCTCTGACTGATGGCTCTGACCAATTGGAGCTCGGCGTCTGTCTGACGTCACCACAACCCCCTGCAAAAGAAGCAGAAGAACTTGCGCACCGCATGTACTTCCGTCAAACATTCCGTGGACCAACTCGAACCCTCGGACGTGACGTCGCCCCTACGGTGGCGCTGCGGTCGGAACTGCGCATGCGCGGACACTTCCGCTCACGCGAATCTGGTTCCCGCGCATGCGCACTGCCCACCGCTAATTGTGGTGAAAGCGGGCACGTTTGTAAACGCCGCGCGGGTGTATTGTACGTTGTTTTACCGTAAGTTAGAGTGCTTGTCAAAAACTTGAAGACGTAGTACAAACACGGACACTCGTACTAGAGTTAGTAACAGGCCGGACTTGTATACGATACTCGTTAGTAGTCATAAAATTATTACTCGTAATCGGTTAGGTTCCGGAGTAACTTTGTAAGCATTTTAATACGCTCATTAGAAAGTAATTGCGAGAGTAATGTGTTTACTTTTGGAAGCGCTAAAATAATATGTAACCCTTACTATTTTCGCCCCCAACTCCTATTGGCGCCCCTTTTTTTCTAACATTTTTCCTACCGAGGAATTCTCGAACCAACTTTAGAGGGGAGGATCGTTTACCGAAATTCTTAAATTAAGAAGGCAAGTGGCTCATTATTCGGTGATTTTAAATTTAACAATGGAAGGTACGAAAGTTCCAATTTCCAACCCGAAGGAAATCTGTGTCGTTTTAAACATTTAAAGTAATCGGCAAAAATAACGGCTACCTTTTCGAATAACGGCCAATTACTTTTGTTTTCTCTTAATCGAACAATCTAATTCGACAGCGTTTTAACCAAGATTAATTTCTATTGTAATCGATTGCTCTTTTTTAGGCTCATGCTTACGAGACCTAGTGACAGCTAAAGAATTGCGCGGGGCATGGCTTCTTAGGTTGATGCAGCAATCTAATACGCCTCGCAAGTGGGCTCATTTTCGTCTTCTGCGCATGAGAAAGGAAGTAGCGGTGACGTCAGAACGCCGAGTCCTGATTGGCTGATCGCGACCCCCTTTTGAGCGTCGTCTGCTCCTTTGCAACGTCGTCTGCTCGCAACGTCGTCTGCGTCTGTCTTACCTTTCCTGCGACTTTCGGAGCGAACTCAGACGAAATAACTCGAGCGGTACGTTGTTTTCGTTTAACAACTAGCAGACGCGCATTAAGGAGGGAAGTCAAAGGACTCACTGGCGAGGTGTCCCGGGGCGCCGAGGTTTGTTTGCTTAGAACCGAGAGTGAGCGTGTTAGTGTCCGCAAGTTCCCTCCCAAATACTTTTTACCTCCATTCGTGTGCGGCGAGGCCCCTCACTCTTTAACGGCGCCGGCGGGTTGGCGCAGTTAACGTCGTCTGCTTTACGTCTGCTAGTCAAAGCGATGGCTGCTTTACCTTTCCTGCGTCTGTCGGAGATTCGCCGCTTTTTCACCGGCGAGAGTCACCGTTGCCTCGGGAAACAAGGAGATTACAAGAGGAAGAAATTGACCTCTTAATCTAAAATTGAGGTCAGCGATCAAAGTATAACACGGGAAGGGTTCAGAAGGGTCGCGCGGGCATATTCCATTCAGCACGTCAGCCGGTCGTGGGCAGACGGTCGCCGAGTCGCGGAGTGCCTGCTAGGCCTCACTGCCCAGCTCGTTCGGTCGCGTTCGGTGGAATCGTCGCCGTTGGAGCTTTTCCCCGGTGTCTGTGGATCCAGCGTTCTTGTTCGTCGTGCTCTGTTTCAAGTAATTTTTACTTTCTTTTTGCTGCTTGAAGTCAGGACGCGTGAGAAGCTCACGTAGAAAAATGAACGTCCGTGGGTCGTCGCGCCCGCGACGCTGTCGGCCATGCTGAGTTGATCGTAAGAAGTGCGTAAGACAGCTTCGGAGCTGTCGTAGGATTTCGCCGTAACCTGCGCAAAACCTACGAAAGTTTCGTTTCGTGTATACGAATTTGTTCTTAAGTTTTGTCTTACGCACATTTTTGGCGTAAGATCGTTTCGTGAATCTGGCCTCTGCACTTCCGAGAGTCGCAGGAAACGTAAGACAGACGCAGACGACGTTGCGAGCAGACGACGTTGCAAAGAAGCAGACGACGCTCAGATAGGGGGTCGCGATCAGCCAATCAGGGCTCGGCGTTCTGACGTCACCGCTACCCCCTGCGCGAGGAGCAGACGAGCTTGCCCTCCGCATTGGTTGCTGAGAGATAATGAGACGTCGCCACGCCTTGCGTTTCTTGAGTTGTCGGTGATCCTAAAAAACTCTAGGTCACCGTGCATTTGCCATTGTTCGTGGCTCCATCGTTCTATAGGTGGCGCCCCTCGTTCTCCAAAATGGCGCTTATAGGGAGGGTCGAAGATGCGTGTCGGGTATACCATGCTAAGCCTGTCTATAGTATGATGGCTTCCCTGAGCGACACAAATTATTCCTGCTTATACATACCTGGAAGATAGGGTGTTATGAGCGCATGTCACCTCTTTATAGTAGTAGCGTTTTATTGGAAAGGAAAACCTAACAGTTGGCCACTCCTAAAAATGAGGGCGAGTCAGTTCAGGGTTGAGGAATGGGTTTTAGAAGCGCTCCCGGCCGGACCCGGGGGAAAAAGAATTTCCTCTGTAGTGGCACGTGCGACGCCGGCGCACTGTAGGCCGTCGATGAGGGATCTTTTCTCTTTCGTTAACGCAGCGCAGTCCCAGAGGAGGTGGTCGAAGTCCTCAGGAACATTGCAGGTTGGGCAGTGGGGGTCGACGGCAGAGTTTATGCGGTGGAGGGCTTTCGCCGTAAAGGCACATCCAGTGCGTAGCCTGTGCAGCAAGGAGGTGCTGGCTCGTTGTAGCTTCGGTGGGACACGTACAGGATGTTTTCCGCCAGAAACCCGTGGGTCCGGGTGATGAAGGATTATATCTCGGCGTATAAGTAGTTTGGCTTCGTGTATTTTAGGTATTGTTACCACTGGGACATCAAGGTGATGAGCCGCTGCAGCGAGGTGGTCAGCGGCCTCGTTGCCCGAGATACCAGTGTGCGAAGGCAACCACTGAAAGGTTAATTGCCAGCCTTTTGCTTGTAAGCTTCTCGCTACGTGCGCGGCAAATCGAGCGTATTGCGGTGCGTCTTCAAGACGATCTAGCTGTTGAAGCGCCATCCTAGAGTCTGTGAAGATTAACGCTTTGTCACATTAAGGGAGGTTGCTAAGAGAGTCAAGGGCAAGCCAAAGTGCCACAAGTTCGGCAGTTGTCGGCGTAGTATGAAAACTTAGATTCCTGGACTCGGTCATGTGGAGCTCTGGGATACACATGGCAGCAGTAGACGACTTACGGCTATGAAGCACAGAGCCATCGGTGTATACCCAGAGCCAACCAGCGAAGCACGTTTCCATGTGGTCTTCAACAAGGCTCCGGACTGCAGGTTGGGCTGTGTACCATTTACTTTTGAGAGCGGGAACAGACTCATTGACGTTTAGTGGTGGAGCGTATGGTGGTGGTGTCATGTAGATGATGTCTGGGTCACCAACGAGTGCTCTGAACTGTGCTGCCAGTTGTCCGAGGTGCGAGAGTGGACGCTGGTGAAAACGCTTTAGGAGTGGACCTGTTGATTGACAAGATGACTGTCTCGCAATGTGCCCAAGTGTCAGCTCCCTGCCGTGATTTTCAACGAGATTGACCCTTGCTTCCACCAACGTTGGGGTATTTGGGGAGTATCTTGGGAGGCCCAAGCATAAACGAATTGCGACTCGTTGAAGAGTCTCTTTAGCCAAGGATTGGGTGCTGCTGGTGCGGACCAGCGGTAAGGCGTATTGTAGACGTGAGAGGATGAGCCCTCTATAGAGCTGCATCATCATGACCTGGGGTGTTCCCCACCGACTGCCCATAATCATTCTGATGGTGTTAAGATGCCGGCGACACCTTATGATGGTTGTCTTCACCGCGGGGCGCCAAAAGACGCGGTCGTCTAACAGGAACCCCAGATAAGTGTATGTTCGTACTCGTGCCACATCAGACCCGCCGATAATATAGAACCTGTTGATAGATGATCTGGCCGTCGGATGATATTGAAGGACTGCGGTTTTGGAGGCGGAAAGCGTAAGCCCTAGTCTTGATATTTCATTCACCACCGCTGTTAAGCCTTGCTGGAGCGCTTTCTGCATAATGCTGTATGCGTTAGTAGGAGCTGTAGCCCAAAGGGCAACATCGTCAGCGCAAATTGCCATGTTGATAATCTGCGACTGGCTGTTTATGCGTCGTAAGACGTCTGGGAGAGCTGCCATGGCTATATTGAACAGAACGGGCTTATGACGCTGCCCTGGGGAACGCCTTGAGCAACATTGCGTAGTGAACTGAGCGTTCCGTTTAGGCGAACGCGCATTGTGCGCCCACTTAGGAATGCGCGTATGAATGCCAGCGCCGGGCCAGATACTCCGAACTTAAGAAGTTGAGCAATGATGGTTGTATGAGGAACGACGCCAGGAGACACGCCTTGATTCTGGAACCAAACCGAAACTAACCTCTATTTTACGTTTTCTTTCTCGATATCTCTCCTAATTCAAGATAAGTCTCACGGCGTAATTGCTGAGCTAAAGAGATTGTTCGCGGAAGCTTTATTTTGTGACACGTGTGTCTGATCCAGGCGCTTCAAGTTAGGTATTTTGGAGAGTTCAGTAAAGGCAGCGTCGTTCATACACCTTAAAGGTAGCAGAGAATATTGTATTTGTTTAAAAAAACAAAAACAAAAAAACTAGCGCTTATATATGTGTGTGTTCTTGATGCCATTCTCACTAGGATAATTATCATGTCGAATAATGATCTGCGAGTCCTTTAATAGGTTTTCGGGGCTTTAGATAATTAATTGCTTAAAGGGACACTGACAGTGCATTCATGCTCGCCGAGGTTTTTAGTTGCACGTGACACATGAGAGCCCAACTACCTAGAACAGAATTTGCGGCTCGAAATTCGGTTTCTTTCCGCCCAAAAACCCCCGATCGAGAACTGGCCGGTTTGTGTCACATTGATTCTCTTTTCCGTTGTCACGGACCGCTTTCTAACGTTTAGACGCGATCACCAAATTTAATCAAACTCGTGGGTCATTGAAGACACGCAGTCAATACTAAAAAATAGAAAAAAATAATATAAAACCCACTTTTTGTGGTTTCCAAAAAGCTGCAAATACGTTGATTGAAAAAAAAAAAAAGGTTGCACAGACAACCGGAAGCATTTTGTGCGTTCACTGCATAATTCTCAACATGGCGTTTCGCGTTTCGTGGGACTCGTGGGTGCCAGCGGACGACGGGCGTGGGACCTCTACTTCAGAACTGTCGTTCACGGTACCGGCGAATTCTGTCTTCCTTCGAAAGAGAAATTTTGGACGGATCAAAAGAATTGATATCCATGCCGTACGACACGCCCGACCAGCTAGCAGATTGCACGAAGACGTCGCCGAGCCGTCGTCCCTGCTCGTGGCTGGAGACATCGCTCGCTCAAACGTCAAGCACGAGGTGCGTACATCGAGTTGAATACGCACGCGTGCGGTTACTTTACTAGGTGCAAATATGGCCAATGCGTGGTGCTGCCCGACTTCAAGCCGGGAGGGCATGTACTGGAGGGAAATCGGCAGCAAAATTTCCGACATACAATCGACCGGCTGCATTACTACGAACGAAAGAGTTCCTTCCGTAGGTCAGTGGAAAGACGTTCGCTTCACACGCAGCGGGCACGGGTACGATCCCTAATGTGGGCGTACCATTTTTTTTCCAAACATTTTGCAATGTTTACATTTTTTTTTTTACAATTATCACTGAAAAAAAAAAATTGTTGTCAGCGATACGTCGCTGAACTAAATGGTATGGGATTCTATTTTTGACACCTCTGCCGCACAATGCCACTTTCAGATGCAGGACTTGTGAGGCAGCTCTTCACGCAACATCTTGGGAGTATTCTTTTCTGAGCCGGCCACAGAAATTCACCACGGGCACTCACTACTAATTGCCAACACTTAAATGTACAAAACAACTCATCTTGAAGTACAGAACACCGAGCGGAACAAACATAACTGCAAAGGAATCGCACGGCGAACAGATCCCGCAACGCATTTCGCCTGCTAACTGCGTGCGTGAAAAAAAAAAACAAAAAAAAAAAACAATCGCACGGTCGGGTTTTGCCACTCACTCTCTCCATGCGGTGCGGGAGTTGCGGTTTTAGTTTCGAGCAGTTGCGTTTTTTTTCGCTTTACTAAAAAATATGTGACTTTGTAGCAAAATATTAATTGGGTGGTATTCCGACACTATAATAAATCGCCTGGCAAAAAATGAGAAAAAAGTTTGGGGGTGTCAGTGTCCCTTTAAGCATTATTCGCTTCGTACAGGTAAATTTAATTTATTGTATAATACACAAACTAGTGAGGTTACCAGCGGGTCTAATAATACTACCTAAAATTTAACTAACACGCAGGTTAGCTGCGTTTGAAACTGTTTGCTTGCGACAGATTGCGCCCTTTGTCTGGGTTTGATATGTGTTTATGCCAGGAACATATGCAGACGAGATTGGAGAAGGCGTGATAAGGAGAAAGGGCGGGGGGGGGGGGGGGGGGGGGGTCGGGGCAGGCAGAGTATATTCTGTTTTGCTGGCCTCCCTATTTTCCTGCTTCCAGACCTGGGTATTCGTCTCCCCCACCCCATCTCCAATTTGAAATTGTGGACTCTATAAGGCATGTTTAAACCAGAAAGCAAAATCGGCATCTTTTCAGCTTGCTTTTTGTATTCTCCTGTTAGGTGTAATGGAAGGGTGATCGCAAAACAGAACCATGCTTGATATTGTGCCACATTTAAAATTAAACGTAAAACAAGTTGGTCAATATTTTCTCGAAGCCGACATTGCCAATGTTTCAAAGCAGCTCATAGTACTCCCAAAAGGAGTTTGTAAGCAGTTACAAATCACTAAGGTCATCGAAGCTAGAAGTTAATGGCCTTTTCAGGTTTGAAGATGTTTAGATTGCTTACAGAGTGTAATTTCATTACTGGTCACTCTAAACGAAAGAACATTGCATTGTTGTGATGATCAAACCAAAAATAATTCACTCTCCTGCTGCAGCAAGAACTCTATGTATTGAGAAGGACCAGTTGCATTTTATTGAAGAAAGAAAAACAATGAGGGACCTGCTTAAACCTATAGGGAAGTATCACCCTTTGTCCATGTGTATTCAGCAACTGAAGAGATTCCAAGAAACTTGCAGGCGTGACAAGTTACAAGGCTAGAATTTTTTTCTTGCGCTTAAAACAGGCCAAGTGCAGAAATGCCTGTTAAGCATGTTGTACTGTATGTAATACTTTAGCAGGTCGCAGTCAGTTGCTTAGATTACACCACGTCAATGCTATTTAAGAACATCATACTATTTTGGAGTCAAATAAATATATTTCTAAAGTGGCGAAGTGGGCGACTTGGTTCATGACTTATAAAATTAAAAGCGAAACTGAACATTTTAAAACAGCTAAAGCAAATCAACCCGGATAAAAAATAATCTGAATCACCCAGTGACGTCACTCATAATCACCTGTCGATAAAAGCACCTTCATTATGATGTAGAAAAATTGACGGCTGGCTGCGCCAGACAGCCGTTGCGGATCCATTCCATTCCTCCCCCAGCGGTTCCATTCCCATTAAATTCAGGGGTTGCAAAAATGCGGAATAATTCCGGAATCCTTCCTATTTTGGAGTGGCCATTCCGCAACACTGGTATCAAACCGCCACTCATATAACATATCAGGTCTAAAAGGTTACTTTCAATGGGGGAGCACGTCGTTTTCACCGCGCTGCCAGCTTAGGGGTGAAAAAATCACAGACGTTGCAATGTCTTATTTCCCCCTTTTTATTTGTGATTGTTGGCGGAGCGTCGTTTTTTTCTTTTTTTTTTACAAACGAGGGTTTGGTTTTTGGGAAAGGGAAGAGGAAATAACTCAAAGGGTGAGATACGTTTTGGTCGCCTGTAGTCGCCGACAAGGTGAAAACGGCAGAGAGGAACATTGGTTGTCCCGCCTCCAGCGAGAGCTCGATACCAACGCCTCAGTGTCTCATGCACCTCAAACCCGGCCCTTCGAAAGACAAGCCCTGCTGTTCTCACTTTGAGAGCGACTATAACTGTTAATGATTGTACGATTGTGTCCATAAATGACGAATCACACGAGCGCTGGTTGCCGATCCCCCTCTCCTTTTTGCCAATCAGGACGTCTGTTTCTATAAGGGCACGATTAAGGCCCGCCTGGCGGTGGGTAGCGATACTGCGATTGCCGATTACCGCTACCAGAGGCACTACAATAAGTGCAACACACGGCCGTGATGCTCGCCATGACATGGCGGCGGAAACGTGACACAAGGGAAGGGGAATTCAACGTATACGCCCGTAAATTGGGGTTACGAATGATTAAAAGGCTTATATTTCTGTAGCGGTTGTGCGTTCCAAATTTTGTCACAAACCATTGTCGTGTCAGGCGGCCATTGTGCACGCCTCGCCGGTACTTGTTGAAAAAAAAATCTCCTTATTGCTAAATATTAAAAACAAATTGGTAGAAACAAACTCCTGGAAGAATATTTACAAAGCCCCGTATACGGCGATGCGAGCGGAACTCATTTAATTCCAGGAACACGCGCTATAAAAAGAGATATATAGGAAAATTACTACAGACTAAAACAAAACAAAACAACGTAATCTGGAACGAATCTTTCCTGGCATGTTCAATTAATTGAGAGCGAAGTTTGAGGCAGGCGGTAGCTGCGGATTCAGTAGCAGTGAACCATTATCTTCCAAGTCCTCAAACTGACAAACAGCAGAGCGATATTACTCGCTTTTTGAAGCAATTAAAATTAATACCACTCGTACAGTGCCCACAGCAACACAGATAGATATAACACAGCGATGCCATCAATATAAGGAGAGAAAAAAAAGCAATTAAATTTACTCAGAGACGGAGCATATTAAAACCAGAAAATGCATGTTGGCGCAGCTTTTTGAAGCCCATTTGTATCGACGTTGAAATACGTTAGATACTTGAAATATGACTCACTCGGCTCTGCTCCCTTTTCTTTATTCTTTTTTTGTCTTCCGCCTCTTTCAAAGCCTCATTATGAGTCCTGTAATTAAAAATACGCGCATTATAGATGGGAAGGAGGAAAGGGCGAGTAAAATGGAGAAGGAGGGCGATGCCAATTAGTTTCTGATTTAAGATTGTTTCCTTTATTATATAGGCTTTACCAGGCCGTGCCTTGCCTCTCTCACTGCGAACAAATTGTGTGCTGTTGCGCTCTTTCGCTCGCTCGCTTGCTGTCGTCTCCAGTTTGGTCGTACGCTTCTAAATTCTCGTTCCAGCCCCCCTCCCCCCCCCTCACCCCCCCCCCCCCCCCCCCCCCGGGGGGAAAACGGACGTTAATAAATATTAAGAACGATCCGGAACGCAAATTAGGAGTTAAGCTCTTCCGCATATGCGCGTAACTCAATGTATGTGTGCCTATATGCGCGTATTTGTTTTCTCTCGCGAGCGTACGATAAATATAACAGGTGCATAAGACGTAAGTGAAAATTGAATAAAGACCGTGCCTCGTAGTTTTGTGAGCTTTTGCGTGGGGACCAAAAACAAACAGTTGTAAAGAGTAAGAACGAGCTATATTTCAACAAAATAATCCTCGGGCATCGATTTTTTTTTTAAATAAGCGTGTTGGCACGGCGAATAGGAGATATATTTTTTCTAATTTTTTTTTTCAATTAGTTACAGGCAACAAATACAGACACAGGTATATGCACTGTCCTGGATCCATAGCCAAAAGGGTAGCGACGCGCGAACAAAAATGTGAAATACCAACCTTCATTTCCTCTTAACACAACATAAGCGCACAATGAGAGAAACGGAGCATTCATTTTGATTACGGACACTTGATAAGATTACACATTTTATTACGCGGCAGGTACTAAAAGGTAGATGCATCTGTTAGAATTTCGACATATGAAGTAACAGAGCCAATCAGCCTTAGCTACACGTTTCATTACACGGGTACGGTTCGATGATACTCCGCGCTGCTTTGAACACGTATTCGAGTCATGTGTTTAGCATGCTATGCCACCAATTTTTTTAGCATTATATTAGCATCCAAATTGGCATCCTACACTTCTCTCGCAAAACTCTGCTTTTATCATTTATTCATGATTTACACTTACCTCTCGAAAGACGGTCTGAGGTATACTATATTTCTGGACTTTTCCAAAGCATTCAATAAAGTTTCTCACAAGCTTGTACAGCTGAAACTTAAATATTTTCTCCTGGAAAACTTGTCTGCTTGCTAACAGATACCAATCCGTTCTTGACCGCTAACGATAAGACATCTCCGCTTGTTTCCGTTAATTCTGGTGTAACACGATGTTCTGTATTGGGTCCATTATTGTTTCTCACATATGTCAATGATCTGCCATATTCCAATATTTACTTTTATTAGTTTATTCCTCGATGATTGTGTTATCTACCGTAAGGTTACTAACACTTTGGGTATTCTGAATTTACAAAAATATATTATCTCACTCTCTAAACTGCGTAATTTATGGGGATGGAACTTTACACAACTAAACGCAAAGCCCACGAGAGTATCGCGTATATCTAATGCTCATCCCTCATAGTTACTTTCTTGAAAACGTACCCTTGCTTTCCGTGTCTTCACCTAAATACTTGGGTGCTCATATACCCGCAGATATCTCCTGGCAGATACATATTGATGATAGCCGCATACAAGATAATCTGAAACGAAATGTCTTTCTTGTTCCTTCATCTCTGAAAATAACTCTTTATAAAACTCTTGCTCTCTTTCAATTACAATAAACGTATTCGATTTGGGACCCCGATCTTTCTGAACTAATCAATGTTCTAGAGTTAGTAAAAAAATCGTTGTGCTCGTTTTACCCTTAACAACTCTCATCAAACTGCCAGCGTAACTTCCGTGGAAGCCACGCTATTATTGCCTAACCTTGCTTTACGTCGAAAGATATCTCGCATGTGCCTATATCATACGATATAACATACTAATCTATTACTTCACGATCGACTGCTGAATCATCGATTTTTGTTTCATCCCACGTTAATCATATATATTACGTAGGCATTCCAAAATGCGACTCTAATACATTTCCAGAGTCGCTAATCCCGAAAATATCTGTGAACCGGAACCACCTTTCAGTAGCAATAGCCACGATTGTCATTGATCATCTATTTCAAATTTCCGTCAATAATTGGTACTGTTCCGTCTGATTGTCAAAATGTACTAACTTCCACTCCCCTATGTATTTCCAATGATCCTAGGGGTAGTTTAAAGAAAGAAATCGATAAATAAAGGCATCCAAGTGATCCCGAAGTGGCTACCGATTAGGTCAACAGGAGCCTGCGTGTCATGGTGCCGTATGTCGCGATCCTGGCGGTTGGTCGTAGAAGTTCCGGCAAAAAGTACGAATGAACGCGAGTGTCGCTGTCGTCGCGGCGTCCTAACTCCTGGCTCCGGAAGCTTCCGTGGACTGACAAGTTGGAGATGGACGAGCAGCAGAACAGGTGTATGTCGCACTCCGCTGCTCTGCCACCAACATGGACGCAGCAGGCGACAGCAAGACACTTTTGTGATGTCATCGGATGGAAATCGAAAGACCACATTACATGCCGCGGTAAACATGCCGTTGGAGACACGTTCTACGCACCATAAACCCCTTTCGAAAATCACGCGCCGACAAATGGGAGGTCCGACTCACTGCCCAACGGCGGAACCACCGACACCGCTTGAACGCGCCGGTCTGAAACTACTTAGGTGTCGATGATAACCGGAAGCCCTGCGAGCGGGAGCGGGTGACTTGACTTCTGCCCCCGCCGCGAGATGACTCGTGACGTGCCGCGAGGCGCTCTGAATCTCGGGCTTGCTTCCGTCATCCTGCGGGGGATTGCACATCTAACACTTGGCGACGCGCGTCACCAAGCGTCGCTGTGATCGGCTCTCCGCGATTGGCTAAACACTATCTATGACATCTTAAAAGGGAATGTTTCTGCTTTCGTCGACGAAAATAAGAGTAATGTTTGACCGTCAACGTTGACGGTGTTGGTTTAAAAGTGCGATGCCTCATAGTGTACACTCAGTGTGTGTGTGTTTTTTACAAACACTTACGAACTCGTCGTTTGCATCTTACGATAAGCAGCCAGGACCACACCTCGTGACGTAACGGCAAGGCAAATCCTGGTAGTGACGTCGCGTAGGGGAACCACTACCGAAACGTCTCGGCGCTAATACAGACCAACTCAATAATCTGACGTCGCGCTATTGCGATGGCGCTGCTGTCGGCACTGCGCACGCGCAGACGCTTTATTTGAGGCGCATGTGGTTTTTGTGCAGGCGCGGTGCACCCCATCCGGGGTCGGCAAATGCGGGCTTGTTTGTAAACCGCGTGTTGGTGCAGACAGGACGAACTTTCGAAATGGAGTCTATACTCAGAGGTGCACTCAAGTGCTTTTTGTAGAAGTTCAAGGTTTTGATGGCGTGTTTCCTGTTGTGCTGTATCCACTAAAAATGACCAGTCCTACATAGCAAGACGTCCTAGTTTACTCACAGCAACAGATATACAAAGGCACTATTTTCTCCTGGGGGGGGGGGGGGGGGGAGGGGGCATTTTTAGGTCCCCTTTACTCCCTTATTCGTGCTCTTTTTAAGCGCGTTGTGCATTGCATATTGACAAGAACGTCAAATATTTGGATGCACGAGACGCAATACACGAATTATTGTATGAAAACACGCCTGACGGCGCCCCTGCTGCTCCGAGGAATTAAAAAAGGGCCGTGTCGCAATCTTTGATTAAATTTTGAATGTGGAATTTGGCCACCCATGAGTGTAATTTATTTTAGGATGCTTAGAGCTTCTAGATTGAGCTATCACTATAAATGCACTATTCCAGAATCCAGTTGAGTGTCCCTTCAACCTCCGGTTCCATGCCCTGGAAACGACCCCCAGGGCGAAACAATCTCGCGTAAAGCCATTTCTTCATTCCCCAGACCCATTTCGTCTCGCAGAACTGGGAAAGCAATACGCTTCCTCGTCTAGCAACGTTGAGCACCGATGCTGGGTTGAGAGCGGGGCAAAGGTACATAGCGTGGGGTCTCCGGTGCTTGTCGGCGTGCCTGCAGCGCGATAGGTCAACAGCAGCGCGACGCCGTTGTTTGCGGATCCGAAGTTGATTTTTTTTTTTCTTTTGCGGGCAGGTTTGAGGGGTTCCGGCGACGCTCAATCAGGTAAATGTAGCGCGAGACACTGCTTCTGGTCGAACGCTGTGCCGCCGACAACGCTGCTGGAGGGCACCGAGCTGTCGCGGCGCGAGAGACCGATGGTGCTGCCAGCAGGGTCCCGTCCATTTGTAACTGTCCTCCTGTCCTCCGCAGACGACGCGAGACGTAGAGGGAAAGAGAGAGAGAGAGTCCACAAACGGTAGAGGACGTGAACAAGGCAGAGAAGAGTGAATCAGTGGAAAAAGTCGATTCGTGGGCTAGACTTAATGTGTGCGCTATAAGTCCGCTTCACATTTAAACAGCAGTCAACGCTACTCTGCGAGGAGACAATCATGCGGCGTTCCAAAATTGCAACGTCCCGACGGTCGTCGTTTTTGTGCGTTTCCTGTCACCGACCAAATTTGTCAAGTACTGTAAATGTCCCGTGATCCTTTGCTCTTCTTTTTCTTTTTTCACTCCGCGATTTTTTTTAGGCGGTGAGAGCACACCCACAAATACCACGAGGCCGATGACGATGCACTTTTGGGCGCATGCTTGATTAGATCCATTGAACCGTAGGGTCAGTCACGGTCAGCCCTAATGTGAAATGGAGTACAGAGATCGAGTATTGACCGGCTGCCATAGCTGTGCGAAACTGACGAGCACATGCTGACGGCGAACTTCTACGCGCAGTTCTTTTGCAACGAACATTTCGCACCGTCAAGATTGCCGGTGTTAACAGCCTACCGGGCGACCGGGGGGTTACCGCGACCGTCACTGCAGAACTGCGCATGCGCCAATTATGCCACGCTACTCGGTTTACCGCGTTTACCGTCAATGGCGACTGCCGGGCATCGGCTCCGACGGCCGGCGTAGACTAATCACTTACTGTTTTGGAATGGCGGGGGAGGCGTCTAGAAACAATCGTCGCACCACATAACATGGGAAAGGGCAAGTGAAGCGGCTCTGGTTGGCCTATAAAGGCTTTCGCCTACCCGAGGTCCATAGCAAAAATCCGGGCATCCATTACCGCCGGACAGGCCGGTTGAATAGATGGATGGTAACTGCTATGCCCCTTGTTTCGGGCGGCAACCTGAGCCACCTAGCCGACATTAGAGACTGGTGCTGATGGCAATGGAGCTGCGAATGCAAACAAGCAGCGTACAGGATGATGCTGTTTGCTTGCATTCGTGGGAGAACGGTGGCCGAGTGGGCTAACGCACCACAGCTCGGAGCACGTGTAGCGAAAGCTCGCGCTGCAGAACTCAGAGCACTGGGTTCAAATCCCCGTCCCTGCCCGGTTCGATCTGAACGAGCATCGTACCGGCTTGAGGCGCGACCAGTATCCAACAGCTTAGCTGACAAATTAAGTTACTTGGTCGTATACCAAGGAAGTACCACTATAACTACTCGTAATGAGGAAAATATTTTTTAAAAGTGGCTTTTTATGCGGCATTTGTCCAAATAAATGTACTGCTTTAAAAACGAACCACGCCGGTATTCACTATCATCATCATGACTTTTTCCAGCCGTTGGAGAAAGAAGAAACTTCCATAGGCGCGGTCAGGCGCGGTTACGGTATGCTAAAACGTTCTTTACCCGCTACGCTCTCGGTCCGGTACCGGCTCGATGGTCGCGGTCGCGGTAACCCCGGCGGTCGCCCGGTACGCGGTAAGCTAAAACTCTCTAATGTGAGCTAGTTCCGAGCACGTTTTCTTAACGTTGCCCTCAAAATATGGCATCCAGTGAAGGCGGATCGCAAGTTCGTCTGCTTGTTTTGCAGGGGTTGTGGTGACGCCAGAACGCCGAACTCTGATTGGCTCTGATTGAAGGTTAGTGGGTAGACCTCGGGGCAGCTTGTTTTGAGTTCTACCCCTTATATTTCAATCAGAACCAATCAGAGCTCGGAGTTCTGACGTGACCATAAGCCCTGCAAAAGAAGCAGACGAACTTGCGCACCCTACCGGAGGAGTACCCTTTCCCAACTCCGACGCCCCAGGGACCATTTCAAAAATCGCCTTCTGTCCGCTGCCATCTTTGTCTGCTGGGCTCTGGAACGCCTTCTGCGCATGCGCCGTAGCTGCGCTGTGCGGTATATCAGACGCTGCACATGCGTTCATAAATCAGTGACTCAGTATTTTTCGCCCGGGTGATAAGCGATGAAGAGGTCTGTAGATGGCGGTGCAGCATAATGGCAAGGTGGCGGAAGTTACGGCAACAGATTTTCCGTGAACCTGCTCGTTGAGGCTCCAGGTCATTGTGCTCAAATTATTTGGCTCAAGGGCGAAACGGTCAGAACAGGAGCTTGTCACAAGTGACCGATGTGTTGGCGTACGTTAAAAAAACCAGAGCGTGTTTTGGGAGCCGGTCACATCATTGTGTGTGGCAAAATTATTGTGTGGGTGGGTGAAAATATCGTGGTCTTTGCGCTGTACCTGGAGGGCTATGTTGCGCTTTTTGCACTCCCAGGAGACTAGGGAGAGGGAAGTGACGTCAACGACAAGGCAAATGCAGATTGGATGTTGACAGAAGAAAACGAAATCAACACCCAATCTGCGTTTGCTGTGTCGTTGACGTCACTTCCCTCTCCCTAGTCTCCTGGGAGTGCAAAAAGCGCAACATAGCCCCCCTGGCCACCAGTGCTCCAAAATCTGAGCCGCGCATGGTGACCTTCAGGCTCTATAGTACAATAGAGTTCACAGTATTGATGTCTCTCTGTCAGAGGTTCACAGCTCACTGCACACCGTCGCAGTTTTAGGGTATTGCAACACGTCATCAACCTGCGCCATGGCTATTAATAGGCAGGTGTGTCATGGCGTAGCCGCAGGCAAGCCGTACGATGAGGAACGGCGACCAAGAGTCCGCGCTGCACCTTTGAAGCAGAATTTTCAGCGCTCGCCATGAGCGTTTCGTCCCTAAGGTAGCCTGTGGCAGGGTGCCTCCTCCATGCGCGGTTTGCTTAGGGCGATGACATATGACCATTTTGTTCCGGACGCTTTCGTTTCTTTTTTGTTCCTGAGCGCGAGCAATCAGGACTTCCATCACGAGCTCTTCGCATTGACAGTGCAACGGCGGCATTTTGTGACCGGCTATTTCTTTGTATTTTTCTCGAGAGCGCGTGCTGTCGGCATCGGTATAGCCTCCTCTATACTCACAAATCTGGCTCTTTGACGACGGAGCCATAGAGTGCCCGGTCGCAGATTTGGAGCGCGAGGATCTGGTATACTCCATTTCACCTCATGTCGTACCGCAGCGAAGGCTGGAAGCGCGAGCTCATAGCGTTGACAGCTGCCCTTACTGCACGAGAGCTTGTGCCACCGAGATCTGCCCCAGAGCAAAGAGCTCGCGCTTATAGCCTTTCCTGCGGTACAACATAAGGTGAAACAGTGTATAGCACAGAGCATTTCTCGGGTAGTCTAAAGCCCCTCGATATGTTTTCGTTTGTCTTTGCAAGTAGCGCCAAATGCGCGAGCGCACGTGGCCCAGGTCTCGAGCGGCCCTTGGAAGCGAATGGCGGCGCAGCACTGAAATGAGCGGCCCTTGGAAGCGAATGGCGGCGGAGCTCCCGTTCGTGGCACGTGTCTTGCGCATTTCCACAACAATGGTTGGCGGTACTTGTGAAAACACCTTTATCAAGGGGCTTTAGGGTAGTCTGGTATTCAGCGCACAGCTTTTGCAGCGGCAAGAACACGAAACACGGTTTTCAAACCCGACGAGAAAAGAAGCGGTAGCCGAGGAACGCGAGAAGCACGAGCAGGATTCCATCTGTCGGGGAAAGTGTGTCTCGGCGTCTCGCCGCAGCGGGGCGCCCTTTACATGCCTCTTGTCTGCCGCTCTACCTTTTCACTTTCGGCTGCCGCGTCTCGTGGCGATCTGCCAGGCTTCGTCAGTATACAGAGGAGGTTACGGCATCGGATACTACAAATATAGTGCCATCACCCTGAGCAAAGCGGACATTGGTACCCTAGCCTGCGGTAACGCTATGGAAGGTCTACATATTAACGACATCGGCGTGTTTTCTTTTTATCTATTGCTTTGTCAAAACGAATATTCAAATACACAGTATACTACGCCTCTATACCGTGTTATCCGTATCGTCGAGACCCGCCTCACCAAAACTGCCCGTTTTAAGCGTATCTCACGATCGGCACAAAGACGCGCGTAAAAATGTTGCGAGCATTTTCTTTTATTTGTTTCTGTAATTAACTAAAACAAAGTGCGTGCAGTCTGTTTTCTGGACGTGCTTGGAGAAAACTGTCATGTTTCTTTTCACGGCCTCTCAGCACATAAAATGCGAACCCATTTCCGATATCTATCGCTCGATACACCGTTGCGCCAGCAGTTCTTTCCTAGTTTATGGCAAGAATAAACCTTTCTTAGATCGTACTAAAGGGCTTTGTCCTACTAGCGGGAGTTTCTGTCGTCACCTTGAGCATTGTGCTGGCCACCGCAGGACCCGAAATCCGCAAGTTATGCGATCTACGAGAAGTTCCTCATGAAATCACTTCAACCAAAACAATCAACCAAAACAATTCCTATTTAAACACACCCGCTATTGACTTCGTAAGTGACTACGTCACAACATGGCGTCTGGGTTCAAACAAACCGTTGCTAGGGGCGTTGCTATGGACTAATGCAGGAAGGCTTCACATGAGGCTAGATTTTTGCTTACAAAGTAAGTAAATAATTTTTTTGTAAGCAACCTAACTTCGTGATGTCTAATTATGAAGATGTTCTTATCGTCTCAGAGTCGTATTGCAACGATGACAGCCATTTCTGAAATATTACACTCCGCTTTGTTTTGGTAGCAGACGGCACAATAGCTTTGCTGGCCTCTGTTGCAGCGGGCGTCTTCACTGAATTGCGTCGGTAAACGAGCGACAAAAACAAGTGCATTGCCGTGGCCGTAGAGGCCTCCGCAATGTGCGCTTTTTTCTGTGAAGAACCTAGCATAGTTCAGAGGGGAGGAAATGCCGTAAAATCAAACCACGCGTCATGCAGATCAGTTACGACAACGACCTGAAGTGCATTACCGGCGTAGTGCAGGCCAGCATGAGAAACAAATCGTACGCCGTCGAGGTGAGTCGTTTGTTATTAATATTGTTCAGGTTGTCAGGTTATTAAAGAATTGCGTGTCTATCGCGATTTCGCAGTATTTTGCTTTTTTTTCCCCCTTGGTATACATAAAATACCGTGGATGAGCTCTTTTGGTGAAGATCTTTATCGAACCCGCGATGCGAGTACAATCTGTAATAAACTCAGCTTATGTTTTTTATCCACTTCTTTCGCGCTTTGGGGTCTTGCGGAAACCTGAAGAAACTGCAAGAATCTTTCTCCACGCGGTGGTTACAACCAGCTACGAAGCACCCTCCACTAGCGCGAGTCCGCAAACAAAATTTGGGATTTCAACCGATCGGCTGAAGTGCTTTTCTCACGGGTGCAACGTGATATTTTGCAGACGATGATCTCGATCGACGCCTGTACTTTCGATAAACCATACTTTGCATCGCATCCCACTATGAATTATTATAACTGTCTGAAACTCATTATATTTCAAACAAATGAAATATCAGAATTTCGTCTTTATTCACACGATTCAGACGCCGGCGCCGGCTTGGCCAGTGGGCGTGTGGCAGAATGCATACTTCTTGCATTCGTCGTCTGCTGCAGGCATCTTAAGGACCGAAAGTTGCAGTCGTAAATATTTCAGAAACAAGCGATTACCGGCACACCTCTGTCGAAACATATACGACATTCAAGCTTTCTATAGCTGTGATTTTTAGAGGTTTAAATGCTACTCCTGATTTTTGAACGGTCGGGTTTTCGTAGCGAAACCTAGCCACATGTTTTTGTCCATAACAACGACCCTAGCAACGGTTTATTTGGACTTGTGACGTCACACTTACGGACTCAATTGCCGTGAAAAACTGCATGATGCACGATCACACCGAGCAGAGCGGCAGCACCGAAGCCTATACAGTTCCTGCGACCGTCTCCGCCGCCGTCCCCGCTCCCTCTAGTTCTTCGTTCGACCGCAAGAGGGCAAGTGGCCTGCTGAAGTTGCGAATACTTTGTATCAGCTTAACCAAGAATGCATGACTTTCGTTCTTTACATTAAATTATTTAGGAGCACTTGCTTCTATAAAAATGATTCTAAAAAGCATTTTAAAAAGTTTGTTAGATTTATCAACTTAAAAAAGAGGAAACACGTTGTGTCTTATATCTGATCTGATACACGATGCATTTGGTGCCTCATGGGTAGTGCGATGAGGCGAACGCAGTTTTTACCTTTGTTCGCGCACAGCGCAACAGCACTTTTCCCGCAGATTTCAAACATCGGGGATGCACAGCTTGGATGTGAGGAGCGCTGCCTGGAAATCGGGCTTTCCCAGAAACTGTTTGCAATGTCAGCCATCCATGCATCTGAGTGCCGGGACACCAAATGGCTTCATCTGGAGGAGCATGTTTGAGACAGGTGGCACAAAACATCTATCGGATGTCACACAGCACGCATTCGAGTTTCCTCTCTGCTCTGATTTTCTCGGAAGGGTCTTTTTACAGGAATGGATCATATCAGATCCACTATGCGTTGTAGGGTTAACTCTAGACCACGGTATGCTCTAGACGCAGCCGATGTCACGAGCTAATGGGACCAATCGAGGTGAGTCAAAACCGCAAATGACTGGGCCTTTTTTGTTTATGATCGGTTCGACGATGATAGGACAGGCGCAGAAAAATTACTTACACAATGATGGTGCACTTTTGACGCTGTCAATTTGGTTCCGTCAGCTCTAGCGTCGGCTGCATCTGGACTTGGGGTGAAACCAAGGGCTCTGAACTCGTCCAACACAAAGTTTGGGGCTTCAGTATCTATACTCCGTTTTTTCCTACATCACGTGTGGCCTTGGGGCAGTGATGGGCGGGGTCTGTAGTGACGTGATGGCTTTACAGCGCTGGGGATGGCTAGTTGTGCTTGCTGCAATTCATTGTTCGGTGAGACAGGGTATATAGTGCGTGCACTGGGTTGATAAAAATTTGTAGCCTTTAAAAAAAAAAAAAAAAAAAAAAAGGATATTTGAGAAGGGGAGATTGTAAGACGAGATATGGGGTCGAAAGGGAGATAGATGAAGAGGGTCCTGGGCATCGAACATCAAGAACTCATTTTTCCCGCGGTCTTTGTGATACCATGAAATATACGCCGGAGCCAAAGTAGTAGACCAATTGTCAGCTAATGAAAGCGCGGATCTGCAGGCCGTGCGAACGTAAAACAACAACCGAAGCAAACACGGAGCTTATTGCAGGAAATTCTCGACATACCACAAATCTGTCAGAGGGACATTGGAGAGTCATTACACCTGGGGTAATTCAATTGCTGTGTGTCACCGAGAACAGACCTAACTGATAGACAAAGAGATGCATTTTGCTTCAGGGAATCCTTGTAAATGGCGCTGGTTTGTCAGTGTGTTGCCTCGTTATGAGCAGTTACAAGCGATCACAGCGCAATCTATCGCAACTTAGAGGCAAAGCAGCCTCTAAATTCAACCGTGATGACCAGTCTCCCGCCGCTTCAACCTTGCTGACCGATCTCCCAGTTAAAGTAAAACCGGATTGTCTGATATTTCCGTTAAATTTAACTGGATTGGCCGATTTTCCGGTTAAAATTAACGGTGTTGATCAATCGATATCCCGGTTAAAGATAACAGCGGAGAGCGATCTCCCGGTTAACGTTAGTTACGTTGACAGATCTCCCGGTGAACGTTAGTTGCGTTGCCCGTTATCCCGTCTAAAGTTAACCGGGTTGACCGATCTCCCGGGTATAAAGTTCAGAACCGGGAGATAACCGCACCCGCCCACGCAACAGCGTACCTTGGCGACCAACAGGCGAGCCATCCTTCCTCCTCCTCCTCCTCTTCCCCTTCGCCTTCCTCCGTACACCGTTCCCGGCCCAAATTAACTGAGCCTTCAGAGCAGAGCGGCTCGCACTCTTGCCCGTGCACGTGCGGTCAGAACCTCGGAGCGCTTCCGCGGAAAAAAACCTCGGCGGCTGTTTCCGAGCGCTCGCGTGTCCCCGAAGCTACGATTAATTATCATCGCCCGAGTTGCCCTTAAACGAAACCGCGCCACCGGGACTCCATTATATACTCCGCTCCGCCTTGCAATGGACCAGAGCAGACGCTACGAGACGTCGCAGCCAATACGGTTCCGCGCTCGGGTGTCACGTGGCCCTTCGGGAGATTAATAAAGCTTGGACTTGGGTTTGGACTAGTTGATTGTACATAGCTAAATGTGATGCGCTGCGAAGTTCTACAAAACGAACGCGTGACGAGAAAATGAAAGCAAAGCAATGAGTTACATTGAGATGAGGAGAAACACAACGTACATTAATGGGCGCGGACTACCAACTGTTTATTGTTTTATTTTTTCTTCTTTTCCTTGGATAAGGTCTCCCATGCGTGAGTTTGGAAAAAACACACGAAAAAAGCTGAGAAATAATGAAGAAATTTCTCCATGAAGCTGCATGGACTTTCGATGTTTTTGGTGTTGTTTCCTGTTTTGATACACGTTTGGTTTCTGTGGTGTAATGTGGGGACCTTGAAGCTGGGGCTAGTGTCCGCGTCGTTATGCTGTGGAGTGTCTGAGCAATTCAATTTCCTTTTCGTTCAATGCAATTGATAGATCACTTACACACGTGCTGTGCTTTCCTAATGCCCAATTCGGGAGGAGCGCAGCGATGCGCGAAGCTCATCATATAGTCACGTTACGCACTCCCCACGCTGGATTGGCTAAGAACATTAGTAGGAAAACGTAATTAATTTCAAGCGTTTTTTCTTTTTTTGTGGTATTTTGCGTGTGGTTATTTTGGTCCTTTTGAGACACCTAAACATTGGCCGCAGATTTTCTGGTGCTTATTTACAATAAAAATGGGCGAATGCTTTTCGAAGTTTATTTGGTTCCACATATCGGTGTATTTCGGTGACCTGTTTTGGGACCGCCGCTAAAAACGGTGGTTATTCGTAAAATGAAAATCTAATTAAAAAGTTGACAGTTCAAGTTTAGGAGAATGTTTTCACAAAACATACCTAGCTGGCTGGTGAGACAGTTTCCAAAAATCGGTGTTTCTAAATTTTGTGTTTTGTATTTTTGACGCCAACCAATGATTATCGGCGCTTTTAGTTCTAACCGAGTTTGTACTTTCGACCCCGGCGAATGTATATCATTGTTCCTCACTTAAAACTGGAAAGACTATGGCCTACATAGACCCTGTTTTATTTTTTTATTATTTTTTTTTTATTTTACTTTAACGAAAATTACCGCCAGAAAAACATACGGGGCTCTACCGTGACGCCGATGACGCAGATAAAGCGAGGCGATCCCCTGAATGCAAATTCAGAACAAACACCTCGTATTTTTCTGAATAATGTGGTCGCGGACACAAAGAGACTTATTTAGTTCACAGGACGCGCCTGACACGAGCATACGCTGAAAGATGGACACAAGTTCACTGTTGTCGCGATCTATGTCGCCACAGCCAGCACTGATCACCCACCGAACACTTCAAGCCTCAAACATTCGTCAGCGTCAAATTCAATTTGATGGTGGTTACGCAGCCGCCGTCTCGCTAATTATTCCGTTTTTTTCTTTCCCTTGCGTTTTTACTTATTAGTTTTTCCGCGTGCATGACTGGTAAGGAACGCTGCTCCATGCTTCTAGAAGATTCGAGCTTACTCGTATCCCACGTGTAAACGATAAGTAGGTCAACAAGACCTTGCCGAGTCAGTCTTGCCCTACCTTACCCCTAAACGTCCTAAGTCGAATATTCGAGACACCAAGCGTAGTAAATAAAGAGCCGAGCGCGTGCCTTGCTAGACTAACTCACTCTCGCAGCCTCGCTGCAGCCAGCTGTCACGCCGACGCCGCGACGTTCGCTACTGCTGTTGCGACGCTCATTCTATGTTTAGCTTCTGTCAGACGTTGGCCAATTAAACCTTTATTTTCAGTTTACACTCGTCGAGCCTTTTCCATCCGCGACAGTATATACCGTTCGTATACTCAGTTCCCTCTTACGATGAACCGCAACGTTCGCTACTGGCCATCCCAGCGAATCCAACGCTGTGAACGTATACCGCGTGACTACGCGTTCGCGCGCCAAGTTGCGCCCCCTTGCAGAAGGTCACGTGATACTCCCATGGCGTTGAATTGGTCGTATGTAGCCTTTACGGCGGACTATCGCGAGATGAACCAAAGTCTGGTGTAGGGAAGGCCACGTGCACCAGCCTGATTCGATCGACCGTTGACCTACAGCCGTGGTCACATGGTTAACAAATCCCACAACAGAAAGTCTGCAGACAGTGTCTGAGACGTATCCGCAGATAAGTTTGTTATAATGTCTGCGGAGAACTCTGCGTCTCTCGTGCGACATCTGAGCAGAAGGGACTGCGGATTAGCGGGTCACGGTGAACACTCTCTCGGCGTAGAGGGATGTAAAGATCCGAGTAGCGCGTGCGACAAGGCGAGCGGCCGATTTGCCCAACAGACTCGTAGTCTTTTGCAGAATGGCCAGTGCGGGCGCGAATAGGGGATGGCATTCGGCGGGGGGCTTGAAATATAGGGGAGCGCGTGAAAACGCACCATATCGGCTTCACGAATGTCCGGAAATGTTGGAACGTTTCCTATGTTCCTAGCGATAAACGAGAACTAGAGTAGTTTGCGAAACGCCGTGGCCAACCGGAATACGTTTAAACCTCCCTCCCCAATGCAGGGCCGTGAAATATGAGCTCAAAAGTTTTGGTACGATCTGTACGATCTGCGTCGAGCCGAGAACGTGAGCTTCTCGTTATACTCGTTTCTATCGTTGTCGGTTTTAGACTCAGTTTTACCGTACGATAGACCCCAGAGGTCCCGGCTAGTCAAGCCAGCCAATCTAAGGCTGTGTAGGTGTCACGTGAGCGCGGCGACACGCGGAAGCGTTGTTAAGGGACACTTTCTTAGTTCTAGATTGGCTCAGGTCTTTCGTAGCGCTCGCTTCGGTTCATCATGAGGTGAGACAGAGTATAGTAAAGCAGTGTGTACCGAATGGCAAAAATAACAAAAAAAAAAAAAAGGGAAATAGTGGGAGCTATTGGCTAGGAGCATCATTGCCAACAGTGTTTGGCTACTTCACTGCTTGCTACATGCCATGTGACAATCATATACCTTGTTCGCGGGCCATCGGGAAATCTTACGTCTACTCCACTGATGTGCTGAATACAGGGAAGAGCTAGCGCAGGGCTTTGATTTTCATAACTGCAGCTAGTATGTGATATAGGCGTATGTGCCTGTAACTTTTGCTGAACTCTGAGCTAGAGAAATGCGGAGCTCTGCTCTTCTTCCTAACGACCCACCTAATAGTTGACTAGCGCTATGTTACCACTGACTTGGCCATGATAGTGCGGGAAAGAGGCACTTTTCTTATGTTCCTCTCGAGGTGTTTTTTCTCTTTTTTTCCCCTGTGAATGGTCTTTTTTTAAACTGCTTCTACCAAGACTCTATGTCCAAGCAAACGTTGTGTTTGCTTCATATTGTTTGTTGTGTTCCCTTCCCAGAGGGATTATCGTTCCTACTTTTTTTTTAGGCATATTTTTTTAGATTTTTGTTTAGAGCTGTTAACTTAGAACGTTGACACGTTGGCAGTACTGTGTTTTAATTTTTCCATGTCTCGGGGTTTACATTATAATTTTTCCCAAAGAGCTCGCTAGCATACTCTCGCTTCTTGTATTCTCATAGACTCAAGGCGTTTACATGGCAATAAATGATAACATCGGTTCGACTCTTCTTCCAGAAACTCCATGCCTGTTGGCTTGGAAAGACTTAGCGCCTGGCTTTTGAAGTCAACTGAGCACCTTTTACGTGTAAGTGCGGAATCCAAGCACTTCATCCTTTGCTTCCTTCGATTAGGTGAATGGCGTCGTCTTTCCGTGAATGCGAACTGTGGCAGTTTTTCAGTTGACAGCATCTATCTATGGGTGGCGACACGTTGAGAATGCTGTAGAAGCTCCGCCTCCGGCGTTCGCCCGTTGCCTTCCGTCGTGCTTCGGTTGCGTCTGGGTGAGCCCAGGAAGGAACGCCGAATGTTCGTCGAACGTACAAATCACGCGCTGGAGGCGGGCCTTCTACGATATTCTTGAAGGGGCGTTCCGGGAGCTTTTCGAGCTACGCGACTCGAGTATAGTCGGGTTTTACTCTTTCGGACATGGTGTCTAGTACATATATATACAGAATGTCTATAAAAAAAAAAAAAAAAACGAAAAATGAAGGTGAGGCTAACATCAAAGTTCCCATTCTCCCGTACTTTAAAGTGGGGTGACGTCACATTTCACAAAACTTGATGGCCGAACGGGCGCAATCTAAAAACTACATTGCGCGTTTTTTCTTTCTTATTTTTGTTATCTTTTGTTCTAGCTTTCGTCCAGCCGCAGCCGATGCTACAAGTGCGAGCCTGTGGCCCTGAACAGTGCTTGCACTGCACGAGCGCCCGTGCTGGACAGGGACGCCGGTAGCCTGGAGGTCGCGCTTGTAGCATCGACTGCGTCTGCACCTAAGCTGAAACGAAGTATATAGCGAGTATTCCCAGCATTCATTTCACACCATCAAACGTCTTCTAACCCGCATGTCAGGAGCACATTGTGCTGTCTGAGTTTCGTGGATGAATGGACAAGTAATTACCTTTATAACGGGCGGTATCTCGCGCCACCTGGCCAAAAGTCAATAACAAAACCCGATTTTTCCTTTCCCCCTTACAAGTCAATGCGTTTCTGTAACTATCACCAGGCCACAAAAGTGATCGCCAGGCAAACCTTCAAAAGATCGGGCACAAAAAAAAAGGGGGAAATAAAACGAAAAATTAATTTCTTGCTTTCTCTCCCTGGCGAGGGAGTCGCCAATTTTCTTCTGATTGACGCTTGTTGGCATCACCTAGCGCCACACCCATAGGGATTCATATTTGAGACGTATATTGGCACGTTTTTCTCGTTGCAAAAAGAAACAAACAAAAGAAACCCAAAAAACTTTTATCCAAATAAAATAACAATAAAAAAAGAAAAAAAAACATCGCGAACCTAAGTTCGATAAGTTTGCGGTAAAAAAAAAATATATATATATATATATATTGGCCTATAATTTTGGTAACTTGTGTCTATTTGTGTGTTGAACAAATCTTGAGTCAAATCAGCAACCAAAAAAATTTCGCCGGTGCTTGTCGAGGACTATAGTAATGTTGACTTCAATTATTTTCTACATTGTGATTCCCCCTATTGAAAATTTCGTGTAACTATTAGTGAGCGAATGAGTAGCTTTACCCGAGCCTCCCTGTGAACAGAGGCATAATCGTTGGTGTGCCGAGATTCCGAACCGAAATTGGATGCGTGTCCCTTTTCCTCACCCGCTTTTCCCCAATGTCCCCATTAAGGTATGCGGCGATTCGTTAATGGTGCTCATAACCGGGCCCCAGCGCGTACCGTGCGAAGTTGCCGATCCACAACGGTGTCGAAAATCTGATACGTCGGACGGGGGCGCGTCGCCATTAGGAGTTGGCGGCGTGTCCAAATGGGGAATAATCGAGATCCCGAATTGGGGACTTTCTGGGAATGACCATGTGGGAGGGGGGCGCTGTCTTCGCTCTCGTATTTCTCTTGCCAATCTTTTTGTTTCTAACAGTGGCCTGTCAAATTATTAATGAATTAATTAACGTAATTATTTATGAATTCGTTTGTTATTTATTTGTTTACCTATTAATTTATTCAATTAGTCATTAATTTTTTTATTTATTCATTTATTTAATCAATCAATCAATCATTCATTCGTTCATTCATTTTTATACAGCAGTACCCTGTTAGTGCGAAGACGATTTCGGCTTCTCTCCGCTTTCTACTAAGGTAGAATGTTGGCGGACACCGACATCTACCGGTTATTGGCAACTGCCTTCAGTGGGAACTTTCCGTTGCGCTAGTAGTACTTAACGCTTGTAATTTAAATTTAAGAAGAAAAAAAAAAACGTCGTTCACTTGTTTGCGCGTCGCGCATTGTATAATACTGCGATCTCGTTTGAGATCATTGCAGGAGTGGGAATGCAACAGCGCAAAGTAATGGCAAACAAAAACAACAAAAACACCCTAGAAAAAAAAAACGATTAAGAATACAATCACACCGTTCAGAAAGGAAAAGACGCGTGACTGCCGAGGTAAAATTATGTTACGCTAAAGCCTGCGATGTGGACCCTTCTGCTCTGGCTCGTGTTCTAATAGCCGAGTCCCACTAGAGCGACGAACAAACAAATAAACAAAAACGTAACTGGCGTGCCGCGTGCATCAAAACGAGTGAAGATTTCTTCGGCAGGGTTCCAGTCATTCATGATTACTTCACGAGCACCAAGACACTGCAAGCCTGCTAAATGTACTGCACCTTTTCGTGCATGCTTCACTCGTTTACAGCTCGTGGGTTTTGGCTGTTTCGGTTTTGTCGCTCTACAGTTAAAAAAAAAAAAAAAACTATCTCTAGTTCCCTTGAAAGGGAGGAACGGTCTTTTAACTTATGTTCATTTAGAACGGGAGAAACTTTCGTCCCTAAAGTAGGGGACCAAAGTTAATCCGTCGCCTGCATCTCATTATGGCGGCCCCGAATCGAGCATATCGCGCTGAATAACGCTAAACGAGGTCGCTACGTCTCTTGTACGGGACGAGAGGAGCAGCAAATAAGTGCGCAACTCGAGCTTTCCAGGAAGTGTTTTTGTTTCCGAAACCCAGCTTCCCCCCCCCCCCCCCCCCCCCCGCGCAAAGGGACTTCTGTTTAAAGGTCAGTTACGCAGTCTTCTGGTCGTCCGCACCGAGGTGTTAAACGGAGACAACCGATACACAGTTACGTCGCGCACTTTACGTCTTACCTTTGCTATTCCTCGAGTCACAATTCCTTCCTCAGCCACACATCCCGGAGAAAAGGTAAACTAAATCGCAAAACCAAACGCCGCTCTCAAAAGAACAAACTCGAAACCGCACGGTAACCAGAAATCATCGCGTAGCGTGAAAGAAGGTTAAATCGCTTGCCACCAGATGGCAGGGTCAAGCAGACTTATTGCAAGTAGCTAGGCTAGATGGCGTTAGGTACCGCCCAATTCCTCTTCTACAAATATAGTTTATTTGCTTCCGCCACAATTCCGCTTCGGGATCTTCGGAAACCTTTATTAAAAACACGTGTAGACACATCACGCGTACTACACAAATCAGCTGAACGGCTACATTGAGCACATACACACACACTTCCGAGCTCTCCGATTCCGTCTTTTATACTTATCATTTTCAATGTACGGAAGTTCTCAGTGACCGCCTAAGCAATAAAAAATGTTGCAAGCATGTTGATTTCTTTCCAGCAATGTCATACCTCTGAGAGTATTTTGAACACCTCAGGGGGTTAATCTCTTAGTAAAAAGTAAACGCTCATGCCGTAAATATTTGAAAACCAATAAGTCAGGCCGCTCCAATGCGGTTCCAGGGCATGCGTTTGTTTCCCCGCACAGCAGGTGATAGCCAGCATTTCTATTGTTGTGCTTGTTTTTCTATTTTTGCTGTTCGTGTACGGCCGCAATTGTTGTCTTGAATGAATCTCTGTAGAGCGGATATTCACTCAGCTCGAAGTGATGCGTCACGGGCCGAGAAAGTGTTTTTCGATCAACTTGAATGCAGTCAAAGCCGCGACTTGCGGCAGGTGTTGAGTGTACGGAGCTACGCCGTGGCGAGCTCGAAAACTTCTAGCGCTCATCCCAGCGCGCAGCTTAAAGGAACCATGAAGGCAGTTTCGAAGTTTTATTCGACGATTGAAATGGATGGCAGGCACGTCTCAGATACTGTTGACCAAGTTCCAGTCCGAACAGAAGTTTGGGTGCCGCACCAATCGAGCAAACAGGCGCGGCAATAATAGCGCCGGGAGCGATGCCTGAGACCCCACCGAGGCGGCGGCAGAAAGGTGAACTAAAGTGCGCCGAAGCGTGACGACAACGGGCACCTCGTCTGGCGATTGGCTCAAACGATAGACGCGCTCTTGGGTTCGATTTCGGTGGTGAGATGTGATGAAAACTTTTTATTTGAACGTTAGATAATCTTTTAAATTTGTAGTTGGGAAATAATAGGTTTCATACCGAGTATAAAAGCATAATCTGAAGTGATCCCTCCGTTTGTCACTGGTGGAACGCATCCCGCACTGCTACCTCGGGCGCGTAAAAAGCATCGAGCAACCATGGACAAAAAAAAGGAAATGGTATACGAGCGCCGGGGGCGGCGGACTTTCGGTTTTGGTTTCGTCCGTCGTCTCGTGTTCGCTTTGCGAACTGGTGTCTCACCAATCATGCCGCGTTTATGTGCAGTAGTAGGTTGCGCGAAAGGTCGGCTAAAGACGTGCGGTCGATCGGGCGACGTTAGTTTGCATAAATTGCCGACCGATGCAGCAATGCGCAGCATTTGGTTGCGCGCCGTCGTCTTGCGTAGAGTTGTGGACAGCGGTGTCAGGATTTGCTCGTTGCATTTTCGACCAGAAGACTTTGAGCAGCACCTTCACGTCAGCCGGAGTCTGGGTAAAAGTGGGGCGGGGAGTCGCTCTGGAGGCGGCGACCGAGGAGTTGGTGGTAGGTCTAGGGCGCCCTCGTAAAGCGCCAATCCAGAGTTCTGCGTCCTTAGCAGCATCTCCCGTTCAATCGGCGTGAGGTCGCTGAACGGGAGCTCAAACTCGTTTGCGAGCGTGGCGTTGTCGTCTATTTCTTTCAGGTTTTCTTCACAGACCGCCGTGCACTAGAGCGAACCACGGGAACCACACTGAGTGTGCACTAAATCCTACCGATGCCGACAGTGCTCCCTGACGTCCCTTATCTTTCCAGAGGCAAAAAAGGGAAGAAATCGGAATGTTTGTTTCGGTTTCGGAAATTTATTTGGAGGTACAGAAATAAGAGTCACAACGTTCTAGAAAAAATTGTGTGGCATGCCAGGGCCCCAATGCTTCCGAAAACACCTTCTTTTTAAAAAAAGAATTAAATTGCCTTCATGGTCCCTTTAAAGGGGCCCACCAACAATTTTTTGACCGGTTTGAAGTTTGCGCTGAAACGGAGCTCCATGAAAGCAGGAACACCGAGGAAAAAAATATTACACAAATTCGCAATATTTTGGGAGTTATTAGCAAATTAAATGTTGCAGAAAACAACTTTAAATAAGCAAAACATAGCGCTCCATGACGTAAAATGAAACAGTTTAGCGATTGGAGCAAAGCGGTTGGCCATTTGGACGCGAGTTTGGTTGATAGCCCGTCGGCCCCGGTCGGCTCGTCGGCCATTAGGCCTAGCTGCAACCATCGTAGCTTTGGGATCGGGTTGCCATCATCGATGAATTCACCGTGCTTATCGGATTCTGAGTGCGGATCTGGGTGTCGCGCCGTACGAGGACACTCCACGCAAGCGCCGTGTCTCTGCCTCAGTCCGCTTCGACAGCCGCGGAACACTCGTCTCCCGCAACTCCGCCACCGGAGCCACCTCGGCGAGTAGGAGTGAGAAACTGGTGAGCGGTCCCGTTGGGCACCATATAAGCTGGGTCCCGTCGCCGCACTTCACTCGAACAGTGAAAAGTCTGTCACAGCACTAAGAGAAAATAAGGGTTCCCCTGGCTCCTCTTACTGCTTTCAGTTGACCGGGACCGGGGGCGCACAAGTGAAAATACGATGCGCGTTGTCTGCACGGATCACTTGTCGTCTGCTCGCGATGGTACGTCGCGGACGCCGCTGGGAGGCGCGGGGCGTTGTTTGCGCCCTTTTTGAACTTTACTTTGCAACTTTATTAGCTCCATAAAAAGGGATTGTTAGAGGAATAATGACGGTTAACGTGTGATACACTTTATTTCGCTTCAAAATTCCTGGGACGGCTCTCGCCAATCACGAAACCCAGAGAATGTGACGTATAGTGAAATGGAGCGCCGTTATGCGCGCGCATTCGGCACCTCGCGGCGCCACCGTCGGAGGAGGTGTTTCCGAGTTGTCAAATTAAAATATGATGCGCTAATATTTTCAAACTCTTTCGTTGTCCACTGGGTTTCCGGGACCACTAGCGTGTAGAAACCGCAAAAAAAAGTCGACCCTCAAATACTGTTGGAGGGCCCCTTTAAAAGGGCTGTTTCTCCAGGAATCGTAGCATATTTAAACAGCAAAATAAAGGTTAGCTTTTTTTTAATGCTAAAATTCAAACTGGTAAATATACGTACTTTCCGTTTTTTTTGCCATACTGTTGAGTCATTTCCCCAGAGCGCAATCGCTCTCGGGGAAAAGACAACCAACAGTCCCATTGGCCACTCTACGATAGGAGCTATGGTTCAGACCAGCGTTCCAGCATGACAATCCGCACGTCTATCGATTGCACTTAATTCCTCAGGTGGTCTTAAACTCTTCGATGTAAAGCGGCATGTCAACCTTCGACACCCCGCCCCCTCCGATCACGGCCCAATCAGCGGGATCAATGCCCGACAGCTCATCTTGTTGTTACACCACTGATACACGAACAGACGGTTACATCGGCGATGATTCCAGTCTTCTGATCACAGCGCACAACACTGCCATCGCGATCTTGCTACTGTGTTGCTGACACGCAGAAATACAGAACCACGTTGACCGCCCGTTGGCACTCGGCATCGGAAAGCAGAACCGAACTCAGCATAAAAAGCACCCAGGCACCGGGCAGCAAAACCTGCCTGTCTTGGACGCAGTTTCCGTGATTTCCATAACGTCACCAACGTCGACACATCCACTGTGGACATATCGTTCCGCGTGGTCCGCATGTTTCCGCGTGGGTTCCGCAATCCGGAGATGGCCATCATAGCATAGTGTTGAGTACGTCGCGCTGCTGGCACTGCTCCGGAACTTCGCTGTTTCTAGCGGCTTCGTTTGCTGGTTTGATAAAATTAGTGGTAAAAAAGTCAATGCTATAGATATGATCTGCACGTTTTGGACTGGGAGACAGAATTATAGGCGGCCTTCGCTGCCGCTGAAGCTCAATCAACTCAACAACTTTTATAAAACAACGTGCGCGACATACGAAACCGAAAGAAGATGAGTCGGGAGGGTGGAAGCTTTTTCCTGTCTGCCTGGAGAGGGAGAAAAACGTCCCGTTCCTCCCTTCTTCTCGTGTCCGCTTGGGGGAGCGTCAGTAGAAGGGAGGAAAATGCGCCGTTGCTACCTTTTAGAGCACAGCGGTTAGGCGCCCGTTTCCGGCTTGAGCGGCATCGCCGTTGCCGTCGGCGTAACCGCGCGGTGCATTATGGGGCGTTTCCCACGATGACGGCACATGTGACGTCCCCAGGGTCACCGGTGACGCCATAGATGACGTCACGAGGGTCACCAGTGACATCACCGCGCGTTGCATTATGGTTAAATTTCCCCGCTCAATTTAGTGGAAAAAGTTCCCAGCTAAATTTTGCGGAAAGAATTCCTCGTAAAATTTAGCGGAAAGTTTTCCGCACTGAATTTAGCGGGAAAATTTCCGCGTTAAATCGGAAAACAGTCCCCGCTGAATTTAGCGGAAAAAATTCCGCGCTAAGTATAGCGGAAAATTTTGCCCGATACATTTAGTGGAAAAACTACCCGCTAAATTTAGGGGTAAAATTTCCCCGCTAAATTTAGCAGAAAAAGTTTCCCTGCTAAATTAAGCGGGAAATATTCTTAACGAAATTTAGCGGCAAATTTTCCCCTAAATGAGAGGATAGAGCGTACGGATCAGGAGGAGGGCATACCCTCCTCTCCGTATTTGCCCCTCCTCCTGCCCAAGAGCTGCGCTCTAATTCGGCGTTACAAGGAATTGTAAACGTCTTTCATTTTCTCCTCCATGTTTCCTTAGAGCGTAGAGGAACTCAGGCAAGACTGACTGAGCACGAATTCCAGCCGAGCGCCCACACAGCACTCGTGTCCGGTCTGCGATCAACGGGGCCTTGCTTTGTGACGGAGAGAATTCAGCCCGAGTTCTTTGCGTACACACCGCCTCAATTATCTGATGTCACGGCACTGCGGTGGCGCTGCTGTCGGCACTGCGCATGCGCGGACGCTTCACCTCACTGGAATCTGGCTTCTGCGCACGCCGGGCAAACGCTAACTTGTTCGTAAACAGTGTGTCGGTCTATTGGCAGGCGATCGAACTATAGGGGGCGCTCTGACCCCTTTGTTTTCCCCACGCTCGGTGTTTACTCAACACAAGGCCCGTGCACATGCCGACAGGCCTTATGGGCATCTTGGTTTTAAAAGCGCACAAGAGACGAGGACAGAGTAAGAAACACAAACGACGGACGAGCGCTCACTCGCAACTGATAGGTTTTATTGGAACCTCAGAAAACACAAAAAGCATCCCCCCCCAGGTCGCTCATGCGCACCGCAGCTCCTTGTTGTCAAACTACACATCTTAAAAACTGTAAAGTCACGATGTTTACGTGTTGACACGTGTCGTTGTCTTTAGAAACGCCAACTCGGCCTCAGTCAGTGCAAGGGACGGTTGGCTTAAAGGGATACTGAACCAAGGAATTTGGTGTCCATAATCAGTGGCGCACGTTCTTTCCTCGAGCCAGCAGCCGCCGGTGTGCACGAGCACGTGCAACAAAAATGACGTCAAAGACCTCCATTCGCGGTTGAGATGACAATGAAATGTATGGGCTTCGGGCCAAAGAAGAATAAAGACAAGCTTTTCATCTACACAGTGGTGTCTGGTGTAAAAGGTTGACAATTAATTGGTCTAACAAACACGTAGCTTTCACTTGTAGAGATGAAAAGCCTGTCTTTATTCTCCTTTGGCCCGAAGCCCATACATTTCACTGTCCTCTTAAGCGCGAATGAAGGTCTTTGACGTCATTTTCGTTGCGTGTGCTCGCGCACACCGGCAGCTGCTGGCTCGTGAAAAGAACGTGCGCCACTTATTACGGACACTAAATTCTTTAGTTCAGTATCCCTTTAAGGATCCCTCTCCCCGAGAAGCCATTTGAAGGGCCTCCAAGATCTCTCTCGCCCTCTGTTCTTTATACGTGCCCAAAATATTTGTGTCACCGAACGCAGGAGAGCAGCCGCACCTGTCACAGTGGACAGCGAGGTGGCCCGACGGAGTCGCTCGAAGAGAGGCACGGTGCTCCCTAAGCCTTTCATTGACACAGCGACCAGTTTGGCCCACGCACTTTGCCACAGTATAGAGGAATGCAATACACCACACAAACCCGACATCGAACGAAACAGTTCACATGTTTCTTTTCATAGGAAAATTCACCTCTCTTCTTCCCCTCCCCCGACTCTCGGACCCTCTTACACAATTGAAGTAATTTGTTGGGAGCCTTAAACACCACCTGAAAGTCATACCGCCTCGCAACATTCTTAACATTGTGCGAAACACCGTGTAGGTACGGGAGCACCACCGGTCTCTTCGACCTTTCCCATGGTGCCCGGCTGACAGGACCTTTCAAACCCTTAATCAGCCCCGCCGACACTTCCCCGATTATTCGTAAAGGAAAGCCTGCTTCCTTCAATTTCCTCACTTGGTCATTGAAGCTTTTCACCACGTGGAAGCATGATATCTTGAGGGCCGAACCAAGGCAAGACGCCGCGATGCCTCTTTTTACTATTTTCGAATGCGCCGACTCGTACGGCAGGAGCGCTTTTCTTGAGCGGGGACTAAAAGCCCAACAAACATGGTTGCTTGACAAACGGAGAGACAAATCCAAAAGCTGGAGGCAACCCTCCGACGGTGTCTCGAAGGTAAACTTCAGTCCTTTCCCAAGTTTTTCGAAGACTGACGACACTTTGGCTACAACATCCGCCCTACCGTTGACTTCAACAAAAATAAGGTAGTCGTCTACGTATCTAAACATTTTTATGACACCCTCAACCCCCAGTGCACCCAGTTTGAGGGTGTCATAAAAATGTTTAGATACGTAGACGACTACCTTATTTTTGTTGAAGTCAACGGTAGGGCGGATGTTGTAGCCAAAGTGTCGTCAGTCTTCGAAAAACTTGGGAAAGGACTGAAGTTTACCTTCGAGACACCGTCGGAGGGTTGCCTCCAGCTTTTGGATTTGTCTCTCCGTTTGTCAAGCAACCATGTTTGTTGGGCTTTTAGTCCCCGCTCAAGAAAAGCGCTCCTGCCGTACGAGTCGGCGCATTCGAAAATAGTAAAAAGAGGCATCGCGGCGTCTTGCCTTGGTTCGGCCCTCAAGAAATCATGCTTCCACGTGGTGGAGAAAAGCTTTAAAGAGATACTACAACGAAATTTCGGCGCTCATTTTTTGGTCTGTATGTGTTCAAAAAAGCACCATCAAATCGAACATACCAATATCTGGTTAAGAAAGTCACGAAAAAGAATTTTAAAACGAATTAAACGATTAGCAAAGAGCACCTGGTGGATGTCGCTGACGCCTCGCTTGTAATGCCCGTCTAGCAACCTTGGCAGCTAGTGACGGAGGTTGTCTCGCCTCCGGCCACGACGAGAGAAGAGGGGCAGGAGGAACTCCCCTCTTCCCGAGAATGCCTTTTGTCTGTCACAGAAGTCGCTATTGTCCCCCGACAAGATTATAGAAGGTTAACCCGTCACTCAAAATTTGTACAAAAGCAGCCGCTTCGGTGGCTGGAACGACTAGGCCATCCCCTCGACGTCAGCCTCGCCGTAGCTTTGCTAGTCTTGAGACGACCTACGTCACGATTGCGTTGGAGGTCACGTGGTCTCCGCTGGGCCTTCTCCGAGCGCTTGGCAGAGTGGGCCGTTTATAACGAAGAATACAGCCACCAGGCTCAAAATACAAACGTGCGATTGTCATTTACGGATATTGTGGATAATATTCAACCTATTTTTGAACACGACGGGAATATTTCAAATTTCGTTGAAGTATCCCTTTAATGATCAAGTGAGGAAATTGACGGAAGCAGGTTTTCCTTTACGAATAATCGGGGAAGTGTCGGCGGGGCTGATTAAGGGTTTTAAAGGTCCTGTCAGCCGGCCACCACGGGAAAGGTCGAAAAGACCGGTGGTGCTCCCGTACCTACACGGTGTTTCGCACAATGTTAAGAATGTTGCGAGGCGGTATGACGTACAGGTGGTGTTTAAGGCTCCCAACAAATTACTTCAATTGTGTAAGAGGGTCCGAGAGTCGGGGGAGGGGAAGAAGAAAGGTGAATTTTCCTGTGGAAAAAAACATGTGAACCGTTTTGTTCGATGTCGGGTTTGTGTGGTGTATTGCATTCCTCTATCCTGTGGCAAAGTGTACGTGGGCCAAACTGGTCGCTGTGTCAATGAAAGGCTTAAGTCGCGTTCCCACCGGCGATGCGATCTAGTCGCGCGATAACTTTCATCGCAAAAGCGACCATCGCGGGCAAAAAGCGACGCGATTTGAGCAGTCGCTACTCGACCCGACTTTTTTGCGATGCGATCTAGTCGCGGAGCGGCTGAGCCAATCAACGGTGTTCGGAGCGAGAGTTTCAAGAACGACTTGCCAACGAAGGCGTTGGACTCGCTCATCGCGCACGCCGGTGTGACCATCTAGCTTTTTTTGCGATGCGATGTAGTCGCATCGCGCGACTGCTTACATCGCCGGTGGGAATGCGCCTTTAGGGAGCACCGTGCCTCTCTTCGAGCGACTCCGTCGGGCCACCTCGCTGTCCACTGTGACAGATACGGCTGCTCTCCAGCGTTCGATGACACAAATATTTTGGTCACGTATAAAGAACAGAGGGCGAGAGAGATCTTGGAGGCCTTTCAGATAGCTTCTCGGGGAGAGGGATGCATAAGCCAACCCTCCCTTGCACTGACTGAGGCCGAGTTGGCGTTTCTATAGACAACGACACGTGTCAACACGTAAACATCGTGATTTTACAGTTTTTAAGATGTGTAGTGTGACAACAAGGAGCTGCGGTGCGCATGAGCGACCTGGGGGGGGATGCTTTTTGTGTTTTCTGAGGTTCCAATAAAACCTATCAGTTGCGAGTGAGCGCTCGTCCGTCGTTTGTGTTTCTTACTCTGTCCTCGTCTTTTGTGCGCTTTTAAAACCAAGATGAATAACTACCAACTAGCCCAACTTTCCACCCTACTGCCTTATGGGCATGTCCATGTCATCTTTTACAATAGAGCGTGGGGCACAGTTTAAGGTAAAACATACTCCTCAGAGAATACGAGCTTGACCCACTTCGGCCTTTGTGCTGAGCTGGGACCGTGCATGCTGCATTGTTCATGCAGGCCGTATAGTGGAAACAAAAGAGGCCCTCCTCCCCCTCACCGGAGAACACGAACTCCAGCCGAACCCTGACGCCGCGTTCGGTTATGTCGGCCGAGCGCTGAGTCATTGTATTTGTTGTCCCTATCCGTGTAGTAGTGAAGTTAACCGCTTGGGGCGTCACGGTCTGTCCTCCTCCCCATTAGGCACTGAAGGAGACAGCAGGGTCGCGATTCCGGACTCGTCTGTATCATAGCCTTCTATATACTGACAGAGTAGTCTGGCAGATCGCCAGGAGAAGCGGCCGTCGAGATGGAAACAGGTGGAGTTTCATACAACCAGACATGTGCAAGTTACTCAAAAAAAGTAATTAAGTTAAGCTACTGAGTATTGACCTCGAAAGTAATTTGAGTAGAGTAGAAATTACTCAAACAGAAAGTAATTGAGTAAATTACTAATTACCTTAAAAAAGTAGCGAATTACTTTTGAAGTTACCTTGAAGTTACTTTTATATGTTTTGTTACGGTAAAAAAGAAAGTACATAGGTTTTGATCCGTTAGCCAAATTGTGCTATCCAAATGTAAATCTGATGTTTTTTTTCAAAGAAATGCTTTAATAGCTGGTTCTGAATCTGCGTGCCTAATTGTTTTGTACTTTCTTGTTTGTTTGGTCAATGATGTACTGCAAATGTGCCATTTATACGTTGAGGTTTAGCACTGTCTGAGCTTGATTTTTATACAGCGTTTGCTTGTTTACAGTGTTGCGTAAAGTGCACCTAAAAAGTACTTGAAGTAAAGTACAAAGTAAATTAGAGGTTATGTATTTCAAGCAAATAGTAAGTACACCGGGTGCAGTGTACTTGAAGTAACCTACTATAAATACAATATATTTTAAGGTTAAGTACCAGTACTTTTAACAGAATCCTTCATGATGTCATTTCATTCTCTTTACAGTGTTTTTTTAACTGGTACGCATTGCTCCAGAGGTAATATGAGGTGCGTCAGTTTTTTTTTATGGAAATGGCAGCAAATATTATATAAAGTCAAGTCGCCATAAAGTAGTTGTTTTACTGTCGCTGACGAACTATTTAGCTCAATCACCTTACAAGGCACTTATTTGTTCCGGTCTTATAGCCGCCATTACCTCACTCAGAGAAATGACCAGATGACGACTTGAAAGGGCGGGTTTTCCCATGACGATACGCCATTTCTTTTGTTTTCAAATCCTGGAAATGTACATTGAAATCGGGGGTTTTACTTTCTTTGGTAAGTGCACTTACATGTTTAGAAAATGTACTTCAAGTAAAATACAAGGTTTCTAAACAGTAGTACTTTACGTTCCATGTACTTGAAGTACTTTTCAACACTGCTTGTTTGTTTTTTTTATATGAAAAAATTGGGGGGGGGGGGGGGGTATTAAGGTTTCTCGAACGATATTCAGATCTTTGAAAATCTGCATATTCTATGTTTTGGGACGAAAATCAACGCAAAAAGGCCCCCTTTGCGTTGCCTTTTATCACACGATTATTCGAGCGGAGCACAAACTTCGGGAGCACCACACGAGGTTCAGAGCAGGTGCTGCATTTTGTTGCCTCCTTTGAGTAAGGATCCAGTGTGTGTACCTACTGTAGTGGGCGAGAGTTTCTATGTTGCGGAGAAGCGGGAACCAGCCCTTTCTTTGAACGGGTCAACTCTCCTTAAGCTTCGGGATACAAAAAAAAAAAAAAGAAAAAAAAAAAAAAAAACGTTAGTTTTTGGTGCTAAACCCGCAGTTACTCGGCCTGTCTGGCGTCGTGCCTGTTCGCTCCCCGTGATTTGTAGCAGTGTTGCTGCAGAGGGGGGAGGGCTCGGCAAAAATTTTTGGGGGTTTCGGACTCTCCAACACATTTTCTTCCCCACCCCCCTTTTCTACGCCACATGCTTCCCCCTTTATCAGCTGATCTTCAAACATCTTATCTCTTTTGTGCAGGAACGTTTGTTGATAGGCACAACCACTAAAATTCGAAAGTAATTTGTAATTTGATTAGAAGTTACTTAGAAAAAGTAATTAAAGTAAACTACTAATTACCGAAATAAAATGTAATTGAAAGTTACCAAACTACTCAGAAAAGTAGTTAAACTACAGTAACTTGAGTAGAGTAGTTGAACTAAGTACAAGTTTGCAGACAACGGAGGAGAGGAAAGCCACGCATTGGCGCTCGCTGCGGTGAGACGCCGAAACACACTCCTCCCGAGCGAACAAGTGTGTTCCGGGTCGTCGCGGCAGCAAAAGGTGTGCGCTCACTTCCAGGTTCACCGAGAAATGCTCTGTGCTAGCAGATCATCGCGCTCCAAATCTGTGACCAAAAACTCTATGGCTTTGTCGTCGAGCTGCCAGGTTTTGTGAGTATAGACAAGGCTATGTCTGTATAGACGTGTCTCATTGCGTGTGGACTCGTTGTTCCTGCACATGTCGTAACTGCTTGCGGTGCGTGTTGCCCTTAAAGGAGCTATGCAACAATTTTTGTACTTTGCGCAAATACCGTTTAAAACGGATCCCTAACGTTAATGACCTATGAAACACGCGTTCGTTTTTCACCCCACGCAATAGAAGTCCCAGAAAAAAAATTAAAGAAAATCGAGCAGCGTTCACCCCCTCAACTCGCAGCCAGAACAAGCGGCCACGTGATCTGGAGCCGACTATATGCCGCCAGTGTTGATCATAGCCACGCGCTGGGGTTGGCAAAGCGCAGGACACGCGCTGAGTTCCAGACATTGTTATGGCTCGGCTGTTGTCGTCGTTGCAGCGATTGGACACGGGTCACTACCCGAATGCTTCTCGAGCTAGCAATTATCACGAGCCGAAATCGAGTGCCCACGCAATGCTCGGGTCCAATCTATGAACCGCATTCAAATATCGTCACTTGGGTGTACTGCGATCCCCACTTTACGTCATCAAATTTCGCAAAGGAGAGATTGAATGAAAATGATCGCTTTTGTACTTGAAATTACACCGCAACAAAGGAGTTTCTTGGCCAGTGGCGTTGCGTGTGAGTATCCTTGAGTCCCAGGTGTGCCAGTAAGCTCGTGTAGAGAGAAAAACATTCCAATTAAATATCGTTGCACAGCTCCTTTAAACTTATTGCATCTTGTAAAAACATAACCGTATTTAAATCTGACCATAGCACTCCGGTTCGATGGAGCCAACCAAGCAACGTGAAAAGTAGGATGGAAAAAAAAATATTGTGATCTTTGTTGGAACAGTCGGATAAATCAGGTTTGTTTAATTTAAATAAAACTTACATAATTTAAATCACTTCACCTAGAAAAAAAAATGAGTTTTTATTTTTCAATCACTGAATGTGTCTTTAATGGTGGCCTGATATAAATCTTTCCTGCTAAATCATTCTTCGCTTTAGATACAAAGTAATTGTGCCACGAGAAACAAACACCAATACGCAAACGGTATATAGAAACCATTTTTCATATTGATTTGGGGAAAAGTGTTTGATTTATATCATGGTAGCCAAATCGGAGCAATTTCAATCGCTATTCAAAATCGTGATTGAAATCGCGATTTAAATCTCCTCTCGACTTCTATTTTCCACCCTGGCCAAAAGTGCATCGTCAGGGAGATCGTCTTGTTTGTGCGTTGCCAATCGCCGGGTATAATGTCAGTCACGACACGGTGAGTGCCCCGTGATCCCGCCATGTTTATTTAGTGTGTCCGCGATTGGTCTATAGCCGGCGATAGCTAACGTATTATAACACAAGAAGCGCAGTGCCGTTCAAAACGCCGCCGGCATTCTTTCTTTGTTTTTTTTTTTTTTTTATTGTTTTTCGCAACAAACCCCAAGGGTGTTTGACGTAGCAACCACATGGTGATAGTCCTGAGACGAGCTCGTTTACACCCCGAATGCAGTAGTCGCGCCTCTCTCGTACATCGGACAAGAAGGCAGGCTGCATGCTGAAGACATGATGACGGCATGATCTGCGGACACGCCACATGCGCATGTTTCGAAGCATGTTTTTGTTTCCTACATGCGGATGCCTTGAACTCGTCTGCAGACGGTTTTCGTATGACCGGCATGACAGGACCTCCGTACAGGGAATACCTCAGACACTGACGGTCTTTCGCATACGATCTGTTGGCTTTCAGTGTGAGTTGGTGACACTTAGTGTGCCGTGTGTGGTGATGCCCTGAGGGTATATATAAAGCCGGGATCACACTGTTCGTACGTCGCACACAAGACGGTCCGCGTGCAGGTTCGAACAAAAGTCACCGCGAGATCCGTGCTTCGAATGCCGGGCGTGGCAATGAGTTTAAGGAGAAATGTTGGCACGCGGCCTTCGAACCGTGGGTATAATGCCGAGACTCGCCTTTTGCGGATAGTCTTTTTGTATGATGTATATGAGCAGTGCGTCTTTGCAGCTTTAGGTCTGTCAACGATTAGTCGAACAAAAGGTCGAGTCACCGGATGTATTTTGTAATGAAATTACCTTGTGTGTGTGTGTGTGTGTGTGTGTTTGTGTGTGTGTGTGTGTGTGTGTTTGTGTGTGGAAAGGCGAGACGAGGCGCGACCTAAAGAAAAGTAACTCTTCGCCCCGCGCGACCGAGTCACCTGCATCGACTCGCGAGAACGGTAAACATTCGGAAAATGCAGTGTGTGCAATAAGAAAAACTCGGGCCGGTACAAGTTGTTGGGTTGTAGTCGTTGCTAAGGCAACAGACTTGTGTGCCCCACAACGCATAGAAACCGACAGATCACGGTCTCAATTGACACGCCACCAGAGAGAGAGAAAAAATATAAAGCAGAAATGCCGAGAAAAAAAAAAAAAACAGACTCCAAAAAATAGAAACAGAAATGCCACTTTATCACGTCTCAATCACAGATTTGTCTTTCTTGTTTAGCTTTGTTTATCTCCTCCTTCTTTCTTTCTGTCTCTGTGTACCATGATATACGAACATTTTTCGTTTTCCACGTCTGAACGACACATGGTGTGCGAGACGCCCGAGTGAGGTCGGTTTCCGTAGTAACGCGATTTTGCCACCTGCGTCGAAACGAAGAAACCAAGAAAATACCATATAGACATCCCCATGAAACGAGACCGCGTATATATTTTTTTTCTTACGTCGGCCATCAATATATGTGGTAGCGAGGAAAAGGTAATTACATAGTTTAACAATATTTGTCAACATTGGCGAGGTCATGGCAAGTTGATATAGGCTTGTCGGCAGGTGACTATTGGAAAACACAAGAAAACTCTACGGACTGAACAAAGCTTGGAGAACGCGGAAGCTGCGCCTTTAGGGGTGGAACCAGATAGTGAAACATATAACAATATAAACTCCCGTTTGTTCCCATGCCGTAAAAGCATGTATTGTGAGGCCCAGTCAATTGGGCAGGAGATCGAACTATAAGGGGAGCTTTATCGAGCTTGTTGTCTTAACAGCCCGGTGTTTGCTAACACAGAATAACGAAGAAATTGAACCTCGCCTAGCACGGTCTGGGCACGAGCGTTTCACTCCCACCAGTGCTTTGGTCGCACGAGGAGCGCCCTTCGAATCCTCAGGTTCGATTTCTCGGAACAGAAACGAACAAAAAATGCGGTTTGTTGTCACCTCAAGGCTCAGCTGAAGCGTACCGCTAGGGGCGTGACTGTTCGATCTTCTCCCCAATAGCGCGTCTGGCTCGCAACCGAAAGGTCGTAAGCTCGAATCCCGCCTAAAGTTCATCAAATTTTTTTTTAATTCAAATGAATGACCATATAGAGTGAAATCTTTTGCGACATGCGGAGACCTTTATAGTCGCATTGAATGTCATGTTTTCTCATCACTTTCATTCAACGCGTGTCGTCACGTTTCGCATGAGCGTT
Source organism: Ixodes scapularis (assembly GCF_016920785.2). Lineage (NCBI taxonomy): Eukaryota > Metazoa > Arthropoda > Arachnida > Ixodida > Ixodidae > Ixodes > Ixodes scapularis. The sequence goes on along the minus strand of NW_024609836.1, from coordinate 52,700,197 downwards.
ATGGATTCTTTGAAATTCCCGCGCGAAGTCATGTGGCCGTGACGTCATGACCCTATTGACCAATCAGGATTTTCGCGGCACGCCACTCACGCCGCGAAAATCAGGATTTTCTGCCAGGATTTCCTGCCACACTACCGACTTTCTGCGCCACGAGCAGCTGAAACTCGTCCACACACTTACGACCGAGTAGGACCGACTGAGACAAGACCGGTTTTTAAGCCTCTTGCGACGGCTGAGAGGTTTAAAAACCGGTCTCGTCTTAGCCGGTCCTGCGCGGTTGCAAGTGTGTGAAGAAGTCTTTGAAGGCCCGCCAAGCAGCACGCACGGCTTTGGCCAAGCATTGGCTAATGGCTGGCAATGGTCCTTTGGCGAGTGGCCAAACAGTGCCCAGCCATTTGCCGATGACTGGCCTCTCTCTGGCCATCAGTCATCGGCCAAACATTGGCCGATGAATGGCTACTCTTTGGCCATTGGCCAAAAAATCATAGCCAGTCATTGACCAATGCTTGGCCAAAATCTGTCCTGCTTGGGCCATTCACACAATTGCAACCGAGTAGGACCGACCGAGGTAAGACCGCTTTTTAAGCTTCTTGCGACGGCTTAGGACCTGCTCCGCGCTGCAGCGCATCCGGCCTTATGCCGTCGCAAGAGACTTAAAACCCGGTCTCTTCTCGGTCGGTCCTACTCGGTTGCAAGTGTGTGAACGTGCCTTAACTCTGTCGCGTTAATAAACAAGGAAAGGTTTATTTATATATATCGTCGGAACAAATAGTGAAAACTACGATGCGCGTTTGAAGCTTGGATCGATGCAAGAAACTTTAGCGTAGTCGAAGTGGCGCAATATTGTCGCGGACGAAATCACATTCATATTTATTTACCTTGGAAAACAAGAGGGAGTGATAGACTTTCGAAATTTCGTGCACGAAACTCACACGTACTACAAGGGGCAGAACTAAGCGGTTCGAGATTTCCTTCGATTTGTTTTACTTTCGAGCAGCGTCTTTAGTTACGTGTTCTTTGTAACACGACACAAATGATATGCTGCCCTTGGGCAGCGGTCGTACGAAGGACATCGTGGAGACACACTCTAAGGTGCATTTCTTCCTCGTATGTCGGCGCTGTCAGATTGGATGTACAAATAGTGTCTGCCGAGATCTGTTCGAAGCACAGATATATGTATGAAGCAAACGAATTCGAACATATGCTCGGGGTGCAGACAGTGAACACCGCCTGTCTTTTGTATGACGTGCGAGGAGTGGCGGGGAGGTGTTCGATAGAAAGGTCTCGCCTCACGGAAGAAGAACGTCGATGTCTGCGCCTCGTTGAAGGTTATATATATATATATATATATCGTGGTAAACAATCTTTCTCAGATTGTTTACCACGTACGGTATATCGCAAAATCGAAATTCCTCAAGAGTGAAGCAGGAGGAGAAGGAAGGAAGGGGAGGAGGAGGAAAGGAGGGGAGAAAGAGGAGCAGAGGACGAGGGGAGGAACACGGGAGGAGGAAAAGAGGAGGAGGGGAGGGTATGCCCCTCTTCCTCATCCGTACTCTCTCCTCCTAGCCTCCTCCCATCCTGCTCCTTAAGATCTGCGCTCTAATTCGGTGTTACAGACAACTGTAAACATATCTAATTTTTTTTTACTATTAATTTGGCGGGGGGGGGGGGGGGGGGGGGGGGCTAGCGATGCACTGATTCACGAGTGCCTTTGTGACGAGACAGTCTGGATGACGCATGCGTGGTTGAGTGTGCCTTTTATGTTTTCCAGGTTTCTGTTTTCACTGTTATACATTTAGTTGCGAGTCAGCGCTCGTCCTGTGCTGTGTGTAGCTTCTCTTAGTCTTTGTTGTTACCCGCTGTTACACCTAGACCATGTTAAGGGTTTTTCTTGTTTTGCAAATTAGTACATGAATCAGCTGGAAACGAAACTTCAATTTGTATTGCTGAAACATGCTCATGCCTCGATTTCGAGTCGTTGAATCATGGATCGACTGGCTCCGGGAATGGGCCATTTCTATTTCTGTTTTCAGTTCTAAACAAAGGAACCGCTCGTCGGCACGGGAGATCTCCAATTAAAACTTTTATGAACATCTGCAAGCCGGAGGGAGCTGCTTTCGATCGTTCCCTGCAATGCTCTTATTTTGCGCGTCCCTGTACGGATTATATTTCATTGGTGTGGACGACACGAAACGCCAAAAATATTCTGGGTGTATCGCATCTAAAACGAAAAAAAAAAAAGGAAGAGAAATTTATTTGCTGGCAACTAAAACAATAATTGAAGTCATCACCACCGCTCCGATTTCTATCGGTGGCGCGTTCAGTGCAGCTCTTCTCAGCGTCGCTGCACTTGCGGATGCCTTAATTGCGGATGGTAGAACGAGCCGAGCCGCGGAGCAGTTTGAGGAAACGAAAGTTTGTTCCGTTGCCAAGACCAAGATGCGGCTTTGCATTGTGAAAGGCCGCGTAGTCATAGTAGTACTAGTATGCATTTGGAGAGGAAAGGGGGGGGGGGGGGGGGGGACTGCAGAAGCCTTCTGCAGCGAGAAACGACGATTTCGGCCATTTGTGCACGAGTGAGTGGACTTCATCGAAGTGGAGTTTCGTTCGCTTCAAATCTGATGACTTCGACACTCGTGCCAAGTGTGCCCCTGGATCGCGTTTTTGGCGCTCCAGTGGCTTCATCAGCCGGTAGCGTTAGCTACGCTCTGAACTAAAGTGAGGTGAAGCGAATATTCCAATCATTGTATTTTACGAGCCGAACCAACAAAGGTCATCTGCCACGCCACCGCGAACAAACTGTGGTTTCATTTCAAATTGAGTTTATCCAACGTTGGTCAAGATCCACATTAATAAAATACCCTAGTGAAACTCAACTGCATGGTGGTTCAATGTTGCTGCGATACGTACCGAGAACACCCCCAACCGTATTGTGAACTAGCGTGAAGGCTGCACAAAATAGTTCACAGAGGCGTGCACAAAATAATCGCTATAAAAATGAGAAAGTATATTTAAATTTCTTTTGATGCAAAACACATTTATCAAGCGGAATGAAGTTACGCACATCGTCAGAACCCTGGTATCCACTTGCACAATGGTAACGGAGTAAAAAAGAAAAAAAAAAGACATTATTTATTTAATGTTTTGTTACAAGACAAAATTAAAGGCAGCAGGCGCAGTCAGCTGCCGCCGCTACCGCGATCATGAACAGAAGCACGGTAGAACCTAGTGCCACTCAGTTCATAGACGTAACCATATACCATTCAGTGGTCACGTGTGGTTCATATTTGAAAGGAAAATTGTCGAGGAGAATGAGTAAGAGCCGAGCGACAGTGGAGCATGGCTTTGAAAATTTCGTGGCTGACGTCATGCCCTCCCCGTGATCGCAATGGTGCTCCCAGGGCGGCCATGATAGATCCAAGGCTGCACTGCGGGAAGCGACCGTCGCTTCTGCAGGAGCCCCGGAGGTGCGGATGGCGTGGCTGTGAGCCAGAGTGCTAGCCTGTGCGGAGCAGAGAAAACGTAGTCCGGCGACATGCCGCGCGGGTGCCGTCGTCCCGTCATTTGTTTTCTGTTTTTTTTTTCAATGCCCACGGTAGAACGTAGAAGCCGACGATAACGTCGTCTCTTCGCAAGCCGTAGCTGCGCTTCGTTGTTTGGTCCGAGGTGCCCAGATGTGCCTGTCGCGTATCACTCCGCAAGCGCCGCAGACGCGAGCAACGTGATCATCCTCCGTGTCGTCTGCTTCCAAGTCTTCGAGAACATGTTTTAAAAAAACCATCGTTCGCAATGTAAAACAACGCGATTATACTGTACCCAGCGGCTACTCATAATGTTCAGTGGTCAAGGAACCTTCCAGCCCGTTCGATTTTTGTGCAAGGTGTATATTTCGCAAACGCAAAGCGAGAAACATGCTCTGCTCAAAACTCGGCGCCTGCAAGGTAGCTTTCCCGTATGAAAATTGGATCCAGCTCTGCGCACGTAACCGCTTCTCCGCCAACACGAGGTTGGCGGCGCAAGGAAAAAGATCGCGATACTCTGGCTCTGCAAGCAGGGCCTACAGAACTGTTTATCTCAGTAGTTACCTGACCGGTGGACAGATAGCGGTGAAACTCGCGGCGGCATAAAATGGCTTCAATTTGGTTGGTTTCAGTTTCAGCGGGCTCGTGGTTCTTTTGGTGTGTTACGCCATTTTCGCTGAGCTTTGTGATATAAATGTATTCCTTGTGGTACAGAATCAGGTATAAAGTCACAGAGGTAATGGGCCACCTTGACAACTACGACGTAGTTACGAGCCTATATCCTGGATGTTCCTACGATCACCTTCACCAAATCATGTTCTTTGTTCGGCCAGGTTCGGCTGCGAAACGACTAAAACGATGCCGGGGGATGATTACGGATGCCTACGGCCATACTGGACGTACCCGCTGATACCAGTTTTCATAAAAATAAACTAATAAAGAGGCTAAAGCATGGAGGCATGGTGAAAAACAGGTTGACGGCCTGTCTAACAATGCATGCTGTACCGCAGAGAAAAGATGAACTCGCAAGTTTAGTGTGCACTGTTCAGTTTTCGAGGACACCAACGTTTTGTGAAAATTGTCGACCGAAAAATCACCCTGTAATGACGCATGGAATGCAAACATGAAGCGATATGGTTCTTATCGATTTCTTTGAGGAAATTCAGTACTCGAGAGATGTTTTCATAGTCCATAATAGGCTGAACAGGACAGTTTTTCAACTATCGACCCCACGAAAGTAGCAGCATATCAAAATGTTGATCTTAGGAAACTATTTGTTATTCGGGCATTTGTTATAACGTATTGAGAACATAAGATAAGGGGACAAACACGTCAATTGAAGTCTGGTGTCTGCCTTCCATTTAAATTGCGGAATGAAATTAAAAGGCGCAGGCAAATTCACCAACAGCAAGCTTGGCTAAAGGCAAATGCCCGGCACCAATTCACAAATTTGTGTAGACAGATCCTTATTTGTTTGAACGTATACGCTTTTTCGTTTCAGCGTCGTCGACAGTAAATCCGGCGTCACATGTTGCTTGCGTCAGGCACTCACAACCTCTCTTTGACACCTTTTTCACCCGTAGAACCTAACCCTTTGTTTCTAAATAAGTAATTGAATTGGATATCTTAAGTAAATTGAATGAATGCAGACGTTAGACCCAGCACAATGAATAGTTTCCTTAACTTCATAGACAAGCCGATCAAGGGAATGTTTATACCGCAGAAATGGTTTCCCCATATAATCAAAAGCTACTGTTTTGTATTTGTTATGAAGGCAGATCATAATACTTTCGAGAAACGTGCATCGTAACTATTTTCGTGGACTATATTTTCCTTCTAGATGATAAATGTATGATCGTAGATTCCCCTTGCGCTTACTTCTTATTGCGCCACTAACACTTAGCCACTATCACTAAAGCGAATTTGCGCTGTCATGAATAATTGGCCCCTTAACCCTCGTCTGTCATAGACACATCTACATACTCAATGTGTGCCAGTGCTATTGCTGTTTCCTTTCCTCACACGTCTCCGGTACGCCGACGTTGTAAATATAGTCATAACCGGTTATAAAATAAAACGCAGAAGTTGTGCACATAATGATGGCATGCAGTTAGGTTGTAAAATGTGTGTCACACGATACTTCACAAAGCAAGTCAAAACATCGCGGTAACGAGACGAAAAAAAAACAAAAAAAACAACACGAATACACCGTTTTTTTTAAGGTGCGGAGGGGAGAGAGGAGCGACGATCTGAAGCCACTTTATGGCGGTCTCGTCAGGTGATTCAAAGATGGCAGCGCCCATGCGACGGACGGTGAAAAGGTCTATACAGTTACGGTAGTTTGACGCTTCTCCCGGCGCCATCTATGAATACGTGAGCCAAACGCGCCGCGCCAGTCGACTCCGTCGTCTGCGTCGCCGTTGACTCTATCAAGTGTCTTTGGCTCTATTTTTTTTTTTACAGAAAGGGAGCTACGCCTTGCAATTTTACAAGGTAAACCCCACATGTGAAATGCTCCTTTGACGAAAGCTATAGGTTTGGGTTACCACGTGCAGCGCCGATTTTTACGACGCATTTTAGGTGGACCCTCAGCATTTTAAACACTCTTTTTATCACAAACTTAAGCTTAAATCACACAAAGCACCAACGAAGTTGCGAAATCCGATGACATCTAAACCGAACAAAACTGAAGCTACAAAATGTCGGCGAGTGCGCCACAGCCCTCTATCTGCACGTTAAGTGACTAGTGAGATAGAAAGGCTTCCGCGCACGAGACTAATGACTGTATGTATGTGATCAGAGGGAAATAATATTTCGCACCGTACTTAAGTTGTAAAAAATGTCGGTTTCTGCTTCTTGGGTTTCTACTGAGGGGTGTAAATTTCCAGAAATTTGTAATGCTACAAAATAAAATGTCGTTTTACAAAATTTATGACACGTCTGAAAATGTGCCTGAGAAGGAGTAATGAAAGCAGTCATCGCCGGCAGAATGCAAGCAGCGAGAGTTTTAGCTCTTTTTCTTTTTGTTACAATTCTTGCGGTATACTATATTATACTAATGTTGAACGTATAGGACAGCTCTTTAAAAGTTTGCGAATTCTTGAACAAATAGCTTTAACGCAGCGGTCTCCAAACATTTATGACTAAAGGGCCGAATTAGGTGTCTGCCGCGGCCTCGAGGGCCAGAAAAAAAACAAGTAAAAATAAAGTCTAAGGAATTCCTAAATACCTAAATATACGTACTATACCTTGAGAGGCATCTAAACACAAATAATTCAAAGTAAAGTAAAAAAAAAAAAACACCAAGGATTGGTAATAGAAAGCATATATTTAAAAAAACAAGACTTGCGAAGGAATGGCCTGTGTATATATACTATAATTCAATATTTAGCTGTATAATTATGATGTTATACAATAATTGAAGACCGGAAAAACTTCCAGGCAATAATCAAAGCGACTGTTAATGTTGGCATTTTCGCACAGGGTAGAAGTTTACAAGAACGGTGCATGCCTGATGATAGCAATATGCGATACGCATGACACAGGGCGGCACTATAAGTACAATACACACCAGAGTTAATTTTAGCGCAGTTCCGCACATAGAAAACAGGAGGCTTAGAACGGAGATGCGGGTTGTGACGGTATGCAATAAATAATCCACACACCTGCGCTATAAGAATCATCACGGATACAAAGCGTTTGGTGAGCGTCGCGACGCCGTTCCTTGAAGCTTGCTTTGTTATAAACTCCGACGCTGAGCCTAGCAAAGGCGGCGTGGCGCAGCGCACACCGATACTGATTGGTAGCAGATATCGAGTTCCAGCTGGCCGGCCAAAGAGATGTGCAAGTTTTGCGCTACTCTGCGTTCTCTCCGCTTAACGTCGGAATATAACTCAGCCTTTGCACGCGCTTATTTTTGCGCCAGGACCAGCGGGCTTACTGGAAACGGGCCGCGCGCCACCGCGCGAAACGTGACCAGCTGCGGGTCGATCGGAACATATATCCTCCTATATACTGACAAAGCCTGGCGGACCGCCACGAGAAGCGGTTGCCGAAGTGGAAAAGGTGGAGCGGCAGACATGTGAGGAGAGCCACGTGGCTGGCGCCCCGCTGCGGCGAAACGCCGAAACACACTTCTCCCGAGCGAACAAGTGAGTTTCCGGTCCTCGACGCTGCAAAAGCTGTGCGCTGACGCCCAGGTTTCCCGAGATATGTCTCTTTGGTGCTCTGTGCTACCAGATGCTCGCGCTCTAAATCTGCGACAGGGCACTCTATGGTTCCGTCGTCGAACTTCCAAGCTATGTGAGTATAGCGGAGGCTATGGTCGGAAGGCTTCTATACAGGCCGTGTTTCGAAGACCCCTGCGTTAACATTTCTTTTTCTCTTTTTTAACCCTCGCATGCTTATAGTTCGTACACCTTGTGTGCCTAGAATTATTTTGAACAGATTCCCTTGTTTCGATGCGTTTTTTCTTCACTATATTTGTTTTCTTCCTCCTTTAGTCATCTTGCTTAGGTTATGGAGCAGCGGATGACATTTTCTAGATTACCGATTTCTCCATGAGCAACTAGTACATCCGAGTTTGTCCCGTCGGTAAATAAACCTTAATGTTTCTCGCAATTACAAAAAGAAAAACGAACAAAATTCCCTCGCAAGATATATGCGGTCTGATCAACCAGTTAGGTTGCTAGATTTACTGCACGTTTCTCCTATTTATATGTGCAGAAACTCTCATTAAACATGTTACCTTAAATTTATATTTTAGCATTTTAAATCACTTCTGCTTTGAATATGTTGACTACAAACTTGAAATAATGAAACGTGTTGTACCAACAAATCTGTTTGAGACAAAGATAGAATCATAAATTGAGTTACAATAAAATGCACGTTGATTCGGCGTGTTGACATTTCATACGACTATGTCACAGGCCGCCACATGCTTTCGCAACATTAAATAGAAAGAAGAGAAACACAAACCCTACAAACGCGATGTCGCAATTCACTCTCATCACCAAGCTGCGGTACAGGAACCCAAACTAAAACTAAATCAAACGATACATTGCTAAAACTGCAATTTCTTCATTTCTGTTTGATGTTTTCAATGACCTTTTTCGTTCTCTAAGATCGAAACACACCTTTGGAGTATACGCTCGCTCATAATACTTATAAGGTTCCTTTTTTTTTTTTTTATCTTTCTCTTTGTTTTGCGTTATCAAAAAAAAAAAAATTGTTTTTAACCTATATTTATTGGGGCGCTGTATCCGCTCGCTTTTACAGTTTATCTACTTTTTAATTCCACCCTTTTTGGCTTGCTTTTTTTTTTTTCTTCTTTGGTTGTAGAGTGCGCACTTTCATCGCGTGGTTCCCGGTACGTCAATATTTGTTTTTAATTTCCCGGGGAGAGCAATTGACAGCTGTCCGGGACGCTTTTAAAACCATCGCGCACATGCGGGCTACCGAGCCGGCCCCATCTGTGTGCTCGTGGGATTAGTTCTACACAGGAGCTCACAATGGGAAGGGGGGGGGGGGGGGGGGGACGGACCCGAGCGGTGTACAGAGACGAGATTCCCTATTAATGCACTCCCCGAAGAGGTCCAGAGCGAGTATATATACACGCACCACCTTTTAAAAACCGCCGAGAGCTTTCGTCCTTTATGCAGAATTATAGTCGGGGACCGGCAAAAGACCCGTTTACACACGTGCGATTCCATAAAAGAAAAAAAAAAAAAACTCTGCCGATTTTTTTAGCTACTTATTTTAAAGGCATTATTTGAATGTGGATGCTATCTTGCCCCCACCCGCCAGATTCATTAATTAAAAAAAAGTAATATTTTTTTCGCTACTGAAACTAAAATTTGTATAGCTTTTCCCCAATTTTCATCAACGGGAAGCGAGGAGCGCGGCCGGCAATCGAGTACACTTGCACCCGGCTTTCCCCCGTCTTACAGCGAGAAAACATGGGCTTTCGTGCTATTTGAAGTTGGTAAGGAAATACATTTGCACGAGTATGACCTTGGTCTACCTGCAGAATTATGAGAATGAAAGATACTAAAGAAAATAACAAACGCCATTGGGATTTTGAGAAAACCGCTTTTTGCAGGAGTCAAAGAAAGAATAAAAACACTTAAGGAGAAGGACAGACAGCACAGTTCTTTGTAATAAAGAATAAAATAAATAAAGAATAAAAACACTTAAGGAGAAGGACAGACAGCACAGAACTGTGCTGTCTGTCCTTCTCCTTAAGTGTTTTTATTCTTTCTTTGACTCCCGTATTTTCACCAACACGCTCTTTCATCTTTGTCGCTTTTTGCAACCCGGTACGCTCAAGCAGCGGCTCGCTTGTTTCGTGAAATCGCAAGCGTAAATAGGTTTTCCTTCTATCAGAAGCAAGCACTAGACCGATCTCACCAAACATTCGGCGTATGCGTGACGCCGCCGTAACTTTAGTTCACAGGAGCAAAAACGGCACTGCACGAGAGGGCTCGTGCTGTAGCGTGCTCCACTCGCGTAGAGCTCCGGCGAGGTTGTCGCACGAGCAGAACGACTAGAGTTCCCTCGATGCATTGCGGCAGCGGTGGCGTAGTGAAACTGCCTGGTGAGATCGGTCTATTACGCTGGCAAAGAAAAGTCGAAAAGTCATGCAACACATTTATCGTTTTGACAAACTACTCATGCACCACGGAGAATGGTTGGAATATGGGTGCATGTGCCCCCGATGGCTCGTCTTATACCATAGCCTCCTCTATACTCACAAAACCCGGCAGTTCGACGAAGAAGCCATAGAAGGCTCGGTCCCAGATTTGGAGCGGGAGGATCTGGTAGCACGGAGCATTTCTCGGGGAGCCTGTAGTCAGCGCACAGCTTTTGCAGCGGCGAGGTCCCGAAACATGGTTTCCAAACCCGACGAGAAAAGAAGCGGTAGCCCGAGGATCGCGAGGAGCACGAGCGGATATTCTATCGCTCGGGACAAATATGTTTCGGCGTCTCGCCGCAGCAGGGCGCCCGTTACATGCCTCCCCTGCCCTCCAGCCCAAGTCTCGTACCAAGACACCCGGTGGATTGGGGCCAGGCGCCAGACAACGGGCTGCAGCTAGACGAGGCACATTCACACGAACAATTTCTGGCAGAAGCCCTCGGTTTTCGAGTTGGGGACACAGGCAGGGATGCTGTGTGCTGGCCCAGTGCGGACTTAAATCGCGCTGCAGTGGCACTGCAGCCCAGCTGGAAGTGCAGCGACGCAGTCGAGAGGACTAAAAGGAGGCTGGAGGACTGGTGGCGAAGAATGCAACAGTAGTGCAATTTTTTTCTCTCCGTTTTTATTCGGCTAGGTCTGATTTCTATTCAAACCGCCCGCTTCAAAGGGAACAGCCATAAAATTATCATCATCATCATCCCTCTCATCCGTTTTGTGCCGCACTAACTTTTTAGTTTCGGCGGCCGCGTCTCGTGGCGATCTGCCAGGCTTTGTCGGTATATACGAGGCTATGCTTATACCTAGGGTTCCGCGTTTTCGGTTTTTATTTTTTCGAAATTCGGCGTACTTTTTTCGGTGTTTATTTTAAAATTCAATTTCCGTTTTTTTTCGGCTTATATTTATTCCCAAAACAGTTTACCGGTTTCTTTCGGTGAATATGAAAGAAGCATAATCGGCCATTGTAGCTGTGATATTTGCTATCACTCAAAGAATAACGACACATACATACGTAGTCCTCGCTACAACTTCCGTAAGGACACACCTCAAAATCCCGGAATTCACGGGCATAATCTTCAGTGCGCTTATTTTTCCTTCCCACTCTGACGACGTGACCGTCTGAGGTGATGACTGCACAAAACCCAGCGGAATGTCAAAAAAAAAAAAAAAAAAAATCCATCGTGTTTATGTTTTTAAGAACGGGGAGGTTTGAGAGAGCGTGTTAAGAAAGGTATTGACGGCTTTCCTCGATGTCCTTTGAAGAGCATGAAGCGAAAAACCTGATACTAGCCCACATCCGAACTTTATTTTTTTTCGGGACCGGAAATTTGACACACTAAGCCCGATCACAGAAAAGACACAGATGTCCCGCGAAGGCCAATCCAAGACCACTTTGGTTGCATGTTGAACCTTGGAAGAGGGCAATCACGAAGACGTCACATAATTTCGAACCTCGCAAAGCTCTCTCTCTCTCTCTCTCCCTCCGCCAACCACTTCAGCGCGTCCCTAAAAAACTGAACTTTTTCGGTTAAAATCGAATTCTAGAAAACGGATTAGACGTACTTTTATCGGTTTTTATCGGTTTAAACCGAAAACGCCGAACCTACAAACTGACCTTTTTCGGTTAAAACCGAATTTCCGAAAATGAATTCGGCGTACTTTTATCGGTGTTTATCGGTTTAAACCGAAAACTCCGAACCCTACAAGTTATACCTAAAGGAACGTGCAGTATGTTTTAGAATTTCCTTAGCAGAGTTTATGTTTCAGATGGCAGCACATGGAACTATTATCGTAGCTGGCATTTACGCCTTGGTGATTTAGTAATTTAGCAAAATATGTAGAGACCATTCAAGAAAAGGGCGTCTGGTCGGTGCCATTTTCAGCATTCGTGCGTGTCAACGTTACTGGAGCAAGCTCAGTGGCCCAGGTGGCGGTCACGAGAACTAGCGGCGCTGCAGTCGGATCTTTAATCTTATACTTCCCCGTTTCGCGCGTCGTCTGCTATACTCTGCTTCACCTTATGATGTACCGCAGGAAAGGCTACAAGCGCGAGCTCCTTGCTCTGAGGCACATCTCGGCGGCACAAGCTCTCGTGACCTAAGAGCACCTGCCAACCCTATGAGCTCGCGCTTGCAGCCTTCGCTGCGGTACAACATAAGGTGAAAGGGGTATTCACACGAGGGAGAAATCCCGGGGATTTCTCCCCGGCACGCGCATCTTGCGACGAAAACGACAGGCTTTCCGATGTGCAAAAGCCTCGCGTTTTCATCTCGTGATGCGCGCGTGTCGGGGAGAAATCCCCGGGATTTCTCCCCCGTGTGAATACCCCTTTAAGAGCTTGGCGTTTTGCGCCCCACAAAACAATAGGCTGACGATCCGCTTTTCCGACCTACAAAGGGCAATGAAACCTTGACCATTTGTTCACGCCCTTCCCTTTGGCTATGTCATGAATAACCCGATTTTTTTTTCTTATGTTTCGACCGCCCGCACCATGTTTTCTTAATGTCGAATTCCAACACACCCAAGCATGGCTATAAAAAATAAAAATTGGTTTATCCGAGTGCTGAGTCTGGTTTAGTTCTTTTTACCTTAACACAGCCTCGCGAATAAGTGCGGCTTTATGGTATATTGCAGCCGTGTTTGTGGGCACATACTCTGCAAGTGAATAAACACTGTAGGCGCCGTAAGCTTTTATAACTTTGTGTTGCATGACTTCGGCATTGATATAATCAAGAAGTAGTTGCCTCGACTAGCTCCTATGCTCTCCCGGGCCCAATATCACACAGGCAGGCGATGAACAAAACACGCACTTTTTAGTATGACAAAAGTGAGACGTGTGTTTATTTCTCAAATATTTACATACTTTCCATGCCTTGTAGAAACTCTACGCTGCACAGCACGCGAAAAGGTAAAGAAACTCCAAAGCAACCTTACTTTTTCTTTTTTTCGCTCACTCCTGACTTATACAGCGAGTTCCATTTTACGATTTTTCCTTTTTGCAAAAGAAGCACATTCTCATCAGAATGTAGAACTTCACCACCCCGGCTGTCACCTCCTGACGATGAGTGGCACACCCTAAATGAGACAGGGGTGATACTTCCAGCTTCCCTAACACATGCCAGAAAAGGTCGCCAAAAAGGGAGCTAATGTCGAGTGCATGTTCAACAGTTTTTTCTATCTCTTTCACCACGCAGAAAAGCCTGCGCGAATGGTGGCGTAAGCAATATTCTTTAAAAGACCTTAACGTTGTCAGATGACTCTCGGCTGACATGTGTGCAAGGTCTTCAGGAGAGGCTGTAAGAGACTGCAGGCATTCCCTACATTGAATAGCTTTCTCCATCTTCTTATGAGCATATCCACAGAGGTAATAAATAAGCATGTCCTGAACGTCTAGTTTCTGATAATCATTGTGTTTTTCATAGGGCAAGCTAACGTGCTGGAGCATCTCAGGCAGCTTTGACCCAACGGCCGATTTTGTTTCAGCTAGAGCCTTAGCTTTGTCACCCAAGCTCTCCTGAAACAAAACAAGAACTGAGCCGCAGGTGCCAGGGAAGTTGCCTTTGATTACAGCTCTAATCGGTGTGTACAAAGGCAAAAGTCTAGATTTGGCTGAACTGTGTGATGGTTGGATGGTCTTCATCCCCTTTGAAGGAGCGGACAAGGCCAAAGAACCTCTGTAAGAAAAAAGATTAAAAAATATGTATGGTAAAGTACAAAGCAATTGTGTGGGCACACGTCGCTTTTCTTTTCTTTTTCAGTTTCCTTTTTTTTCCTATTTAACTTCCATGTGTATAATAGCAAAGAAAGATGACGAAGATGAAGTGTGATACACCACAGAGTTGAGAGTCAGCGTAGTGGGAAAGTTCTTTCTTTAAGTGTTTGAAATTTATTTTTGTGTGCATCTGTTTCCTTGCGCAGTGAAGTGTTAGTATGAATCACCAACTCGCCCAAGCTCAAGTATTGCTATTCACACTTGGCGGCCTAGACAATCCGGAAGTACGACTCGACTGCAGCGCTTTTGGTTTTCGTGACCGCCACTGAGCCCACCTCGCAGGTGGAGCTGTGAAACTGAGCTTGCTCCAGTAACGTTGGTGCGTGTGGCGCGTACTTTGCTCGCCTTCCGAAGTGACGAACATGCCGGTGCTGGGCTGTGACCTAACATATGTAGACTCTGATGCATATACACACTTAAATGTAGAGAATGGAATGAAGCGCATTCGTGTAGGCCAGACGACAGGTTCCTGTTCATGAAGATCGTGCTAAAATGAAAACTAAAAGAACTTTGCAACCATCAAGCCAAACAGCAAGGTTCAATGCAATGAAAGGTGTATAAATTACACAAATGCACTATTCGCCTTCAAAAAAAGAATATTTGCTTGAATATGCAGTGGTGAGTACGCACAGAATTGCATAACACAATTTTTTAATTCAAAATAAGTTAACAAAATTCGGTATCCATATTTTTTTAGTTTTTGTTCACTGTCGAAGTAAAATGCAACGTGTTCAAACACTAATCCACGAGTGCACATGGGGAAGGGGGTAATTCAATGTCAGATTTTTTTTTAAGGCATCATTTGGTTTGGTGCAGCTTACATCAGCGGTAAGTTGACACGCTTCCCCTCAACGACATTACTGTTGTCATAGTTTTAAAAGGCTTGCAACCCTAATAATATTTTTCTGCAATAGAATAAGATAAAAAATAAAAGACGTTTACAAATTTCTGTAACGCGAAAGTAGAGCGCAGCTTTTGGGGAGGAGGAGTGGAGGATACAGAATAGAGGGTGTGTTTTCCTCCTCCTCCGTACCCTCTACTCCTCCCCTCTTCCTTCTCCGCTCCTGTTCCTGCTTTCTTCTTCCTCTTCCCCTCCTCTTTACCCTCCCTCCTCATTTTCCGTACCCCTTTTCCCCTGCGTACCCTCCCCATCCTCCTCTTCCGCAGCCTCCCATCCTCCTCCTCCATACCCATTCCTCCTCCCCCAGTTTCCCCGCTAAACTTTGCTGAAAAATTGACGCCACGTGACCTCAACACCAATTCGGGAAATGACATTACATGACTTGGTGTCCCGTCACCTATGAACAAATTGTTTCTCCGCTAGATTTATCGGGAAAATCGAGGTCACGTGACCCGAACAGCGATTCAATTTAGCGGGAAATTGAATTAGTGTTGAGGTCACGTGACCTCAACTTTTCCGCTAAATTTAGCGCGGTTACGCCGACGCCGACGCCGCGAAACACAGAAACGGGCGCCTAAGAGCTGCGATCTAAAACGTTTTCACCACATCTTCTGACAGAGAAAATTGTAAGCCAACCATTTGACGAACAAACCAGGCAGCGCGTCTCTACCGTAAATTAATGGAGCTCAACACCTGCTCCCTAAACCTCTGCAATACCTGACACGAATAGCACCGTGTCAAAGTCATGTCGAAATTCAGACATGAACTTCGTTTAGACGTTTCCCTTCTCGTTTTCAACTGACCAGCCGCGTGATTTTAATTCCGAGAGTAGCCCAAGCTAAATTCAACGTCTCAACAACGACAACAAAAAAAATAGTTATGACACTAAAAATCACTGCAGAATTGTCAACAGCAAATGTGACTGCGCCAAATTTCGACTACAGGCTGGAATGTGCCCTATTTTTCTCAATATTATTAGCGCTCCCCATCGGTCGGAGGTCGCAGTGGTCACAGCCGGCTTAAATCTGCGATTGTCACTCTTGCAGCTGTTCCAACTGCAGAAGAATAGTAAACTCTTAGCACGCGGCTGTAAAGTACCCCGAGCATAAGCGAGAATGTTTCATGTGACACTAGTTCTCTCGGCATACAGCTCGCGCAAATTCACCTTGACCACGGTGACCTTGATATGGCTGGCCTGCACTGCTATCGGGGAGCGTTTTTTTTTTTTTTCTCCCATGAAAACAAGGGTAAAAAATAAAATTTTCTCGGCACTGTTGCTACAATCTACTGCGAAGCACAGATTGCTGACCAGGGCCCGTTTGCTCGAAGCGCTAACCGCGGCTAAAGTTAGCCGCAGTACCTAGGAGGGAGATGTTGAGATCACGTGACTGGCTCGGTAGGGATGCGGGGAAACATGGCGGTGCCCCAGTGAGTGAGCGCCGCTCGCTTTGGAACCAATATGTCGTTGTAGCTGCAATATCGGGCTCGTTAGTCAGCAATGAACGGTGCAGGAGGCTTTGGCCTTGCCTTACCTCACTTAAACTGCAAAGCATGGGCAATGACATTGCCGCATTTTTTAGATAGTCTTTCGATTCTGGGCATTCCTAAGCCTAAATGAACGCGATAATTGTCGGCATGGCAACGTCTTTGGAAAGCGGATTGTTGATAGCACACAAAAGCAGACAGCGTCCCGACAGACTTTTTTCTAAATTATCCAAGCATCGCGAGGAGAACGCTGGAAGTGTTATTCTACGGTCCTCGAACGCTGGCCTTCCTCTTATAAAAGGTTTGAAATAAAGAATCATAATAAGGCTTTCACGAACGCGCGTGCAAGGCAAAATTTGTTTTATACTTTTTGCTTTAGAACGGTTACTACTGCAGACGCCAGCACGTGCGACGCGTGCAACTACAGTCGTAGCATGCACCCCGGTGCTTGGATAATTCAGAAAAAAGGTCTGTTGGGACGTTGTCTGCTTTTGTGTGTTATCAACAATCCGCTTTCCAAAGACGTTGCTATGCCGACAATTATCGCGTTAATTTAGGCCTAGGAGTGCCCAGAATCGAAACACTATCTAAAAATTGCGTCGATGTCATTGCCCATGCTTTGCGGTTTAAGCGAGGTAAGGCAAAGCGAAAACCTCCTGCACCATTCGTTGCTGACTAACGCGCCCGATATTGCAACCACAACGACATATTAGTTCCAAAGCGAGCAGTGCTCACTCATTGGGGCACCGCCATGTTTCCCCGCATCCCTACCGAGCCCAGTCACGTGATCTCAAAATCCCTCTCCTAGGTACTGCGGCTAACTTTAGCCGCGGTTAGTGCTTCGAGCAAACGGGCCCAGGAAGTTTTAACACTGATGCTGCGAAAGAATTATCTCGATCGCTGGCGATCCAAAAAGCCGCTTCGCGGCTGCCCGGGTCGCTCGTGTGCCTTCTTTCCGGCCAAGTACATGGGTAGGGAAATGTAGGTACTTTTTATTGTTGGCCGTAAAGTGTCGCCTTCTGGAACCCTCGCGGCCGGCGTAATTTGAAGATTCAATAACTTCACGGAAGCAGTGTAATTTTTAATAAATATTTCGGCTGTCAGTTGTGAAAGGGTTATTGATACGGTCTGCCAATTTCCAACTATGTCGAAGACCATAAAAAAAATATATCGGCGTTTGCTTACGACCGAATACATAATTGTTATCTTTTACGACGAGAGACATGTTTTGAGTCGGCTTTAAGTTTGTGCATAGTGTTAGAAGTATTTATCATTTCTAATATTTCCTGGTTGGTGTTTAACAGCAGTGAAATTTGATTAGCTGTATTTTGCGAACCATGGTGAAAGGTCTTCATTAGTGGTATTGCGTGTGGCGTCTATTTTTCTTCTAACTGCCTGTCTTTCTTTTAACTGGACGCTCTTCTTTTCATCCCCCCCCCCTCACGTAACTGCAACTGATTCAGCTTGCCTCACCCAACGACACGCTTTTACTTAACACAAACCATGAACCAAGGTGGTCGCCCTAAAAAATACACGCCTCCGCTTCCCCCCCCCCCCCCCCCCCCCCCCCCCCCCACACACACACACACACAAAAAAAAAAAAAGCAGCTCGAACACGGATGCAATTACAGAGCCACTTTCGGGAAGCTCCTTAGCTCTCCTCCTCACGCCTGCATGTACTCATCTCCCTCCTCAAAACTCCTCAAAACTCCGGGTAGACAACTCCGACACACAGTCTCGATACCCCGAGCGTATACTTTATACACGTCGAGACGCATCTCCAGTGTGTCGTAAAGATTTCGCTGCCCCCTCGCCTTTCCCACTCCAGCGTCTCATATCCGGGGTCCTGAATATCTCCAGGGGGACCTATAGAATGCCTTCGTCGTCGCCGCTGTCCGTGCTCACAACGTATCCGCGACTGCACAGCTCATTAGCGACGGGCGAACGCGAGCGGGCGTGCATTATTAGCTGTTTCGGCTCATCTCGCCTCCTCCTCCGTGGAACGCCCTCCCCCGAAATTGTGGCCTCCTCTCCCTTTTTTTCATCGACCGAACAAATTTCCACCGCCTTGTACACCTCGGCGAAGCGGTGTGTTCGACTGGAATTTCCGTCAGGGCTGGTTCCAACATTTGCGTTTGACTGTGCCGAGCGTTTTGTGGCCCCGTATGTATCTGCTGGCACGCTGGCGCCATGGTTAAACCTTGAACGCTTCGAACCTATGCATGAATATGGACGATTGCAAGGGAGGGGGGGCGACTGGCCGCCGCCATGTTTCTGCTCGTGCGCACAAGCCCTCGTTCAATACACCTTTCTCTAAATTACTCATGCATCAAAGAGAATGTTGGGAGCGTAGGTACACGCGCTGCACGTGCTCGTTTTCCCTATAGAAAGGATTCGAAGTAAAAACGTTCCGAGGATACGCACTTCTTATGAGTTGTGAATGCGAAAGCATAACTGTAGTTCTTCCGCTCCTTTAGTTTGTCTGCTGTGTACTGGAGTGGACGGCCACGTGTTGCTACTTCCGAGGTTGCGGCCGGCGGCCGAGCGCGCGCTCTTGTGAAGCGGCCGCGGCCGCAGCTCCCCCCCCCCCCCCCCTTCAATAACGCCTACCACAAGAGCTGCGACCGGGCACGCGCTCTCGTGAAGCGGCCGCCAATGGGCGCGTTCAGCAGCGGCCCCGGAGCCAAGGAGTCACCGACTCCTTTCACTGGACGTCCAAAAGTCAATTCCGGTGCACGTGACTCCGGGGCTTCGGAGTCAAGCTCCGAAACACCGAGTCCGGAAACGGTGCACGTAGAGTCAAAGGAGCTAAAGATGACGTCATTGCCTGGCTGGTGACGATTTCCGGCGAGAAAATCCAAACAGCTCTGACTCGAGTCACTCCGTTCGGAGGCAAGGGAGGCGCTACTGAACGCACCCAATGGCTATCTAGCAGCTTCTCATGAACCAACGCGATGCTGTGCGCAGCGCAAGTTCGTCTGCTTCTTGCGCAGGGGTTTCGATGATGTCAGAACGTCCAGCACTTATTGGCTGATTAAACAAGAATTAAAGACGTTTACGATTCCCTGTAATGCCGAATTTGAGCGCAGCTCTTGAGGGGGAGGGGGAGAGGGTACGGAAGAGGAGACATACTTTCGTTGTGACCCTCACGAGTGACCGTGACGTCACGCGTGACGTCATTATGGAAAGGTCCTATGATTCTACGCGCGGGTCCCGAGTGACCCGCGCGTTGCATCATGGGACGTTTCCCATAATGTAACGCGCGGAACCCTCGTGACGTCAAGTGTGACGTCATTATGCGAAGTCCCATAATGCAACGCGCGAGTCACGAGTGAGATCCGCGCGTTGCATCATGGGACGTTTCTCATAATGCATAGCGCGGAAACCACGTGACGTCACTCGTGACTCGTAACGTCACTCGTGATGTCACGTGGGACGTCATTATGGGAAACGTCCCATAATGCAACGCGCGGGACCCTTTTGGCGTCACTCGTGGCGTCACGTGTGATGTCATTATAGGAAACGTCCCATAATGCAACGTGCGGGTCACGAGTGAGACCCGCGCGTTGCATCATGGTACGTTCCCATAATGCAACCTGAGGACAGGGCTATAAAATCATGAGAAATAAGCGCCGAAGGAACACGGACCAAGAGTAGAATAGCAACGACGTGTTCCTTCGGCGTTTATTTCCCATGATGTACCAACTGGCCCATCTAAGCATTTTATTGCTGGAGAAGCAGCGTTAGATTTGTTCACTCAGCATTCTGGGGGGCTAAGGTTTACCTATAAACTACAACAGCGGTTCTCAAATGGGGGTCGCGGACCCTTTCGGGTCCGCGATAGCATTTTAGGGGTCCGCGAAGCCCTGTCTCATCAGTTAAGCCTGGCAATATAAGTTGTCTTTTTTTTTTTCACATTGAGAAAAAAGGTTCCAATTTTCGGGTGGGTGCTCTCGTGTGTATGTCAATGAGATCAGTCTACTCCATTCTAGCAATTCGTTATGTTCCTTTATTAAATACTCATTATGATTAACCAGGGATGGGCAAAATACATGCAAATTTGTATCGAAATACAAATACAAAATACTTCTTCAATATGTATTTAACTACAAATCTAATTACATTTCCAAAAAAGCATTTAAGTACAAGATAAAATTACAACCAAATGTATTTGGTCTCCTCCAAATACTTTTCCAAATACATTCCTCGAAATTTGCGTCAGCGACTTCAGGGCACCTGCAACGGGTTTCTGGGTATCTCATTTTATTTTGCATCGCACACTCGGGAGTTAGTGTGCGAGGCTCTAGTAACGTAATAGAAATATAATCACAAAAATATCTACTCAGCTTGCACGTAATAGGCGAAAAAGTACAAAGCTTCAAGCAGCTTTTTTTGTCGATTACATTTTGGTATAGACCAACAAAGAACCGAGACGACCAACACGCGCAGCACTAGCCAGAGATTTTTTTATCGTTGCAACTCGCACCAGTTACGAAAATCTGGACGACCCGCGCATTTAGAATGTTCCAGGCAAAAATATCGATGGAAATCAGGCTGGAAAGCATCACAAGTTGTCACAGGCACTTATTTAGCCAGTCTGCCTGTGAACGTCAATTTCGTCACTATTCTTTCCCTGGACTAGCACCGTAATCACAAAGTCACTAAACGCTTGTGCTTGATTGAGCGACACTGCATTCGGTGCAGAACGTAGTTTTCTTCCTGCTCTGGACAGTGACAACAAATTTGAGGGATGTATTTTCGCCCACAAAATTGTATTTCAATACAATTGTATTTGAAATACCCACGTTTTAGTATTTAAATACACACGTCAAATACATTATCCAATCTGTAATTAAATACAAATACAAAATACACAAAGTATTTGAAATACGTATTTCAAATATTTGCATTTGAAATACTGCCCATCATTGTGATTAACCTTTACCTTTCTATTCTCCTCACCCCGGACGGGGTGCTGCATCATCTCCGCCTATGTACACATCGCGACACTGTTAGCACGAACACGAGATCGGCGCATTTTCGCATTTTACTTCTAAATAGTATTAGCGAGCAGGATACTTTATTACTTACATTATAGAACTAAATGAGCTCTTTCCGTAGCAATGCTAACTTTAATGACATCCCTTGTTTTCAAAGAGAAAAACTGGAAAAACCGGCGATCGCTTGTTCGCGCTAACAGTGTCGCACTCTGTACAAGGCGGAGACATCAATTCCGCGAAACATCAATAGTTGAGAACCACAGAACTACAGGATGGGGCACACCTCCCATTTTTAGACCTTAGAGTAGAGTTTCAAAAATATCACGTGTGTTGGCTTTACCAACCACGCTCTAAGAAGGGACTACTCCCTTATGATTCTGCCCACTCAAAACTCGTAGCAAGGAGCATTGTGTCCTCTTGCCTCCAGACCACTTTGGAAAGGTCCTGCTTCCATTCATTGTGTCACTAAGTTTAAGGATGCAAGTACAGCGGCTGACAGATGCTGGCTTCTCAACGTCAGTTATTTTAGCAGTGGCGCAGACGTAGTTTAAAAAAAAAATTAAGGAGGGTCAAGTTAGACAAAAAAGTGAAAGCCGTTTACAACTCCCTGTAACGCCGAATTAGAGCGCAGCTCTTGAGGAGGAGGAGGGAAGGGTACTGGGGGGAGGGAAGTGACCTTGAGGGGTCACGTGACCTTGAGGGGTCACGTGACGATGCCGATGATGTCATTAGTGACGTCACTGATGACGTCATCAGTGACGTTGACGATGCGGACTCCGATGACGTCATCAGCGATGATGACGATGACGATATCGGTGACGTCATCAGTGACGTCACAGATGACGTCATCTGTGATGATGACAATGACGATGCGGATGCCGTTGACGTCATCAGTGACGTCACTGGTGACGTCATCAGTGATGATGACGATGACGATGCGGATGCCGCTTAGGTCATCAGTGACGTCACTGATGACGTCATCAGTGATGATGACGAAGACGATGCGGATGCCGGTGACGTCATATGGGAGGTCAGCTGACCTCGGCGGGGGGGGTCACGTGATCCTGGGGGTGGTCACGTGACCTCAGGGGGGTCACGTGATATCGGGGGGTCACGTGACCTCAGGGGGGTCACGTGACTTTGGGGGTCACGTGCACTCAGGGGGTCACGTGACCTCAGGGGGGTCACGTGACCTCGGGGGTGTCACGTGATTTGGGAGGGTCACGTGACTTGGGGGTCACGTGACCCTGGGGAGGGGTCACGTGACCTTGGGGTGACCTTGGGGGCCGCGTGACCTTGGGGTGACCTTGGGGGTCATGTGACCTTGGGGTGACCTTGGTTACGCCGACGGCGACGGCGACGGTGACGCCGCTCAAGCCGGGAACGGGCCCTAAGAGCTGCGCTCTAAAAAGATCTGCTCATTCCGGTCGATCGCTGGGGGTCACCTTTCTCTGCATTGTGCTGCTTGTAAATACCAGCCCAAATTCAACAACATCACCATCATCGGGTGGGGCACAGACAAAACCACCAGAGAATTATTGGAAGCGTAGGCTGTAACGAAAGAGGGGCAAGACGCATGTTTCAGCCGAACATTGGTTTTTTCTTCACAAAAAATAAATTGCTTATCTTGACACGTGCTGAAGCGATAGTGCGGTTTACTTCGTTAGTGTTTTTTTTCAATAAATGTTTAGGTGAGTCCAGCGCTTGTGTTTTTCGCATCTTCCCTTAGCCCTTGTCTATTTTTGCGCGCTGTTTATTTCCGTTTTCATAATGCAACGCGCGGGAACCTCGTGACGTCATTATGGGAACGTCCCACAATACAACGCGTGGGTCACGAGTTAGACCCGCGCGTTGCATTATGGGACGTTTCCCATGATTCACGGCGTGGTTACGCCGACGGCGACGCCGCTAAAACCTGAAATGGGCGCCTAAGAGCTGGGCTCTAAAATAGTGGGTAGACTTTAAAGCATCTAGCATTGATGTCTACCCACTATCCTTTATATCAAAGCCAATCAGAGCTCGACGTCATTCTGACGTCACTGCAACTCCTGCGGAAGAGGCAGATGACTTGCTCTCCGCATAGCACGCGGCGACGCCAAGACGGACGCCGAAAAGCTCGACTCTCAGCAAGTTTCGGCGTCTTTGCCGTTTGAGGCCGGTCGGGAATCAACAAATGATGACGTGCATACGCAGGTCTATTGTCTTTTTTGTATGTACCGGGCGTGTCTTGCTGCTTGAGTTGAAGCTCTGGGAGCAAACGCGCATCTCGTATTCTGGGTAAGTCTCTCGCGCACTGCACCCAGCAAATGTTGCACCCCTCAAATGGGCTTGGTGCTATTTGCCTAATTGGCAGCCATTAGCTCTCTCGTTCCAGTAAATCATGCACGATGATGATGATGATGATTGCTGATGAGTTAAACGCAGCGCTTAGTCTTCATCCAGTAGGGTTTTTTTTTTACGGCATAAAATGTACGCACCGTGAGTTAATGTCTCGGATTTATATGATTTCCGAACCGGTATTGAAAAAGTATCCAAGCTGTCGGAGCCACTTGAGCACTACATACATAGGGTCGAAGCCACGCCACACTTACAGAAAGTTATATATTTTGTTACGGACGGAAGCAAATTAGACCAATAGAATGTCGGAATAGATGCCGTGTGCACAGTAAACACGATCGCTGCTTGGTGCGTTATTTTGCAGTACAAAGTTTTCTGACGTCTCCCAAAACACATGGTTTTCACTGACGTGACATTAGCTACCATTGAGGTGGCCTTGGCGCTGAGCGTGTACCTGTTACTGGGTACAGTTCACCCCACCGAATTTGTTTCTCTCGGCAAGAAGAAATATGAGCACCAGGATGGTGTCATGGTTCCACTCTGTTCACCTTTAAAGGGACTCTGACACTTACGAAATTATTATTTTTTTTTTATTTTTTTGCAAGAGGATTTATAATGGTGTCGGAAGGTAACCCAAAAAATATTTCGCTACAGCGTCACCTATAGACCTTTTCATTTTAGTGGTTGCCTCACCGGCGGATAGAGGGCGCTGACGCTCTCGGCGCCATTGGGTTCCTTCAATTTGGTTGGTTTCGGTTTCAACGTGAACGTGGCTATGTTGCTGTTTTACGTTATTTCTGCTTAATTTTGTGATACGGTTATTTTTCTTGTAGCGCACAACCAATAAAACTGTGGTATTGAGCCACTTTGAAAATTACAAGGTGTATTTTAGCCTAAATTGGGGACTTCTTTTACCAACTCCTTTTATATATCTGAGCATTCCACGATTGCGAGATAAGATGAACTTTTCAGAATTTTTAAACAGAACAAAGCATGATGAGAAGTGCATGTAAAAATAAATCGTAGACGAAAAAAAAATTCTAAAAAGTGCATCTTATCTCGCAATCGGGGAATGCTCGAAGGGACTAAGAAGAGGAGGTAGAGCAAGAAGTATTAAATAGTTGATAGTTGATATGCCCTGTCCTGTCTGTGTGCAAGTGTTTAGCGTTCAAGCTGTTTCTCATAGAGATGTACTAACTAGCTCAACTGAAACCGGTGATTAGCAATGTGCTGAATCGGACAGAACAGATGAACTCTCTAGTTTAGTAGTCACTGTTTGGTTTTCGTGGGCACCCAACCTTTAGTGAACTTCGCAGACTAAAAACGTATCGTGTAATGACGCAGATAATTGATATAAATAAAAAGTATTGTGTTGGCCTCTTTTTTTTTTCAATTCAGTATTTGAGCATGTTTTGACAGGACGAGTCGGAAATTTCTTAGATTATCAACCCTGCTAAAGTACTCATAAGCATCATTTCACGATAGTGGCTCTAGGAACGAAATTATTTTTATATGAACATTTGCTTACTCAAGATATGATACCCTATAAGTGACAGGCCCGTCAAATTAAATCTGGCATTTGTCTACCGCAAAATTGGCCAAGTATAATCAAAGGGCGCAGAAGGAGAAATAGCTCGGAAAGTTTGACTGAATTCTAGCGCTAGGCACCACTTCGCGGACCTGTGTGAACAAATATTTGTTCGTTTGAACAGATTTTCTTTGCAAATTTCGGAGTCGCCAGCTACCAAAGGTAAACCTTTATTTGCCACCGACAATCCTGGATTCGAAAAATTGTTATGCAGGCGGCTTTTTTCTTCTTTTTGGCGTTAAATGTTGCGGACTTCAGGTACTGAAAAAATTTAAAACAACGTACTACGCAAAAAAGAAAAAAAGCGTCGTCCTTATCGCGCATACGCCAAACCCAAACCGCGTTATGGATTTCCAAATAGAAACGACGTTATTTCTTTGTGCACGCTATTCTAAAACTCGCTACTGTTAAGTTGTTTGTGGCAGTTTCTTACGCGGGAAGTCCCACCCTTTGTGTTAATTAAATTAAGTGGATGGCACTGATTATCTAAATATAATCAATAAATCACTTAAATGACTGTCGAAATAGGAGCCAGCACGGTATACAATTTCTTAAACTTCAAAAGTAAACCGACCAACCGAATGTTTACGTCGCAAAAAAAAAAAAAAAAAATTAGAACCTCGTATATTGTAGGTGTGATATCATGAACAAACAAATGGCCTGATGTTGAAGTACCATTACTTCTAGCCTCACATAAAATGCAAGTTAGACGTTCGTTGCCTATCTCCTCCGCGAGTTTCCTCACATTATCAAAAGAAACTCTTTTCGATATATTATGAATAGAAAGCACTATACTTTCAGGAAATACAGATAGACTCCTTTCGCTGGCTATTCTTGACGCCTTCAGATCCTAAATGCGCTGTACGAATATACGCGCCACTTAGAATGTTCTGCTAATATTACTAAAGAAACCTCAGTTGTCATAAGGACCTTTGAACCCTCTTGATGTCTTAGTGGTCGAGCAGACGTATCGGACTACAGTTTCCGAAGTAAGGCAAGAAAGCGCGGTTAAACGCGACGAAAAACACGAATACAACGCATCCGCCAAGGCGCGGAGGGGAGGGCGAGCAGCAAGTTGAAGCAACCTCATGGCTGCCGCGTCACGTGATTCCAAGATGGCAGCGCCCATGCGGAGGAGGATGAAATGGTCTATACTTTTAATGAAGTAAAAAAAAAAACGGAACTGCTTGAAACCGAAACCGAAACTGGACTGATGACGAAGAAGCAACATAGATAAGGAGCGATTTGGCGAAAATCAAGTGGCTGTGCAACTTTTTGTTTTAATCAACGTATTTGCAGTTTCTTAGAAGCCACAAAAATGAGTATCATATTTCTTTTTTTATTTTTAATATTGTGTGTGTGCCTTCGATGATCCACGACTTTGCTTATATTTGGTGGTTGTGTCTAAATCATAGAAAACGGCACGTGACCACGGAGAAGAGAGTGAGCGCGACTGAAACCGGCCAGATATTGATCGGCGGTTTTCGGGGCAGAAAGAAAGTGAATTTTGAGCCGCGAATTGTTTTTCTGGGTAGTTGGGCTCTCATATGTCATGTATAAAATAAAAACCTTAGCGAGCAGAAATACCTTGCCAGTGTCCCTTTAAGCTGAGACTACAGCCGAAGCTACCAGCGCGATCTAGCCTGGGGTCCTGGCTTTGAGATGTGCATTTTTAACGCGAGTGCTCGTTTTACGTAGAACAGTTCAAAGCAACGACTACAAGCTCTCGTGCTTGCGACAATGGCTTCAGTTTCAGCCTAAGGCCCGTTCACACACTAGCAACCAAGTACGACTGAGAGGCGAGACCTGTTGAAACCTCTTAAAATTTCTTAGGACGAGAGAACACACTGGCACGCTGGCGCCCTCTATGCTGTGACCCTGGAACTGCATTGTACAAGAGCGAAGGTTTTGCGGGATTTCCAAAGTCAAATGTGCTTAATACCTATAAGAAAGGCTAGTTCGTAACGTTGACAAAAGTTTTTCGAGCCAAAAAAAAAAAAGGATAATGCGCGAGAGATTTAAGAAATATGCCGGACTACCAAGTTTGCACTGCCCCCCCAATAGATGGCGCCAGTGTGTCCTCTCGTTGGAAGAGATATTAAGGGGCTCCATGACACTCGATTCTAAGAGGTCGCAAGAGTGTGAACGGGCCTTTAGAGGTGCCTCGAGGAGGTTTTTAAGACCGCCTAACTATGGCAATAGTTCATTCTGTGGGCTCTAAGCATCCTAGAAATCCATAAATCATAACGATGCTCGGCTAATTTCTCTATTAAAAAAAAAAAAAAAAAACGATCAAAGATCGAACACACCGAGTCTATTTCTGATGGTGGGAGGAGAATTGTTACGGCAGCCATGACGACATGGGACCGATGAAACGCGACATTCCATTGAGATAGCAAACGCTCTTATTACAAAATGTGTATGCTTTTGTAGATGATGAAAGCAAATAAGAGAAGTCGAGAATGTTAATTTTTCTCAAAAAGGCCTAGTTTTTTTTTTTTTTTTGGGGGGGGGGTTTGTTTTTCTTTCGAGGAAGTGATGTGTTTAATCGCCAGGTCTTGAGCTCGCGCTCGCTGTGTTGAATCGCAGTCCGGGCTGTATGGGCAACGAGCCGCGCGCATCCAAGATATCACCCTCCGTTTCCACCGGTGGGAGGCGCGACGATCCTACGCTTGCTATTGCATGACAGTAGTCCTGGTTTTGGAACATGTTCCTTCCATCGCTGGAGATGGCCTCGGTGTGTGGCAATCTTTTATTTTTATTTTATATATAGAGAAATTGATTCGCATTGTCATGATTTATGGATTTCTAGGATGATTAGAGCCAGCAATGTGAGTTATCGCCATAGTTAGGCGATCACAGAAATCTCCTGAGCGCACTTTTAAGGGTGAACAGAGTATAACGTGTTTTATCTTGCGCTCTTGCGCGTGTCGTCCGAGGTGGAACCACTACACGAGCTACTCTTAAGAGTATCGGTACTATGTTCCCCTATATTGTTGTGGTCGTTGCCATCTAGGAGCCTAGTACAGAGCAAACGCAACTGCCGATTGTCATAATTCACAAGTGCGACTTCCTCAGCGTTAGATTCGGTGTAAAGAAGCTTATGTAATATTGCTTTGCTCTGACGCTAACTGTTTAAACATATGTGGTGGGCGAAAAGGCGTTTCCTGTGATTTCAGATAAAGCTTCGGATATATGTCAACCATGACTTTAAGCAACAAGATGGGTAAGAGCCACTAAATAAGCCTAGCTTATTTAGTGGCTCTAGACCAAGGCACCCGAAGGTTGTTCGATATTCATCAATGCCGTCCTCGAGCCGCTCCTCTTACAACTGGCTTATGATCCCACGTCCTTTGTGTTGCATAAACCCATTCAAGAAGCATCTTTCTTTTAGCAGGAAGTAGTTCGTCTTTTCCTGCATCTAACAACGCTGCTGCCATAATTGCGTATCACCGTTTCATGTGAGCCATCATTTTTTTACTCTCATTAGCGCTCACCGAGCGCTGCTGTCAAGAGCGCGATCGCTAAATGGTTTTGATAACGCTGACATCCGTCTCGGCTCACCACCGTTTGTCTGAATGCTTGAGTCGGGGAGGAAGTCCCGCTTGTTCCGTCCATCACTGACGTCACGCACATTCCGCCCCGAAAAGCATTCCTCGTGTAAATACCCCATACGTACCAGTCATAAAAAACAAAAAAAAAAACAAAAAAAAAAAAAACGCCAGGAGAGAACGGAAGACTGACAAACAAACAAACCGCAAAATAAATTTTCGTGGAAGTGAACTTTGTAAATATTATTCTAAAGCTCTGTTTCCCAAGCCAACGGTATATTAGTCCATGATCTGTCTCAAGAGTGGCCAAACGGCGACCGCACGCGTCCCTTTCCGTGATCAAGTGTGGCTTGCAACCCCCCAGCATGCTCTGGATAGGCTGTATGAAGCGGGCAGCCAGGGCGGCGCACATTGCATTTGCTGCGCGATTAAATACTAATTCGGTATGACACTTCATTAGCCACATACGACAGCAAACACTGGGTAACGATCAGTTCAGAACGGGAGCCACTTCGCGCTGCCGTACCGCCGAACGGCCATACCGCAAGCCAAACCTTCTCTCCGAAGGCCTTCGGAACGCTCGGAACCGGTCGGATTCTCGAGTCCATATACGACCGCAGCGCCGCCAGGTACATCCGGGACCTTTCTACGCTCGCCGCTCGTCGGTGCCCGATTCCACAACAATTTTCTACCATTCTAGTATGCGCCACCTTTTCTACCGCTTGGTGGCCGGTATGTCGACGGGTCATTTCTTGTTTCCGTACTTTATAAACTGCATTTGTTTCTTTTCTCATATTAAAATACTTCACAAAAAAAAACTTCATCGATTGAAACGGTTCGCGCCACTCATATATTGTATTTCGACTTAAAAATGAAAGGCGTTTACAATCCCCTGTTACGCCGATTAGAGCGCAGCTCTTGAGGAGGAGGAGGGGAAGGTACGGAGAGCAGGGTATGCCCCTCCTCGTCTCCTGCTCGCCACGTATTTAGGGGAAACTTTTCAGCTAAATCTGGCGCACAGTTTTTCCTGCTAAATTTAGGGGAAAATTTTCCGCTAAATTTAGCAGGGAAGTTTTTTCTCTAAATTTAGCGGGTAAATTTTTTTTGTTAAATTGAGCGGGAAATTTTTTCCGCTAAATTTAGCGGGGAAATATTTCCGCTAAATTTAGCGGGGAAAGTTTTCCGCTAAATTTGGCGAGGAAATTTTTCCGCTAAATTTAGCGCGGAATTTCGTCCGCTAAATTTAGCGGGGAAATTTACCCATAATGCAACGCGCGGTTACGCCATCTATGACGTCACTGGTGACCCTCGTTACGTCATACGTGACGTCATCATGGGTAACGTCCCATAATGTACCGCGCGGTTACGCCGACGCTGCTCAAACCGGAAAGCCAGAAACGGGCGCCTAAGAGCTGCGCTCTATAAGAAGCTTTTAGCGGCTCTGACCAGTAGTAAGACCAGGACCGAAGACTTTACATATCGCGCGCTTTCGGCACCGTGGGTCGCTCCCGTAGGTGAAAGAGGTTTCCGTGTCGTCCGGTTAAAATATTGTTACGGTTTTGGGCCTCTGCTCATACTTCCGTCGCTTTATCCAAGATTTCGCTGACCGTGCAGCACCTCTAAATCGCCTTCTCTCAAAGGATACAGCATTCGAATGGACGGAAGACCAAACTAACTCTTTCAAATCCTTAAAGCTGTCCCTGACGAATGACCCAATACTATGCCATTTTGACCCCCGCTCTCCCACAGAAATACATTCAGACGCAAGCGGATATGGAATTGGTGCTGTCCTCATCCAGAAAAAACATGACAAGGAACAGGTCATCGCGTATGCTAGCCGCACTCTCACTGGAGCGGAGGTAAACTACTCTACAACAGAGAAAGAGTGTTTGGCAATAATATGAGCCATAACCAAGTTTCGACCATACTTATTTGGGCGATGCTTTCGAGTAGTGACTGACCACCACGATCTCTGCTGGTTGACCAACATAAAAGACCCATCAGGACGTCTCGCTAGATGGTCACTTCGTCTACAGGAGTATGATGTCGAGATAGTTTATAAGGCAGGCTACGACCACCAAGATGCCGACGCTTTGTCTCGCTGCCCTCTACAACCTACCACCACAGATGACACGGATGCCACCGAGATCCCTGTTCAAGCCTTATCCCTCCAAAT
Organism: Ixodes scapularis; assembly: GCF_016920785.2. Taxonomy (NCBI): domain Eukaryota; kingdom Metazoa; phylum Arthropoda; class Arachnida; order Ixodida; family Ixodidae; genus Ixodes; species Ixodes scapularis. The sequence continues at coordinate 52,669,175 of NW_024609836.1, read as the reverse complement.
AGACTTCGCAACGCAACAACGTAACAATCCGAAGCTGCGGAGTATCATCCGACTCTTACAGCATCCTTTGCCACGGAGCAGAGCAGCGAAAATGGAACGTATGTATGCAATTGTCGGGAGAGTTCTATATCGTCGCAATTATGAACCCACAGGACAACCCCTGCTTCTCATGATCCCGCGGCATTTACGCTCTGATGTACTTCGTTCCCTTCATGATGATCCGACTGCTGGACATTTGGGTGTGTTTCGAACATACAGCCGCGCCCGCTCTCGTTTTTTCTGGTGTGGCTTATACAAAAGTGTGCACAGATACGTCACATCATGTGAAGCTTGCCAACGCCGAAAAACACCTACCCTCGCTCCTGCAGGCTATCTGCATCCCATTCAGCCCCCTATCCACCCATTTGAGAGTGTTGGAATTGATCTCCTTGGCCCTTTTCCTGAGTCGACACAGAAAAAACGATGGATAATCGTCGCCATCGACCATTTGTCGCGATACGTAGAAACCCAGGCTCTCACGGCACCAAATGCAGAAGAGGTGGCCTCGTTTTTTCTCCGCAATATTGTTCTGCGACACGGATCCCCCAGAAAACTCGTGAGCGACCGAGGGCGCGTCTTTTTATCTACAGTGGTTCAGCACCTCCTGCGGTATTGTTGCACAATCCATCGCACTACAACTGCCTACCACCCTCAAGCAAATGGGATGACTGAACGCTTTAATCGAACCCTCGCCACGATGCTAGCAATGTACATTTCCAATAATCAAGACAACTGGGATCAAATTTTGCCGTTTGTTACTTATGCTTACAACACGGCCATCCATGAAACTACGCACTATTCTCCATTTTACTTAGTCTACGGTCCGGACGTAGTAACGCCCCTAGACACGATCCTTCCAAGCGTTTCCGAACCATCATCTGACTACGTACAAGACGTTCTTCACCGGGCGGAAGAGTCCCGCCAACTCGCTCAACACCGTACACGTGCTTCTCAGCAGACACAGGTCATCCGTTATAACAACAAGCACAGACAAGTTAACTACTCTGTCGGCGATCTTGTTTTAGTCTGGTCACCCGTTCGTGTTGTTGGACGTTCAGAAAAACTTTTCTCCCGGTGTTTTGGACCATACCGAATCACACGACAGACATCTGACGTCAACTACGAAATAGAACGTGTGACGCCTATTCCCGACGGTCGTTCACGGAACAAGGATATCGTCCATGTGTCTCGAATGAAACCATACACCATGCGCTCCGATGACGACAACTGCCTTCAACCCGTACCTTCGCCTTCTCCAGAGGAGGGGGGTAGTGTTACGGTTAGACCGCGATCACATAATTTGGTTATACGAAGAACGACGAAGTAGCCACGGGGATAAGAAAGAGGAAGTTGGTCGTAAATTAAAGACCGAACTGACAAGACCTGGTTGCCGTGTCTCCCAAGTTCTTTCACACCCTATTAATATAATGCTCTGATATTTAGTTACTCTCTCCGTGCCCGCTGGCTTACCCGAACCCCAAGAGATGTGGAGACCGCAAAAAAGGTAGACGCTTAAATACGATTGCAGGGCCCCTTTAAGCATGGTGCAACGTCATGCGCAGTTTCACTGCGCAGACCCTTTTTAGGTCTAAACATTGTAGGAACCACGTGTTCCCCGCATCCCTGTCTAAACCTAGCACAGGCAGGCCTTGAGGTGTCGCCATGTCGGGGCGCTACCCCGGATCCAAAGCGAGGCCATATTCTCTTCAGGACGGTTCTCCCGCTCCGTTCTCGGGTGACTTTCCTCACGCAAACCCTTCCGTACCTCAACATTTGGATGCGTCCGCCCCTCTGGGGACCGAACTTACTACCGACAACTCGAGCGCATCCATTTCCCGCAGGATATGTAAGCAGTCCCAAGCAACGGCTCATCGAGTGAGGTCCCTGCTCAACGGAACTCTATTTGAGGCTGTTTCCTTTTCCATGATTCCGTCTATTGTGGCAGCGCGGAATCCGACCAGTGATCCTGTCACATTGAGGCAGCGCCGATACTTCGATTTTTATTGAGGGCAAATCGTGTTGAAATACCAAGTCAATACACACGTCGTGTGGACCCAGAGACATACCTGAGTCTTTAAGTGGTGACACCCAAAGGGGAAACGCACAACGTATTATCAACCTCCTCATTTGCCGAGCTCGCCTTTGTAGGTTGCAGCGTGCGGCTCTCCTAAGGAATTTCCGGGAATGTAAACGCTCGAGATTTCTTAGAGTGTACTTGGCCTCATTTTCGCGCAATTGCTTAATTCTTTAAATTAATACACAGAAACAACAACAAAAAACAAATCTACCGTAGTGTTTCTAGATGCTCCACTCTCTAAAGATAGCCCTTAAATCCTACCAACGGTAGGATTTTGTTTTTCAGAAACATTATAAAGGTAATTTGCTTCTAGTAATTGCAGTTCCCAGGCCAATGAGGTCGTCGGTGTAAATTGGGTGAGTTATTTAGCTACGGTGAGAAAAAAGTTAACATTGCTGATTGGGGAGGTTCGTCCTCTTTAGTTCATCGCTCTTGGCTGCGATAGCAAGTTTAGCAGGTCACACAGTCTATAAATACGATGTTTTCAACATTTTTGATCGCACACCGAAAATTAGCCCATTCCTTATGTTTACCAAATTTGCACTCGATTTTGGGTGGGCTATTTCTCGGGTTATTACGGTCTATAACATATCAGCTAAGGTAAAATTAGAGCCACTAAATGATCTGCGCTTAGAGTAACGGCACACCGTTCTCCGACATTGTTGTGGGTGCCACCATTTTGGTGCTTGTGCAGAAAAGACGCAACTGCCGATCGTCATGATTCAAGACTGCGACTTCCTCAGCATTAGATTCGGTGTTAGGAGGCTCATGCAAGATTGCTTTGATTTGTCGCGAACTGTTTAAACATTTGTGCAGGACGGAGCAGCGTTTCCTGCGATTTCAGATAAAGCTTCAGATAACTGGCAAGCATGATTTTAAGCCACAATATGGCCAAGAGTCGTTTCTCCGAGCGTCGCTTATTTAATGACACTAGGTAAAATAAACAACTTTCTGAAAACATCCTAAAAAAAATTGGCTTTGGATCAAGCCACATGTGCGTCACAAGAACATAAAAAAACTCTCTACTCGTACGACAAACCTAACGCCAAGAGTACAGGAAAGGGAAACGCATCAATTAATGCACCCACGCACGAGGCAGGCGCACCTTCCGGGTACGTGAATCATTAAACGTAATCAATATTACGCCACAGAAAGTGGTATACGAGGAAACCCCCGTGTGCACACGCGTAGTCCCCGAAACAAATGAACAGCCGAGAAAGGAAAGGGTCCTTTGTGCCTCCCGAGCAAAACCCAGTCGCGTGTTGTGGCAAGAGCTTAAGGGGCGAGGCAAGGAGAAAGCCAAGGAGTACGCTCCAGCCGCCCCCCAAGTCGACAGTTCGGTGGAAGCTACCTGCTCTGCCGAACCAATCGGCCGCCCCCCGTTCGTCACCTGACCTCGCCTCACCTTCGCGTGGGTGGGAGGCTGGAGCGTGATCACGTGGTGATAAACAGACGTGTGACTTGTCCAACGAGCATGTAGCTTCTACCGCACTATCGGCGCGGAGGGGTGAGAAGGCGTATACTACAAAAAGGCTACTAGTATACTCTGTTCGCTCCTAAGCTGACAGTGAGGTGCAGGCTTCGTGCTCGTTGCAGCAGTAATACGGCTATCTATCGTCACGTGCCCGCGATCTTTCGCCCCACACCCACGCGGAGAGAGCGAGATCAGGTGATGAAAGGAAGGGAGCTGATTGGTCGCGCGAGAAGGGATCTCTCAACCTCCTGTCAGCTTAGGGGGAAACAGAGTTTATATTTCGTCGGTCCCTGAGTTGGCAGTGCTGTGGAAGCTACGTGCCCATTGGACGGGTCATACGTTTAATCTTTTCGCCACGCGATTGCGGTCTCGCTTCACAACCACTCGCAAAGAGAAAGTGGTCAGATGATGCAAGGGAGGCGGCTGATTGGTCCGACGAGAGTGTAGCCCCCACTGCACTGTCAGGTAAGGATAGGAATGGAGTGGGGTGTACCCCACGCCGGAGGCAGATGTAAGAAGAAAAAGATAAACCACGATAAAAGCAGCAATGATGACTAGGGAACAGGGGAGGGAGGAAGGGGGATCTTTCTCCACACCGCAGCGAGTCTGCGAGGAACAGCGCAGCAAAGAAAACAAGCCGGGTTCCTTGATCCGTTGTGTTCCGGCATTTGCACCGGCAATCCGCGTTCGCTGATCCTGCAATCTTGGAGCCAAATCCGTGGAAGGACGTGGCTGCTTTTGGGGAGGGGGAGCAGACAAGAAGGATGGGAGGATGGGGAAAGGAAGGATGCGGAGGGAGGCACGCCACTGGATCCCGTCTACCTTCTCGCCCTTCTTTGTTTTCCCCCTATTTTTCCCCCTTTTTTTTCCCCGCCCGTAGCTTTCGGTCTTCCTTTCTGTCGAGCTTTTGTCGTCTTTTGCACCCATTGTTTTGTTTATAGATTCGTGCTCGCAATTTATTTTTTTTTCTACTTTTCTTGAATCTTGAGAATCAGGAAAGAGAGGAATGGGGAGAGGGGAAAATAAGGGCTAAAGAAATGAGAACGAATTACGTGGGGAAAAGAGTGTTAAAAAAGAAATAAGGCGCAGTAGTCAGTGCGAAATAGGTTCGCGAGCCGCAATGTCAGGGTCGGAGCGAGTGACCATGGTCAAAGCTGCGTTATTACTAGCGTTATTGGACCAAATATAACAGGACTGTGATACCAACTCGATCCTCAAAGCTATTTGAATTGAGAGAAAAACTTAACTTTGAGTAGCTTACTTGAAGCACAGTAAACGCTGATTGAGACACTTACGTTTGAACCAGCGTTTACTGATTCAAACTTAAGTGTCCCTGCAATAAAGTCAATTCATTCATTCACTTGCATTTCGGTGCGACCCCTTTTGTGACTTGTCACGACAAAACGATTGCCGAGGTCCACGCAACGTGTCGTAGAGGAACACAATTGAGTCGTAACGCAGTCGACTCCATTAACTGCGTTACGCCCGCAGTTACTGCATGACTGCTTACGACTGGCTGCGCTGTTGCGCAGCCGGTCACAAGTCACAAGAGGCTTAGAAACTGGTTATTGCGCACGCGCTCGGTCGCACAGCCAAACGCAAATGTGTCAACCAGTTTTCAAACGCAAATATCTGAGCCAGCCCTAGCTGCTTAGTTACAAGGTCATGTACTTCATTCTACTAGGTCATGTATTGTTAGCGTTTCTTTGCTATTCCCCAATCTCCCCAATCCCCAATCTCATACGAGCAAAGACGTACACGTAGATCTGTATCTGACGCTAACGAAGATGTCAGATATAGGTTTCTTTTTTTAGGGAACTGACATCCCAACTCCTGGCTATTGCAACTTTCAGCGATGGTGGTACAGAGAAGGATAATGTAAGACTGTCAAATCGCTCGTATTTAGCGAAGTTGCATACGCGTCGGGAACCTCATCTTGCAGTACTCGCATTAGTGTCGAACGTCCTACATCCAGATGAGAGTCCGTGTTGATGGGCTTTAGCGCACCCCGTATAGGTCGTGAAAGCTGCGTATTGTTTAAGAACTTTTCCTAAGAATTATAGAGGAAGAAATGTCGGCAGGTGGAAAACGTTGAGACATCAACGTAAATAACACCTGACTGATCTATAGGCACGCTTTTAGAAAAGGAAGCAAAGTTATAAAAAGCTACATGCCACTCACACACACACACAAAGACATGTGCGTGAAAGAGAAACAACGTTACGAGCGGACGTCCTCTGTCAAGTGTTGACTTGACATCACTTGACAAAGGACGTCCGCCCAAAACGTTGTACTTCTTTCCCGACTTTGTGCCTTTTCATGGGGCACGTAATGTTTTCCATTTGTGCTTCTGTGAGCTGAATGCATTGCGTCGTCAGTACACTCATTTTTAATTTTTGCGAAATTTCCGACTCTACTCCCCCCCCCCCCCCCCCCCCCCCCCCTCGAGGACAAAGGGAAAAAAAAAAGAAAGATGTCTAGCTCTCCAATTGGATGAGGGAGGAATCCTCAAGATGCGTCTGTGCAGCTTTTTACCTTGGTCTCCCTTCTTCATGTACTTAATGGAAAATTTATTTTTCGATAATAATAATAATAATTGTTTTTTCTTTCTTAAAAGCGGGTGTTCCTCGAGGTTCCGCTCTTTCTCCTCTTCTATTTAATATATATGTGAATGGTATGTCTACCATGGCATCAAACTGTACCCTCTTTCAATATGCGGATGGTACTCTCCTACTAAAGAGCCATCGGTCTTATCATACAGCAATACAAATGCTTCAGGAATGTACACGTTGCGTCATAAAATGGTTTGAAATTAACCTTATAAATATAAATATCTCCAAAACAGAGCTGGTCTGCTTTCGCAATCCTTTAAAAGTTGTGGTTCTCAATATTCCTTTTTTTTCTCCACACATCACACTGTGTAGGATGTCATTGTAGTCCAATTCCTTACTCAGAGACGATGAAACATTTAGGTATCCAGTTTGATTCGCACCTTTCATGGAATTCCTATCTGACAGTAGTATGCTCAAAACTAAGGAACGTTTATGCTTACTCCACAAGATTATGACATTTTTGCCATGCGGAATTCGCAAGCTCTTAGCCTACTCTTTAGGATATAGTATACTTCGGTATGGCATTACAGTTTTCGGCAAATGTTCTGGATTATGGCATAAGAAAGTAAATAATATATTCAACAGTATTGTACGAAAGGTTAATAACAAACTTCCAACCTCAAACGTGAATCTTTTTCAGACCGTGTCTATGCCCACCTTCGAATCACTGTTTTTGGAATCAGTTATACTAAGTCACTATTGGACAAAGGGTATTAAAAGCACTTTGACCTAATTCACGAGAACTGAGAACAGTTTCACGGTTTCTTGTTCCAGTATATTACAACCGCTATGGCAAGAGCCTGCGATCTTTTTATGCCCCTCAGATATTCACTTACTTACCTTCCGACTTCTTGGACTTCACATCCAAAAAGAAACTCAAAAAAGCGCTTCGCCATCTTTTATCTACTAACGAGGCCCTGTAATCCGTCACAATTTTATTTCACAATTCTTTGCATTTTTTCAAAGAATGTTTAACCCCAGATTTTACTATTTTAATTTTATTTGGTTTATGTCTGAGTAAATCAGCACGACTTACACCACCCAGTGTTTCTGCTTCAAGATCCACAACACCAAGAACATAACACCTCTCAAGACTTTCTTCAGTGGTGACAATGACCGGCTAGCGTGTTTGTGAATATGTGCAGGTGTGTGTATACGTGCTTTTCCTTGAGTCTAAGTTTTTTAAGTGTCACAAGTGTTATTGTAACTGACTCAAATTTTTTTTAGTACGTGGCATAGTTATTTTATGAAGCCACTGCAGATAGGTTCAGTCATACAAGCCCTGGATGGCTTTGACGAACCTGACTTGTAACGTGGACGTGCTAGTCTTTTGAAATAAATTATTATTAGTATTATTATTATTAACATCATTGTCGCATGTCGGCTAGGCTTTATGCCGGGTCGGTCCACAGTAACCCTTTTAACGTGTTTTATGAATATCGCTGTGTCCATTGTGAGTAATCGTAGTCAGCTTGGTGTAATTAATTTTTACCTGAGCAAGGCCTTCATTTTAGTAAACCATAATATTTTCTTGAAAAAATTACAGCAAATGAGAGGGAGAGGATCAATGCTTGCTTTGTTTGTTTTTTCTTGTTACCTAAGAGGCCGCCAGAATAGAGTTAGAATTGAGGGTGTGCACTCTTCATATCACACCACTTCTGGTGTCCCCCAGGGCTCGGTTCTGGGATCCCTACTGTTCACATTGTTTGTCAGTTTTGTACAGTCATGCCTCTCCCACTCATCCGTTCATCTGTTTGCGGATGACATGAAGATATTTCGAGAAATCCAGTCAAAGAAGGACTGCCACGAGCTGCAAGGAGATATAGGCAGAAAGTTCTCTGGGACGTCAAAGGCTGGAGCACCACCTGGTGGCATTTGCCGAAAAAGGGTCTATAAGCCGCGTGAACCCGGCTTTAGATTAATCAGCAGCGAGCTTATGCTCATTGCGCGCGGGTGCTGAGAAAGTCTTCATGACTCTCGAATCCCTGCCGTTAAGGGCCGTATCACACACCACCGTTTTCTTACGCTGCGTGAGGGCCCGTTCACACAGAACAAAGTTTGTTTGTACCCAATTTCACTGAGTTTAATGGAGCAGTCTATTCATTACACTGGGCCTTTTTAAACAGCGGGTAAAATTCTAGTCTTTATGACTATAAATACCTTGCAACTTCCATAGACCCACTAGGAGCTTCTGTCAAAAACATAAGCCAAGTTTGACGGGCCGAGAAATCTGAAACATTCTTGCATTTAAGGATTAGAATTCCAATTTGAAATTAGGTTCATTGCCTTACCTATCTTCCTTCAGCTATTCAATTAGCTTCTGCAGCTTGACTCGCAATTTTATAATAGGCAGAAAGTCCTTAACTATTTCTTCTGCCATGTTTAGAAAGATCTCTCCATTAACATCTACATATGTGAAAAAAAAAACAGTATATATAACGTGTACCAGATACCATAAACATGTATATTGTGAGGAGAATGAACACAATGAGGGGGAAGTGGCTTGCACCATCATCGCAGGTCAAGCTACTTCAGGGATCTGCCCGCCACTAAACCATTCTGTGTGCTGTCATTACACTAACATACATATTCGCACTCCAAGAGACAAAATGTGGATATACAGGAAAAGCTTGTAATAATCATTATACCAAGAAGCTATGGAACGCACAGATAAATCCACAGAGGCAGCAGCACTGTTAAAAATGCTCCGGGGTCCTCGTCAATCGGTATCACCAGTCCCGAAACTCTTCTGGTCACTGCCGCACTGCTTCTGGGGATCAGGCATTTCACTGCTGCTTGGCATTACCCGTACATCATTGGAAGTCAGGGAAACATTGTGTTACTGATGTCATACTGAAACTAAAAAATGATCAATCTACGCCATTACCTTTGGCTCAAAACAGTGATAAAGACCGCATTTCCTGTTGTTTGAGTCACACTTTTTATAATTTTCCATTAGCTGGTCTTTTCACAAAAAAAAAAAAAAAGTTGGTATATAAGTCGCAGTTATATGTTTCTACGGACGGAGAGTGAAAACTGATTTATTATCCCGTACATGTGTATTGTGGTCGCGATGTCTCTAAAGAGGAAGCCAGTTTCAACATTCCTTCTCGTCAACGAATGGAAGGAGAAATATAACCTCCGGAGCAAATTTACACAATTGAAGAAGAAAAAAAAAAAAAAATCACACACAAAAAAAACGCCTATAAGTCGCACTAGTGTATGAAATGTATTGATAGAAATTTTGGAAACAATAACCGGAACTTATACATTAGAAAATACGAAACTTATTTAAGAACCTCAGAACGAGCGATCAAACTTCAATGATTTCATTGCTCGAACCGCTCGCGCACAGCTTCCACTTCGGACGTAACTCCTACCAAATGCTTCTAAGTTTCAAACTTCAACCACTTCACATGCTTCAGCTGCTTCAACTTAAAAGCGCTTCTCGATGACGTGATCCTTTTTGTTTAAGAAGTATTTGATTCTCTAGCCGTGGTTAGTTGAAGTTTACAAAATAAAACTTCATAACAGAAAAAAAAATTACAAAAAATAATAAGGCATAACCATGCTTCTGACAACGATTCTTGAGCAAGTCTCGAGCCGAGTCTTGGGCCGAGTTCAGTTGAGTAACCGGAGTGTGCGTGGTGTCTGTTGCCACGTGGTCACATCTCGTAAACGTCTTGAAACTGCAAATCCCTCGAACGCCCTGCCGCTCCGCTCGCTTCCTTCTCGGTGGCTCGGTTGCTCAGACCAACCGAAAGATAAGGTTATTAACATTCGCTAACGAAAGTGTTCTTCATCGCCCAGTTTCCTTTCTAGTGCGCCAGGGGACAATAGTGTTCGGGTTGAAACCGTTCTTCACGACCTAAAAGAGCTTTCGAGCGTCAAACACCCTTGCAAGAATGGATTTTTTTTTTTTTAGAGTGAATGCAACATTGGTGCTTAAAGCAATTAAATAGATGTTTGCATGTTTTGAATTACGCAAAAAGAGCAATATCGTTGTATCTGTGCGCAAAAATGGCAATATCTGGGAAGGTAAGCATGACTGAATATATTGTCGAGGAACTTTTTCACTCCGACGATGCTCCATAGCCATCTTGCCGCGGCTGGTTCCTAACGACCCTTTCCAAGCTTCGAAGATTTTCCATGAACAGAAACGGCGATTGCCTTGGCAACTTAGACCAATTAGCCAATCACTTTCCGAGGTTTGGCGGTCTGTAGGTTCGTATATGTTTGTGCCGGCTACCCGCAGGGAAGGCAATGGCCCTACTTTCTCGGGATCCAGGGACTTTACTAACACCGATGGGGCAGGTGAACGCGCGCGAAGGCGCGCGGAGGCTTGGTCTTCAGCCAGAGGAGGCCGTAAAAAAGCCTCGTCTAGGAAAAAGACTTGTCCAAGGGGAAGACACCGAGTTCAGCGGCTCGAAAGTCCAGACGTGCTCGACTGTTATCGTATGTAACCCTTTCTGTAATAAGGGTTCAAACGTTGTTCTCTTGTGAATGGGGACAATCTTGTGCTAAGATTGTCCCGATTCCCCAAGACAGGAAATAAACACTTAATCACTAACTACAGACCAATTTTACTGACAAGTACGGCATGCAAGTTAATTGAACACATTATATGCAAGGCGATAACTAAATACTTAAAAGAAAACAATGTTCTTTATTCACATCAACACGGGTTCCGGGCAAGATTGTTTACGGCAACGCAACTCCTCGAGGTTACCCACGATTTTGCGCTTACTATTAGTGATAGACAACAAACGGATGCCATTTTTATAGACCTACCAAAGCCTTTGGCCGTTTGCCCCATCAATAATTAAAAAGCAAATGGCAGTCAGTTGGCATCAGACATGCCTTGATTTCCTGGATTTATGGTTACCTTGTCAAACGCAAACAGTATGTTGTACTGAACGGTGGTTCCTCTGGTATGCTGGATATGTTTCCGGAGTACCACAGGGGTCAGTGCCTGGCCCATTGCTGTTTTTGATTTATGTTAATGATTTTTGTGTATATCCAACTGTAAAAGTGAGACTCTTCACCGACGATTGCGTCATATTTACAACCATATCTGAACCTGAGAGTCAGATAATTCTCAACAAATGATTGCGAAACATAAGCCTTTGGTGTAAGAGATGGGGTATGGAAATCAATCACGACAAAACTGCTGTTATCACTATCACTAACAAGAAAAACCGTTAGACTTCTCTTATATGTTAGATAATAAGACTGTTAGTAAAGCAAATAAAATAAAGTATCTGGGAGTTACAATATCCAGTAACCTTAACTGGGAGACACATGTGACAAACGTATGCAGTACTGCATTTAAGAAGTTGGGCTACTTGAGAAGAAAATTAAAAACTCTACGTCTGCAACTAAACTGTCAGCATACAAGGCACTGGTGAGACCAGTCTTGGAATATGCCAGTATAATCTGGATTCCGTATCAGGATTACCTTGACAATAAGCTGGAAAAAGTTCAAAGGATCGCAGTAGGTTCATCTATTCTAATTACTCATGAAGGGCTAGCGCTACCACTATGCTTGCGAACAGAAAGCTGGACACCCTAAAATATCGAAGAAAAATTGTTAGCCTGAAGTTTTTCTACACACTGTACCAACAACAAATAAATATAGCGCAAGAAAAAATACCTCAAGGCGCCCTTCGTGCACTCAAAGCGAACCAATCATAACAAGACGATCAGGCCGTATTTAGCCAAAAACAAGGCATTTAAATATTCCTTCTTTCCCCGCGTTATTCATGAATGGAATAAGTTACCAAAAGAAATCTTAAATAGTACATCAGCGCAGTCTTTTGCCGAGACTCTCACTTCTATGCACATTCCGCTTATGCGTTTTCTATTTGTCTTTTTATTACGAATGCCTTATACCACTCTATTGCTTCTTTTCTGTACAAATGTCTGCTTCTGTATGGGTCTTCGATGACCTACAGTATTAATAAATAAATAAATAAAATCAAGCCTGGGACACACTGCTTATTCATCATACAAAAGAGAGTCTGCATACAGATTCGGACGCGTCACCGCGAGATCCGTGCTTCGAAAGCAGCACGGCAATGAGTTCAACGAGGAAACTTGGTCACGCGGCATTCAAACCACGGATATTGCGCTTACTCATGTCTGCGGGGACTGTCTTTCGTATGATGTAATAAAAGAACTGGCTACAGCTTTAAGGACAAATGTGTAAATGAAACAATATCATGAAGGCGCAAGTTTAATAAAAATTCAAGGAAAAGAAAAAAAAAAGTAAACAGGTCGGGTTTTTACGAGTGATATTTCTCATTTTTTTAGTTTTCGGGTATGTCCGAATCTCCAATATTTTTCTCCGCGAGTGATTTTTTTTTTTTTTTTAATGCTATCGGATTTTTTTTTTTTTTTTTTTTGGAAACGTCGAATCTGAGCGATAGACAATGACCGAGTTGTTCGAACTGAATAAAACGGACGATAGAGAAGCATAATAAAAGTAAAGGAGTAGACAAAAAAAAAAAAAAAAGGGGGGGGGGGGGGACGAGGATGATGGTAAGGCGTACCGGAACCGGAAGTGGAAGAGCCAGAGAGCGGCGGGCGCCGGGTCTGTTGGGTCAGAGCCGTCTGTGTCCCTCTGAAGCCTCGCGGTTGCTTCTCGCTGGCGTGCATGATCCGGAACACCGGGAGCAGTCAACATCTGCGCTTCCTTCCGCCGGGAATCTGGCAGGAGAGGGAAGATAAAGGAGAAAGACTCCACGCACGGGAGGGAGACAGAGAGGGTGCACGGCAGAGGAGGAAAGGTCCAGCAGGGATTTTTGCGCTCTTTATGTGCTTAGCGCGTGTGCGGGCGCGTTTGTTGGCTCTCCCTCTGGAAGAACGTTCGACGCGGAGGGACATGTGGAGTAATAGACCGATCTGACCAGACGGTTTCGCGACGCCGCCGCTGTCTCCATGCATTCGGAAAAGTTGGGGAACCAGATGGCCGCGGTTACTCCGCTAATACATCGCACAAATGACCGTCTGCTGACACTGCCTGAGGCACTTTTCTTTTTCTTGTACGACGATCCTCTCACATTGGTCGTACTAAAAACTGTCGGAAGACATGTTCGAAGCATACATGTCTATAGAGCAATTAAATGCTTCGAAACATGCGCTTGATGCGTGTTCGCAGGCAAGTCTGTTATCACGTCTGCAGTCAAGCTGCACGCTGTAGAGACGTCTACGCGTCTAGAGCGAGCAGACAGCAGAGTGCTTCGTCTGCTCTCGCTGCCTCTATCAGTAGATGGCGCCACACGTTAATAGCCTCGCTAACTCGGTTGTCTGCGCACGCGCTCGGCGTTGATCTTAACAAAATTGTCGCTCTCGCTTTTTTTTTTTTTTTTTTTTTTTTTTTTACATGAAGAGGATTGCGCTTTGGAACTTCACACTGTAAAATTGACCCGCTTGGTGCGCGTTCGGGGAAAGTCTTGAGCTTTCCTTGCGCAGGCACCGATTTCCGTCGCTCCTTTTACTGCGTCAGATCCGCTTGTGCCACCCTTATATACGCTAGCCGAGTTTACAGGAATGCAAATTCAGCGCATCGACTCCAATCGCCTTTCAAATAAAGCCGACGCGGCAACGTTTACATGAATGCGCACCGAGCCCTACGGTTAAAGCTGCGTTTCTGGCACCAGCCGCCCCACTGGACCCCGTTTTCCGGTTCATCGCACGTGAAGGACCTGCGACGCTTTCGGAGAGCGTAAATATCGTGCCCGCTGTCTTCGGTGCTGTGCAAGAAGTTACGAGACGCTCAGAACCCAAGCATTTTGGGCTCCGACCCAGGTTGCCGGGCCACTCTGGACCAGAGGTGACACCCGTGCTCACGCCCTCGCCGAGCGAGGTCGTTTCCAAACTTTCCAAACCCCTTGAGGACGCCACCGCGCTCCGCCTCGCTAAATCTCGCCGACCACGACCGAACCAACCGGACCCCGAGGCCCAAAGGCTCCGTCACAGCCAGGAAAGGCACCCAGGTAGGAGCTGCTCATTCTGCGCTACCATGCAGTGCTCGGAGCTCTCGGCGTCGTTCGGGCTTGCGCTGAAGTCGGACGCACAAGTCGTACTTCGCAAGGCTTGCACGGGGGTCACCCTTACCAAGAAGCTAAGTTATATTCCGCTCACTTATGATGGCAATGAAAACTCGCGTTTCTTCTCAGAAGAAAACTGCGGGTGACCAGACGGGACTACTCTCCGCGCCGCCGACCAGGTTGGCCTGCGCCGTCTTCTCACCTGTTCACTCGCTCCCGCAGCGAGAGCCTTCCCATAATCCTCCCTGTTCCAAAATGCGATGCGACCTCCGTTTACATGGGCTGAATGAATGCGCATTCGCCGACCGGCGTGGCGGTCGGCGTAACCGCGCGCGCTACATTATCGGACGTCACAGTTTCCCCGCTAAATTAAGCGGGTAAACTGAACTGGTGTTAGGGTCATGTGACGACAGTTTTACCGCTAAATTTAGCGGAGAAAATGAATGCGCAGTCTCGCATTATGGGACGTCACAGACGTACACACCACTTTTGTTCCCCCGCTAAATTTAGCGGGGAATCTAATTGGTTTTGAGGTCACGTGACGTCAATTTTCCCGCTAAATTTAGCGGAGAAACTGAATTTGTTTATAGGTGACGTGGCATGTTGTCATGTGACGTCATTTTTTCCGCTAAATTTACTGAGGAAATTGAATTGATGTTGAGGTCACGTGGCGTCAATTTTTCAGCTAAATTTAGCAGGAAAGCTGTGCTCGTCCCTGTGTTGTTTTAACCGAAGGTTACTAACTAGCGCAGTTCTCATTTTTGGCGTCCTTTGAAATGCAGCCCCAACATTCATATTAAGTACTGACGATGCCACTTCTCGACGGCTAACATTAATCATGCATTTGTGTGCATCTGGCACAAAGAGCATAATGAACGTAAAACTGTTTCTCAGAAAGTTCAAGATTAAAGATTAAAACAGCGCAAGGACACGGACAAGAACAAGAAGGTAGACAAACAAGGCGCTGACTTACAACTGAAGTTTATTCGTTCTAACAGCGAGTATAAATACTGTATTGTCACAACAAACAAACATGAATAAAAAGCTTGACCTGGATGCCACGTGCTCACTAGCCATCGCTATGCACTGTCACTGTTTGTCTAAATAGGAACGTTCCTTATCTGATAAAGATAGTGACGGAATGCTGACACAGTTTTGCCCCAATCTTCCAATTTCCCGCGCCTCAATGATTTCCCGAGTGAGTTTGTCTTTATTTTTCCTAATCACTTCACATTTGTCAAAGACGGGAGCGCAGCAACAGTCTCGGCAGTGCAGGCCAAGGTGACCTGACACAACTCTAAGCACGTTATACATGTGCTCCCGCAGCCGATCATTGAGGCATCGCCCCGTTTACCATACCTCCATAAGATATCTCACAATCTTAAGAAAGTTGGCCGTAGGGTTGGAGTTGATGTGGTTTTTTCGGCTCCAGAGGAGCTATCTGGGCTGTGCAGAAAAGTGAACCCCTGTTCTAAAGAAAAACAGGGCTGCACCAAAAAACACCAGGACCAATTCGTAGACTGTGTGGAGGGAGTAGTGTACTCTATTCCCCTCTCGTGTGGCAGAAGATACGTCGGGCAAACGGGGCGATGCCTCAATGATCGGCTGCGGGAGCACAAGTATAACGTGTTTAGAGTTGTGTCAGGTCACCTTGGCCTGCACTGCCGAGACTGTTGCTGCGCTCCCATCTTTGACAAATGTGAAGTGATTAGGAAAAATAAAGACAAACTCACTCGGGAAATCACTGAGGCGCGGGAAATTGGAAGATTGGGGCAAAACTGTGTCAGCATTCCGTCACTATCTTTATCAGATAAGGAACGTTCCTATTTAGACAAACAGTGACAGTGCATAGCGATGGCTAGTGAGCACGTGGCATCCAGGTCAAGCTTTTTATTCATGTTTGTTTGTTGTGACAATACAGTATTTATACTCGCTGTTAGAACGAATAAACTTCAGTTGTAAGTCAGCGCCTTGTTTGTCTGCCTTCTTGTTCTTGTCCGTGTCCTCGCGCTGTTTTAATCTTTAATCATGAAATACCAACTAGCCCAAACTTCTACTTTAAGAAAGTTCAAGTCCGCCGCGATCCCTGGGAACTCGGCAAGACGGTGGCACAACGTGCTGGCGATGAGCCGCGACAATCGCCCAAAGGGAGCGGCACACTGTGGGCTGCGACAAATTCATCGGGTTGCCGGTTAACCCGCACCGGAACTTCAGCGCGATCAAATCTGGAGCATTGGAGGTACCGGCAGACCTCGACTGTTCTCGCATTCCTCCAGCGAGGGACACTCCAGGAGGCTGGTCAACGTCGCTTTTGTAAAGCGACGATGACGCAAGAAATTCGCGGTCGTTGAACACCCTCATCGCATTCAGCCAGTTCCTGAAAAGACGCCGTGACCCTTGGTGGCTCCTGTCTTCGCCTTTTGGGGTGCATGAGTTCGTCGGTTCTGAGGACAAAATGCACAAACTCCTTGAAGGATATGTCGGCGGCCACGACACCCAAAAAGCCGACTCGAGTCTCGGGGAAATTCACGAGGTAGCTCCGAAGCCATGGCTTGAGATTTTTAAGTAAATTGTGGAGTTTTTCCTCAGTCGAGTGGAGTTTCGAGTTGAGTTCAAACTACGAAGCGCAAAATTACCGGCCTCAAGTGGAGTTTGTGTGGAGTTTCGGGTCGAGTAGCGATTAAGAATTCGACCTCGAGTCTCACTAGAGCGACAAACAGAAGCAACCGACAGCAACAAGCCCAAAGCACGTACACCATGCGCACTTGGGTCTCTTTGACAGGCTTGCAATCATTTGGTGCTTACGTCACGAGTACTGAGATACTATAGGGAGTATTCACTGGCCGCCATATCTGCGTGCGCGGCTGCTGAGCGCGTGCTGACGGCGAGCCTCCGCAGTCCTTTTGGAGCGTGCATTTAGCCCCATCAAGGTTGCCGGTCTTAGCAGGTTATTAACGTGAGCTCGTTCTGAGCATGCGCTCTAAACATCGCCCTCAAATAGGGCGTCAAATGAATACCTCCTATACTCCGTTCACCCTTAATCTGAGACTGAAGCCGACGCCACAAGCACAAGAGCTCGAGGTCCCTGCTTTAAAGCGTTCCTCCGCAGAACGAGCACTTGCGCCAGGAATGCACGTCTCGAAGGCAGGAGCGCGGGCTAGCTCGCGCTTGCAGCTCTGGCTGTGTGTGTGTGTGTGTGTGTAAAACTTTTATTAAGCCTGCAGCAGTAGCCCTAGACTACCGGACGCGGCCTCACGTCGTCGCTAGCACCCTCCGAGGACTTTGCCTCTCTAGGAGTGCCGCGATCTGCTGGACGGCCTGTAGTTGTACCTCGTAGTTGTCACTTTCGGTGGCGTCTTTGAGTTCCGGTGGAAGGTCCACCTTTTGGCTTGCTTCCCGTCTTCTTTTGGTGCAGTCCCACGCGATATGCGCAAGCGTTGCCCTGTCGCTTTTACATAACTTACACACGTCGTCCTGGAATAGGTCTGAGAGAATATGCTTCCCTATTACTGGGGTTGACATGCATCTTGTTTGTAATTGTCGAAATACCACCGCCTCCTTCCTCGTGAGGTTGGGGCGGGGGCCTGGTAGTAGCTGCCTGTCTAGCCTGAATGTCCTAAGCATTTCTGCAGTCTCAGCTTCAATGGTGACAGAGTGTACAAGCCTGCGAAGCGTACAGTAAAAAAAAAAAAAAAAAAGACCTCGGCTTTAGCACTTCTCCTTCCCCCCTCCCCCCCCCCCCCCCTTTCCCACTGAAGATATACTTCCGGCGGCACGGCTTGTCGGTGTGGCTCGTTTTTGTTTGTCGCTCTATTGGGTTCGGGCATTAGAGTGCGGGTTGATTCGTCGATTCCGAAGGGACCTATGTTAAAGGTACCTTTATGCTGGCGGGTGAATGGTTTATAATGTGAGCATAGTCTGCGAGAGCATGGCAACACTGGTACACGCGGTAGACGTGAAATTTTGCCAGTGCGGTACCAATGCTAGCCCGGGGCATTTAACGCGCATCACGCAGTAGTGAAACACAGTCCCACGCCGGAACGATGCCCATCTAGGTCAAAACGGGCAGTGGTGGGGATTGAGCCATTACAGACCTTGTTTTTTTTTACATTTTCTTATGGTGCGGTGGCACTGCCAACGGGGCCGCAGGTTGCCGGAGCACTAGACAGCATCGTTACACGTGGGACTTTCATAATTCAGCACGGTGATATCACATTCGTCTGCAAGACCCAACAAAGGCCTTCCATAAATATTACCCTCTCTAATACCCCGCAGTGAACGAGGCATTAAAGACAGGCGTCGCAATGTGTAGCCATTATTTTTATTTTGTCTTTTTCCCGATTTTTTTTTTTTTTTTTGTAAAATGTGTACTTAATGTATTGTACGCAACAATTATCATAGAAGTTATCGATCATTTGCGCTTAGTGGCAGATATGTATTTGTTAGTTAGGTGTGGCGTAACATTCTGTAAGCGAAGGCAAAATACTTGCTAACTGTAAGCAGTTCGATGATAAAAGCTACACTCTTTTGAGAATATGAAAGTTCATAACCAGCTAACCCGAAGTTTCTTCGAGAAACCTACTCGGAACTCTGATATTGCTATAACAGAAAATCTATGTTTATATATCTCATATGCGACTGACCTTTGAATATAGAGACCTCTTTCATTTCGCTGAGCAATACAAGACACACAAAATGTGCCCGGGGCCAAAACTCAAGCTAAACGAATAAAGGGTAGGCGAGAAACTCCGTGCTAACCAGAGGCTGAATTTTGATATCAGGATCTGAATAATGTGCATGTTTCCTCGAACACTGCGCAGTGCATTCTTGTTTGTTGACAACCCGTCGACGAGCGACGCGAGTTCCGGTTTCCAAGTTTGGGTTTTCGGCAAAAAAATGCCGAAAACCCGCCCCAGGGATAACGCTCTCAAACTTTGCAATTCAGATAGTTCCTGCTTCTAACGTGACATCAATGCCTACGCTGGGCGTGAGACAGGTGTTTCCTGCGCTTTCCCGGCTTCTTCCACAATCTGTTGCTTGGCACGTATATATCTTCATGTGCGTGTGTGCGCCCGCGTGTGTGTGTATGTGTTTGCGTGTGTATGCCTCTGTGTGTGTGTGTGTACCCGTGCCCGTGTGTGTGCGTGTATGCGTACGTGTATGCATATGTGTGTGAGACACTCTCTATGCATCCGTGTGTGTGTGTGCGTTTGTGTGTGTATTGCTTCCAACATTTCGTCCGTTCCGTCGGATAAAGCCGCGCTGCAGAAGTGCCAAAAAATAGTTTGTCCGTTCGCGTTCTCAGCAAACCCTCCTAAACTATAACGCGGTTTCAATCCCCAGGATAAAGAAGGTTTCGGGGAAAGTGAAAAAAAGCGAAAAATCGTAATAAAAGGGCGGCTTGGAAAAGGCAAAGGACGAACTTTCGGATTACGTGCCTATCGGAAGAAACTTTGAAATTGAGGTTCCAAAGGTAACGCCGGATTTTATTCTTGTGAAACGGGCATCGTTTGTCTTGTGGAAGAAAATAAAACAAAACAAACAAAAAAAAAACGTTTGTGTGGAGGATTTTCGGAAGGAAACGCGAGTGCTCGAATATTGTGGATCGCGTATGACATCATCTAAGCCCTAGGTGGCGCACTTGTCAGCTGTGAACGTGAGTATAATTTCTTTGAGACGGGAAGACATTTTGTTTTAGCTGCATGATTGTTCCTAACGTTGTCGGAATAGTTAAGATTTGTAGTTTTAGCTACCAGTGGAAGCTAATACTAGAGAAAAAAAAGAAACCACCATGTCACATAGTTTAGTGTGCGAGTATATGGATTTTGCCTCCACATACCAATTTCTCACTAAATTTAGGGAAAACAATTTCACGCCTAAATTAAGCCTTCCGGCGAAGTAATATGTGAAGCATTTTTCCGGCTATCTTTATCAGATGCTGTCTACCGTCCTGGCACCGTCATGGTCACCACAATCTGGGAACGGCAATACCATCATCGGAGGCAACTTCACATCAGCGACATCTACAGATACAACTAAACTGCATGCGTCATCACCGGCCTATTCTTTGTGGATCGGTCTTCAGCACGTGTTTCCTGCGGTTCTGCCCCCGCTTGACCCCAACCAGTCACCATCAGCCACCTCCGCGAGCTCAGCGCCACTGGGTAGACAAGCGGCGGCATCACTCAACATCGCCAGTGGGCCCGACAGCTTCCATCCGAGCAGGATGCCTAAGTTTTTCGTCATATCGTTACAGGTCAGTAGTTTTAAACACCTTGGTTTAAAGAGCAACAATGTGTGTCTTTTTTTGCTGCCGGGCCCCAAGGCATGCTCAGTGTTGTACCTTGAATGTTGTGAACTGTATCGCGTTGGTAGTGCTTGTGTGGCTGCCTACGTAGAAAGTGCTAGATATATGTCACTTTTACTCCTCGGAGGGGACATTGAGACTAACCCTGGTCCTATGACGAAAGCGCAAGAGGACCTACTTAACCAAGTTTTCACCATCGTCACGTCATTGCAGACTGGCCAGACTAGCATACTTCAGGAGGTTAGAGAGTTAAAAGAAAAACAGAGTAGTACTGATGAATCGTTGAATGCCCTCACCACACGAGTTTGCCACTTAGAAAACGAACTTTCCACAATAAAAGAAGCAAGTGCAAGTAACTGCATAATATCGGATCCCCAGATAACATCGGCGGTTTCCGAGATATCAGAACTTAGGGCGCGCTGCGATGACACAGAAAGCAGAGCGCGCAGGTCGAATCTTCTTTTTTTTGGCCTCCCCGACGGGGAAAGGGAAACTTGGGCACAATCGGAAAAAGCTGTTCTGGACGTGTGTCGCGAAAAATTGGGCATCCAACTTTCAACAGCAGCTATCGAAAGAGCGCATCGTCTTGGCAGGTTCAGTCACCAAAAGCATCGCCCCATTATTGTAAAAATGGTCTATAAAGAAAAGGAGACGGTGCTTTCAAACGCTTTCAAGCTTAAGGGCACCCCTTTTTCCGTTAGTCAGGATTATATACCGT
Source organism: Ixodes scapularis (assembly GCF_016920785.2). NCBI lineage: Eukaryota > Metazoa > Arthropoda > Arachnida > Ixodida > Ixodidae > Ixodes > Ixodes scapularis. The sequence goes on along the minus strand of NW_024609836.1, from coordinate 52,647,897 downwards.
CTGTCCGCCTTGCTAGGCGGAAACTGATAGAGTTCGCCAGGTCGCATGGGAAGCCCATCAAATTGCGTTTCGACAAACTACTCGTTGACAACAAATGTTACATCTACGCGCCTGGCACAGACTCCGTTCGCGAACTAAACCCACCTGAGAGGAACTTGGAGCCAGACGGGACTCCTTCCGGACTTCATGACCCCGTCATGGTGCTCAGAAAAACCGGCAGTTCTAACCTAGCACCTGCTCTGTCATAGCGTTCGGATGACATTAGTGAGTCACCCCTTGTAAATATTTCCGTTATATTTACTAACATTAGAAGCGTTATACGTAACCGCGATGACTTGTCGTCCATTGTGGACTCATCAGACGCGGATGTTGTTGTTCTCACCGAGACCTGGTTGTCAAGCAAAATACGTAACGATGAAATACTAAACTGTCATAAACGTTTCAATTTTTACCGTCATGACAGAGGCGAAAAAAATGGCGGTGGCGTATTGGTCGCGGTGGCGGAAAACGTATTATCATTTCAAATCAGTATTGTTTCTGAACTGGAGCTTCTATGGGTTTGTCTTCAGTTAAAAACAAAAAAATATATTTTAGGCGTTTGTTATCGTCCTCCTTCAAAAAGTGCCACTTTTGTTACAAGCCTACACGACGCCATTAACGGAGTCATGATGCGTTTTCCCAATACGCCAATAATGCTGCTGGGTGATTTTAACTACCCCGCCATAGTATGGTCAGATATGGGTGCTAGCCTCAGTCCCTTTTCTTCAGAGAGTAGTGAGTTTTTGAACTTGTGCTTGGACTTTAGCTTTGCACAAATTGTTACGAAACCGACGCGTATTACAACTACAACTGCCTCTGTTTTAGACCTTATATTAACAACATCACCCGAGCTTATTACTTCATTGACTTACATGCCTGGTATTAGTGATCATTCCTTGTTGCATTTTATATTAAACATTCCCAGTTCCCGCAAATCAAAACAAATAAAGCAAATACACGATTATGCTAGAGCGGACTTTGATGTCATCAACAATGAAATGAGTCTCTTTTTAGATCGGTATATGCACTGTTTTGCCGAGCGCTCAGTCGCAGACAACTGGCGTTTATTCAAAGATAAGGTGGTATCACTGATGAAGGCACATGTACCTCTTCGCAACATAACGTCGTCACCTGAATCGCCATGGTATACCGTGACTCTGAAAAGGCTCTCAAATAAAAAGAAGCGTTTGTTTCGTGCTGCCAAGCTGAAGGATGACGTACAGCATTGGGCAACGTACCATCTAGCTGCGGGCGTGTACAAAAATGCTGTTGTAGAGGCTAAAAGCTCATTTTTTAATATTCTGTTACCATCTATGCTAATAAACAACCCCCGTCAATTTTGGAAAGTTGTTAACCCCACTGAAAGCTCCGATGTTGCGCTTAGAATGGCTGACGGAGTAGATGTACCAAATGATCAGTGTTCTTTTGTTTTAAATGATGTTTTTGTCAAAGCGTTTTCGTGCCCTGTTACCTCCAACTTTACCGCAGCTCCAGTTTGTAACTTTTTGCCAATGTATCCTGTCATTATAGAATCTGAAGGGATTGCTAACATAATCGAAAATCTTAAAACCTCTTCGGCAGCCGGCATCGACAATGTAACTGTTAAGTTTCTAAAGAACACTAAAACGTATTCAAGCATTATTCTATCTTATCTTTTTTCCCAGTCTCTCGAACAAGGAATATTACCCAGTGACTGGAAGGTGGGGAAGGTGATTCCAATTCATAAAGGCGGCGATAAACATAATCCTATTAATTTCCGCCCGATCTCTCTAACGAGCATCCCTTGCAAAATTCTTGAACACGTAATATATTCACATCTTGTTAATTTTCTTGACTCTAACTCTTTTTTCAACACAGCTCAACACGGTTTTCGAAAGTTTTATTCCTGTGATACCCAACTGCTAACATTAACTCATCATCTTCACCTCACTCTAGACCGGGGTTCTACGACTGACTGCATATTCCTGGATTTCTCAAAAGCTTTTGACAAGGTTTCTCACCAGCTACTTCTTCATAAACTTAGTAACCTTAATATAGATCCCAATGTCCTCACATGGATAAAATCATTCCTAACGAATCGCTTCCAATTTGTTCGAACTAATGACACTAATTCTTCGCCCTCACCTGTTAACTCCGGTGTCCCTCAGGGCTCCGTACTCGGACCACTCTTATTTCTTATTTATATCAATGACTTTCCTGTGCATGTTTCTTCCTCTATTAGTTTGTTCGCTGACGATTGTGTAATTTATAAAGAGATAGTTAACGACTCCGACATTTCCGCCCTTCAGGTTGATATTAACAACATCTGCAAATGGTGCAAGGAATCGCTCATGGAGCTTAACATCACTAAATGTACATCTATGAGAGTATCTCGTCATAACAACACTTGTCCTTCCTACTCTATTAACAATTCTACTTTAGTTTCTGTGTCCTCCTATAAATATCTCGGCATTCACATAACCAACGACCTCTCCTGGAATATCCACGTCCAATATGTCACTAACAACGCAAATAGGCTTTTGGGCTATCTCAAACGTAACTTTTCGCTTGCTCCTCTTTCGTTAAAACTTCTCCTCTATAAAACCCTAGTTCGTCCTAAACTGGAATATGCAGCTTCTATCTGGAGCCCCGGTATCACCCTTGCATCAGCTGTCGAATCTATTCAGAATCGTTCTGCCCGTTTCATACTCTCGAACTATCATCGTACAGCCAGTGTAACTTCCATGAAATCGTCCCTCTCCTTACCTGATCTCTCTCTCCGAAGAAAAATATCTCGTCTATGTTTATTTCACAAGATTTATTACTCTAACCCCGCTCTCCCTCAAGCATTGTTTTTAGAACCATCGTACATATCATCACGTGTAGACCATGACCTAAAGGTACGGATTCCCCATTGTAGCACATCCACTTTTAATGCTTCTTTTCTACCCCAAACCTCCATTGATTGGAATCGCCTTCCCGCACATATAGTCTCAATAACTAACACTGTTTATTTTAAAAATGCTATTACCAACTTTTTAACAGATGATGCGTAGCGCGTGTTTTTGCTGCGTGTGTGTGTGTGTTTTTTTGTTTTTTTTTTCTATTTTTGCCTCGTTCAACTATGTTATTTTTATCTGTCGACCGCCCACTCCCCTCTGTAATGCCTTCGGGCCCTGAGGGAATAATAAATGAAATGAAATGAAAAAAGCTTTCTCCGCTAAACGCCAAGTGACATCACGCGATACCATAATGTTATGTGACACTGAAGTCTCGTGACACCATGGTAATACGCGATACTGTGACTTCTGTGACCTTGTGACGTCGTGTGACAGAGTGAGATTCAGTGGCGTCATGACGTCACGTAACACGACTATCGTACACGAAACTCACCCAGAGATCTGCTGCAAAACCTCGTGAATACCGGCTACCACCATAAAAGGAAACAAACAAAAACCTCGGGCGAGAAGGAGCCCAAGTGCTTACAGACAAGTGGTCAATATCAGTGGTTTTAGCCAAGTTAGAGACTTGTTAAAACGATATTCAGTTGGAATGCTTTTTTTTTTCTATATTACACAAGCTTACTGGCGCAATAGGAGCTATTCACTGGCGATCACTGCTGAGCTCCACAACGCTTCCAGGACGTACATTGCACATCATCAAGATTGTATTCTTCGGGAGACAAGAAAAAAAAAAAAAAAACTCATCTCGTACATCACCTCAAATATGGCGTCGAGTGAATACCGTCTAACGTGGGTCCCAAGTATACTCGCGCACAACGCCATTGACAAAGAAACATTTTCGTTCCGGTGTAATTTTATAAATAAAAGCTAGTGTTAAGTAACGAAAGATTTTGTTAGAAAGTAAGACTTGTTTTAGAAAAGTCTATCTTTCTACAGTTGCGTCGGCATCGTTTTTTTTTTTTTTTTTTAGCTTCCTTTGTGACTGTCGGCGTTTTGGAGGGAGCATTTGCGTGGGCAGAGCGGCCGGGAGGGGGGAGCGGTTTCCCCGCGGTCGTTAAGAAACGTCTCGGGTTTCGGGAGTCTGCTCGGACAGAATCCTTCTTGCAGCTGGTGGTGGCTTTTAGCCGAATGTGCCGGTATATAGAGGGTTTTGCCGCTTAGTGTAAAATTGTCGGTTTTTGCCCGATGCAATAACTTAGCGGTTGGCGCCAGTCAGACTGGAAAAATTGCAGAGAACAACTCTACAACGAATTTAGGTTTGACGGTTGGGAAGCCAGGATGACAGCTCGCCGACCATTGGACGACAGTGTACCACGTGGGAGTGGTGAAATTTGAAGTGATTTGTCCTTCTGTGGAGGGAAAGGAGGCCTCTACGAGGCTACAAAGGGGCTGCCGAGAGGATTCTCGGAGGAATTCGGCTTTTGGGACTGGGGACTAAAGTATGGGGTTTTAATTTTGGAAGTTTTGGTATTACCGTTGACTTGTCGTTTTGTTTTGAAAATAAACGTGGCCACACTGGCCACCGTAAACCTACCAACGTCGTAATGTGTCCAGCGGGATCGAACAACTTTTAGTTTTTTGTTTCTTATTCGACTTCCGGGGGGACTACCATCGGGCGAACACCATCATCGGTCGTCACCATCCTGACCGAGCCCCTTCCCCCTCGGAAAGTTGACTGCTAGCATTTATTTTTTTCTTAATCTCTTTTCTGCAAAACGTTGATAGCGTAGTTTGAAGGTCGCAGTGTTGGCATAGTAGTGACGATATCTGAACGCGGATCATAGATTAGACGAGAGCATTGCATGAGCACTGGATGGGGGCTCGCGGTAATCAAAAGCTCCACAAGGATCCGGGCAGTGGCTCGTGTCCGATCGCTGAAATGACAACAATATCCGAACCCTAACAATGTCGGGAACTCAGCGCATGTCCCGTGCTTGGCAAACCCTAGCGGAAGGCTATGATAAAAAAAAATAGCGGCATAAAATTGGCGTTTTATCACGTGGCCGTGTGTACTGGCTTTGAGTTGCACTTGGAGCAAAACTAACGCGTGTTTTGTAGCTAATAAACGTCAAGGATTAATTCTAAGTCGTATTTACGCAAGTTACAAAAAAGGTTGCACCGCCTCTTCAACTGCAGTAACGCTAAGCCACAGTTACCACACTAGGCTCTAGGACAACGTTCTGTGGCTGTACAGTCAAGGCTTTGGACACACGTGCGCTCGTACATCTTGAGCACACATCAGAACTGTGCTCGCGCACTTTTCACTCCTTCTGAAACAGCTGTCCGAGAGGAGTGTGCGGTAACTGTGGTGAACCGGAACTGCTGTTAAGGGTGACTTAACTTATCGAGACTGTAACTTGATCGTTCCGACATATCTCGAAGTATAGAAGACGTCCTTGATCTTCGGACGTATGCGTGACACCCTGGAGGTCTTTCGCCGCTTATAGGGAGCTTTAGGTGTTACTAATCGTGCGGGATGACGTTCGGCTAAGTTAGGGGGCGAACATACGGTTTGTCGTTACACTTTTGATCGGGGTAAAAGAAATATAGAATTGCTCTCCCTTGTTTAAGACTGTTAGTTAATAGGTTGTTGTTACTTTATTACTAGATAACACAGAAAAGAAAAGCAGAAGAAAAGAACTGAAGAGTTTTGTTCTCGTAAGCCTTTTTATGGTTCAAAATGTTTTCAGTCTACCAAGTGATATGATCCCGAGAATGGGGCACAATAAAAGGTGGACAGACATCACTGCCTGTCCCCCGTTTTCGTCCTTAGTTATTTTTTTTTTGTAGTTTTGTCTATAAGTTGAGCATCAACCTACTTGCTCCACCACTATTTTTTTTTTGTTCACATTTCCCTTTTTAGTTGTGCGCTTATCTTAAGTGCTCCTTTCTTCTTAAGTAACAATTTACATGACTACCGAGTACAAACTTGAAAACAAAATAAATAATCTAGAAAAAAGAAAATAAACAAGGTCGTTTCCTTTTCGCGTGACTCGGGAATATTATTACACCTTCGAGTCTTGAGAACGCCTCTCAAGTCCGCCGCGTGTGTCCAAGAGAGAAACACCTTTTAGTAAAAAGGTACGAGCGCCTGTCTCACCACGTACCTCGCCGTTAAAAAGAACTATCGGTTTGTTTTAGGGCATCTTTTGGTTCAACGTCGGGTCGCTTGCGCACGGATCAAAATTTAATTTCGATCCATGCGAAAGTAACCCATCTGTGAGCAGACACCAGTTTCCCACACCTCTCTTTGTGCCCCTGAGAAGTGGGCTGCAAATATTGCGCGGATAGCTCGCGTGACGTGCGGCCGGATGAGAAGCCGCCTTACCGGGCGCCAACGAAAGAAGTAGATATTGCGGTTGGATTTTTGTAGGCGCTTCCTTACGTGTTTTTTTTTTATATTAGAGAAAGAGAGAGAGAGAGGGAGAAAAAATAGAGAAGGAGGGCAGGTCTGGTATGCTCTTTAATTGTGCAAAATTGACCCTGTACAGTTATCTGAATACCTTTTTTTTTTTTCATTTCAGAATTATTTTTTTAAAGAGAGATAGTACCATTTGGCCTGCATCTTCTCTACTGTCGTAACTATTGCGTACATTTCGGCCCCATTACACTGTGCTAGCTTTAGATATGCAAGTGGCGCACCTCTCCGTATAGTCCAAAAGAGGGAAAAAAAATTGCCAGCGACCTTTTACTCCGAAGTCTGTAATGCAGTATTCGAGAAGTGATCGTTTTAATTTCTGCAAAGACCATGTACAGTCTAGTACAGTATAAATCACATCTCATCAAAAAAAAAAAAAAAAAAAAATATATATATATATATATATATATATATATATATATATATATATATATATATATATGTGGTATTTCCAAAAAGGCGGGCAAAATTGCTCCCTCGGAAACTACGAATTGCACGTAAAAAAGGCTGATTCCGTAGTGGTCAGTGTCAAAGGGTCCGATAAGGAAAACTACTAGCATGCAATAAAGTCGGGTAATTAATTAATTTTGTGTCAGTAAATTGTGAATATTGGTTTTAAAGGAATGGTTTCAATTCAAATGTTGCTGGGCATCGTCAAGAACAAGTAAATACACTCACATTAAAATGTTTAAGGCTCGCACAGCAGCATTCTAAGGCGTTCCGAAGAAACGCTACATTTAGACCGGTTTCCGGGTTTCGATTTCTTATATCGGAGCGCATATCCGCGCGGGCGATCCCACCCGCGAGTCTAAAATGCGCAGCGTTTGTGCGCCGCCACGCATCGCACGTAAAGGAACGCCTTCGTCCTCACCCCGACATCAAAAAGGAAAACCTCATGTGACAGCCCGGAGGCTTTCTTATCTCGCCTCTTGTACACGCGATGTGTGACGTCACGCGCACACAGCACGTTTTCTACACGGGCAGCAGAATTGCCCGCGCAAAGAATCGCTCCGATAAGAAATCGAAACCCAGAAACCTGTCAAAATTAAGCTTTTTTTTTTTTCGGAACGCCGTAAAATGTGGCTCTTGCCTTATATCATTGCAACGTGGGTGGATTCTGTAGTTTTCCATGACGCCCGGCAAGATTCGAAATTGAAATCATGCCTTTAAAATCAATAATTAAAAATTCAATTGCTCAAGCATTTTTAAATACCCAATTATATTGAACGTCAATCATTTCTGTGCAAGGCGTAGTTTTCGAAGAAGCTTGGTTGCCCGCGTTTCCGGACATACCCTGTATATAATAATAGTATACGTCGCGTGACCTCAGGCCATGTAAAGTAAATTTTTATGCTGAATTTAACGCGGAATATTATTCGGTGTATAGGTCACGTAACGTCAAGTCACGTGACATAAACTGCTACCTTAAATGTAGCGGAAAAACTGACATTATTTTCCCCGCTAAATTTAGCGAAAAATTAACGGACGCACCGCCAAAATCTGCGGATTGAGTGTCCCGTCAAAAAGCATTTCATGGTTTAAAAATAGAGATAACGCTTCAACATATGATCAATATGAAAAAAATCAACAAACCTTTATCAGAGGCTGTTTGAGCAAACATTAAAAACGTTACCACCGCAATATTACGAGGCAACGATAATTTCGGGCGTATGGCGTATCGTCTCATGCATACGCCTGTCACAATATATACAAAACAAACACGAAGCTCGATTCTAAAAAATCGTTTCCTGGCGACTAAACGGGTCAGGGTGTTCATTACCGGCACCAGGCATAATCCATCGCACGCTATCGTTACGGTCAGTAAACGTATTGACCGTTGCAACGTCAGTAACGGATGATAATTTTGTTTCATGCGTCCGCCTCTACCCCGACATTGATCCAAGGCCGACCATTCTAGGAAAGCGTTCGCAAAATTGCGTCGCAAAGTTTGACTCGTACATGAAAGACCCGCGTCTTTGCCCCCGTGGGAGAGTGAATACAAATGGCGTGCTAATTAAAGAAACGCATTTCCATTGACGTCGCGTTGTCATTTGACGTTACGGGACGTCGTGGCGTCACGGTGTTACGTCACGGGGTTACGTCATGGTGTGAAATGGTGACTATCAGGCCGACGAAGTCACGCGGATATCGACTGCTAAATTTAGCGGTTAAGTTTGGCGCCTGTACAGCGCAAAACTCCTTTCTTTTTATTTTACTATTATTTTTTTTTTTTTTTGCATTCCGGTTTTAGGGTGTATTATAACTGGGAGGTGTGCCGACTTAATGGGCATTTCCATATGAGTTGAGTGTTGTGTGGCCCGATTCTGCCGCAGGGGCTTGGGGTGGCGCTGCCAGTCACAGCGGGACCAAGATGCCGGTGAGGCAGCGTTTAGGGTATTGTCTTGGGGCGTGTTTGTGGGACTATTTCTTCCTATTTCGCATTGCGTGCGCAGCGATACAATATTGTGTGGATGCTTGCTGTGCCGAAGAGACAAGGGACTCACAGCAACGTCAATTACGGCGATGGAAAAAATCGTTCAGCCTTTCCACTCTCGTGAAGAAGGAAGACCGGCGGAGCTCTACTCGATACACAGTGTGCTTCTTCTTCGTCGTCGTCTGTTTTTCGGGCTGTTTCCTACGATGAATTCCCACAAACGCGCTGCCCAACTACCTATTCTTCTTTGATAGCTAGAAAGGTTGGCCCCATCTACAAGCGACGGCGGCCACCATACTGGTTGTGTGCTTGCCGCCGTTGCTTATAGATGGCAGTAGCTCTCCAGGTAGGTTTGTTTCGACACACAGGACACGAACCTGGTGAGCCTAGCCCTCAACAGCTCGGCTGTAAAAACAGAGCGGTGCTGTTGTGTCGGTGTGCAACGTGAGTGACAATATATGCAAAGAGAAACACTCCTCGTTTTGGACGCCGAGGGACGCCTCACTGTTCGCGGAATGAGATCGTCTGATTCTAAGTAAAACAAAAAAATGATGTAGAAAAAATATAAGTCGAAGGCGAGTGTCAGTGGGTAGACATGCCAGAGAAAGCAAATTTCTCCAAAGGTGATTTTTCTTCAATAAAGACTGCAGTTAAAGTCGCTGCATTTATCTTGCCACTCTTGGTGTTTATTTTTGTGTAATGCATGCTTACCAAATGAAATCAATTCAGCGAGCTTTTGGCCTATAAGCAATTTGGTCGAGAATGCAGAAGTAAAAAAAAAAGTTCGATTTTATCGTTTCATGCTACACAAAAAATTAAGTTAAGACCAGAAAAAAATCTAGGCATATAAAGGTGTGCGAAAAATGTGCAGCTGACGTAAAAATAGTTAAAAGGGTTTCGACACTAAAGTGAAGAGAAAAGCATCGCATATTATATCATCGCGTCCCATGGCAAATAGCCATGAGACGCGGCAGCCGAAAGTGAAAAGGTAGAGGGCAGACAACGGATAAGAGGCGAGTCATGTAGCGGGCGCCCCGCTGCGGCGAGACGCCGAAACACTCTTCTCCCGAGCGATGGAATGTCCGCTCGTGCTCCTCGCGTTCCTCACGCGTCCTCCGCGCTGCAAAGGCTGTGCGCTCATTACAAGCTTCCCCGAGAACTGCTCTGTGCTACCAGATGCTCGCGCTCTAAATCTGCGACCGGACGCTCTGTCGCTCCGTCGTCGATCTGCGAGGCTTAGTGAGTATAGAGGAGGCTCAAACTACACTTTCCTAAGGTGGTATTGAGAATAATTCTTCGATGACAGCTAAACGAAAAATAAAATTAAAGAATCGAGGCTATGTAAGTACCTTACCGGTCCCAAACGGAATTTGCGCTTTCAACATAAGGTTCTGACGCTCGCGCATGTCGCGCATGTCGCGCATGTCGCGCATGTCGCGCATGTCGCGCATGTCGCGCATGTCGCGCATGTCGCGCATGTCGGCTCCAGATCTCGTTGCCGCTTATTCTGGCTGCGGGTTGAGAGGGTAAAGGGTGTTCGATTTTCGCGAATATTTTCCGCAAGTACCACTGTGTAAAAAAAAAAAAAAATTGGGTTGTGTGTGTGTTTATAGAGCCTAGAACTTGGTCTGCCTCACAGGGGCGACGAGTCTCCCAGCTGTAGATGAGCAATTTAGCCAGTGCGGTACAGCCGCTAGCCTGGGGTCTTTAACGTGCACCACGCAGTAGTGATACACGACCGCACGCCGGTACGATGCTCATCCAGATCGAAACGGACAGGGGTGGGGCTCGAACCCAGGATCCCTGGGTTCTGCAGCGCGAGCTTTCGCTCCACGTGCTCCGAGCTGGTGTGCGCTAGACCACTCGGCCACCGATCCCCTACCATTGTGTAGAGAAAATAGGCAACGTGTGTTTCATAGGTCATGCATGTGAAGGAATAGTTCTAAGCTGTATTTATAGAAAGTAAAAAAAAAAAAAATCTTGTATCGCACTTTCAAGTAAACAGGAAAAATTAACACTTTAAACCCTACTGACTAGAGGAGGTATATCAGCCTTTTTTTGTGTGCTTCTGTACTAAACTTTTCTTCTTTTTTTTTTTTTACGTCTGTGGTGGTTGGTTGGCTACTTCGAGAGTACGGCATAAATAACGATGCAACTGAATAAACAAGTGAGCTGAGTTTGAGAGTTTAAATCATTCTATTCCCTTCACTTTCAATTTGAGTTATTTTCGTTCTCCACGTAGTCTCGGGAGGTTCAACGGAAGGGTGAATATACACCAGCTTGCAGCGCCATCACTGTTTTAGCATAGATATGTTTTTTTCGACGTATGATTGTTTAAGCACACAAAAAAATATTTGACCAAAAAATGCCGTTCCGGTTTTTTTTTTTGGTTTTTTTTTTTGTGACATGCCGCGAGCTAATGAGTGAAGTCATTACAATTATTTTTCTACTCGCACCTTTACTTCTGCCTTTGACAATATTTTGTTTTAACCGTCTGTTGAAAAACTCTTCGCGTGCTCCGGAAGCATGGCTTGTTCGTTCGTCGCTATCCGACATCGCGCGCCTCCACCAACGCATCTAGGCACCCGCAAAGAGCGGTTTCGAAAGTTCCCTCCTGTCCTCCCCCATAAAAACAACAAAAACAAATTCGTGATAGCCAAAAGCAACAGACGCGAAGAAACATAAAAAAAAACGAACACGATCAAAAAAAAAAAAAAAAAAGTCTGAAGAGGAGCTTTACTTAGGTGGTCACGTGATCTCTCTTATCACGTGACTGCCCCGTACCGGCGTGCCAAAGAGGCGTCCCATATAGCACGTGCTTTGGTCCGATGGTCACATACCCATCGTACACAAATTTAATTTCTCCGTTAAATTTAGCTGGGAAATTTCCAGCACCTTAACCCCCCAAGACTAACACCAGGGACAAGTTGGGTTATACCTTAAAAGGAGCAAAAAAATACAATTAGTGGCTAATGTTTGCATGATAAATTAGTGATGTGGGTAAAATTTGTTTCTGATTCTCAACATGTTTTTTTTTTTTTTTTTTTTTTTGGGGGGGGGGGGGGAAGTACATTGAGGAATAAACGAAACATTCGTCTTTACTGAGTGAGAGTCGTACTAAGAAAGCACACCGTAAAGACGCGCTTCAAATGCTGAAACAGCATACAAAAAGGCTTTCTGTAGAAAGCGGATATTGCGTTTTCCTTCTTGTCTGACGGTACTGTCAGATTGGTCGTACAGAAACTCTCTGGAGACACGTTCCCAGAGCAAAGCAAACACGAGGGGACATGACTGAAACGTGTCCATGATAATTCTGTATTATTCCCGCTGAGAACGCCGTGTCTCTTTTCTGAAGCACGGGCAGTGGGACAGCTAGTGGCTTAATATGGCACAGAGTTGAGTCATTCAGTGTTCGGAGTAATAATGTCCCTCTAACCACGCGGAACGGCAATCCAAAATTTCACAGCATATCTTTTTTGGCAGATTTGGCTCATTGGAAATACGAAGGAGGTTAACCGAGCTGCACGTTGCTGGACTGCCACTTCGAAGAACCGCCCTCGCTGGAGAGGAGCAGTCACAAAACACCGCACTGGAGCGGAACACCCGCGCGAGGCGGAGGCGGTGTTACGCTACCGCGTTAGAGTAATTATCGTTTCGCGTTAAGTTCGTCACTTCAACGCTCGTCCGGACGACGAGGTGTAGCGTGCCACGACAAGGAGAAAAAGTTTTGCGCGAGCGCGCTGTCGCGACTCTGCAAATCATCGAAGCCAATCCAACGTGGTGTCACGTGACATTCGAGAAATGGGCGCAGCGACGCCCGCGATCACGTGATATACGTTCACAGCGGCGGACTCTGTGGGAAGGCACGTTTGGCGTGCATGGCGGTCCATCGAGGGGTGAACAGGGAGTTTAGGCGCAACTTTGTCTCGGCGAGAAGATGACGGCGCGCGCGCGTACGTGCAAGTAACTTGGTCACGTGCTACTTAACGTCTGCCAAGATCGATTGTGTCCGCCATCACTTTCCCTTTCCCTCTCTTTCGTCGTGATTGTCCCTTCATCCGCCGCCGCTGTCTTGCATGAGGATTCTCGACGATGTAACGGTGGGTTGTGCAAACCCCGGAAATAGGCGGCAGAAGAGACAAGAGGTGACACATTGCTTTGTTGTCTCCCGGCGTGACGCAATATATTTTTTTTCTTACTCTCGTAGTCTTTGGACGCGTATACATATACCTTGATCATTTTACGACGAATACGCATATACTTTGGTATACGTCTCAAACTTTCGCTTATGGTTTTCATTTTTTTTTTTTGTGCTTTTCATTTTATAAACCAAAAGGTATTTTTCGGAAAGTGCATTTAATCTCTTAAGTTCACTAACATTATATTCAAAACGTACACGAGTTCCTGGACAAAATCTTACCAGGAGAAAATTTTATGTTGTTCTTAACACGAGTGCGGACAACTTAGGTGCATGTGTGCGACACAAATATTTAACGATAAATTAAACCTGACAGGCACATGGCTTGCTGATTAGAGTAGAAACAAGTTTATTTATCGATTGGTTAGAAGCGAATGCTGTCTCTTACTAACTTCAGCAGTCTTGGTAGGTCTGGGTGTACCTTGAACCCCTCAAAAATATTTATTTTTCATACGATCCTGCAGGCGCAGATATGGTTTTTCGCACCCTCTTCTCTGGGTTTTCGCCTCTCCGGGCTTGTGCCAATGCCGTGGCAACGAGCGCCTGATTTTCTTGTTCAATCAGCCTCCAGACGCTTGGATAGGCGTGGCCGACAAACTTCTGGAACCCGGAATTCCATCCTTCGCAAATGTTCTTCGTCCGGTCTTAATCTTAAAGAGTGGCGTCGTACATATTCCGCCATTCCAAGCGAAACTCCGGTCGTCGTCGGCGCATAGTCAGGCAAAGGGAAGAATTCGCTCTAGGTTCCGCCGCAGAGGGAGCAGAAGCATAACGGAAGGGGCCGTTGACATACGTGCCATCAATGTAGTCCAGCAGGTCGCCGATGTCACCGGTATACTTTTCCCTGATGTAGGTTAGTCCTTCGGGGACAAGCTGTGGTGGAAGGAACGCTAGTCTCTCCGAAATCCCGCACAGCTTTCTGAATTGGTCATCTGTCTTGTACTTGTCCAAAAGGTCAAACTCCCGTTCCTTCAAAATATTTAAAGGAAATCACAACTCAATGGTTTGTGTACTACAGTTTCGCTTCAATTTCCATTTTGCTTCACCCCGAGATAATCCTTGATTTCAAATACATTTACGACGCTCAGTGACAGAAAATTTTAATTTTCCTTGCCATTGACTTCAAATATTACTCTGAACCCTAAGAAAACCTATGCATTAGTAATGAAGAGACATTGTGCCTAACCTTTATGCGCGCGTTTAGCGTGACATAAGCACAATGAAAATGAAAATGCGAGGCCGCCGAAGGGTGACTTCGCTTCTTCAGTCACGCTTCGGGTTCAAAAACTTCGCTTCACGAAGTTTCTTTGGCGTGGCACAAGTGTGCTCCATATTACCTTGAGTCAAGCAAACTTTATCTTGTCAGTTCCATTCACTTTCAGTGACCTAAATATTGGTCCGAAATCGTTGCTTCTCTGCCTATTATGACTCATCTGTCGACACCTTTCCATAGGATAGGATGCCAGTTCTCCTAGAAATGGTGCAATGTCCACCGCGTCCGCACTTTATCCCAACCAGTGTTTTGCCCGGGTGACCAACAAAAAAAGTTTATTTTTGTCCGGGTTTGTGATAAGTACGGGTGAGCTTTTGTGTGGTTTCCCACGAACACAGGGGCTGGATTATACCAACAGCGGCAACAATACCTCATCTGCACCACTAAAACAAAAATAATTTACCTATTGCTTCAGAAGTTCCAGTTATTTCGCAATTTAATTATATTACACTTGCAGTGTATACTTTTTCAATAAAAAATCGCAATTCTTTTATTTTTAGTTTACTTGTTTCTTATGAAGCAGTTTTGTTTACGTTTCACTGCGTTGACTAGGCTACGCAACACAGAGGAAAAAAAAATCTACGAAATGCGAGCTTGCTGTGACGCGTTGATTACGAACGAGTCCCAGCCGAACGCTGACGTAACACTCGTGTCTCTCAGAGCTCCATCTTATTCGCTTCGCTTCGATTCTTCTAGGCTGGGATGGCTTGCGTCGCCGCGCGACCGCGAATTATTACGGTGCATGGCCAAGCGACGCAGCGCACGGTCAAGTAATCAAACTACTTGCAATCGATTACGTTTTGGAGTAATTCTGTAATCATTTGATTGCATTCTTTTAGGAAGTAATCGTAACAGTAGAGTTGCTCGCGAGCATTTACTCTGGTCGAATCACACTGGTGATGCCGTGAATGAAGAAGCGAGCGCGTAAAGCGTTGGGGAACAATCATGGAGCCTGCTATGCTTTCTTCTTGGTGCTATGCTCGAAATGCGACATTCGCGTATAACGTGCTGCTGGATTCTCGGCGACTGGCGGTGAACGTTAGTTCTGAGCATGAAATCTCATATTCACTAGAAACAAGCCTAATTCGGTCAAAAACCTGGATGCTGATCCTTCCTACCATAATGCCACGGCATACAAATCGCAGGGTAAAGACATTTCTCGTATATTGATTTGATTACCATTAAAGCTATCAAACGCTAAATGCTTCACTAAGGGATTATAAAACTTCACGCGGGTAGCGTAAGCAGATTCGATGACCTAGCGTGATTGTAGCCTTTTTAGTGATATAAATCTTTTATTACACATTCCCAAATAATTTATTTATGGTAAAAAAAAAGAACTTGTTGCAGCTCCCCAGCTGGTTGAGAAGGAACACGGGTTTATTTTCTTCTCCCCCCAAAGTCATTTAGGATAGTCTTTAGCGCAGTGTGGTGTACAAAAAGAAAGGGTGTGTGTGCAGGCTTATACAATCTGAACTTTGTCTAACTCGTCGGGCGACTTGTCCCTCATCTGTAGATGAGAAATTTAGCCAGAGCAGGAAAACTGCTAGCCTGGGGTCGTTAACGTGCATCACGCAGTAGTGATACGGGGCGGTGTATATTACTTTGGTAATAAGTGCGTAATTTCACTCGCTGGTTTCGTGGGTTCTGCTGCTTCAAAAGATTTATATTTGTAGTGGTTTTCCACGAATCGCAGCCTAGCATAGCACGAAAGGTACTGACTTCACTATCCGAAATCTGCCCCGATGCCTGAGTGGAGACTTCGGCCCTCGTACACGAATTCGTGATCGGTTTGCTCACAATCCACTTGGGGAGCCAACGCATATATGCCGTTCGCTCTCGGTTTTTCGGCGCAGATGCAGACAGCTTTAAAACAGATCCTCTTCCGACTTTCTTGGTTGCGGGCACCGGCTCATCTGAAGACTCATCGAACACCGTGGTCACGGCTCCGAGGACCCGATTTTATGCGATAACCCCGCACATCATCTTCCGGTTAAAAGTGCCTCTTGCAGACAAGCGTATCCTGTCGTTGTCAACGAGGTTTTTTCTCGGCATCTTGTTTGTTTTCTCGAGGTGCTTGAAGAATCATAACTGAGCATCTAGTGAAAAGACAGGCCAGACGTCTTCCCCGTAGTTGACGTGCAACTCAGCGCAGTGCACCATTTGGCTACGAGAAACAGAATCCTTCGAGCTGCAGGGTTATCAGGGAGGAACGGCGAGAATAGTAGCGTGCCAGCCGTTGCATCTGTCCTATGCAGATAGATACACATGCTTTTTCCGGGGATGGAAAAGGCCGTACGAAAAAGAACCGCGTATAATCCAGTCCGGCCGCGTTTTTGGCTTAGTCTCCCATTGACGATATTTGAATGCGGCTCGTTGATTGCACCCGAGCATTGCGTGAGCACTCGATTTTTGGCTCTCAATCACGTGCCCTAAACAGAAGGACATTGAAGCACCCTACCCTATGATAAACATTGCCGGCATATAATCGGCTCAAGGTCAAGTGGCCGCTCGTTCTGGCTAAGTCACTGAAAGTTCGGAAAGTAGTAGCGAGCCCCCTGTATGGTCGCCATTTCGGTCCGTAAAGGAGCAGTCGCTCCTTAACCCCTCCGTTCTTGGTGAGCCGATCTAAACTCGCTGGTGACGGGTAGTTTTATGGAGACGTTTCTTGTATACCGAGATTTTGCTATCCACACACCGGCGAAACAAGCGCACATCTTTGTATCACCACTAGATGCTGTGTCGGCGTTTGAAGGCGCTGAAAAATAAGTTTACTGTATTAAAATACGCAAGAGGAACAATATAATTCTAAAAAATTCCGTGGAGATAGTCGTGATCGATAAGTTGATTGCCTACACAGTGCCGAAAACGCTTATATTGGCAAGGAACGCTTATTGTAATCTTGGCGCGACTGGTTTAGAACGACGCTCTGGAGGCTTCGAACATTTGAATGAACCGAGATGGAGATTTCTCTGCAAATGTAGACAGATTAGCCAATCGTCTGGAGAGGTTTTGGTCGTCTGTCTGTTAATATACGTTTGTTTCCGGCTAGCAGGTAGGGAAGGCCATGGCGCTACTTTCCCAGGATCTAGTGACTTTAGTTCTGACTAAATGTTATTTACGCAAAGTACAAAAAAAAATCATTACGCCGCTCTTTTAACCTTTACAAAGCTTCGGGTGTTCAATCAGAAACGGAAGAAATGCTACTGTCGGCGGTACCGATAATCAATAGGACATGCACATAAATAAAAATAAAAAAGTCAATATGCGCTAGATTAGATTAAGCAACGCGCTAAACGCGAGGGAATCATTTGATTAAAAACAAATCAACTAGACCAGTCTTGCAAAGATGCCCGTGCTCGACATCCGGGTGAGACTAGCAAGGATGCCTAACGTTTCCAGATATTTGGATGACGGAAGCCTTGCATCTCGACCACACACACCCACCCACCCACACCGACACACACACAGACACACACACAGACACACACACACACGCATACACGCACACACACACACACACACACACACACACACACACACACACACACACACACAAACACTTTGCAAGGCGGCGCTTCCAAGTTCCAACGCTCTCCAGACAACGCCGTATGGGTCATAGTTCCGCTGCCGCACCGACGGCGTTGGGCTGTGAACGAACAAAAGAGTATAGGAAAAGGGGGCGAGTCATCAAACAAGCGAGAGCAACTCGTGCGCAAATTCTCATTAAAAGTTTCGGGGAAACCATTCCCCCCTTAGCACAACGACCGTTAGGGTCCGTCGGAGCTGCCGCCTCCCTTCAACCCGTCCTCCTCGATTACCAATATGACTCGAGTCAAGAGCTACTGGAGGCAGGCCGCCAGCGCAGAGCAAAGATCCTACTCGAGCGTTGAGTCACCGTTAAAACCCGAGTCACACTGTCTATACAACGTCGTACTACAGACACGGTGTGTTGGCTCCAGACACGATGACAGAATGGTGTCGGCGGAGTCCGGACACGCTCCCCAAGCATGTTCTAAGCGCGTCTCCTTCGTACATATACAGGGTGTTTTTGTTTTTTTTGTTTTTTTTTTTTTAAGCTTTACAGATTTCTTTACAGAAAAGCCGGGAAAGTTACACTTATGCGGTTTGGGCTGTTGAGCTATACGGCCAGGGGGACATTTTGTGGATGGATAATGTTTGCGATAAGTCGAATAATTAATTAAAACTCTTTAATCAACTTTTTTTAATTTGTGAAAATAGACATATGGTTCCTATTAGAAGCTTGGAGAGCGTCACCGAAAACCACTAAATCAACACTTTTTAGAACGACTTGAAGCTCGTGGGAAACTCGGGGACGCACCAATAAAGTTACCACTCGTGAAGCAGGCGCAAAGCTGGCAGGGGCGGACTGGGATGATAATCTAATCATCCGTGTATTGCCACTGCCAGCTTTGCGCCTGCTTCACGAGTGGTAACTTTGGTGCGCACCCGAGTTTCCCACGAGCTTCAAGTCGTTCTAAAAAGTGTTTATTTAGTGGTTTTCGATGACGCTCTCAAAGTTTCTAATGGGGATCATATGTATATTTTCACTAATTCAAAAGTTAATTAACGAATTTTAAATAGTTAGCCGACTTATCGCAAACATTATCCACCCGCATAATATCCCCCTGACCGTGTAACTTGCCTGCACAAACCGCGTAAATGTAACTTTCACAGCTCTTTTTGTTAACACATTTGTAAAGCTTAAAAAAAAACACCCTTTGTATATGTATGTGTATATACAGGGTGTTTTTTTTTAAAGATCCATGAAAGCTAGAATAATTCGGTCTGCGCAGGTTAGTTATACGGTAGGGGGACATAATATAGGAGGCTAATCGTAACGATCAGTCAGCTAATTAGATAAAATTCGTTAATGAACTTTTTAATTAATGAAAATACATATAGTTCAAATTAGAAACTTACTCAGAGTCATCAAAAACCACTAAAGCACTCATTTTCAGAAAGACTTTTATCGCGTGAGAAGCGTAGTAGTGCACTAAAGTTTGCAGTCGTGGAGCACGTGCAAAGCTAGCGGTTGCGGTAAGGCGCCCGCGCAATTTTTCCGTCTCTTATCTAGCCCCAGCCTTGTACCTGCTGCGCGAGTGGTAACTTTAGTACAATACTACGCTTCTCACGCGTTGAAAGTCTTTGTGAAAATTACTGAGTTAGTGGTTTTCGATGACGCTCAGCAAGTTTCGAATTGGAGCTATATGTCTATTTTTATTAATCAAAAAGTTGATTAACTAATTTTAACTAATTAGCCGACTTATTGTTACAATTAGTCCCCTATACTATGTCCTCCTGGCCGTATAACTCTCCTGCTCAGACCGCATTAACCTAGCTTTCATGGTTTGTTTTTTAGAAATTCTGTTAAGCTAAAAGAAAAACAGCCTGAACATATACACACAGCCTGGGCGAAATGGAATAAACGCATTTTAAACTGACCGCATAAATCGGTTTCTTCACTTATCGCGCTGAGATTTACTACATAACTACTCGAAGCTGGCGCATTCATTATTTGAGAGTACGAATACATGAAACCTCCGGCGTGAAAAGAAAGAAAATAAAAACTGGTTTTGGCTATGGAAACATTATCGCTACGCGTTTGGTTTTTCTTGATTTACTCAGGTGAGCCAACCTTTCCACAATGTTTAGTGATAGCTTCCACCAAGCACAGGCACCTCTGTAGTTAATCCCAGCGCGATAAGTTAAGGAACCGACTTATGCGGCTAGTTTAAAGTGCGTTCAATCCATTTCGCCCACGCTGTATGTAGTAAGTATATGTTTCGAACCTTTCTGCGGACAGTTTTTTGTGTGACCGATGGGGCGTCATACGAGGAAGAAACACAATGTTTGCAGACCCTATTTTACACAATGTGTTAGCAGTGTGACAGCGGATTAAAACACTTAGCGTGTTTTAATCCGCTGCCCGTGCAGAACAAATACACACCTTTGCAAAAAAAAAAAAAATCGATTTCTGCGCACTGCCATCTTTCTCTGCTGGGCTGTGAAACGCCCACTGAACATGCGCTGTTGATCTGCTGTGCGGTATACTGGACGCCGCGCATGCGTCGACAGGTGAGTGACTCAGCATTTTTCGCCCGGGTTACAAGGGGTGCAAAGGTCTATACGCTACGTTAAAGCATATCCAAATAACACCAAACAGCGCAGACTCCGCAGCCCGACAAAATCGAAGCGGAGGCCACTCGGTCGTCGTATACACCTTGTCCCTTGTTGTTAGCTGCTCCTTCTCTTTCTATCATTTCTGCTCTCATTCCTGTTTTCTTTCAATCTCACTTTCTCTCTCACCCTCTCGTGTCGTGTTTGTTTCATTTCCGGGAATGGTTCGTCTTGCCTATTGTCCAAAGGCCACAACGTAACACGAATAAATAATGCATGCTTATGCATATCTGCGGGACATGCGGTCGTGTGAACGATAGAAATTCGAATGTACGGCGATCGAAACAAAAGTGTCCGTGTGTGGGAAAGGGGAGGGGGGGGGGGGGGGGGGGGGGGGCGCAAGCGCATATATTGATGGTTTATTTTTCTTTCTAGCATTTTTCTTGTTGTTTGTGTTTTCTTTCCTCTGGCTTTGCCTTTGCGTGCGAATTTGTGCCGGTGTGCGTTTGTGTTTGCTACGTTCGCTTGGTGTCCCGTTCTGCATGACTCAATCATTAAGTGAACCAACATGCATATTTGACAAATATATCTTGTTGTTTTTTATTCCGTCCGAATTAAATAGAGCTTGCGTTCTGTTTTTCCTTGAAACAACATGCTCGTTTTTTGTGAACCTAATGGCTCGATCTTTCTGAGCGTTCCACGCATGCCTGCCTCCGCCATGAGTGCAGTCCATATGCAGGCAGGCACCATCGACGTTCTCAGATCCATCAGTCAACAAGCACCACGGAGGAGCGTCGTTCGAAAACGCTTCTTCTCTACTGCCTGCACGCGAGCAGGTACGGGCGGCGGCAAAGGCTCCACGAACAAAGGAGAAGGACAGTTTGCGAGCGACTCTCATTTATGCGCCAATGTTAGCGCAAACTTTCTATGTTGCCAGAAAAGCCGCGATAGAATCAGTTCCCTTTCCCAGGCAATGTGTGCGCAACGTTCCACCTGTTCACCCGCTTCTGTTTACAGGGCGGAAGGATATCAAGCCCCTTCATGTTTCAAAAGTAGCGCAAGGTGCGTTAATTCACGAGGCACGTGCCACGTGCAGCCCTTGGGAAGATCATGGCAGCACAGCGCAGCACTGAGCTAGATTTCAAACGCCATGTTCTTCCCAGAAGTGGCCCGCGGCAAGTGTCTCGAGCATTTCCACAACAATGAACGGCGTCACTTTTCTCTGGATAAAAGGGCTTTAGAAGGGTAGAGTAGCGAGAGCCACCTACCGAACGAATTACGAAAAGGCGCCATACGTTCTAGGAAGCTTATCAACTGACCTCGATGAACAAGACAGCTCGTGTAGTATCGTGCCCTGCTTGTGCAAACCCACAGCGGGGAGGTCCACCCAGTTCATCCCAAGATACCAAATACCTTCACACTAAACAAAAAAGGCTGTTATCTTACACCCTTTTGCCCCATATAATGCACCCGAAAACGTTAGTTCGACGTACAGCGCGCTATAGTCGAACAGACGGCCCCAAATATTCCGAGGGGCTTGAGAACGGTGCGATATAACTTATTAAATAGCTAAAGTACGTATCAAATACAACAGAAAGAAAACAGAGGTTTTGCAGTAAGGCCGAGAAAACCCCGATTATTATTATTATTATTATTATTTTGTAGTCAGTGAAACGTACATTAGCGATTTTAATAAGTTGTACCACACGGGAATCAAGCCTCTCGTGAAAGTTAACACCGTCAGATTGACGTGAGTGCGCTGTACGTCGAACTGACGTTTTAGGGTGTATTATATGGAACAAGAGATGTAATAATACACCCTTTTGTTTCTTTACAGTGTTGGACGCAAAAGGAAAATCGACACAGGCCGGTCCGAACTTGCGTTCTTGTTCCTCGATTTGTTGAATGACGTCGTCTTCATGCGACCGAAGTCTGTGCGTGCTTTGAGGGCGTCCCGGACAGACTTGTACGGTACTTATGACAAGTTGATCAAATTACTTGTAATCGATTACTTTTTGGGGTAAGTTTGGAATCATTTCAATATGTTTATTATGAAGGCATCGCGAGAACCATTCGCTTATTTTTGGAAGCACGTACTAATCCGCGAACCAAGTCTCGGACAGTAGGATTGTTTACCGAAATTGGCCCGGTGTATAGTCCGCAGAGGCAAATTTGGGGTCAAAAATGAAAGTTTTTGCTTAGATAGTCCGCACCCGCTGCATAGTCCGCACCCAGTGCATAGTCCGCACCTGGTGCTTAGTCGACACGAAATTCTTCTCATACGCGGCACACCTTGACATATGTATGTTTTCTTAGCTCAGAAAAAGGCCTATAATATACATAAATTATGAATAACATACTCTTTTGTTCACGGAATCCGTCCCGTCTCGTCATAATCAACGATATTGAAAAACATAATTCCTGTATAGTCCGCACGCGTAGATAGTCCGCACAGCGAGAAATTTCAACTTTTAAACATGTATAGTCCGCGGACTATAGCCCGGAAAATACGGTAGTTTATAATTCGGGCATTCTTATCAAATAATAGACAGTCCGAAAAAAACAGTCTTAAAATTTTCAGAACAATTTATTGTTTAGAAAATTTAGAGTAACAAAAAAAGTAGCGGTTACTTTTTAAGTAAATGCAAATTCCTCTTTTTTCAAGTAATCAAGGAATATAATTCAATAGGTTTTAACTATGAGTAACTGTTCTTGTCATTGATTACTTTTTTTTTCACGTAACGTGTACGAGACCGGCCCCAGAGCATAAAGGCGGGCCTAAAATGGCGGCAAACCATTGAGAATCAACGACTTTTTCCGTGAAAAAGTGTATCGGAGCACGTGAACATTATGTGAATCTTACGCCGTAATAGCAGCCGGCGAAAATCGGTGCCTCGCTGCACATAAAACTTTGGTTTTGAGCGTTCACAGAATGTGCATTTAGGTGACGGAATTTACCCTGTGAACCTTGAAAGCGCATTTTTATTTTCGTATGAAAAAGATGAATGAGAACAACAAACTCGACAAAGCTAATGGCTGACGTGTTCGCAGGCGGGGAAGTTAGCGCCGATTAATAACTTGTGGCGCCATCTCCCGATAGGCTCAGCGAGCAGATGATGCACTTTGTCGTTTGCTGGCTATGCCTATCCGTAGATGGCGCCACAAGTCACATTCATCGCTATGTGTCGTCTGCAAACACCTCCGCCGTTGACTTTGACATTTTTTTGGTGACATTTCTTACGCAAAGAGAACTACGCCTCGGAGTTTTATGAGGTAAAATCTACCACCCGGTTAAAGCTTGAGTTTTCTATATTCGGGCGCCGATTTTTTGCTGCTTGCTTTACAGTGAAATATCCACTGTGGCCAAACGATAAGACTCCTGCGTTTCCCGGAGGTGCTGCGAAAAGGGGCTCGTTAGGACTTGTGTTGGGTAGTACATGCTTCAGCGTCTCAAGCTGTCAGACATGTAGAAGTGTGCCTGTGCTGGTGCGGAACGCTAGATCACGAGTAATATACGAAAAAAAAACACCCGAACGCCGTCGAAGCACAGGTTAAAGCTAAGAAGCTAAGCGTGAGCCAAAAGACGCCTCTTCACG
This sequence comes from Ixodes scapularis, assembly GCF_016920785.2. Lineage (NCBI taxonomy): Eukaryota > Metazoa > Arthropoda > Arachnida > Ixodida > Ixodidae > Ixodes > Ixodes scapularis. The sequence goes on along the minus strand of NW_024609836.1, from coordinate 52,623,856 downwards.
CGTTCAAAAATAAAAATAAAAAAAACGTCGCACGTTAGATGTTTTTACGTCATTACCCACAGGTTAGAGACGCGTACCTTAGCGGTGGTGGCATTAATCTTGTACTTTCGGTTGCTTTGTGATGCTGAATCTAGCCGATTTCGGACGTCGAAAGTAATTTTCCGTTCATCGTCACTACACAAAAAGGAAAATATGGCTCAGCCAGGGTGCCATTATTAGTGCCGTGGCCCAATCAGGTGAGCTAAAACTGCACAAAAAGAGGGCGCCACAGTTTTGCTCAAAGCTTTAGCGCAGGAGGCATATACAGATCTTTGGCTCTCAAGTTCTGAGCAGCACCCCCCCCCCCCCCCCCCCCTCCCCCCGGCAATAAGAAATATTTTATATTTTTAGGTCTTGCTTCGCCCTTCCAAACGCCCGATTAGTGCCCGTGGAGAGACACTGACAGGCGCTACTTACGCCCATGGGTCCTGCATGTCGGCACGCTAGGACGCCGCTTCGCGTCAACAATAAACGGTCGTGTCCCGTGTATAGTAGCGGAGGCACCTCTTTTGTGGTCGCGTCTCGTGGACGCTACAGCGCCCCCTGGCCAAGAAAAACGGGCCTATGTTTATAGACAGTCAAGGTGCCCTGACACTAAACAGCTGCAGCGACGCTGTTATCGACACGGCGCATATACGCTCACGCTTCCCGCGAATTAGACTTTTGCGCGCACGCATTGCGCAAAGACCAGATTCTGAGCTTCCTAGGAAGAAAAACTCAGTAAGCTAGGGTTCAGAGCATTATTTAATATCGCAGAAAACGTTTCTTTTTTTTTTTTTATGCTTTAAAAAATTTGACGCAGTCTGCGACAGGAAAACGCGATATCGATTGCGCTTCCGACACCGCGCCAGCTCACGAAGTCGCCTTTTTTTCAACCGCAAGTATCGCAAATCGCGCCATCTCTGCTCCAAGCTACGACCATCAGGGTCTTAAAGCCGTTGCCCAAAAACACGTCGAGCGAAACCTCGCGCTGCAAAACCCAAGGATCCTAGACGTTTTGCTATAGATTCGCGCGATAAGATCGTCCCTTGCATATTTAAGCTCGCACTAAAATATCGCGAGCATATTCTAAAAGCAGCCTACCCTAAATTTAAAAAAAAAAAACACTCTCATCAGCGTCTTTAATATTTTTATATCAATTCTTAAAGACAAAGGCGAAATTTAGGAGAGCTTGCCTAAAGGAAGCTAGACTTTTTTTCTAACCCCAAAAAAAGGTTCTTAACGTTAACGAAGCGGAATCGCCAATAGCTACCCTTTTACTACCCCTCTCGGTCAATTTAAAAGGAGAACATCCTTCCGAACAAGGTTCTCCAAACTGCAACCGACTCGTAATTCCTAAAAATAAAAATAATAAACTTTTATTGCGTTGTTTGTGCTTTTTTCTTTCTCCTCGACATAAGAAAGAAATTAAGGAAAAAAGAAACAAGGAAAGAACATCAAACGAACGAGACACACGCCGTGCACACAGATGCACATATCGCTCTCGCGCGCACATATAGGGCGGGCATCGTCTTTCTAGTCGTTAAAATGTCCGTCGAATTTCTACCGCCGCTTCCTTTTCACGTTTATAGCTTGTATTTCTTTATGGGCGACGGGGCAATTTCGGCTTTGAGACTCTATAGGTTCCTAAAATCCGCGTAAAAAATTAAAAGAAAAACAGGGAGCGCCTTTTTTCGCAGGCTACGGAGAGAGTCACACAGACGCGCAAGCCCGCACGCACACAGACACACACACGCAGACATGACCACCAGTGTTCCCCTTCGAAGGAAGGATGGACCCTTTTTGCGTGTCTAAACATTCTGCTTTTTGTTGTATTTTTTATGCACTTTACCGCCGTTGCCGCCGACGTCCAAACACAGAAGGCTAAATTTTGGATAGAAATTTAATGGCACACTAGCGAAAGAGAAAGGCTTCCCTCGATGCTTCTTTTATTATTTTTTCTGCTTTTTATTTATGGACTGGGTATATTTAGGTAACAATAACGGTGGCTACGATCGAATTCTCTTTCTCGCGAAACAGCCCATCTCGTCGTATCCGGCGCAAGTTTATGTGCGCGTTATAGTAACTTCATTTTGGGGCGGAGGGGGGGTGGGGGGGGGGGGGGGCGCTTGCCCCCTTCCCCTCGTTTCCCGCGCAGCCTCGCGTCTAACTAAGGCGCATAGATGTGGTGCATTCTGATATGCTACTGAAAAGACGCCGAATGTCTTCTCTCCTTTCTTAGGTTTTCTTACTCATTTCTGTTTTCGTATTTTTGGTTTGTTTGTATGATTATGCAAAAATGCTTTCTTACTTTCTTCCTCTGAGGGTCGTAAACGTTTGGAAAGAAAAATATAGGATAGAGGAAAGAAAAGACTGCCGGAGATGCAAACTCTGTATCGCAAACTCTGGCTAAACAGTGGTCGTTTCTCTTGGTCCTCTGTTTTGCGCGCCAAAGTTACGAGCTCGACTGAAACATAGCAAAAAAAGATTTAAAAAACAATGGGGTAATTTATGTTGTTGAAGAACGAGTAAAAAAAATTGCGAGTAGCATACAAAGGGAGTATCTTCTCCACAGTAAAAGGAGAGAATTGAAACCGAAGTGAGATTCATTGCGCCTTGCGGGGAAGCCTACATACGGTGATCCAGAGCGCTATTGAGGCGTAATAGCAAAATGTATGTATCGGTCAAACAACGGAAAGCAATATATCTTTTTCGTTCACAAAGGTGTCTTTATAAAGGCGCATTTAATAAACTCAAACTTCGTAAAGGTAGTTTTCAGAGGGGAAAAAGATAAGTTGAGAAAGAACAAAGCGTTATTTTGAAGCCTCCTGCAGGAAGCTATGCATGTTATTCCTGTCTGCACCGGAAGAAAACCGTAAACAGACCGTCACTCTTCACAAATAGTGGTACCAAGGATGCTCGCATCTGCTGGAAACGCTTTCGGATGTTCATCCAAAGAATATGTTGCTTTCAAGTTTTTTTCTTTTCCCGGACCGTGTCATTTCTTATTAGCCACCACAACCAGACAATATATGCGTCAAATTTTCTTCCTTTCAATAGAAACAGCAAGATATTTGGGCTCAAATTTTTATCTATAAATCCACACCTTTACGAAAATTGAGCATGACAAATGTACAGCCTAAATGGTACTTTTGGAAAAAGTTTAACTTTCTTCATTGACTTATTTACGCGGTATTTTTTATGCCTGAATAGCGCTCGGAAAGACCCTGTACATAGTTTGCAGAAAATAGGTGATTGCCGCCATTCATTTACATATAAGGACATTTCTCTTTCTTGAACTCCAATCTAATTAAATTGATTTTGGCGTGCGCTCATTCGTATTGTAATGTCGTATAATTAAATGTATTAAATACCTCTGCAGCGTATTTCTGGTCATGTTTGAACTTTCATATGACAGGCGCAAACGATTATGTGAGACTCCAATAACAAAATAGAAGTCCAAGAAAAAAATAGGTAACATGAAAAAAAAAGAAAGAAGGGGTATTTAAGTTAGAGGTATAATTTATTTTTAATTAGAGTACTTCGTTGCGCTGACGATGCTATTGGAAACGATGATTAGAGAGTTGAAGGGACGAAGACGCGCAGTATTTATTTTTGATTGTTACGGCCAGAAAAATCTGGTGTTATAACTTTTTTTTTTAAGATAGGAACAAAGATTTTCGAGTTAGAGGCCCCTTTTGCAAGTCACGAGCCGATTGTTCGAAGTTCGGAATCAGTGCACGATGGCGGAGCTCGAACATCCGTGTGTGTGTGTGAAAAGAGAGTGATTGAACGGCCGAGAGGTTTGCCTGAGTGCACGACTCTAGCAGACTACTCGACACTGGGGGAAAGGGCGTAGGGAGAGAAAGAGTGATGCGATAAAATTAGACAAGGAATGTGATAGAGATGATGATAAGTTGATCAATAAGGAAGGGAAATGATGAGATGATCAGTGGTTTGTTTCCTTGCACCTTAAACGTCAGTGCTAGCTACCTTGTGTCTCGCAAAAAGGTAAGCAAGGCATTTCTTGCCGTAACGGAGCTTTCAACAGAGTTCCAACCACCGAGCATTTTTCCAACACTAAAGAGACCATCAACTAGGCTTAAGAAAGCCGTCTCGAATACCCGTCTCTTTGTTTCGGGAAGCGAGCATGTAATAGGGATGTGTTTGATGATTTCCGGAGGGTTGCAAGCTGGACAGTTCGGACTTGAGTGGTTTCTATTCGTTGAGGTAGGCCGGATGGTAAATTAACCATCACCTTTGGTGGCAAGGAGTCGAGGTGGGCATGATAAAAATTATAACAACTGCAGTGATTTATTGTTAATTCCTTGGCCGCTTGATGAAGCGCTCATGCAGCATTTGATAGGAAGTATGGGATCGAAATAGTTGTGTTATTGCGTCCTCCTCTTGCGGGCTTTGTCAACACTCTTATTACCAATGATTCAACGGTGACCCGGGACTCACTGAAAGAGAAAAACGTGTCCGCTCTGCAGGATGGAATCTGCCAGTGATGTAATCGCGTAGGAGAGTGGAAAGTATACTCCTTGTTTCGTTATTGATTGCAGGGCCAGTAATGCTGCTTTTGAATCCGTAAAGGTAGCCCATCTACCAGAGGGTTCCGTTTTTATGTACTTTAGCGCTTCATGAATGGCTGCCAACTCTGAACGTGTTGACGATGTTTCATGAGAAAACTCAAAGTTCGCGGTTGTTTCTGTGCTTGGTACGAAAGTCGCGGCCGTCGAGATGGACCTCCTGCTCGAACCATCGGCGAATACGTGTGTATATGTACTGTGTGCTGTGTAGATCATCCCTAATACACACTGACGAAGTACGCAAGTAGCAACACCAGCTTTTGTCTTAATGCCCGGAATTGGTTTTTATGTTTAAGGTAGAATAACTGTATGGTGGACGAGTGGGCCTTGTGAGGGGGGCGAAAACTGTTGACATAAGATCATGGCGCCTAAGAATCACTTCCGCGAATTTCCAATGTTTTCTTTTTGATGGCATGTTCGCAAGGTGATGTCTTGGGTGCCTAGTTATATGTCGTAAGTGCACTCTCGTGGTTTCTTGAGTTTGAAGAACCGGAATATGGTAGCTGCGTGCCTCAGTAATAGTTCTCGGTGTGGGGATGCCGGGCTTGGAAGACCTATAGCATGTACGAATAAGCGCTTGTCCTTGCAAACTTCTAAGTATACGTATATTAATCTTAAAACTTCAGCTGAGTGCTGGAAGGCTGTACCTCAAGTATCATACAAAGAGTGCTTGGTGAATATGGAACACGGAAAATACAAAAGATCCCGAAGTAGATGCGCTGATAAAGCGTGCCAAGATGATAAATGCAGCAATTTTTCTCTTTAATTAAGACATGTGAGGAGTTCAACTAAGGCCTGTGTCAATTAAAACTCCAAGCAAGAGGTGATGTTTCACGTATGAGATGGCGTTTCCGGATATGGTTAGCGGGTATCTCTCCATATTTCGTCGAGTAAAAGCGATTGCAGCAGATTTCGTTGCTGATACATTGAGGCAACATTCAAAACGATACTTATTGAGTACATCGCGAATTTTTTTTCTTTTTTTTAAAGTCTGGCACGCACATGAAGCCTAGTAATGCTTGATGTTCAAATGCAGATAGCATCGGCGTAAAATGATGCTCTAAGAGTTTTGTGAATCTGATTTACAAGACCAATGAGAAACACATTAAAAAGTGTATGACTTAAAACGCCTCTCCGAGGTACACCTCGATACGTTTTATGTGTTGCCGTGTTTCTTGCATCTGCAGTAATAAATATTGTCCGATCATCAGGGTACCCAAAAATCCAGGCATAAAGTAACCATCCAAATCGAAGATTGTTCACGGAATCAAAGATTTCCGCATGAGACACGGAGTCAAAATCTCTCTTTATACCTAAAAAATACTACAGCGCTGATATGTTTATGATATTTAGGATCCTTGATCGAGCGTATAAGGTCGATCACGCCATCTATAGAGCTACCGCCCTTGATAAATCCTGATATGCAGTCAGGGCAACACTTCCGTTTTTCAAGGTACCATTCCATGCGAACAAGAATCATTCGTTCCATTACTTTATGCAGCTGGCAAGGGAGATTGGCCTATAAGACGATAAGTTCAAGTTGGATTTCGCAGGCTTTACCAGAAGAACAATTTTACTTGTTTCCGAAGACGAAGGAACTTGTCCAGTTTCCTAGATGTTGTTACAAAACGTCAGAAGTGTCTTTCGAGCTCAGATCCGAGGTGTTGTTGTTCCATATAGGTGCCCCATCCGGTCTGGGAGAAGACAATGAGTTCGATGAAGCCAACGACGTGCCAAGTTGTTGTTGAGTAAAAAGCAAACTCATGTTTTTGTCTGCAGAAATAAGAATTATGATTTGATTTGTTGAGACTATGCTCGCTATAGTGACTTACAGAATGCTTCTGCAGCAGATATTTCATCACATTGCGTTGATAACGCAAGTGCTCGGAATGTATAGCGTTGCTGAGGAGGAGATTTAAGCCCTCTAGAGATGTTTCATATTTGTCATAATGGTGTTCAAGGATCAAGGGAGGAAAAACATCATTTCCATCGTTTCCTGCCAAGTTTCATAAATTGTTGTCGAATTGTTCATAAATTGTTGTCGAAATTGTTACAGCACACATAGAGCTCTTTGAGCTTTATGTGTGCTGCACAGGTTCCTTTTTAGTTCATCAATAACGACGTTCGGCCTGGAATATGAACGCCCGCAGGCGTTCATACTCAATATCAATTGCGGAACAATGCCGAGGAATACTGAACACTATGGTTGAGTCTCGTTGACAACAAGAAAGAGCAACAGAAAAAGGGTCTAGGTCATTTGGATATTTTGATGATATGTTCCTTGAATCTTCAAAGGTCTGCCAATTTGTACATTTGACAGCGTAAATCCTGGAAGCTGCAGAAAAAGAGGTATTTTTGATATGGTAATAGGTCGCTCCCTCGAGTTTCAAAGTCACTAAACTAATCGATATAAGTAAATAAGAACGATGAAATAAAGGTGACACCAAGACAGCTGATGTATGCTCTCCCGCGTATGTATGTTGGACTTCCGTCATTTGCTATCGAAAGACTGCATGACGCTGCAAGGTCAACTAATTGTCTTCCTCGACTATTTACGTTAAGACTTCCCTAGCTTGGAGGGTGGACATTAAAATCTCCAGTTGACACATAGGGTGGTGGACAGCAATTAGGAATTTGTTCCAATAGGTCTTTATCAAATGAAACGTTCGGTGGTATGTATGCCGCCACTAGAAAACAATTTGCGTTCGTTTTTTGTTTTGTTTTAGTTTTTTTATGTAAGTCGATGAAGATATATTTGGTGCCGAATGTACGTGAGGTCTTTTCGGGTTGCAACCATAGCAAGATTGGAGCCGATATTTCCATCGGAATGAACACCTTGGTAACCAGAAATAGTAAAATCGATGGGTAGGTTAAACTCGCATATCACAATAACTGAAAAAGATTGTCACGAATGATGAGGCAGCAGATAACTGAAAAAACTAAACGTTTAATGCGCGAACTTACGCACAAAAAAGAATAGAGAAAGGCTAGCGTCGCAGGATCGAGTGCTTGGGCAAGACTGACTTTGGCTCGCTAAGCGAAGCCGAAGCCCCTTATGTACACGCGTAGGCTTCTGGAATAATCGACGTAGAAGTTTCGTAGAATGTTCGACGCTTAGAACATTCGGACCTAGAATGAACAAGAATGTTCTCGAATTCGCCAGAACATTAAACTGAAGGAATAAATGAAAACGAATAACTTCCATGAATCGAACCCTGGCTCTGTGCGTTGGAGGCAAGGGCGATAACCGTTAGTCCACGGTCGCGCTGCCTACTTGGCCAGCTGCGCGCGCGGCAATATTTCCATGCGAATTGGCGAAAATCTGAGAGCTTAGCTTTGAGACCTCCTGCGTTTTATTGATAAATAGTAGCATCTGGAATAATTTTGTCTAGAGCGATAAATGAAAGATAGAGCAATGACAACTCTACCATTTTAAATATAGGCCTCAGACCAGACATGCTTGTAGTAGTCGAGCAAATCTATCGAGTAATTGAATAAGAGTAGTGGCGAAGGGAGATGAAAGGTGTGATAAGAAACTACGGAGAGCTGATACCAGGGCTGCCACTACTGTGCCCATACTAGGCATGTGCGCTGCTATAGCAGAGAATAATGCCTATATACCAAAAGTAGGTTGGGGATCTCTGACTGTTTCCGACGTTTCGATGTCGACGGTTGTGAAGGGGGTGAGAGTTCGTCGTTTGGTTAATGGTGCGATTGTCAGTTTGATTTCCAGGGCGTGTCTGTTTGTTCTTGTTTAAAGATCCATTTGTGCTAGGTGCAGGTACTTGCTTTATGGCGGGAAGGTTTCCGTGTCTTCTATTAGTGGTGGATAATTTGTTCGTCGGGATTGTGGATAGAGTATTCTTTTTCCAAAAATACGTCTTCACAGGTCTTTGTTCATTTGAAGAAATCCTTGATGATTTCTTAATTGCGACTCTTGCTGTAAGGTAGTCGGTGTTGTCTTGAAGTCAGAAATTGACTCCTGCTTTTTTTCAATTTTCGGCATTGTCGGGAGACGGATTGGTGACCTTACCTATAGTTGATACACTTTGTTTGGACAAGAGTTGTGTTTTCTTCCGCAGCTTAAGCATGAGTTCGGGACGCGACATGCAGCAGCAACATGTCCGAGACGTCCACAATGCTTGCACTGGGTGGGTTTGTCAAAATGCCCATACAATTTATGGCGCACGTATCCGAGTTTCACGGAATCTGGTAGTGCTCCTGATGAAAATATGACTGCAGCAGAGTTTGCAAAGCCCATTCTGCGAACGCGTAGCACGGCAGGTTATGACAGAATCTTCCTCAGAAAGTCGGCTTCAGTGATGTCGTTTGCCAGGCCATGAATCATGCCGACAGCAATGTTAGTTTCTGAAAATCGTATGGTGTTACTTTAATACCACAAAGAGATGTCATACATTGCCGTTATTTTGAGATTTCTCGTGTCCACTGCTAGAAGATTCATCCTTGTATTTAAGCAAAATCTGATTATGACGTCAGCATTGTTAGCTTAGAGGGCCCGTGAGAGCTTGATCACGCTTAATTGTTTGATCTTAAAGTAGGGGTCTGCAGGCACAAATATCACAGTGAGCCCATACGCGAAGCACTTTAGGAGTTGTATATCCGTACTTCGTGGAGCATCAGGAGTCTCGTGCTTGCGTTCTTTACCTTTGTAGGTGATAAAAGGTTCTTTGTCGTCATCGACGCTCTCTGAAGTAAGAGCTTCATGATCGTATGTTTCTTTTGCGTGGAATTGACATTCGGACATAACCGCTTCAATGGTACGTGGCACCCAAGCTTGTGTTACCATCTGTTGGCATAAAAGAGGAAAAGGCTCTTTTGCTGAAGATTGTGGCAGTGACTGGACTTTCCTTTGAACGTTGTCTGTGGTTAGCTGTAGTGCATCATCCGTCTTGTCTTCAATAGTTTCTGGAAAGACGTTGCTCTCGGAAGACCGACCAGATATTTCCATGGCGTTCATCGGGCAAGGTTGGTCTTGACGAGGAAGTCACCAAAGGCCGCCCGTCAAGAAAGGCCCCTGAAAATCGTCGAGGTGGAGCAACAAAATTACCTTACCTTTTTGAGGAGCAGAACGATCATCTAGTGGTCCTCCGCATTGATTATACAAGAACCGTTCTTCTATTTAAAATTTGAATCAAAATGTTTCAAGAGATACTTCGCAGTGCGAAAGGAACATTTGCTTCGGCTTCCTTTTTCTCCCAGTACATCCGAGCGCCCTGTGGAGCTGTGGGTGCAGCGCTCGCGTCCAATCGTTCGCCAACCCAATGTTGCCTTTTCTGTCTACCAGCCGCGCTGACTAGCAAACCGTCCATGGCGCCTTCTTTTCGTTACCCCGGGGGCTTTGAACTTTCTCTAAAGTGGTAAACAGAGGCGTACTCGGTGAAATCACTGGACTAAAATAAAAAAAAAGGAACCATTGCAAACATAACTTCTTTATATATATATATACAGTATGTGTAATATTATTTTAAATATATTCATTAAACAAATCCGTGCAATGTACTCTAATGCGATTATGGCGGCTATAAGGGGATGTGTGCCGAACAGGAAATCGGTAGCATGCCACTTGTGCATGACGCTGGTGGCACCGGTACCTAAAGGCCCTTTATGTTTCAAAAGTAGCGCAATGTGCGTCGGTGCAAAAGGCACGTACAACGTTCAGCCCTTGGGAAGATCGTTTTGGCAGAGATCGGCACTGAGCAAGATTTCAGACGCCATGTTGTTCCCAGAAGTGGCGCCCGGCACGTGCCTCGAGCATTTTTACAACAATGAATGGTACCACTTTTCCCAGGATAGAGGGGCTTTACCGGTACCCTGCACCTGGTGCCATCGAACGGAGCACAAGGGCACCACGCGTAGAAGTACGTCCTGCAGGAGCACGCGTAGTACGAGACGCTATCGTGCCCCGCGCGCTCGCGCACAACACTTGAGACGCTTCACGCCACGCCCCTTCGAGCAGAAAGGCACCGGTATCTAAGGTGCCTACATGTCTGTTTGTCTCAGGGTGAAGACATCAATGATCCATTGTTGCCTTAAATGTGCCAGCGTGTGACGCTCTCGCGCACTTGGTGCGTGACTTGGTGGGTAAAATGGCGTCTATGCATTAGCCAAAGCTGCGCGCTGGAGCTGAGTGACACCGTATTGCCCGCACTTCAAAATGCATAAAAAACGATTGGGCGGAAAATCGGCTGAGATGTCATCACTGAAGCAAAAGCACGCGTGTGTATGAAGGCACTCTACCGGTATCCTGGCTACAGCGCCACTTTTTCTTCTTGAAGCCGCGGCAGTACAAGAGGCCAGAGCGGGGCACTGATTGAACCCGAGCGTTGGGCGCAACTTCAAACCTGATGACGTCGGCTCGCTCAATGGGGCAGTTAATGCTTTCGCGTTAATAAACTGATATGCGTTAGGTGATATAACATTTCAGTCTTGTTGTGGTGTTCCACCGACGGGAAATTTATGACGCTGCAGGTATATAGGGTCACTGACAAAGCGCTTTGGTGTCTCGTGCACCTCGAGCGCTCGCGAGCAGTCAAAGCACGACGGAAGGCATGGAGCGCGTGCTGTAGGCCGGGCGCTAGAATGACATGTCCCGACGTTCTCACTCTGTCATTGAATATAGGGTATAAGCATAGATTCTTCTATACTCACAAAGCCTGGCAGTTCGACGACGGAGCCATAGAGTGCCCGGTCGCAGAGTTGGAGCGCGAGGATCTGGCAGCACAGAGCATCAAAGAGCCATTCCTCGGAGAACCTGGACGTCAGCGCGGAGCTTTGGTAGCGGCGAGGACCCGAAACACGCTTGATCGCTCGGGAGAAGAGTGTCTCGGCATCTCGCCGCAGCGGGGCGCCAGCCACGTGGCTCTCCTCTCATCTGTTGTCTGCCACTCCACCTTTTCCCTTTTGGCGGCCGCTTCTCATGACGATCTGCCAGGCTCTGTCATTGTAGAGGAGGCTATGGTATAAGACTTGAGACGAAGAGGAAATCGGAAGAGTGCATTTTGGGAAATGATACTAAACGCAAAGCATATAAGCAACAGCGCAAGCTCCATAATAAAGGAAATCCCGGTTTCAAATTTTACTGCGTCTGATCTTGCAAGAAACAGACTGACCTACAATCAATACTCAAGTTATAACAATAGAAAAAACGAGAAATCGCGTTTGGATCAATGACCGCGCCTAAATAAGCAAACGAACATCTTTTTCTTTTTTTTTTTTTCACCAATTCGGGGGAGAAAAGGGGGGGGGGGGGGGGGGGGGACTTGACTGCAATAAGGAGGCAAACGAGGGCAAAGAAAAAAAAAATCAGCAGAAAAAAAAAATAAGTCTGGAAGTTAGAGAGAGATATGGAAGAAGCTGGACGGGGGAAATGAGAGCGAAGGGCGGTTTGTGGGGTGGGAAGGGCTGGAAACCGGAGTCCAAAAATGATGCAATTTGTAAAGGATCCGTTCCGTGTCTTGTGATCTCAAGCCGACAAGAGGCTTCGTTAGGGTCCACCTAGGCCTCCTTCTCTGTCTATCTTTTACTTCCTCTCTCTCCTTTTTCTTTTTCACTTACTGTCCTTTGACAGTTTTTTTCTCTCACTTTCATCTTTTTTTTATTTTTAATTTCGACGGGGCTCAAGCTCGCTTGCCAGAATTCTAAAGCTCCATAAAAAAAGAAAAAATAACAATACAAAAGAAGCTTTCGTATACCAACTTGATCATTAAGGTACAATCTGTAGCTCCTAAACCCTCGACTTCATTTCTTTCGTTCTTTTTTTACGCCCAAATTTTCAAAATGTTTTACTTTGTTTTTGCAGTTTTAACCTAAACTCTTAACGGTCACCTCCAGGGTGTGTTTCGTTATTTCTTTATTCTTTATTTTTTTTTTTTTTTTTTTACCCTAGAGGTTTGAAATGTTGTTCAGTCTAGTGACGCTATTTATATCGCTGACCGGCGGAAATCTTCGCCTTTGTATTTATTTACTCGTTGCGGGGCTTTATATTTCACTATATTTGTTTGTGACCTACGTTTTGTGTGTTTTGCTCTCGTAGATACTTTCTGCCATTTCTTCAACTCGGTTGCGTGTTTTTGGGGCACACTGCGATAGTTTTGGCGCCAAAAGTACGGAGCCACTGTTCACGCAAGTTACGAGAATTTTTCGTTAAAGCGAGGATCCGCGTGTTTAATTGAATTATTGTGATTTTCTTTCGGCAGAAGGTTCATTTCCGTTGGTAATAACTATACGCCGAGCAAGTGTTCCAAAATGCATCTATGCGGCACGCCAACCAAAGGGATACTCAGAAGATAGGCCGGGAGTGAACGACGACGAGGTACGCGATCATACGCTGCCATAGGTCGAAGTCGGGGGAGGAGAACAAAAGCACGTCTCATTTGACGGTAAACAAACACGCGAGGTGCGCAAAAAGCAGAGGAACTTGCGCAGCGTGTACTTCGTTTCAGCTTTAAAAAAAAAACGAAAAAAAAAAAAACGAGTTCGAGGCAGAAAGTTGAACCGGGACCGCACCGAATCGTTATATTTAGCCGAACGCGAACTAAACCAAACCAAAATCTTAGCCGCCATCTTGAAACTGAACCGCAACTGAACCGGAAAAAAACATAACTGTAACCGGTTCAAAACGGTTGAAGGTATTTTCTTCTCTCTTTTTTTTTGTTAGTGTAACACAACATGTATATTTGAGAATAAAAAAGTTGCGGATGTATTTGTATGTAATAATCAAATCGTCATATATATATATATATATATATATATATATATATATATATATATATATGGAGAGACAGAGAGAGGGATAGATAGATATAGATATTTGTAAAAATAAATCAATAAACAAGGTGCAATTAAACCTCTTTTTTCACGAAGGTGTAATTATAGGCTCTGCATTTATTAAAGGAAACAAACAAAGAAAAGAACAATATTTCTTATGCTTATTTTTTCCCTAACACCCACAGTTATGAAATTCGAGCATGTTAAGTGACCCGCCTATAGAGACGCCTTCGCCAAAAGTCACAATGCACTCCATTCATTGGTTTATTTCTACGAATTTATTTTTACGTCCGAATAGCGTTTGAAACCGTTCTTTTCTAGCGAAAAACAGCCTTCACCTTTTTCTCCCTTTGTTATCTTTTCAACAACAACAAAAAGAAATGCACACAACGGGCATATTAGGTTTGCACGGGACCAGCATATATAACGAGCGTGTACGCCTACCGAGCAAAAGTGGTCAAAACGTACACCGACTCGGGCTCGGCGCCGCGGTCGTTGATCCGAAACATTGTTTTCGCAGTCCCCATCCGATCTTTCACCATGACTCAGGTGTTGTTTTTGTCTTGGCGTCGTGCGGCAGGTATTTCTAAAGCTCTCAATCTTTTGTCATCCTTCTCTTTTATTTGCTCCGTCTTTTGGGCGACTTCCTGCTGCCAGCGTCTTCGCACGAGGTGTTTGTTAAACTCGCCCAAGGGGGGAGAGGGGGGGGGGGGGAGCATGCTGTCTCCACTCTCTGCGGGGAGCGTTTAGGTTACTTTGTTTCACCTTACGATGAACTGCGTGCAGGGGAGGCTACGGGCCAACGAAGTCTATCAAACGCCGTGTAATTGTCATGGGACTTTTCCGAGGGGTGCAGTGATGCTTGGGGTGGGTAATCGCGCGACATGCTCACAGCGCTGGATTGACCGTTCCACTAAAGAGGGCGAGGAGAAGAGAGAGAGAGAGAGCTACCACGCGGTGGACAGACCTGGATGGGCTAGCTGGATATTTGTGTTTTGCAGATTTTCTCGTTTTCCTGTATTATTTTTTTTAAGGTTTGATTTGTCAACGAGCATCCTATCATCAGGACACCACTCCTCGAGTATGCATCGTACGACTAGCAACCGAACACCTGAAATAATACGTCAAGAGCTCTCGTGCATTGAAGCTGTCAATGCGAACGCGGCGGCGCGCGCGAGAGAGAAAATATATTTTATTGAGGTTATCAATCATTACTTGAGGTGTTCACCCTGCGGGCGGTCCCTATGTCCGGGGTCTCATTGGCATTGCTCGCCTTATCGGCTACGATAACCAGCTGGCGCTGATCTTCCGCGTCCGAGGCTCTGATGGCAGTCTCCCAGGAGTTGAGGCGGTTTTGAAGCCGTGCTACGTCTTGTAGTTTTGGATGTTTCGGGCAGGCCAGGACCATGTGGCAGATGGTGCCTCGGTCTTGTTGACAGTTGGGGCATCTGGGTGTGGGGTAGAGCTGGGGGTAAAGCAGGTTGAGTCTGGATGGCGTTGGTAAGTGTTGGTCTGGAGCAGACGCCACTTGACCTGTTCCCCTTTGTCAAGCGTATGATGAGGTGGTGGTAGAGTGCGCCGTTGCTCCCCATAGTAAGTGGTGATGTTCTTGTAGGTAGTGAGCGGGGTGGGTGGGTCCGGTTGCTGATCTGGGTGTTCGTCCCCAGAAACCATAGCACGGGCGTGAGCTTCTTCGCGCGCCAAGTGATGGGCTCTGGCATTACCCCTCACTTCGGTCTCAGTATGGGACGGAGTCCAGATGATGCTGAGGGTCCGCTTCCTTTCAAGTGGTTGGTAAGTGTCGAGTATCTGGTGTGCCTCCGGGCAAATGAGACCACATAGTATGCCCGGCAGGCGTCTTGGGAGTCCGTGATTGTGTAGCGGGGGTGCTGGGTAATGGCCAGAGCAATAGCCACCAGCTCCTCTATCGTGACTTCGTCTCCTATAGTCGTGTGTAGAGCTGTAACTTGTGGGGTATCTTAATCATTGCAGGCCACGGCTAGCACTTCACCGGCTCTAGCTAGGGCTGCGTCTGTGTATACTACGCTGTTAGGTAGGTTTTTTTTTTCTTTTTTTAAGCATCTTGTTGAGCACTTTGCCACGCGTTTCTTCTCGCCTTCCCTTATGCTTCGTGGGGCGCGTGTTCTTGGGAAGTGGACGGACGTCGATAAGGGACCTTCAAGCGGGTGGTGTTTTCCTGGACACTTTTTGGACATGAATGGGGGTGAGATTAAGTTAGGACAGGATGGCCCTTCCTGGAGGTGTTTTGCCGAGTTTGAATAGTTGGCTGGCGCGGTGGGCGTCAGCCAATTCTGTGAGCCTGTTGTGAGCGCCCATCTCAAGGAGTCTCTGCGTGGATGACGAGGCTGGAAGATGCAGGGCCGTTTTGGTGACTTTTCGGATGGTAGTCTCCAATCGGGCTTGTTTCGTTTTGAGGAGATTCATGTAGGGAGCCACGTAGACTGTGCGGGGTATGGCGAAGGCTCGCACCAGGCGAAGGCTGTCTGCTTCCCTTATTCCCCTATGTCCAGTGGTCACTCTTCGAATCATGAGGCCTAGTTGGTCCAATAGTTGCTTGAGCAGGAGGATTTGATAAGTCCATCTGTCGTTGAATTGTATGTGGAGGCCTGGGAGTAAGACCGGCTTGTCTGTCGGGTATATCTTTTGGCCTTCTATGGTGATGTAGACTTGTTGGACTGTCGGGTCTTTAGAGTTGCCTCTCTTTATGTGGAGTAGTTCTGTCTTCTGGGGTGCACATCTGACGCCCATGGTATGCACATGTTTGGTAATGATGTCTGCGGCTTCTTGGTCGACATTACGTAACTTTCTGAAATGGTTACATCACATAATTAACGACACAAAAATGAGGGGGGGGGGGGGGCGGCAGAATGTAAGAATGAAATAAATAAAATTACAAAAAGGGGAAAAAAAAGAAATGAGCCATGACATTTGACAGACAACGGATATACGCAACGCCGTGTTTGTGCGGCTTCCAACTCTGACTGGCGGTATTTGCAAGCTAAGCGTCGATTATTTCCCTTCCGTCGTTCGCAGAGCTTTTTGTTGCAAAACAAAACCGTGCACGTTCTTTCCTTGGCGAAGATACGGAGCGCGTGCCAAACCAGCCGTCTGAATGGCGTCACAACAACGTGAGAGGGGGAACGGGAAAACGCGAGTGTTGATCGACGACTAGTTTGGTGTGGAGTAAACGGAACCAGAAATAGTTTGGGGCAAGTTTCGGAGAGCACTAACTGCGCGTTTTCAGTCTCGAGAACAACATACGCACATCCTGCCGGCAGCGCACCGGCTCGCCAAGGCACGCGACAGCCGAGAAAGTGACGAGAGGAAGATTGAGCGATCTGTTTTAGCTAATCTAAGCGTTACGATGGGTCAACGTACGGCTGTACGTAATAAATGAGTAAATGTGAAATATTAACATCTTGAACACCTCAGACTTAGATATCAGAAAGTGGACTATACACACTTCTTTGTTCCGAAGACTCGGCCGTTGAAGACGTTCAAACTCATCAGCTCGTCTGCATGTTTTCTGCGTAACTCTTGCGCTGAAAAAAAAAAAAAAAAAGTAATACTCGAGATGTGTTCTTTGATATTAACTCTTCATCTGCAAAGTGGTGTGCCCCGACTCGCTAAAAACTGTCATTCCTGCATACTGGTGCACAAACTTAACACCGCTGCGAAATGTACCCTTTTGCGACTTCCTGTGATATAATGTTGTGTGTACCGTTCCAAGTGCTGCAGTGAGCAATTTAGTTTTCAGCAACCGGTGATAAATCAAATTTGAGTAAATGAAGGGCGGCGTTTGGTTGAGGAGCACTCTAAAAAAAGTATGTGAGTTCACTTTCCTGGAGAACAATGAGGCAGCGAATCTCGGTTAATAATAAGGGATGCCACAGATCATATGCAATAAGAAACGCCATCTATACTTGTTTTCACTTCAAAATCCTTAGTAAAAAAAAGGCGTTCAGCTCCACGCGGAGCATTACTAATTCCCCGCTTTATGTAGATAATGAAGATATATGGGTGCACTGTAGATGAGATATATATTATCTCATCAAGACGAACACGTTCCAAACACCAAAAGCGCCGATTCTTCTGCAAACCAAATCTTGTAAGAAATACTTCCCGCGGCGTACGAACATTGCGCAAAAAACTTCCTTTTTTTTTTAGGCGAAAACGAGTATAGCGTGCTTGTGATAAATTATTAAGTTTCCTCTATATTGGGAGTGCTACCGCACCCATAGTTTCCCCCGATTGACTTTGGCCCCGACAAAGTGGGAATCGTAGATCGATTAAAAACATGATCACGAACTGGAACAATCCAGTTCGAACCCTTCACGCAGTGTCTTCGATAAAGACCGTTCAACCTAGCTGGACGGCCCCAGTTCATTGCTCTAGTGACCAGTCTGGCGACCGCAATGCTGACAACAAATTGTCCACAATCTCGCGGCCGTTTTTCTACCGTTCGTTCCACCGGAACTGAAGAGCTATCCAGTGAACGTACGAATTCATTGTTTTAATATCATGAAATACGAATTGGACGCACACATGCACTTCGTCCACAAATAAAAGATTGAAAAGAAATTGGAAAGAAACTAGAATACGTCGATCCTAAATGGCATGATGATGACAGTTTAGTACGAAAAACATTGTCATGCGTACAGAAACAAGGGGGAATAAAAACGTTATGCTTATTATCACTCGCAGATCGCTTTTTTTTTTTTTTTGTTTCTTGTCATATCGTATTTTGAGTTTCGTCATTGGCTGAGATATTTCCATTATTTGCTGTGATTAGCCGCCTCGGTGTTCTGTAAGAAAGTGAATTCAGCAAAGAGTCTTCGCTATTTCACTGAGCATGAAGTCCACGTCATAGTCGGTGGCACGGCGCAGAATATATATATATATATATATATATATATATATATATATATATATATATATATATATATATATATATATATATATATATATATATACAACACGGGCACTTCACGTCATCGTACGTGGTCTCCGAGGGGGATATAAACGAATATGTGCAGATGAATGAACCGTACTTAATCCAATGAATCAAAGAATCAAAGTTTTCAGGAACCCGCCGAAAGCCAAAAAATGGCGGAGCCAGGATCCTGGCTCCGCCATTTTTTGGCTTTCGGCGGGTTCCTGAAAACTTTGATTCTTTGATTTATTGGATTAAGTACGGTTCATTCATCTGCACATATTCGTTTATATATATATATATATATATATATTCGGTGTCACGGCGCAGAATATATATTTATATGTATGTATAAGAGATTGCAGGGCGGTTGGGTTATCCCAAGCATTTTGCTAGAAAGTAAATGAACCAGGAGGTTTCTTCGAGTGTTTCGCCACTTCTTCGCGTATGCCTGTGTGCATGTGTATATGTCGTGTTGCACAACTTAAGGCATAATTCTGTGGTTGACGTGTTTTTTTATACAAAATAAATTAATGAACTTTGCCTTTTTTATATCTTTACTTGCCGCTAGGTGTAGTTTGTCTCCATCTCGGGTCTGATTATAATTCTAATGCAATTATTGCGAAGGTGCGAGCGAGTTGGGCAAGAAGGACGATAATAAACCCTGGAGAAGGAAAACAAGAGGGAAAAAGGACAAACACAAATCTCCAAACACAGCTAGGTGACTGGTGAGCGACCGAAAAAAATCCGCCTCGTCCTAGTATCAAACCAGGGACCCCTCCATTTCAGGTGAGGAGCTCTGCCATCCGAGCTAACCAGGAGTTAGAAGTCAGTAGAGCAAACGTGTTTTATCAGCTGCTACCAACAAGGGTGAAAAACCTGCATCTTAAGGTTATACTTATAATGCAGTTATTGCAAAGGTACAAGCGAGCTGGACGAGAATGACGATAAGATTCCAAGGAAAAGGGGAACAATGGCGACAAAGGAAAAGCACAAATATTCAAACACAGCTAGGTCCCTGGTTTGATACCAGGACCAGGCGGATTTTTTCGGTTGCTCACCAGTCACCTAGCGGTTTTTTGGAGATTGGTGTTTGTCCTTTGTCCCCCTTGTTCCCCTTCTCCAGGATTATTATCGTCAATGGGGTCGGATATTTGCTTTGATATTTGACTCTTGTCATTGAGAGTTACTTTTCCAGTTGGTTCACCTCACTCATTCTTACTACTCTTCTAAAACCCTTGTCGCCCTTTTAGATGTTGGCATTGTTCCTTGTCATTTTGCAGTGCTGCGTTGTTGCTCAGCCATCAGTCTAATTGTTGTTCATCGCAATAGAATATCTACGGTTCCTGAGAAGATAAACATTACGCTATTCAATGAAGTAATCATTTTTTTTTTAAAGGCGTTAAAGTGAGTTTTTATATCTGCGTTAATATTGCCATGGCTATCGGATACGAAAATACGTTCCTCCCGTGTTACATCATTAAACAGGTTTTGTTTACATCACTAACCAGAACTTCTAACCCTCTGCATCGATTCTTTTGAATGCTGTGTTTGAGCGCCAGGATTCGGCACCAATTACAGTACAATTACCTTTTAGACACTGTTTGCGTATTACTCTTGGTATTTGCATGTGAAATTAATTATTGTTCATTGTAATTGTTCGTTGTATATATTAGAAGACAAATTATATTTGTGTCCATGTCAGTTATGTTTCTTATGTATCCCAAATGCCGGACACGTAAAACTCTCCCCCCCTCCCTTAAAAACAGCCACAATTGCGAGTTTGTTTTACGCAATATTTTCCACATTTCAATGTTTATAAATACAATGCTTCACATTTAACAAATCAGCCAAGTTTATTTGAAGAAATTTATTATTTCAAGTTCTGCCTACGGGAAGAAAGCGATAGAGGATTTGCTTGTGGAATCACTTATTTACTTGTTAGATAAAAGCACAAATTATATCAATACGGAGCATATATATAAGCATGTGTTTGTATACGTATGTGGGTGTGTGCGTGAGCGTGTGTGATAAATAAATAGAGAAAAAAAAAGAGAGATAGAGAGGTGTGGAGGAGCAGAATTGCAATCTTTTTGAAGCAATTGCTCAGAGCGTTACAATCAGATAATTTCACCCATGCTGTCGTTAACAATCCTGTGCTTCCCTTCTGTTTGTTCTTCACGAAAACAAACAAAACTTAGCAATAAGTTAAAAAGCTAACTTACAACTAAAAAAGCGTAAGTCGAGACCCATGGAGGCTCAAAACGCCGAAACGTGAAAGCAAACTCTATGTGACAAAATATTGCAAAACTGCCACCTAAATTCAGTCGGACAACACTTACGCATGTTTCCAAATTTGTTCGCCTTAAAATGTTTACACAAAAATTAGTTACGTACTTCTTTGACGGGTTAAACACTGCTCCCGTAATAACAGTTCTTTTTTTTTTAATGCAGCCAGTCACTTTTAAGTTTTCTTCAATCATACAGCGACCCTGAAAGTAAGATAAAAGGTAAACAGAGCCAGGCGCTGTTTTCACTTTCAACGCGTTTTCATTTATGTGTAAACGTGCGCGTGTCTTTGCTTATATTCGTCATTTAACAGTTTATTTACGGCTTTAAACAATATATATATTAATAAATTATGCGTTCATTTAGAACACAGAAAGACCAGTTGTATTATATGCAGGTTGATAGGAAAAACTAATTTAAATTTGTAAATGTCAGGTTCAGGGTCGGAAGTTAGAAACGAATGGTCAGAGCTAAAGTATTCGTTATAATATTAAGCGCAACGTAAAAGCTCCACTTAATAAAAGCAAGAACACGACATTTTTACTTTCTTTATCACATTTTTTGTGTAGCTTTTTTTTTTCTGCTAATGCATTGCATGAGGAGGTTTTATATAAAGGTATTCTTATAACTAGGACAGCAAAACGAACCAAGAAATGTAAGAATAAAAGTAATATATAAAATATAAATTACAGAAGTCATACTATATGTCACGAACATGGATAAAACAGAATACTCAGAAAACAATTTTGAATGCAATTACAGAGCACTGCTACATCATTGATGGTAATTGTAAAGAAAGGCATCTGTTTCTTAACGACAATGGCAGCAAAAAGGAATGATGGTGTTAAATGCATCAATTTTACTAGGCATTCGTTTAGTTGTAAAAGTGCTATTCATGCAAATTAATTTTGGGCTGGGATAAAAAAAAATTAGGTTGTGATTTTACTAATTGCATATCGTTTAGTGAACTAAAATGAAGAGGATAGCAATTCAAAAACCTGCTTCTCGGTACAAAAGTTTGAAAAAGTAGTGGACTATTTAATTCCTCTTCTCCCTCGAAAGCTCCCCGCCTTTTGAAGGTGGTACACCCGCGGTACCCAAAGCAGGTCAGCCGAACCCAGCTCACGCATTGGACACTAGAACTTTGTCACTCAGACGCATGCGGCCGTCAACAATCGGCGAATATTTGAATTCGCGTTCGTAGCCAATGAGTGCCGTGTCGGCACTTATCATCACTTGCGAACGACGAGTCTAATGGTGTGCTTAAAAAGCAAGGTGGAAGCTCAGAGACATCACACCATGCCCATGAACGTCGCGACCATGTGATTTTGTTATTTCGCTTTTGAGTTGGTAAGGAAAACCAAAGAGCAAGAAGTTGAAAAGGGAATTCATGGCCCGCTTTTGGTAACTTATAACATATGTTACGAAATTAAATGTCCGTGTCCTCGGGAGAAAAGTGTCGAGCGCGCATGTGATTGGGAAGCAGGACTGAACGCTCATGCACAGAGTGTTCAGTCGTAAAAAAAGAAATGTCTTCTAAATAACCTAATTACTAGAGTGAAGTATAATTTTCACAAAGGTGTCGTTAGATTGTAAATCTATCATACGCAAATTGTGTGAGTGTAGGTTTCTTGAAAAAAAGAAATGCGGGAGAGGAAAAATGTGTTATTCCTATGCAATGGAAAAACAACAGAAACAAACCGTCTGGTTGGCGGTGCTCCTCAAAGATGGCGCCACATAAAAAT
Organism: Ixodes scapularis; assembly: GCF_016920785.2. NCBI lineage: Eukaryota > Metazoa > Arthropoda > Arachnida > Ixodida > Ixodidae > Ixodes > Ixodes scapularis. Next base: position 52,601,471 of record NW_024609836.1, on the reverse strand, counting down.
TGGACAACCCATAAAAATAAAATTTACGAAAAAAAAAATGCCGCAGACTTAAAGGAATGTGAAATCATTCCAAAATGTTTTCTTGATTCAGGCAGGCATCTCACAGGATTGTTCAAACCTTCCCACAAACCTCCACTTTGGTGTTCAACTTGCGAATTGATACGAACATTCACATCAGAAATACTGATTGAGAGTTGTAAAAAACGTTTGGGGGTGTTCATCAGTCATTCGCCAACATACGTTTGACTTCATGACCTTCGACCTGAAGAACGGGAATTTGTACATTGTCTATTCATTCAATTAACCATTTGAAATTTAAAATCTAGCGGCAGTCCCGTTTATGCGGTTATGTCCTTGACGGTCTTTCGCACCATTAATTGTTTATAATTTTTATCCCACTAACCCACATTGATAGTTTAGTACATTTCAAATTGAATTAAAATCTGCGTCTAGGGCTTAAAAAACATTACGTGAAATTATAGGTTTATTTTTTTCTTCAGAAATTAACTTTATACTGAGCTAGGGTTCAAAGGTGATTACGAAAGCATTACTTGTTGTCTGGAAAGTTTTTACCCCCCCCCCCCCCCCCTTTCTCTGATCTCATGCACGAGACAGACACAAACACTTCGTGGATAATTTTCAAAGACAGACGGCTCAGTGCCGTGAATATGTACTTTAAGTCGAGGACAAACCGCAGCAGACAAAAATTCGGAAGAGGCACTTAAGACTGTTTATGTGTAGGAATCCGAAAGCACTCCTACACGAAGCGCAATCCTACAAGCAGCGCGCCACGTCTTCCTTTCGCACATGACGCTCCGGCGGTTACAGGACGCTCCCCCACTGCGCAGGCGCGGCGAACCCCGCCAGCTTCACGGCGGCTTCTCTGACGGTGCATCTGCGTTGCTGTGCTTTTCTTTGTGTTTTATTTCTTAGTCGCGCCCGCTTTGACCTTGAGCGCACCCGCCGGCTTCCGTGACGAAGCATCTGCGTTGTTGTGCTTTTCTTTGTGTTTTGCCTTTTATTTGCGCTTTATTTGGAATGGGAATTTAAGTGCCATTTCGCTCAGCCAATGGGAATTTAGGTGCCGTTTCTCGTTGCTACAGACAACGCCGGCTTCGCTCCATGGGACAGTTAATTCTTCGCATTAAAAATGTAAAAACCTTGGGTTACTAATGACATATATTAGCTCATCAAGAGAAAAAGTAGGACGAAAATAAAAAAAAAAAAGTTAGAAAGAGAATTGAAGGCATACAAAGATTTGGTACGCCCTGCTAAGACATGCTATTTGTCCGGAATGGTGGCGCGAATGACGACCAATAAAAAGGAGTTCTGGCAGTTCGTCAAAAGATGTGGCAGGGATAAATCTAGTACACCCGGACCGCGGACAGTGAGTCACAACAATGTAGCTCAGGTATCTACAAACGAAAAAGCGGAATGTTTTACAAGTACGCTCGAACGAACGAATGAAGCACACAGGGCCAATTAATATGAGACGCGATAAAAGCCACATCCTCCGTGCATTCGGCTCGCGCAGTAGTCATATTCTCTCTGGCATAGTTAAGTTATGATTTCATCCTGTTAGCAGCATTGCGCTTTTCCACGAAACGCACAATGGCAGAAAACATAATCGTAAAAGTTCTAAAAAAGAATTTTCTGGAATTCGGGAATTATTACGCCGTTATTGTCATCTACTTCATGCACCCCTAAAAAGACAGCGCTGTGGGAACCTCTGCTTTTGGCGGACCAAGCAACCGCCTCCCTTTTATCCCCTGAGCCCGCTTTCTGCGCATGATTATGGGCGTGAGAGCTTGATCACGTGACGAAAGATGGACGTAATATTGGTCCATGAGCGCTTAGGTTCTTCTGCACTGTCAGCTCAGAGGTGAATGGAGTATCGTACAAAATCGTTGCGATTACGTGTGGGAAAATAAGCGGCAGTTTAACGTCGTCATTTTATTTTTTTGGTCGCTTCGTGAGTGTGCAGGCCATTTTTTACGCGTGTGTCATCCCCGCATGTGCGAGCACGGGACAGTTTAATTTTTTTTAATGTATTTTTGATTGTCGCCGTTGGAATATTTCGAGCGTTAGCCATGGCTTTAGCATCCGCAGGTGTTCGACAGAAGTGAGTGAACGACGGTAGGCTCCTTCGTGATTATACCCATGCACCGTTGACTCACCCAACGCCCCAGAGCTATTGAAGCTTTTAATAAACTAAAGCTCGATTGTCCTAAAATCCTCGAGTGAACGTTAACTGAATTACCTAAGTTTCTAACGTCGAGGAGATTCTTTTGGCAAAGGTTATCGGAAGGCTATCTCATTTGTTTGTTCCCAAGAAAAAAAAAGAAGAATGTTTGCACCGTATGGGACCCATATCTAAATATGCAACCAGATTATCAGACTTTAATTCGTATGTATTTTGTATAATGCAAGATCCATACGAGTTAAAGTCTGATAATCAGGTTATCTTATGAGTAGACACTGCAAGTTTAAGGGTTGAAGAAAATATATTTTATGTTTTACGCGTATAGCGCGTGTAGCACACACACAATTTCGGCGACTTCGGTTATTCACGTTCTTTTTTTAAATGCAAATATAGATTTTTTCACAAATTGTTAAAGACAAGTAGAAAAAAAAATGGCATTCGAAGGGACATTGAAATTAGAAAGAAAAAATGAAAGCCCTTTACAACCCCCCGTAAGGCCGAATTAGAGCGCAGCTCTTGGGGAGGAGGAGGGGAGGGTATGGAGAGCAGGCTATGCTCCTCCTCCTCTCCTGCTCGACTCCCATTGAGAGGAAAATTTTCAGCTATATTTAGCGAGAAAATTTTCCGCTAAATTTAGCGGGAAATTTTTTCTGCTAATTTTAGCGGGGAAATTTGTCCCCTAAATTTAGCGGGGAAATTTTCCGCTAAATTTAGAGGGGAAATTAACCCATACTGCACCGCGCGGTTACGCCGACGCCGACACCGCTCAAGCCTGAGACGGGCGGCTAAGAGCAGCGCTCTAAAAAGTTTTAAGTGCCTAAATAAGACATATATTAACTTTTTTTTTTTTTTTACTGGAAGAAGAAAACAGTTCAGTGCAATATTTAAGCCGCGATACGCTATATAGGTAGAGGACACGCGCAACCCGCTTGAGGGACCACCCACAGAAAGGTGATCCCGCCCATTACTACTGGATTGGCTTGGCTGCTCGGCCGAACACGTTCGCAAGCCTAATGTCTCCCGGTCGCGGCGTCCATTGCGTCTAATCTGCCGTCTGACACCGCCTGCTAGTCGTGCGGGAAGACGTGCGGCAGAGTACGACATCGTCTGTTATAAAAACGCACTCTGTGACCACCTGCAACGCCCGTGAGCATAGCCCCCTATTCGCGACTCCAGCGACTTATAGGGGGCGCCACTACCAAACAAACATGGCGGCTTTGAACAGGTAGCATCGGCTTGGCCGCGCCGCCTGAATGGGTGGCGCATTCGGTTTATAAATTTTCTTTTATTTAATGCCACATTTGATGGGTATTTGAACTGCGACGGTTAAGTGAAACCGGTGCACATAAACTTGCTTAGCATAGTTTTGTTTTCCCGGTGCTTTTTGTTATTTTCATATCAAACTTTTGTTTCGGAGATTTCGTTCAAAACGGAAACTATGGGCTCCAGAGAGACGGCAATAGACTCTGATCAGTTTTTATCAGCTAAAGAAAGCGGCGATGGCTACAAATTGTCCACCCCGACTATTTTTCAGCTAAATATTACGCGAATCAAGCAAGCGCTTCTTGAGCCAAGGAGCACTAACCCGCTGGCGTCCAACTAAGCAGCTGATACTCGTATTTCAATTCAGGTTTTAGTAGCACTCGAGAAGGTCATTTTTGGCGAATATGCGGGTTATGTATTATATTACGTAATATTTCCCATTAAAGCGATATTAGAATATTTTTCGGGTTGAAATATGAGCTTAGTTGACTCGCTATTAGGTGAACTGCTGAGTAAAAGTATGTTTGACAGGCAGAAAGATGTTACTTAAACTCAGCCAAATTGTTCTAACCGGTAGCAGGGAGACGAATGCGGACAAACTGAAGAGAGTCTTCATTGGAGACCCACAAAAAAAATTATCTGCATTGAGCTTGACTTTGAATCCTGAACGTAGAAGTTGAGTATTTTTTATGGCCGGACAACCTGAGCAATGCAGACTTAAATTGCTGCTGGCTTCGACGGAGGTATAATATAAATATTGGAGGCGCCATCGATCATAATGTTGTAACAGCTTCTAACTTTGCAAACGCGTCCCCACCTTTTGAAAGCATGATAATTTCCCTCATTAACCGTATGCAGCGAGCAGGTGTTCTGGAATCAAGGAATTGCGAAATCAGCCTAACTGCATCGGTATGGTCCAGAGGCTTTTTCGGCGAAAAGCAGCCAGGATGAATAGCCAACGCACCGACCGGCGTGGGTGACTCAATCGTGAAGCTAATCGAACACAACCACACTCAAAAAAGCAGCTATCGAACCTTTCCATTCACTTGACTGCAACATTCGTGTTCCTTACAGCGAAACAACTCGTCTGTCGTCCTCAGTCCACTGTTCTACATAAAGAAACCACTTATCAGTTATCAAGTAGTTGTCACTTTGAATGGGATTCGAGACAGACAAGAAATCAAAACCTTTTTACGTGATTCCTCCCCATCCAAGAAAACGAAAGCACGCAACCGCGCGTTGTAGAGTAAACGGGCTTTCAAACACCTGATGGACGGAAACAATCTACTGAGGCTTCACCAGACTAATGAACATTCAGGCAAACTTAAGAAATCTTCGAACCTCCGTCAAATTACATTGTTCGCCACCGCGCCGACAACACGTTCGTGTCCGCGAAAGCCACCAGAGACGCGGAGAGGCGCAAAGCGACCTGTTCCGGATTGTTCCCGGTTTTCCCGCTTGGTGCCGTCCGTTTTGCTGGAGTCGCGAATATACTGACAAAGCTTGACAGATCGCCACGAGAAGCGGCAGCCGAAATGGAAAAGGTAAAGAGGAAGACAACGGATGAGAGGAGAGCCAGGTGACTGGCGCCCTACTGCGGCGAGACGACGAAACACACTTCTCCCGAGCAAACAAGTCTGTTTCGGGAGTCTGTTTTGTGCGCTGACGTCCAGGTTCCCCGAAAAATGGCTCTTTGACGCTCTGTGTTACCAGATCCTCGCCCTCCAAACCTGCGCAGTCTGTGACTCCCTCGTCGAACTGCCAGGCTTTGCGAGTATAGAGGAGGTTATGGTATAGAGGAGATTATGCCGTGAGATACGACCATAAAAGTGACCCTCTAGCGTTCTATTATGAAGGAGAAAGGGTGCAAGAAAGCGTATGTCAATGTCTGTTGATGTCTGTTGAAAAGCAACAGAAAAGACAAAAAAAAAAAGAAATCAGCAAAATAAAGACGTCTTCTCAAACGTTGAAGGTAGGGCCTAGTGGGTACTTCATGATTAAAAATTAAAACAGCGCAAGGACACGGGCAATAACAAGAAGGTAGACGAACAAGGCGCTCACTTACAACTATAAATAATAAACTTTATTTGTAAGTCACGAATAAACTCTAGTTGTAAGTCAGCGCCTTGTTTGTCTACCTTCTTGTTCTTGTCCGTGTCTTTGCGCTGTTTTAATTTTTATTCATGTCTTCTCAGCTCTTTTGTGTTGATATTATTTTTGCATGACGTCCGAGAGCAATGTGAGTGAGCATCGTGATGCACAATTAAAACGTTACAAAAATATATTCGGTTTGGCAGGCCAGGTGCACTACAATACTTGAGAGCCGGACACGCCTTCCGAAGCGAAATGTCGAGAACATACCTGCACAAACTTGGTGTGAGGCGAACGCCCGATAATTCGGGAATGGAAAAAAGAGGGAATATTGGGCAGCAGAGTTGTCCCCAAATGCAAAAAAGTGCAAACGAAGGTTAAAAAAAATGATTCGGTTGATTATATTGCCCGTTTAGCGACCGGGTAAGGAACCTCATTCCGGATTCAACAGACTGACTATCAAAACCGAGTTGGGCTTCCCCGCTAGCCAATCGACAACGAGTGAGGGAGAAGAAGCGAAGAAAGATAGGAGGGAAAAAGGGGAGTGAAAGATGGAGAGGGTAAAAAATAACATCAAGTTCGATCTCCCCCAAGCAGAAACGGCGACGACGACGACGAATTCGTTTGCATGTACTCGTACGTGCCAGCATAACTCAGCGGAGGTTCGCACCGCCCGGAAGGAAAGCGGCCGTTCACGCATTCCCAATGAGGCTTCAACCTCCATTAGGAACAAGCGGCGACGCTTGGGCAAAACGAACAAGTGACGACGCCGGGGATGAAGTACGGCCGCCAGAGGGAGACGGCGTCACCGGCCACGAATGGTGTGCCTCCATGGCAGAGTGTTTCCCGATTGCTCGCTCCAGGTCACCCGGTCATTGGGCAGGGATTGCAGCAGAAGCTGCGATGAGGGATCTACAGAAAACTAGAGGATATCTCTAAAAACAAAGTACAGGGTTTTTTTCCCCCAAAAAAATATAAACTACTTATCGCCGGGCACTCATTGTCCGCCCAAACGTAGCGCTAACCAGATGTCAAGGTTTGGGGAGTAAGCGTCGTTTTGTTCAAATTTTATCAGTGATTTTCTGAAGATTTCAATGGTACAATGGCGGCCCATGGAGCTCTCGAATATATGAAGCGGAATGGCACCAGTCAGGAAAAACGGGCAAAAACAAACAAAACTTACCCATTAAAATTTAAAAAAATATATCGCTTATAACTTTTGGTTTAGGTAACGGTTAGCTCCGAAACTTCGGCATTCTAGTTTAGCCTGCTAGCGCTACATTTTGGGCTGAAAATGAGCGTCTTCATAACGTGCTTCATTTATCCTGAAAAAAAAAAATGCTAGCTATCCTTTTCCTTACGTTGTATAAAGGCACCGGAAGCAACAAGGACCAAGTCGAAATAAGACAACACAAGGCGCTTTGCGTTGTCTTACTTCGTCTTGGTCCTTGCTGCTTTCGGCGCATTGATACCTTTTAAACTGTGTACTAACTAGCCGAGTTAACCACTTTGGCGCAGGAGGAGGCCTGGTCGCCGATTGTCTGCAAGCGTCTTAAATCTTGGCTCAGCTTCTCCGCGTGGCAAATTTCAGGCATGCGCAAGAGGAACCAGTTTGCGCGGTAGGTGCCGGCCATTAAACTGCAAACGCACTCCGTGGTTTCAGTTGCTCCCTCCCTGAAATCCAGGCGCTGTAGCCACGAACGAGGCTTAACTTCGACTCAGCGTACCTGCCCTGGAATACAGGGCACTTTAAGGGCCACCCCGAACCAATCCATCGACCCTAAAACGAGCCACGTGACGTCACGATCGCGGCCGCGACGATACGTGGAATCCAAGGTCACGTGAAACCTTCTCGTACTCCCGGTTTGGCGATCGACGTTGTCAAGCAGTCCGCGTTTCAGAGGAACGCGCCGCGCGCGTGTTCTAACCCTGGCAGTTTCACCGCGTGCGCCCCCGCTTTGCGTTTTCGAGCTCTGAATGCTAATTTCCGTGGCTTCGGTGTTTTGCGCGCTGCTGTTCGCTTTCCTTTTTTTTTTTTTTTTTTTTTTTGCGTTACGGCGGTAAAATTGCATCACGAAACCCGCGGTCCTCGTCGCATGGGCCGACGTTGTGTTGCTGCTTGCTGCCGCTAGGGTGGCCTGCTGTTGCTGCTGCTGCTGTTTTGGTATGTGGCTAACCACCGACGAGATTTTTCACTCTCTCCTGTTTGTTTCATTTGAGGAATGGAGGTCGCCAACAAATCTCGTCATTAGGGAAAACTATTTCTCTCTCGCTCTCTCTCTATCTCTGTTTTCTTCCTCTTTTATCACCTCTCTCACCTCCTCTCTCTTTTACGCTTCGCTCGCACGCGCTCGCTTCGCCGTTGAAAGAGAGCCGTGTTCCTCTCTGATGAACGGTATTCAAAATTCAGAGCATTGGCTGTTTATTTATTTTTTTTCTTTCGTGCATGTTGAAAAGCCAGCGTACCGGCGTACAGCTTGATGAAGTACGTTTGGTGCGCGTTTGGGAAAAATTGTAGCGTGTGAGGGACTGCGAATGCCCCTGCTTACGTGTTTACGCGGGAGAAGCGGTCATTTGTGCGTGTTTGTCAGGTGTGCCCGGTTGGAGCGGGCACGTGCGGATTTACCGAAACGACAGTTGGAACAATTTTCGCTAACAGAAGCTGGTATTGGGCTTGTATAGAAACACTCAGTGGCCCGTCGGAAAGTTTCCGAGTTGGGCTCTGATTTTCAAAGTAGAAAAGCAGAAGGGGGTTGTCTCCCCGCTTTTCCTTTTGTTTTCTGGACCTAATAACAAGAACAAGAAAGGGCGGGGGGGCGGGGGGGGGGGGGGGGGGGTATTGACGGGCGCTTAAAATCAGGTTTTATTATGAGCGGGGTGTTTCTGGTGTTTTCTGAAGCGCAGTCGCCTCGACTGGTGTGGTTGCAAAATGAAATAAAGGTGTTTCTTGACATTAGTTACGTTTTATTTTGAAACAAAGTGCTCGGTAATGAAAAACAGGTAAGGTTTGAATATTTGTTATACATAGACTCTTGGCTAGTATATAAACATAGATTAATGACGGATTATCTGGGATCAGTTTTATAAGAGCGCCTAAGAACGTAACTCGTGTGAAGATATCAAAGAATGCGATGCGCAAAAGGAAGAAATTGTCTCGTTCATAACGAATGTATTTGGAGACCAAAAGAGACGGGCATTCATATAAATATCGATACCTTGTCATCGTGAGAAACTCTAAATTATTGGATATGCCTATTTCTAAACAAACACATATCGAGAGGTAAAAAAAGAACATTTCGATCAATACGTTACACAGGATCCTGATGTTAAATGGTGAACTTTTGTTTAACTCGACCGTCTAGAAATATATAAGAAGAAAAAGATAGAATGCCGTAAGAAGAGTTTATTAACCGTATCACTAGTGTGCGTCAGTCACTCTGCTCATAAATAAATAAAATTAATATTGTAAACATAGAACATGTCGATCGGCAGATAGTTTTTGCGTGATCAATGTCACGGGAGCGTCGTACGAGAAAGGAACACGCATTGGACAGTGTGTGCGCTTTGTCTTTCGTACGATCTATTGGCAAGGTGCACCCGCAGCTTAAAAGAGTGTACCACTCTGAAAAGAAAAGGACGGGGGTGTTGTTTTGCACCCTTTTGTCCCATGTAATGCGCCCCAAAACTTCAGTTGGACGTACACAGCATTGGCGCCGCTGCATCTAACGCTGCTAACTGATAAAGAGGTTGGGCAATACGGAAAGGCTAGGCAGCGGTAATGAACAGCCGCTTGTTTTGAAATCCTGCGCATTAAATGTGGCGAGGAAAAGTATAAAGTTCCGGTGTAAGCAGCACCTTCTGCATACGGTGGTTTGCGACTTTGATACAAAAGCCGCTGTCGCAGTGAAATAAACCGCTAATTTTTTTAATCTTTTTTTGGGGTTTTTTTTTTTTTTTTTTTACGGGGGGGGGGGGGGGTAGTTGGGGCACTTAAGCAACCAGTAAGGTTGAGGACTACAACAGCTGAGGTGTGACGTCGGTGTCCGCTAAGGTGTCATTTTAGAACAGATGGACCGAATGAAAGGTAAAGGTGCGAACGCGCACCCTAGAGTTCTCATGGGCGTTTTGTATTAAACCGAGAAACACACCGGACGAATCTCCATAGCGTCTTGGAACCAATGAGGAGCGTTTCGTTAACCTGTTAAACAATTTTACCGGACACGAACTAAAGACTGTCTCGTGGTAATTAAAGACCACTTAGAAAATCACGCCTACAAGTTTGAAATCCAGAAAACGACGGAACTGCATGTGCATGCATGAACTGTTCCCTGTCGTTGGTGTGGCTGCGTAAACGTCTTATGCAATGTTATTAAACACAAAATAACACCGCCTTGTGGTCACGGAACAACACTTCAAAAATGGCGCGCTTATGTTTCAAGCGTTGTAGCTCCATCTAAATGCACGCCCGTGGTTTCGCGGGCTTAACACCCACCTAAATTTATTCGTTTCATTGCCCGAGAAACTTTGTGGCAGATTAGCGAAAACTTTTTTTATTACTATTTCTATTATCAACTGTCTCATCTTTATGTTTCTACGTGCCATCATGGTGTCGCGTGACAATTTATTATCATGTGACGTCAAATTGACAAGTGACGTCATGACGTCACGTGACTCATGGTGTCACCTGACGTCATCAAGTCGCGTGGCGTCACTGTGCAACGTGACGTGACATGACACTGTCACGTCACGGTGTCAGCTGGCGCCAGGTAACGGGTGACATGATGCGCGGCGTAATGCCGGGGTCGCGTCGAGCGGCGCGTGACGTCAAAGGCGTGACGTCGATGCGGAACCTTTTGGCGGAGTGCCGAAAGTGGCTGGGGTCGAGATGGAGCGCGGTTGACGGCGCGAAACCCGAGTGTGCCACAAACTGCCATCGCAGTAAAAGAAAACAAATATCTAAATACCAATTCAAAATGGAAGTCTGAACCGAAAGCAGAAGGTCGCCATGAATGAAGGCGTCAGTCTGTCTTGTTGTGCGATTCGGCAGCTGTGACTATAATGAAAGGTACTGACAATAAGTCAAAAACAATATCGAAACAAAAAGTTAAAACTAACAACCATCCGTCACAACAGAAGCGGCGCAGAAGTGTTCCCCTATATGCCACCACGCAGAACGGCGAGTGTGAAACTACACAATCGCGAGAAACACTCCTTTATTTATATAGCCATTTCTTTATAAGCAAGACAAAAGAAACAAGGGATAACTTTTTTACTGCGAACAGGAAGAGGGTAAGAGGGATCTGGGAAGTCCTAAAGTCCCGATAAATAAATAATCGCGCGGACCCCCGTCCGAAAACAACGGCGGCGTGTTCTGTTTGAGGTAAAGTATAACAACAAGGCATGGCGGCGACCTTGGAGGAAGTAGCTTTGACCGCCGCCTCGTCGAATTCCCCGAGCCGTGTTTTCGGCCTCATCGATTTTTCCTCGCTTCGGGGGTGGAAGGCAACGAGCCCGAGACTTGCGTCGGGCTGTTCGCTTTCTGTCGCCGTGTTGTTTGACTCCGACGGCAACGGTCATCGAGAATTTAAGAAACACTCCACGTGTAGTTATTAGGTTCACACTTCCCGCTTCTTGATTTGTTCTTCGGTATTTGTTACTTCATCAAAATCTAACACGTTCCTGGCACTCGTTAGCGTCTTACAAAGATGATGAGATAGCGTTACAATGACTTCCTAAGTCAAGCTAATGTTTCTTTTTCGCGCTAGCGTGGATTTCAGTATTGTTGTTTGCCAGCGCTAAGAAACGAATATCAACTCGTACAACAACCGACCTGTTACAAAGTGATTTCATATTTTTTTATCCTTTGTTTATCAAATTTGTAGAATATGAAGCCGTTTCTCAAGGCGCATTCGCCGTTTTAATGGGACCAAACCCCACTAATTTTATTCGAGTTTAATGAGTAACGCGCTCTTATAGAGTGGAACGAAAAAATAGTAGCGAGATTACTTTTGTTCTTTCGGATGCTAACGAGCGTGTTAGTTCGTTAAGGTTAAACCCTAAGGTGTTACCAGAAACGTCATTACTAAGTGTAAGGAATTACTTTCAGGACTGTTCAATATGCATTCCAGGAGAAAAGTCTGTGAGCTTACTTTCCCCCAGGCCAAGTAGGCAGCCAATCGCGGTGAACAATAGGCGGGTCGCAGCGAATGAGGAAGCTGGTAATATGATTAGGTCCGAAAACTACGATGTCCGCACAGACAATATCGTCAGTGAAACGCCTTGCGCGTTGACCCCGAGCACGTCGCGCTGTTGTGGTCCAGGACTTGTATGCGGCAGTCATCGCAAGTAACCAAGGTGTTTCCCATCAGTTACTTTAGGAAGCACTTTTGTAATCATTGAATTATATTTATTAGTAATTAATCTCGAGACTGATCTTATTACTCTTGGAAGCACTAAAATTGCTTCTGGCCGCTACAACTTTCCCTTCCCTTTCTAATGGCGCATTTGTACAAATTTCTCACGAAAAAACAAAACAAAAAGAAACATTTAACTAAGTTTTTGATTGGAGAATGGTTTACCAAATTTGGTGAACTCGGAAGGTTAATTGTTTATAAATCGGATATTCTAATCCGATACTTGAGAGTACAAAAAAGCCCGCCTTAAAACCGGCAAAAAAAAAATTGTCGTTTTTTGTTTTTTTTTAATTTGAAGTAATTGGAGAAGTAGCGGTTACTTTTTTATGTACCGGCCAATCACTTTTCGTCTCCAATAATCAAGTAATCTAATAGAATACTTTTTAGGTAAGACATGCTGCAATCCTTATAGCTATTACTTTTCTTTTTTTTTCGAGTAACTTTTACAAGATTGACTGGGATGGAATGAGATGTGTTCCGTACCAAAATATTTAAAGCAACTGCGCTACCCTCTTTCTCTCCCTCTATTTCTTTCTTTGCTGTCACCTGGTAGATGTTGTCGAGACAAGTGCAAGACTTTGTGCGCGACCTTTTAGAATTTTTTAAAAATTGTGTATACAATTTTTTTTCTTTTTTGTAGGCGGGCAAGAAGCGTACGCAGCGCCATCTTCCGACCGTCGCGTGGGGAGTCTATGGATAGCTGGTGTCGGAAGTGGGAGTTAATCATTTTGCAGGCGTGTGAGACGGGTCGGGACGGGGGAGAGAGGCTCTGGGGAAAGGGTCGTCACGAAATTGAAGAAGGGGAACGAAAGGAGGGGAGAGGAGGGGGGTCACAAGAGGCCAAATCGGTATCGCACCGTCCTCTCAACGAGACGTTTAAAAAACACACACGCACCCAAAAGGAAAAAGAAAAACGTTTTGAAACAACGTCCGGACCACACCCCGAATGAGTTTGTCGGCAGAGCGGGGACGTCGAAAAACGCGGGAACCCCATTTTTAATCTGGACACCTTTCTTACCCACCTCCCCCTTTTCAACCACCCCACTTCATTTTCTCTATTAATTTAAGTTATTTCTATCTCGATTTTTTTTAAATCTTTTATGCGAGGTTTTTGAGGTTGGCGTACAAACATTACGCTCCTTTTGTTTTAATTTATTTATGCTTTCCACTCGCGATAGGCTGCTCTATTTTGAACGGTGCCCGATTTCTTTTTTTATTGTAATTCTTTATCATTCAAGCGGCCGATAGAGCAGCGCAGCCCAAGCGCTTCTACGAAAACACCGGCCCGAGATTACGGGTGCTATGGTGAGGTATCTAATTTATATTCGAATCGCTATAGGCCTCGTTTTGTTGGACGGGCGGACGGCGACATTTCGAACGAGGCAGATAATGCGGGGAGGAGAGACGTATGATGAAACTCTTCAAATATTTGAAGCGAGATTTTCGCACACTGTACGAGAGTCAAAGGAATAGATTAAAACAAAAAGGAAACGACAAAAAAAAAAGTGAAGAGAATGCTGGAACTTCAGGGCGTCGATGAGAAAGGTAATTTCTTTTTCGCCACGCTCGGAATGTCGTTTTCCTTTTTTTTTTTATTCAATGTTTAGTTACATCAATGCATGTTATGTCGTTGCTGCATTTTTACTTTTGATCCTCGCGCGCAGGACTTGAATCCTTCGTTCCGATTGGGTGGACTGACCGGGGAAAAAAAAAACAAGAAACGATACAAGTCACAAGAATAAGAAGTGGTTTCCACAAAGACCATATGGTCTTGCCCGTCAAGGAACGCCTTTGTTCGACAACCTATGTCTGTTCCCCTCGCTTATTTACTTTTTTTCTACATTTTTCTCTCTAGGTTTTGATTTTACTTTTTGGTAAATGGAATCGAAAAGGGAGAGAGAAAAAAAAAAGGGGGGGGGGGGGGGGGGGCGTTTGGACAGATAGAAACCAATGTTTCGCCTCGGACGACTGCGATGTTAGACCGGTGTGCGTGTTCCTTTTTCATCGGTCGTGTACGGTTAATCTCCGGACGCGTTCGATACGTGTTCGTTTCCGACTTTAATCTGGAAAGAAAACGTTGTGTGACGTCTTTCTCAGTTGTTTTTCTTTTGTTCCATTTTTTTTTTTCAAGTCATAAGTAAATGGGATTGGTGACGCCGATTTCCTTTGTCCTCGTCGGGGTACACTTACGCTCGTGGTAGGTCACGTGACGTAGTGACGCCGCGTAATTATGTTTCTCTGTGACGTCAAGCTTTTACATACGTAATGTCACGATGCCACGTGACTTTTTTTTAGGGGACTGTGTCGTTTCGTAACAATGTTTTTTTTCTGTGTTTTTTTTTGTTTAGTTGTTGTTAGGTTACTTTTTTTTTTTTCGGAGGTCCTTGCCCTTAATCGTATTCCGTATTAAAAGAACAACAGGATTTTCGACTTCTCTGTCAGTAGGCCCTTCTCAAAACTCCGCCAAGCAACATTGGCGGCCGCCATTTCTTGTGCCCAACTCGTGTGATTGGATGCAAATGCACGCCGAGCGTTGACGCAGCCCTCGTGTCCAATGCTGTGACCAATACATGCTCCAATGCATGCCCCGAAAATGGTGGACTCAGATAATTGGCGTAGCAGCTAGTAGATGGCGCGCGAGAAAAAAAAAAAAAGTGTCCATTAAGATGCGTTGCGTTTTATTAACTGGGTGCTCCAATCGTCCGAAGTTTATAATCTCAGGGCCGAGCGTGCACCAAGCCTTGTCGGAACCGCCAAGGGTTCGCCAGGCCACCGTTTTCCTCCTTCGCGACGGCGCCTCCGGCTTTGGCTGCCGGCAGAGCCGTAGATGTAGAGAGTTTGGCCATTCATTGGGAAGCATAGGAGACAAATGAGGAGGCGCCATTGGCCGAAAGCGGGCTGGGCGTGTTCCGGGGCGTCTTTACAAATTCGGATGCGGTCAACCAGAAGCCGGAAATAATACCCTGGCGGTGGTCGCGAGAAACGAAATTAATAAGTTTGTCCGGGTAACTCTCGGTGGGACTGAAAATATGGTGCAAGTGATGTTTCAATCACGGTCATCCAGGATTATAGTGGAAGAGCGCAACTAGCCGAACGACCGACCTTATCCGTCCGCCGGGTGCTGAGGGCCGGGAATCTTCCGTCCGACGCGGTCACACTCTGTCCCAGCAGAATAGAGTTCGAGCGGCATATTCGTTTCTTACATCTTTCTGCATGATCGTTATCGAAACATCACGTGCACCCTATTTTTAACAAGGAAGGGTTACTGCATTTAACTCTTACGCCCTTATTAAAACCATATACCTATAATTGAAACGGTTTCTCCCTACTACCACTAGGGGATTCTTTTCGGCTTCTTGTTGGCCAAAAGGTTTTGAGGGACCTCTTTCATTTTGACAGCCTGTTCTTCAAAGTTTCAAGCTAAGACTTCTCGGGGTTTTCTTTTTTGGAAAAGAGGTCCCTCCGCTAATGACTGCCGTAACTGTGCTCCATGTATGTTCAGGCAGGGGGAGGTTTTTCATTCCCCAATGGGAGTCTGGTGTCCCATCAGCGGATGAGAAATTTCGCCAGCGCACACTATCACCGCTTGTCTGAGGGTCTTTAACGTGCATCACGCAGTGGCAATCCACAACCGCACGATGCTCATCCAGATTGAAACGAACAGAGATTGGGATTCGTCCGCGGGAACCCTCTAACTGGGCACACAAAATGGCCCAGGCGCTCCAAGCGGCGTTCATTTTCTACTCGTGCTAGCACAACGCAAAAGCAACGATAAAAAAGAAAAGAAAAGAAAAAAAAATTCGACACAAGCTTGGTGCGAAGAAATTTTCGTCACAACAAATATATGGGGAAAGCGGTATGAACGCAGACAGACGACGAACAAGCGAAAAGCGAGCTTTGCGCCGCTCCGATATCTCCCCTTCTTCGTGTGGCACGTGCGGGCTCCGTTATTCGAACAACGGCAGAGGGTGAGTGAGTGCGTGTGTATTAAGGAAACATAAGAGGACGAGGCAAGAAAAAAGGAAAAGAGATGAGGAGGCTTTACCATCGGAAACCGATCTCTCTCCCGTTTCTTCTCTCTCACTCTCTTTCTCTCTGTAGAACCTCCGTGACAAATATAACGGACCCGCGTGATTAATACGTCCATATTCTTTGCACGTCCACCTGAATATTTATGAGAGCGTAGAAAAGCAATTCACCCCCCCCCCCCCACCCTTCTTTTTTCTTTCCCCTCTCTCTTCTTTGGTGCCCGCTTTCTCTTCTTTCTTTCTCGCGCTCAAGCACACACTTTTCGTGCTCGTCTCAGTTTCTTCTTTTGACGAGTCGTCTCGTACTTGTGTCGTTTGCTTCTCTGGTTGTATCAAATGCAAAATATATATATATATATATATATATATATAGTCCTTTTTTTGCTCGAGCGATTGTTTTTGCGTGCCCAAGCCGTTACCGAATCAAGGCACAAACAGACATCTTGGTAACGATTGGGAAGTTGTGTCTGAAGGACGCATACTGCGCTAGGAAGCTAGCGGTTATACCACTGATTTCTATGACAAGGATCGCTCTTCCCAGCTCTGTGGATGCAGCCACCGGAAGTTCCGAATCGGCCATGTTGAGCCTGCGTAAAAATCTGCCGGGTGAGGCGTTACAGAAGGCTCGGCGGCTGTGTGCTAAAAGATAACTTTTCTGCTCGTTGGCGATCGTTCGCAGCCCCGCGTGAAAAAAGGCTCTTTGAGCGCTTCAGTCTCGCGCTCAGGCAGCGTGATCAAAGGACGTGCGTTGGCACGCCGAAGTGCCGCGTCTTAGTGCCTTTGCGCGCTTGGGTACCGATCGAGAATCGACGCCGCGCGTGGGCGTGTTAACTCTTCGGGAAAGTTTTGAATCTGTGTCACGCGTACATGCCTTTGCTGCGTACATGTCGATCGCGAACGTTTAACTCGTCCAGCTGTTCAGGCGAGTTACTATCACTGATCAGTGGCTGTACACTCATTACGGACACCGCTACAGAGACAACGATTTCGGGGTCGAACTGGGTAAATACGTGCATGTTCGTCTTGTTACTATAGACAACTCACATTAAGGATGCCTTTTCAAGGAATAGAGGTGTCCACATTAAAAAAAGAAAACATCACTGTATAATAAAAAAAAAACGGTGGCTACTATTATGCACTATAAACCATGCGTATGCTCAAAATCTACTCGAATGTATCTGAACTAATCACGTCACATGGCAATACAGAAAGGAAAACTCCGTAGTGCGGCGCTGGACGGGAATATAGGTCTTCGAACGCAACTTTATCAAACGCGTTTCTTGCCCACGCGAATGCCGCAAATTACCAATACAGTCATCGAAGTAGTAAAACACTGCTCCTGAGGCAGAAACACAACATCACGCACGTAGCTCTTGCGAATTTGCCCCCGAAGAGTTAACACGGCGTCGATTCTTGATCGGTATCCAAGCGTGCGAATGCACAGAAACGCAGCACTTTGTCGTGCCAAGGCATGTCCTTTTATCACGCCGCCTTACCACGAGAAGTGCAATCAACGAGTTGTGCCTTCTTACTGCGCTAATGCGCTTTCGTAAAAAAAAAAAAAAAAAATATATATATATATATATATATATATATATATATATATATATATATATATATATATATATATATATATATATATATATCAACGGTTTTGTTAAAGGCAGTTACGACCGTCTAGACGGCGTTGTAAAAATCTACTTCGGCGTATGACGGCAAACGAGCAGAAAACACGTCTCTCACCATGCACCCGCCCACCCTCTGCAACGCTTCACCCGGCAGATTTTACACAGGCCCTACATGGCCGATTCGGAAATTCCGGTGGCCGCATTTGCACTGCAGAGACCTAACGGCAAAGAGCGATCCAGCAAATTGTCATAGAGATCAGTTGTGTTATGCTCACTGATAGCTTAAAGGGCAACTCCGCTTCATTTTTGCTTTTGAAAAAACAATTAATTCCCTATTGGAAAAACCAGCATGAAAATCAAACTGGTCAAGCTGGTAATTAAGGTGGTCAAGCTGGTAATCAAGGTGGTCAAACTGGTCAATGTGGTAATTAAACTGGTTTAGCTGGCAATCAAGCTGGTTTAAGCTGGGCAAGCTGGAATTTAAGCTGGTCAGTCTGGTCTAAGTAAAAACCAGCATGGTCTCACTCGAATCTGGTTTTAGATTCAATCTGGTGTAGCTGGGAGCCAGTCTGGTCTTAACTGGTCAAACTGGTTTTCCATGGAGCCAATGTGGTCAAGCTGGGAGACGAGCTGGTCATGCTGGGAGACAAGCTGGTGAATCTGGTCGAAATAATAATCGTGGTGGTCAAGCTGGTCATGCTGGGAGCGCGCACGCCAAGGTCGGCTAGAGATAGCCGAACTGGCATTGCTGGGAGCGCGCGCGACAAGGTCGGCTGCTGGAACGAGGCCACGTCCTGTTCTTTGTCCTCTCGTTTTTGGTAGACCACCGGGCGCGTCAGGCGCGCTGCAAGCTACCTTTGTGTGCGAGAAAAGAGAGAGAGAGAGAGAGAGTGGTAGAAACGGAGAATCGAAGACGCGTTTGGATAGCTTGGGCAGAGGGCAGATCGAAGGGACGGCTGTGTGCGCGTTGTTTGGAGACTAGTTGAACGACGGTGCAAGCGAAGCGGGTTTTGAGAAGACAGCGAGCGGCAGTCCGTTCAGTGCGGGAAGATGTCAGACGTCCCGACTGCGGCGTCGCTTCGTGTCTTCGAACGTGTGTGTGCCCAAGAATGACGGCGGTGCCGAGGAGTATCGCCAATGCCATCCAAGCCACACGGATTTCCTCGCCTCTGCCGACCACGCAAGTTGCCGCTTCGCCCCCATCGCTGGCGGGACCCAGGTTCGCTTCTCTCGTCCGTGTAGTATTTTCGTCTGCTATTGCCTGTTTTTGGCCTGTGTCTAGTATTTTTTTCGTGTTGAGAGATAAGCAATCTGGTTTTATTAACATTGTAGACAATTTGCACCGAGAATCTGTGCGTCGGTTAGTACTGTGTCAGCGCCGAGGATGTGTAGCATTTGAGTTCATGTGAGGCTGCCGCAAGTACGAAAATAATAAATTGGATGCCGAGTTGGCTTTTCTGACGAGCTTGGCTTTTTTATTCTGTGTATTAATTTAAACAGGTTAAACTGGTTGGGAAGTTCACCAGCATGACCAGTTTAACAGCATGACCAGCATGCCAAACTGGGCATGCTGGGGCAATAACCCAGCTTGAAGCTGGGACCAGATCAACCATCATGACCAGTATGACCAGATCAACCAGCATGACCAGCATGCCAAGCTGGGCATGCTGGGGCAATAACCCAGCTTGAAGCTGGGACCAGCTTAAGCTGGTTTTTTCAATAGAATGCAGTCCTCTTCAGTATCACCTAGGAAGACCACACGTCAAATATTACGACGCAGTTCTGTCTAAATGTTTCTTAAACGGTCCGGCAAACTTTGCAACTCGCCAAGTTGCCGAAATCGCTGACTCGAGCGGGCGAATTCAGGCGCAACCAACAGCGCAGTCAAGGCTACGGCATGGGCGGAGCCAACATTGAGCTAAACGTCATCATCATGGCCCCCTTTTGCTTGTTTTTACTTCTCCGATCGAGCGTAGCGCATGACGTCAGCAACCTTGCCTCTCGGCGCTCAGCGGTGTCCAAGTGATTGGCGTACGCGCCTGCGCAGCGCGCTTCTTGGGAGCAGACCAACCGCCCGCCGTGGTCCCGTTGTTAACGCCGTCTTCCGCGTCACAACCACCGTCGTCGTCTCACCGTTTGTGATTATTGCCTCTCGGAGTTTCGTCCACACTATGGACACCACGTGCGCAGAGTCGCAGACTTATGCCGCAGTTGTGCAGACGTCGTCGAATGCCGTAGACACCAAAACGTGGCGAAGAGTGCGGTGCAGACGACACTCGCGCCTGCCGCACGCCCGCCCTCATCCCGCCCGTCGTTGGGCCGAGGATCACGTGACATCTCGTACCACGAGATGGCCATGTACTTGGCGGCCCGAGGCCAATGTTACCGGACGGAGCCGAAGTTTCGGTTTCGATTTCCGCTCGTGTTTAAAATTAGATTTAAAAATATATATCCCATTTTTCGCGAAGCAAACGACGTAGTGTCTTTTACTAGGGCTTTTTAATTCGAAATCACTCATTATCCCGAAATTTTCAGAATTGAGCGGAGTTGCCCTTTAAAGGGCGACTCCCATCGAAAAAGAAACCAAAATGAATGACTGGTATCGCTCTAGCGGCACGAAATACGATCGCAACCGAAATATTACGTAAAAGTTAAGCGGCGTACTCCAGTAACACCGATTCTAAAAATGCGACCAGCTGCTCTTTAGCGGGCGGCAAGCGGGTCAGCTTTTAGTCGAGGAACACTGGCGCAGCACCCTTGTGACGTCCCGTCGCGGTGGAGCTGCGGTTGACCGGTTGTACCGGGTACCGCAGCACCAGTGTGACGTCACGTCGCGGCCGTGTGGCCGATGATCAGTGTTGCCATCCCTCTAGCAGTGATGATAAGTGATCGTCACGGCACTCATGGGCCACGAAGGCGAATCCAAGTCTTCGTTGACGGGTCGATATCTGACGCGCGCCTATAGGGAGTATTTACTGGACGCCATATTTGTGGGTGCTGTTTAGAGCGCATGCTCAAAATGAGCTCACATTAATAGCCTGCTAAGACCGGCAACCTTGATGGTGCTAAATGCACGCTCCAAAAGGACTGCGGAAGCTCGCCGTCAGCACGCGCTCAGCAGCAGCGCACACGGATGTGGCCGCCAGTGAATACTCCCTATTGGCCTCGAGATCGACCTAGAGGTGGCGCTACGGTCGCGCTATTATCATCATCAAAGCGGGAATAGGAGAACGGCCGCCCCATAGGCTCTCCACGTTCGCGCGCGAGACGGCGTAGATTGTTGCGTTTATTTTGTCGTATACTATCGGTGGGAAAACAAGTCTAGCGGAAAAGGATGCGGTACTGTTCGGTGCTTCAGTGAAGATCAAATCGTGTTGCCAGCGTGCCGCCTAAATTTATATAATCGCTTCTGTGGGTGCGTCGTCTGCTCTATGCAGACGTTGGAAAGCATGGATCACCACGACTGATGCCTGTCTCCGGCTGAAATGGAATGTTTATGTTGAATATATGTTTCTTTTAAAATGGATGTATCGGTTCATCAACGTGGCAATTAAAAAAAAACAATAAATTCCAACCCAGATAACATAATACTAGTACTGTGGGCTCTTAGATCGCAGCTTCTATGCCTTTTTTTAACGTCTAGCTTTTGCAGTAATATAAATATTTAGAATGAAGATAAGAAAGCGCTGTATTGGAAATTACCATGCTATTGAGTTCCTCTGCCCTTTTACTGTGCCATAGTATGGGTAAGTATTTTGGAGTCTGAACAAATCTACTGCGTTGCGATAAGGAGAGAGTGTCTCTTCTAGTTAAGATCTGCAAACTGCACGGTTGGCAGGACAAGTGGAACAAACTGTTCTAATATATCTGCCGTGACTGTAATAAGCGGGTGTAACCGAGCAACGCAGCGATGTTCCTGTTATTAAATGCTTTTCTCGGTAGTGTGAGTTCACCCGCTTCAATTTTCTTGGTGAGGGCCGCGGATGTCAAGGGGCTAATACTATAAATTTCTGGCTAAATAATCTTGTATTCAAACACAGTAGACTCTGCGACCCCAACAAAAGACGCGCACCACGACACAGACAGCATCGGCCGCAGTGATACTATTTTACTGATGAGGGCTAGCGACCTACGCGAGAATTTCCGATCACCCTCCGCTCTCACCTAACGTATATCGGGACTGGGCAGTTCAGATTATTCAAGTAATGCTTTAATTGCAATTTTCTTTTTTTTTTTTTTTGCCGGTAAATTGGAGTCTTTTGTGCTGGAGAAAGTCAGCAAGGAGTAAAAAATGCCTGTTTTAATATTTTGACGTCTTTATTTCTTTTGTGACACAGGCTTGCGCGGTAAACCACTTCAGCGTGCTTTTCATTTCACCGCGGGTGATTATACTGTTTAAATAATAACTTTAACAATATTTCATTTTAAAAGGCTTCCCGTGTTCATATTTATGTAGGACTCACAACGTGAAGTTTAGAATGGGAATGCAATAGGCCAGTTATGACATAGTAAAACCAGTAAAAAATGTGTAGTCTTAACGTCTTTCAAGCAATATGACCGGCGAAAAAAATCAACATACGGATTTATTGATTGATTAGTCTATTAAAAGATAGCCGATCAGTGGGGTTAATTTTCTAATCAAACCACAGACCCACTCACCATTCAATGCTTTATGAAAGCCACGGTTTGTGCGAGATAACATTAATTCGCGGGGTCAGCGATAGTATACAAACCAACAGACTAAGATTGTGGAAGCTTCCGACTTAATAATAATCGCTTTACTGAATTTCTACGCATGGGAAACGATACAACACAACCTTTAGTAAGAAGAAACGGCGAGAAAAACATTAAAACATTTAATAAAGGAATGTCGAGCTCAGCCTGAACAAGCTTGCGTCGTCGAGATCCATGCTCTGAGCGTGCGCCCGTAGCAGACGACGCACGGCGGTATCCCCGCTTTCGCGCGTTTCCAGTTTCGGCCGCACGGTGGCGACACGGTTCGATCTCGAGGCGAATACTGCAGTGCTGCAGTGCTCGTGTCCAGTGCATGATCTGGGTTCCAATGACGTGTTTGGGCAGCGCGGTAGGATCGCAGAGGAAATGCGGAATTGCTTTCGAAGGGAAAAAGATATGAAGAATAGTCCGCTGTAGTTTCGAGCGTTCGAACCGAGATGCAGTTTTTGAGTTTTAGTGTGAAAGCATTAACTGTCTCATGGAGCGAGCCGACGTCATCAGCCTTGAAACCACGCCAAACGGCCCTAAGATCCTTCTTCAAGTCAAGCCAGCTCCCATTCGCCGGTTAGCCATGGCGCCTTTTACACCGATTTGATCCCACTGGCTAACGCGCGTCGACCAGGCTCCCATTCGCCGGAAACGCAGCGCCATGGAGTGGCCGGTCGTTGAAACTAGCGCTGCGCGTCGGTTTCAACGGCCTGCCACCTCATGACGCTGCGTGTCCGTCAGCTCCAGGTCAGCGCCAGTCAGTGCACCAACACGCGTAGAGCGAGAATGGTGTACATGCTTTCGCATTCACAACTCATAAGAAGTATTTAGGTGTACCTCGATCTTCTTTTACACCCTTTGTTTCGGTTCCTCTAAACGATATTTGGTTAATAAAACATCGATATAAAATCATTTCTCCCGACCCAAGATACATTTCGCGATTCCTCTAAGTGCTGCCTAATTTGTTAGATGCCCCGACCGACGAGCGATGAACTGCCAAGTTGGAGCGATAAACTGGCAGCTGAAAGTGACCCCCACCCGGCTGCCGCCATTTTGCACATTTTCGACCCCGAAACACGTGACCTTATAGTTTTACGTCTAAATTTTAACGAAGTACCACACACAGATAATTGATTATTGATTTTTTTTTTTTTATAACAGTACCGACGAGAAAAGTTGTTTCACTTGTTTTAAGTCCAAAATGTGATTTTACGACAAAAACTCGGGCAGCTTCGCAATGGCTGCGCTTGAAGCAGTCAATTGCGGTGGTGTATTTTGGGTGTTTATCGGAGCTATACTCTGTTTCACCCTCAGTCCGAGCGCAGCAGACGCTAGGAGCCATCCGAGCCAATCCGGCGTTGAGAGAGTGTCATGTGACCTTGAGCTCCCTGCGCCGCTCTGCCCAACCGGCAGGTCACGCAATTTCCTCCCGGCGCTGGATCGGCTGGGATAGCTGGTGGCGTCCACTGCGCTCGGACTGAAGGTGGAACGGAGTATAGGGGCACATACGCGCGCCCCTCGCTGCAGCGCCGCGCGTACTCATCGGGAAACGACCTCAGCGGTCGGAGCTGCACCGGTGGGTGTTGTAAGGTCGACATATTCCTGCTTGGGCTACCCACATTGGCGGAAGCGCAAGAGCAGCGGGAGCGGAGGTGGAGCTCTATTCTCGACTCTGACGAACTATAAAGAGCGCCCTGGTCAGGCAAAATGGCGGACGAAAGGAGGTCGTTTTTCGTCTTTCAGCACGTGGACCGTCATAAATTTCTTTAACTGCAGCGTAAAATCGGTGTTAGATACGCAAGCAAACCGATTTTTCAACGGTAGAAACCTTCCTCTAGTCTAGCCAGTGCGTAAGAATGACACGGCGGAAGCATAAAAATAACGATGTTTGCGCCCATGGTGCCTACGAGAACCAAGCAGCGGTAGCAGATGACGGAGTCGAAACGACCTCCTCTCTTGAACTTCTCGGCGTTGCCGCCACGCGGCGTCGATTTTGCTGGAGTAACTAATAGACCCTCGCAAAAGGAACTCTCTGGCCGCTGCCATTTTGCGACTCGAGCAACCCCTGTCAACCAAAAATCTCTGCCACCCACCTGAGCTGTGGAAACACGGTCAGCGCGATCCGCACCTGCATTGTGCATTTGGAGTTCGCCAGCTTTTCTTGGAAGTTTTTACTTTATTTGCCTCTTCAAGATGCTTACCCTTTTTGTGTTATATTCCCCTGTGGGAACCAAGGAATACCAGTGCTCGGCCTGCTCGATCTTCGCAGGGAACGAGCAAAGAGAGGAAATCTCAAGCAGCCTACGATGCTGCTTGACGTTCTTTGAGGATTACTTCCGTTGAGATAGTCCCCAAAAAGCATTTTCGGCTATGTTCCCGGTCTTCGCGATCGAAAAATAGCTGATATGTCGGGGCGGTGTATGGAGACAAAGTAGACATGTTTGTTCATTTGCTTTACTGCTGGACAAACAAGCAGGTCTCTTCAAGACATGCCTCAAAAGACGCCTGATTCCGCCCGATCGTCGTGAAGTGACTATCGTCGACACTGTATGTTGGATACGCTGTGTTAGCTGAGACCTTTCTCAAATCCTGTTTGGATAACGCGGTACCATGGGATACGTACAACATATATTGTTCGATTGATGAGACTCGTTGAATTTTATGTTGTGAGTGGGGAATATCCACGCATTTCGGTTACCACGTGTGGTCCAATACTTTCGACACTTAAGAACGTTGTGCATTGACATGGCTGAGTGTATGGGGCCGTAAAAAAATCAATCCAATATGAAACAAACGTTCCAGTTGCATTTGTTCTGTCGCGGACTGACTCGCCGAAAATAGTTTTCATTTGTTTGTTTTTGTTCTCAAAAAACGTACAGTGCTTTCTTAAAATCCTGGAGAATATTTTTTTGCCATCAAACACAAAGGAAAAAGGAAAACGTGCCAATTTAGCCGCTACCAGCGTCCGGAATTCCACCTACGCAGGCTGCCACAGGCCAGCGCAGTCGGGCAACACTGATGTACACTCTCGAAACCAGGGACGTGCGCTGTAAATCGTATCGTTCGAGACTCCCGCTGAAAAGGTCTATACCGCTTTCCCTACGTTGACTCAAAAGTGACCCAAGGCGGCGCTGTTCGCTGGACTATCGGTAGCGGCTCCTAGCGGACGCAAGGTGGCCATAGCAATTCGCAAAACCTTGCTTCCAGCACATTGCATGCTTCGTTTCGCATTAAGCTGAACCTCAGCCGACGACGCGATTTGGTGGAGTCATTCCAATGGTATTCCTATAGACCGACAGAGTGTTTCCAAACGAGCCCGCTTTGCCCACACCAGGTGTTGGCACTGCGCGTGCGCAGAAACCAAATTGGGAGGAGTGAAGCGTCTTTGCGCATGCGCAGTACCGACTGCAGCGCCATCGCAGTGGAGGGACGTCAGTGAGTTGGGTTAGTGTATTAGGCGCTCGCCCGCTAAAACGGAGTACAGCACCTATTCTTTGTTTTCCCCTCCAGTTCGAACGCGGTCAAGGGCTAAAAAATAGACGAGAACATACGCGCAGACTAGAAGAGTAAGGTCACAGTGCACTCTCTGCGCAAATGTATTTAAAGGTTAGGAGTTTATCGTAGATAATAGGTGGAAGATACCGAGAAATGTAAATAGTATTGATCGAAAAATGCTCCCGCTCGAGTATATCTTCATTATACCGAGATACCACCAAAAGCATTTTGGAAATTATGAGTAGAGCCCACAACCTTGTTCAAAACGTGTGCGCTTTTTCTATTCTTTTTTTTTTTTTTTTGTATAGGAACAGCAGTCTTGGTGACGCTTGCTTTCAAATATAGATCATCTACAATTAGTGAATCCTGGATCTCTTACGGTTTCTTTGTCATTCTCTCTTTGTTTTACTTCTCGTTTTGCGTCCTGCGTGCCGGGTGCACCAACTTTCTCAGACATTCTATAATCGAATGACACATTCTCTTAAAAAAAAAAAAAAGCCTATACATCATGGGCTGCGGAAGTTTGTTGTGGCACAATAAGGAAATAGGGATAGGCTCTGGAATATGAATCACTTTTCCTAGAACAGGCTTTCTTTGAAGACGAGAACACAACTTCGAGCGTGGTTAAACCTATAAAACTCTCGCTTTAAAAAAAAAAAAAAAAAAAAAAAAAAAAAAGCAGTCTTTTTTGTTGCAGACATGATGTAGGAATGATCTGCGGGCACGCTTTCAAGCGTGTTCGAACCATCTTTGCTCCAAGCGTATCTAAACTTCGAACACGCCTGCAGGCAGGTTTTGTACGACCAACGTCACAAAGCCGCCGTACCAAGAAGAAGCTTTCCCGAGACAACTTTAGGGAACCGTATTCGCACATCCGATACGATACCAATGGTCCCTCCGCTACGAACTGCGCATCTGCGAGTTTTCCGCAATTGCGCATGCGCGGTGCCTACCGGAGGGCCGCATGGGATGTGCAAAAACGGTTCCTTAAAACTACCTCCTGCCTACAGACGGTGTTTTGTATAACGTACGAACAGTGAGACAGCTGCTTTGAGCTGTCGGTGATCACAGGGCCTTGCAAAACACTCGCCCCAATATTAACGCTCGAAATAAATTTGTAATAAAATCCCATTTAATGCAATTTCCCTCCTTTAATATTACTAGTTCTAGAAAGGTAGTTACACAGGGTTAATTACTTCATTTAACAGCGGGCTGTTTGTATTATGAAAGGTGCTTAATTAAGGTAGGCTTTAATTATAGGAAAAGAAAGTGATTAAAACGCATCGGCACGACGACAATCATTACAAGCTAAAGAGTAGCTGCGCGCTCTCAAATGTAAATGACATTATGGGTGACCAATTACAAAGACATGCGTCTTGTTTTACGACGCACAGCCGAGCGAGAATATTCCGTACAATAAATAATCGAGAGGATCGTCGATTAGTGTTAATGCGTGAACGCGCTAGGGGGGTTAAAGAAACATAGCGGCGCGAACCTTCCGCTCAGCTCTTGAGAACGTTCAGTGTATCATATATACTTTTTTTTTTCGAGGGACTGAAATAGTGGAGAGGGCTGAGTCCACGGGGGAGATGGCCTTCGCGCAGCTCATTTAATTGGAGCTCCCGTCTTAATAACTCAGTGATGAATCGGCCAATCAGGGTGCGCCACTCCATCAACAGTTGCCCAAAAGTCACATCGTCATCGATCATAAACTTCGGACAAGTCAAATCAATAACTCTTGGCTTCTTGTCATTCATTCATCAAAGTTTTACCTTCCCTGTTTCAAATTTTAGAAGAATAAAAAAAAAAAAAGAAAGAGGCTGCGAAGCTTACGGGAACACCCTTATCTCCAATGGTAATTAGTTGAGTATGTTGACGGCACTCTGTCATTTGCACCGCCTTTTTTCGTGACTCAAAATAGCCCGTATCTGAGCTGTAAACCGTCCGTTCCTGTATTAATCAACCCAAAAACTGTGATGAATTATCTTCCTGTCTCCTGACCAACTCTTGACTTGTCGTTTCGTCGATAGTCAGGTTTGTAATGAATGACGCGAATAATAATTTTCGTGATGCTCTACTCGGCGACAACTTTTCTTGGCAATGCAGTGAAGGGTACAGGCGCGCATTCCTTCTCCCATTTTGAGCGCTGAATAAAGCTGTGCGCTGGCTCTCCTCTTCTCTACTGCATTGCCAAGAAAAGTTGTCGCCGAGTATGGGTTATTTGTTTTGTGTGTGTGTATATGTGCGTGTGTGTGTCTGCGTGTGGAAACTTAGTTTGAAGTTCTAAAGTGTTGCGTTTTCAGCGCGTTGTAAGCCCGGAAACATCTAGGACTGTGGGAAAACTCCACTTCACCCGATCGCTTTTCATTCGATCAATCCCTCCCCTCTATTTATATGGGAGTGTTATGCTGTTGAAAGAATTTCTTAGAGTTAAGTAAAGCTTGTCCGAAGCACTGTTCATGGTAATGTTACGCTCACACTACGGACGCAACGCGCCAATCTTTGATAACAAACGCAAGCGTATACAAGCGCAAGATGCGAAACGATTTCGTTCAAACTACAGCAATCGTGATCTAAAGAACCCGTTTGGCCTGTTGCGCTTATAGGTTTGCGCGTGTGTTATAAAAGATCCTCGCGTTGCGTTAAGTGTAAACATAGCGCAAGTATAAAACAAAATATAGTGTTTTCTTTTTTTTTTAACTTTACGGACGATGACTACGAATCAAGGCGAAGTCTCTGTTCTTCGGCCTGTCTCCATCTTGAAAACTGGGTGAGAACTCGACGACCTCTATGGTCTCCTCGTCCGAACCTTCGACCCCGCGACTGGGTGTGTTATACGGTATGAAGCCTAACCTCTGCAAGCGTTTTCAACTTGTCTTCTCAAAACTCGTTGAACAACCGGGTGTATAGAGTACAACTGAGCACCAACCGACTCACTAAAGCACCTGCTTGCACACGGAAGGGGTCCATCCTGTCGATTTATTGACTTCCGTTGATCTGCGCAATTCCTTCCTGTCAACGTATCATTCCCGGCTGGTTCACGCAGCATGGCTTCTTACGTTACAAGGGTTACACGTGCTTATGCTGTCATACGACCAAGCGTCACCGGTTGATCCGTTGCTTTGTACGAAGCTTTTGAACCAGCTATAGAGGGACACCATAGCACGCGGAACACGATGCACAAATGTACCGTGACTGGCGGTCGTATCTCGACGTAAGCGTATACGTAAGCTTCTCATTGAAACAAAAAAAAAGGGGGGAGGGGGAGGGCTGTGTGATTAAACTTATTAGTGTCGATCACGGCCAAAGAGTTTGGCAATCGTTTTAATATCTGTTTTCACGTCACTCTGTCCCTGTTTCCTGGACTTCTACAGCGACACAGCAACTAGGACAACCAACCTTTGAGCGCCGAAAAGCGGATAATAATATTTATTTGAAAACAGCGAGGTCAACAATCACCATCTAGAATAATGAAAGCTTCAGAACGCCGCACACTTCCTTTATGGATCGTCATCACAGTTAGATGGCGCCAACACTGCGATTGGACCCGAGCACAATGCCGAGCGTTCTCCGACGCGTTGATTGGGCACGAGGTCCAGCCGAGCACTGACGCAGCACTCGTATCCAATCTGTGTCTTCGCTCGACCTCACTGGGATGACGTCAAAATTCTAGTGCACAGGCTTTGATTCTTCTAGGGGTGGCGTTGGGTCAACCCGCCGAAAACCCAGATCGAATTCAAATTTGCTCTGCTAGGATCGATTCTCTTGTTTACATTGCTCTCATTGAAAATATTAAAAGATAGAGCGTGACTTTTGAATCAGTGAAAACGGAAAGCTCTGAAACTTTGGTGTATGATCTGGTACCGCTGGCGCTTCACTTGAGCGAAAACTGAGCGTTTCGCGATGCGCATTTTATATCTAAAATTTAAAAAAAAAAGTTCCTTTTTTTATCTGTGTTTTGGATTGAGATAGTTGGAAGGGTATACTGTCAGATGTTTTCCTAACTTTCGACGACGCTTCGTACGGGAAGGAATACAAGAGAAACAAGACCGATAACATATTGTTAGTATTGTTAGTACCACAACGCTTCGTACGGAAAGGAAGATTAAAAGGACAAGGCCGGTAACAAATGTTGTTATGCAAAATCGGTAATATATATTTTTTTTTTTTGCCGCAAGAGATACGGCTCATGCAAACAAGCCACTACGTTACCAGACAATGCGACGAGGGTTTGATATCTGCCGAATTCACACGGTTCGCGCGACCTCGACGAGCATAGCCGTTCGTCCGTGAAGATAAGAAGTTCCAGTAAACAGCTCTGGCTTGCAGCTTGCGGTAGTTATGTTCTGTCTTATCTGCGGGTATCGTTCTGTGATATACATATGCGGTATTAGCTCCAGGCGTCGCAGTACATGCTCATGACAGGTGCGACTAGTGAATTGCGAATACACAGCTGAAAGACTACCCCGCAGCAACGTTTAAACATGAAGGTACATTCACGAAGTTTGCTCATATTGGCTGTATGAACGTCGTCACGCGGCTTCTTCGTCTTAAAAAAACTAAAACTAGAACGGTTCTGTGTTAAAAAAAAAAACAAAAAAACTTGAATTTCTTTTTATGGCTCTTGTGACCACAAATGTAGAAACGGTTTCTTTTTTTTTTTTTTTTACTTTGATGCGTTGAGCTGTCGGGACAGCTCTTTGAAAATAGCGCGTAAGCCCCGCCCTCTCGTCAAAGAGGGACAGGGAAAGCCGGTCAGAGAGGAAAACGTGACGTCACACTGAGAGCTCCCGTCACTGCGCCTGCTGCACCGGTGGCCCTT
Organism: Ixodes scapularis; assembly: GCF_016920785.2. Lineage (NCBI taxonomy): Eukaryota > Metazoa > Arthropoda > Arachnida > Ixodida > Ixodidae > Ixodes > Ixodes scapularis. Next base: position 52,570,806 of record NW_024609836.1, on the reverse strand, counting down.
CTCTATTGATTACAGATACAATCAGAGACGTTCATTTGAATCAAAACTCATTATCCTCGGTGGTTCTAGTCAATCAGCAGAAATACCAACATAGCCACCTGTACAGTCGTAGAAGAACGGCGGCTTGTACGAACCGGCGTCTGAGCTGAGTCCATGGGTGAAGGAAAGCTCTGCCAAGTCTAGGGGCGCTCTTCATAAACTTTATGCAAATCAGAAGTGCTGACAAAAAGTTAATGAGGCGAATAAATCAGCCACGATAACGCCCGCGTAAAATGGGCCACGCGAACAAATAGGCCGCAAATCGTAGGCGGATTTAGTCATGTGATCAATATTACGCAACCCATAAAAGTGATTGCGTGCGACGGGTTCATGTTCAATATTTCGCAGAATAAAAAAGTACAATGAGCACACATATGCCATAACGAGGTAATGAAAAGAAAATGTATCGACCTCTTCTTAATTTTTTTTTTTTGTATTCATTAAAGCCCAAATATATTGTTTCCTGAGTTTTGCAGCCAAATATTGTGTCTTAACCTTACAAAACGTGTTTAAAATTTATGTTTTAAAGATTTTGAGACTACCACATGACACTGTGTGGGAACCAGAGGCAACAAAACGTCAGCAAACGAAACATAAAAAAGTTGAACAGATACATTTAATGTTCAAACAGCAAATCAAAAATGATAAAAACAAATAATAATTTATTGAAGCTCTTATTATTTACATGACAATGCATCACGCGATTGCGATTCGGTTTCGGTTTTAATACAGCCGTGTCTTTTGTCACTTGGTAACGGTAGCAACGGTGGCTCTGTCGGTTGCTCGGTTGCTCTCTCGGCTCCTCGTCCCCTGTTCGGGAAATGTTTAGGTTGTGGTTCGCGTTTATCGTCGTTCACGTGTGTTGTGTGCGCCTGTCAGCGCCCACCATGCCAACCGTGTGCGTTGTGGGACATTGAGATACTTCCTTTTCTCTCTCTCTCTCTCTTTCTCTTTTCTTGCTCAGACCGGGACTGGCAGGCCCCCATTAGAAGGGGTGGCCACACTGTACCGGTATTCCTCCTCCCCCCTGGTTTTAAATATATTTCAACGCTTACACATACACGCTGCAAGACTTACAGTAGCGCAGACGACATACGGTTTCATAACCTGCCGCGCGAGCCACATCCCACGATCCTGTGGCTTCGAGCCATTGGCCGCGATGGTCCGGATGACATCGGCGCACGCGTGGGTGACCATATATGTTCCGACCACTTTCTTACGGCGAAGCCCCGGCCTGGACTTTTGGAAGAAGCTACTGTTCGAGGTTACAGAGATGATTTAGTCTAACTTCAAGGTGTCTGTGTTGATAGTCGTTAATGCCACAAAGCATCTCTGGTAGCTCCCTGTCCTAATTCCATATATTTATTAAAGGGGCGGCGCAAAGATATTCAAGCTTTAGCCAATTAACTGCGGAGATTAATCTGTGTCACCTATGGAACGAAAAGCAGAAAACCGTATTTTTTTGTGATCGCTATTTTTTTAATCTTTAAATAATGAAACAAATCGAGAGTAGAAGTGCCTGTCAACTCTCCACGTCGACTTTCGAGGGACGCACTCTGGAGGATCACGTGGTTTCCCCTTGGGTCCTCTCTTCATAGACCCCAGCCGCTTTCTCCGCGATTGTCGACTTTCAGTCACAACACGCAGCGTGTTGTGACTGGTGGTGTAGATAACGCTACTTCTCCTAGTATTCCCGCTGACTCAGCATCGTGAAGACTACAAGAAACTACACGGTAGTAACCCGTCTCGTTTCTCTGGTGGAATTCCAGTATTGTTTACTAGTTTAAGAAGTGTCATTCAAAGCCGCGACGATCTCGCCTCTTTTATCAATTCATCATCTAGTTATATTGTTGTCATGGCTGAAACGTGGCTATCAAGTAGAGCCCGTGAGAGCGAAATTTGGAAGGCAGATAAGTGTTTCAATTTTTATCGTTGCGACAGAACATCCTGGATGGAAGCAGGGGCAGTGAATTAATCTTTTGAATCTTTTTACGTAAAAGTTGCTACCGCACTCGAATTTCTTAGTGTACGATTAGAGCGTACTTATAGGAGTGCTCTTTTGTGCGCCTGCTATCGACCGCCTAATGCCACTACAGGTTTCTTTTTTTATTAATATGACATTCTGAATGCTATTTGCTTTAGAATTCCTTTGAAATCTAGAGTAAAAGTAAGTGGCTAGTTAAAAAGCAACCATAAAATGTATCTTTTTAAATCTTCACTTATTTTTTTTTTTCCTCTGCAGGAACGGTCGCTGTAATTCAATTACTATTTCTGTACCATCAATAGCAAGAAATTAAATACATGTTTCCGAAAGAGCTAAAATGATTGAGTTTATTTTTGTACGTAAAAATCGCTCTGCCTGCCCGTGCGTCACTTGTTCATGTTGCACCAGGCTGGAAACTTTTCTGACCCCTAAAAGACGGAGAAAAAGGAATGCCAAGATACCAGGAGGAATAGAATGTCAACGCGCTCAGGGACGTTTTGACTGTGGAGCTGTCGGGAGTACCTAGGACTTGGAAGCATACGTCAAAGCACTCAGCAACATCGAACTGGTACTCAAAATGTTTGTGCGCTACAACAGCGCTCTTCCCTCGAGCCCATCCGTCGAAAGGGTCTTCAGCGTCACGGCAGATATATTCACCAGGAAACGTGAAAAGATGACTAACGAGATTCGAACGACGACAGCAGTCGTCGTTCTCCAAAAGAAACAAAACATAACCACTTTAAGCATATGCATTCATTTCTGATCTTGTAATTAAAAGTTAAAAAGTATAGCGTGAGCACTAATCAATTACCTTCTGGTAATTTTTCAACCACTTTTGTGATGCAGTAATTGATTACTGTAATCAGTTACATTTTCCAATAAAGTAATTGTAATTGTAGTCAGTTACTTTTAGCGCGTTAGGGCACCGCAGATGCATCAGAGTGAAAAGGCGGATAGCTTTCGAAGGCAGGAAGATAAGAAATAGTCCGCTATAGTGGCAAACTTTCGTGCTGAGATGTCTTTTCCCGTTCTACTCACGTGTACAATTTATTTTCCCACTATACAATATGCGATAAGTAAAATCTCAATCTAAAATCATTTATATAAGCCCAAAAATTCATTTCATTATGCCTTTAAGCAGATGTGTGGTTGCTCTGACGCGTAGCTTTCTTACGGGCTCAAGTTTTAGCTAATCGAGTATCGCAAGAGCCATGATGGCATCAAAGCTCGCGATGCCATTCATGATTTGAAGCGCGCGAGCTCGGAGCAGTGTCCGCCCTTGATAAACGATTTGCTGAAATTCCCCACCGTCATCGGTTTACGTCGAAAGATTACATTGACAATCCCCAGCTGCCCGGGGAGATCGCTTGCAAGACCGCCGCAAGCTACGAGAGACCGGCAAATATACGCGCTCCAAGGTCATTGTGGCGATAATCCAGTAATCCGGTAATCCTTTCCACGTGTCGTACACGCCCACGATCTCCCGGCGAGGTGCTTGAGGCGACCTCCTCTAAAACACAGCGTGTACGACTGGGCTGAAGACAACGTATGTGCCATCCGTCCCCACGAGACGCTGCAGAGGTCCCACGTGGCATCGCGCTGCGCTCCACGTCTCCAGACCAGGTGTCTCTTTCCCGGGTCTCGATTGATTCGTTCGGCTCGTGGTATCTATCGCTCTTCGTTCTGAACGGTCGAACGAAGCGTAGAAGTTGTTCATTTCCCCCTTTTGCGATTCTATGATGTCGAAACCAGGTTATCATGATAAGCCGTTTGCGACATTTCAACATGCTATCATCGGTGGTAATCATGTAGGTGTCTTCTCTTCAAGGTCTATCAATATGAGAGCGGCAACTCGCGTTGGTCCTTCGGCAGGATCATCGAGTCGAGGGTGCCGATGAGTGTGTCCTATGCGAGATGACTTTGCCGCCAGCGGAACGTCCTTGGAGGAGTAAGCCGGAGTAATACCTCGGCCTTCGGCAGGAGATGCTAATCCACTCTGGCATTTGCTCATTCGCTTGCTTTAGTAAGAACGTCTGGCTTGTATGCGGCTAGGCTGGATCGATGTAAAATGAATTCAGTGCTTTCGTATTCTGTTCTGACTTTTGAGTCAAGAGCATTAACGCGAAGATGTTTGTTCTTCGGTCCTAGAACGTTTTTATTTTTACTTTTTAGATTTTTTTTTTTGTAATGTTTACTCTTTAGAAACGATAATTGATACTGTGTGTCAATTATCGTTTCTGGTGTTCGAGCTATCGGGCTTTTTGTTTCCAATTGCTTGTTACAGTATATTGTTTCTTCATTCGAAAAGCATCATTTAGCTTTTATGTTGTTCCTTTAATGTTTATCCCGAATACTGTCTCAAAATTGTGTAAAATACCAACCTTCACAAACCGAATCACGAATATGACATCAAACGGGCAGATCTAATCAGTCAGTCAATCAATCGAGCTTTATTTTCCAGAAACTTCTGGAGGGAAATTCAAACAAACAGCTGTTAGAAAGGGCTTTACTGGGTTTGAATTCTTTATTACTGATAAGCCTGCAGAGCAACCATATCAACATGGCCGGCACGGAAAAGTTGAAGTGACCAATTTCAGAACCACAAGCTTGTCATAAGTGTGCGTTTCTGTTCCTTAACTCATTCATCTCCACGTTACAAAAAAAAAAAAAAAAAAGGATGAGATAGATTAAGAATAAATGGCATAACTCTAGATTATGCACGTGTTCACCTCAAGAACCGTAGTAAAAAAAAAGGTCTGGTTTCTCTCGTAACCTTAAAGATTTCCCCTTTCATTCAATGAATTAAAATAGATGTTGGTGCAGCCAAACCAGGTTTATGTCGTTTTATAAAATCCGCTCACGTTTCAAACGCCAAAGTCATCGTTTTTATTCATCTTTTTTTTAATTTGTTTGGCGGGTTTTTTTGCCCAGGGGGCATAGATAAAGGAGTCAAGCCTGACAGAGCCCTCTGCCCCGCAACATTTCAACAGTCAACAGTGCAATGAATTCATTCAGCAATTGGTATACTCAGTAAAAATTAAAAAAAAAGAAGGCACAATGAAACAGCTACTTTAATACCCTAGTTACACGGGCGCTTTGAACTGTCGTTCAGTTCAATCACAGTTATCGGTGCCAACTGTGATCGAACTGAACTGAGATGGTGCTACACGGCTCTCTAGAACCCAGTTGAAGCTAAAACGAAACTATAGTTCTTGTGCCACGTGATCAGTTTAATTGGTAAACTAATTTACTGGGAGACACACATTTTATTTATTATAAGTATATCGGACGATATGTTCTATACCTTGTTGCTTTTTAACGGCGTTTACATGAGTACCAAAGCAGATTCAGGGCTAGGTTGCGCATATTTTAGGATAGGTGGCGTAAACTACCACCCGCTACGATGGGTGCACCCATTACTATTTGTCCATTCATACAGCCGGTCCCACCACCATCTTCGCTCGTTTGGTGGTTTGCCCGTTTGCCCGCTAGCCGGGATCGTTTTAGCGGCAGCTCGGGTGCCTAAACCTATTCCTTCCCGGATATTTTGCTGCTACGATTCTTTCTAGACGCCTCCCCCCGCATTCCAAAACAGTAAGTGCCTCGCAAACGATGGTCGACGGCAGCGGTCCCGCGAACAAGCGCCATTTTACCTCCGTTGGGGAAGTCCGTTCCGTCCGTTCAGTTGAACTGAGGTAGGGGAGCTCAGTTGAACTCAACTGTCATTAGCGGCTCGATGACAGTTGGCGCCGCCGTGTAACTCCGGCCGATCGCGATTGAGTCAACTGTCGTTGACTCAATGGCAGTTGAAAGCGCCCGTGTAACTAGGGTATAACATTCAACAGTGTGAATTGTAAAACAAAATAAAATAAAACGGCACAACAAGACAACTAGCAAAATCACATGTTGCACAACAAGCATGATTCGAAACGTAGAACAAATGTAACGTCGTATGACACAGAAGCATCATATCACTGATATAAACATAAAATAAAAAGTTTTACACGAAAGGAAGAAAAGAGAGAAAAACACGGAGCATAAAATAGGACTGATGGCCGCCATTTACTTTAGCAATGAAGAATGATCGAATATATGCCAAGAGCAACATTTGTAGTCAAATATAAGTACATAATAACAATAACAACGTAGCCTGCATATTACATAACTGAGAAGCTGACACAACTGCCCACAAGAAAGCTTCGGCAGTGTTTCTTGAAGGCATAAAATGTTTTATTATAATCTATAGTCACGTCTGTTGTCTTGTAAGAACTGCTTCGCATAGCTTATAAATAAAGCGCAAAACCTGATGTGGGTGTGTGCGTGTGTGCGTGCGCGCGTGTGTGTGGATGTGGATGTGGATGTGTGTGTGTGTGTGTGTGTGAGTGCCAGCGGGCATATTAAGGTTCTGTATGTTCTACCACAACCGTGGCCACCGCTTAGTGCTTGCCGATTTCACACAACTATCAGAAAGCGAGAAAAAAGAAAAGGAGAGGAAAGGATCCTTTTCTCTCCTTTTCTTTTTTTCTATCTATCTCTTTCTATCTCTCGAGAGATAGAAAGAGAAAGAAGGGGACATAGTTACTACATATGGTATTGGGAATATCGGGAAATCAGTCCCTCCTGGCGAATGGGACGGCCTAAAGAGAGCTTTGCGCGCCAGGAATCTCGGAAATGATGGTATCGGTGACCGAGTGTGTGAACTCACACCAGCTCAAAGCACGTGGAGCGAAAGCTCGCGCTGCAGAACCCAGGAAGATGCTGGGTTCAAACCCCAGCCCTGCCCGTTATGATCTGGATGATCATCATACCGTCCGTCGTGCGATTGTGTATCACAAGTGAGTGATGCACGTTCGAGAACCCCAGTCTTGCAATGGGGCTGTACTGGCTGAATTTCTCATCTACAGCAGAAACACCGGAAGCCCATTGGGGTCGACTAACTTCCCGCCGCATGAGCTTGCAGACTCACACTGACTCTCACAGACTCGCGCTAGGCAGCTGCCACGCCGACAGCTCGCCACTCGCTGCTGCTTTCTTCGACGCTCGTTGTTTCTTTTGTTTCTGGCAAAAGTTCATTGCTTACACCTTAATCTTCAATTTCACGCTTGTCGATCCTTCTTCTATCCGCAACAATATGATAAGCCAATCTCATCAGCCCGTTTTGTTGTACGCCGCTGCTGCCGGCGTGCGTCGTAGACTCTTCCGTTGTTCTGCCCGTACGACAACCCCGCTGCCGGTGTGCGTGAGGAGGGCACGAGGTGGCACAAGCTGTCTCGTACGCTGTCGCCTGTGTCCTAAAAACTAAAGGCGGTGTCACCCATGCATGGGACGCTTACCGAGATCGGTTTCTCTGTTGCTATTTATCGCTTTAAAGGAATCAGCATATCGCGGTTATCAAAGCGAAGCGTTTTCGCGTGGTTGCACCATCGAGACCATAGCACGCACCTCAATCCCCCCCCAAGACACACAGACACACGCACTATCGCGCGGCTGTTCGCAGCGTCCTTCGGCGCCGCATCTCCTGGAACACGCGCGCGCGCTCTCGCCGCCACGCCGGCCCGTTTTCTCCATAAATCAAGCGGGGGACGCATTTTCGACCCCCCACGGGTCCCCCCCAAACAAGGCGGAAGGAAGGGGCATCTCTCTGCCGAAGCCTTTGTTACGATCGAAGTTCGCGGTTCGGCGCCGTGGAGAAGGGACTCGGGCTACATCGAGGTCGCTCTCCTCAAGAGGCGCCTCGCGATCGTTTGTCACTGTCACGTTGCCTGGAGCAAGCACACCCTCACGCTCTATCTCTCCCCTCCTCCCCTTCCACCCTCACTCACTCCTCCTCGTCGTGTGCAGCGCTGTCCTCTATCTGGCAACCCTATACTCGCGTTGCAACACTTCCTTTCGCATTACGACGAACCGCGAATGACACTGTGCGAGCCATCGAAGCCAATCGAATAACGCGCGAGTCTCTCTCACGAGACGTATGCGGGAGCAGATACGTTCACGGCACTACGAGCCATCGAATCCGAATCCAGTGCTACGTTAGAATCAGCGCACTGGCTCGTGCGTCGTACAAAGGACTCGGGTTTCACTGCAGACAGGGCGACATGACTTTATGTGCGGACACGCCTCGAGTGTTTTCGAAGCATATACTTGGTTCGTGTATCTACGAACGCATTGTTTACAAACAAGCCGCGTTCGCGCACACATGGTGCGGGCACTGCGCACGCGCAGAAACCAGATTCGCCCTTCATACGAGGAATAAACACGCCTCAAAAAGTATCTGCTGACGTTTTTTTTTTTTTTACGCTGTATTAGTGGGGGGAGGGGGGGGGGGGGGGGGGGACCGCGGCCTAAATGGCACGTTACCTACAGGAGGAAAGAAGCGACGTTTAGATTGCTTCGTGCAGGCGTCCATTTTTACGGTCCATTTTAGATCGAGCCTGGGGACTTCAGACACCCTATTCATCGAGACTAAAGGTGGGATGGCTTCACACATACACCACAACGCTACCTCAGCTCTATTATAGTTAGTGCTGGAAACAATAATAATATTAATATCTTTATTTCCCGTTTACAATGGTGGAAGCCGAGAAAAAAGCCGCACGAAACGACTTGACGAGCTCTCGGCCCCCAAATTGCATTCTGCCGCAGTGACAGGGCGAGAGAGAACTAAAAAACACACACGCACACCAAAAACATTATAGTCGTCTACAACAAAATGGCACATCACCGCACGCAATTCTTTCATGTTGATAGTATCTACGTGAACATCACTGTGAATAAAACAATTAGGCAGTTTAGGCAATCTGTAGCATAACATTTCTTTTTCTTGGTTTAATCGGCAAGTAGGTACATTCCAGTATTCAGGGTTTTGAAATTGATAATTGGGAACGCGTTGGTTTGAACCAGACAGTTCAATTATGTAAGTACGGTTACAGAACAATTCATGTTTATACTTTGTAGAAAGCCTATAATTGTGCATATTATAGATACTTAATATATTATACATTCTTAACAGGTTTTCTGTATGCGAGCAGAACGGCAAATTAGCAATTGTACGTAACATTTGTTTTTGGAGTTAATGTATCAACTTAAGATTTGTTGCCGTGGTGCTACCCCGAACCAGGTGGCAGTAATTTAAATGAGCAAAAAAAGAGATTTATACCGTAATAATTTAACTGACCTCGGGAATATATATCTATTCCTATATACCAGACCTACAACCTTTGTTAATTTATTTTTTAAATACTCAATATGATGGTCCAATGACATGTTTTGTGAAAACACCGCCAAGCGTTTTCAATGAGTCAATCAATTCAATATTTACCGAGTTTGTATAAATGAAAAAATAACTTTATTTTTCGGCCTAAAATATCATAGCTTTTGCTTTATTGCTATTTCTTTTTAAAGCGTTTTTATCGGTTCATGCTCCTAATTTATCAAGTTGATGTGTCTGCTCAGCAGTAAAAAGAAGCGTCGCATCGTCAGCATATATAACAAATTTAGTTGTCTGGTCAATGTTCACAATATCATTGACATAAACGTTAAAAAGAAAATGTCCTGAAATACTGCCCTGAGCTACACCCGATATTACCGATTTGATTGTAGAAATTACATTATTACAACAAACGTATTGTTTACGGTTTCCAAGGTAAGATATTGAAGAAGAGTTAAAGCTTGTTCGCGAATTCCATAATATTCCAGCTTTTTCAATAATATGTCATAGATTAGAAAATCAAATCCTTAGTAAAGTCTACGTAAATACCAAGTACTAGTTTTCGTTTCTCGAGATTTCTTAAAATAAATTCTTTCTTTTAAAGTAAGGCATGTTCAGTTGACTTATGTTTTCTGAATCCAAACTAGTATTTTGGAATTAGCTTGTTTGTCGGAAGAGCTAGAGAAGTGGGTATGAATAACTTCTGCAAGTCCCTCTGAAAAAACTGGCAGTATTGACACAGGTCTATAGTTATCAGTGTTATTCCTATCTCCCTTCTTGTGTAGAACGGAAACCTTGGCTACTCTCATGCGCACAGGGTGATCGGTGGCCGAGTGGTGTAGCGAAAACCTGCTCGGAGCACGTGGAGCGAAACCTCGCGCTGCAGAACCCAGGACACTTGGTTCAATCCCCGCCCCTGCCCGTTTCGATCTGGATGAGCATCGCACCGGCGTTGTGGCGTGTACGACTACTGCGTGCTGCACGTTAAAGACCACAGGCTAGTGGTTCTACCGCACTGGCTAAGTTGCTTATCTACAGCTGAGACACCAGACGCCCACTGAGGCTGTCTAACTTCCGGCTGTAGAAACATACACACAACCATTTGTTGTTTGCATACGCACAGGAAATATTCCTGTCGATATGCACAAGTAAAAAATATGTGTTACATAAGGTGCTATAATGTCTAGAACATATTTTACTGGCGTAATCTGGATATCATCAACATCTCTACTTGTAGTGTTCTTTGAGTTCATAAACACCAAAAACACCTCGGTATCAATAACTGGGTCTAGAAAAACTGATTTCTCATTCCTTTTGCCAATGTATGAACAGGCTTCATTACTATATGCGTTTGTAGCTAAGTTTACAAAGTGATCGTTAATCGCCTTAACTAAAGCAACACCTGTAAGTTCCATTCACACAAAGCTTTTCCACACCATCATGAGACCAGTCACGTTGTAGGACTGAATTAATCCTTTTCCATAAAACATCAACACGACCACTTGACAAGCCCGAGTTCCTATGATAGTAACCCGCCTTTGTCTTTTGAGGTTCCTTTGTTACCGTATTTTTATATAATTTGAAATTGTTTAGATCCGTCTGATCTCTTGTTTTATAAAATTTTTCGAAGAATCGATTTTTTATATTAATTTTCGATAAGAGGTCTGGGGTAATTCAGGACTTACGCAATCTTTTCGATGTTTTGAATGTCTTATACGGAAAATTGCTTGTATACAGTTTTTTTAACCTTTCCAAAAAAAGATTGTACGCTACATCCGGGTTTGTTTGATTAACAAATTCAGACCAATTTTCATTTCTAATGTAATCACGAAACTTTTCAAAGTTATCAAGCGTGATATTTTGAAAACGACTGATGGACTTTTTATTATTTTTATGACATCGCTCGCCTGTTAAGCAAAAGAAAGTTGGCAAATGGCCACTTATATGATCATTTAAAATTCCGCTAATCACACAAGTGTTATCAACATTTGTGACAAAGAGATCAATAAGGGTTTCCGTGTTTTTCGTGATTCTATATGGTTTGGTTATCACATTAACACAGTAATACGTAGCAAGTAGAAAGTCGAAATCATTTTAGGTGTGGTATTAAGTTGCATGTTAATGGTATAATCACCTCCAATTATCACAGTTAACGTATTGTCGCAACAGAATCCCAGGAGCGTGTCAAAGAAAGGAAGAAAATTCGGAATGTTGTCATCAGGTGGACAGTAAACTACAGAAACAAGCGTATTATCTGTCAGCCAAGACAGGATTTCATAATCACTAGAGATAGAGCAAAAACATGATAACAGTTCACAGTCCATGCCTTCTTTTATCAGCGTGCACACACCTCCACCACGACCAGTGGTGTGATTTAAACAATAGGCATTGTAGGATGGAAAATGAAAAACGTCCACTTTATCAGAATGCGAAGTTTCAGTTAACATAATAACATCAAAAGCAATTTCAAACTGTCCAAAAAGACATTCGAGGTCAATAACTTTGTTCTTTGCGGAACGTACATTTAAACGGAAAGCCCGTAGGGAAATATTAGACCATGAGCTTAGGTGTTGTTTTAAATCAGTAAGTAGCAGATAAGGCGAATTCATTTAGTAATAACCGATGCGTCATATTCACGTACGCAGAGAACTAGGAGTCAAGCACGAGCAAATCGTCTTCGTTCTTGACGATGGAAGAGCGCTCGCCATCCTTACGCCTGGCAAAAAAAGCGTCCCGTTCCGGTGCGAGACAAACAAGAATCCTTTCCTTTTCGCCCATTATTTTGTCGTGGCCAGCAGCTACCTGTTATACGTGGTGAGTTTTCGCTGACGTACGCGTTGATACCAGCGTTTCTCAGCCTATAGCCCTCCTGTCCAACCAGGAATCCCTTGTGGTCTGCGATAAAAACTTGATAATGATGCCCTGAATTTTATCAGGCTTTGACGGTAATCTGTGGATAGCTGTGACGTCACTTTCAGACAGTTCGGGCATTTCCAACTTGTCTGCTATCTTATTCACTTTGCTTATCAAGTCTTCACCTTCAGTTTTCGGGATGCCGTGGATCTCTAAGTTAAGCTTTCTGCTTCGCCACTCGAGGTCATTCACTTGGAGCTTCAGTTGTTTTAGCTTTGCCTCTTTTTCGCTTTGCTCAATTGCCTCGACGCGTTTTTTTAGGTTCTTTATCTCACGGTCCTGTTCTTTCATGTGGCTTAAGATGCTATCATGTTGATCAGACATTAGCTGAACCGACGTTTCAATTCCGATAACTGTCTCCTTTAAGGTCAGAAGGTCATCCAGTTTTCTGTTAATATTTTCTAAGAGGACAGACATGTCTTTCCGCATTTTTGTTTACCCTCTTTTCCGTCAGCCGGCAAGCTGGACATTTCCATGCCTTACGGTACGCCTCGCCTTTCGTCTTCAGCGTCGCTTCAGACACTCCCGCGCATGACCTGGGGTGATACGAACACTCACGTTCAGCACAAGAAATTGACAGTTCCTCATCTAGTACCTCTTCCTGGCATTTTTGACACAAAGTTACAGCCATCTACGCGCGCAATCGCGTGACAAACAAAAACGCACTCAGGCAGAAGCAGCGGCAGTGATGAAGTGGATATTTAAGTATAGGAGGCAGTAACCAACCTGCAAGGGCGTGCATGAGAGATTACATCTAGGGGTGTGCGAATTTCGAATACGAATCGAATACGACTAAGACAATAAAGGGCTTCGAATATCGAATATCTGTCTATAATAAAAATTTCCAAAACAAGACGTAACGGCAGGTTTTATTGTCTCTTTAAAATAAATGCAACTGCATTTTACTGGGTTGCAGTAGGCTGAATATACTTATAGTAATACACTCGTTACCAATTTTCGTGCTCAACGTGTTCAGAAAGTAAGCGCTCCTTACGCGCCGTCACTACATTTCCGCTAGCAGAAAGACCCTTTTACTCAGGAAACCTGCAAAATTTCACTAAAGCTGGATGAAGTTCGATTTATGAACAGTGTTGCCCGGCTGCTACACGAATATCCCGAATTTTGGGAAACAAATAATATTGAAAGTACTTTATTGTTTATTTCATAAAATGAGTTACCAATGTTTAAACCATACAAAAGCGAAAATATGTGCTTTATAACGCTTTCATTGGTTATTAATATGAACCAGGGATACCAATAAACCCAACAAATATTGCACTTTTCCTCCGCCAAATAAAGCCAACATGTTCCTTTTTTTGAAGGTTCGCGCATGCGCGCAAGACTCGAACTTCAGTCGCACCTTTGCCAAACATCACGTTGAAGGTTCGAAAAAGTTAAACTTGGTCGAACTCGACCCTGGGCAAGTTCGCGACATCCCAAGCTTTGAATGCGCGGGAGTGGCAGGAGTTGTAGTAAATGGCGATGCAATGTTCTGATGGCACCCAGCTTTTCTTCTTTTTTTTTTTTAACATTTATATTAGATAACAGTTTTGAGATTTATTTTATATTTCTATTTCACTCTTGAGGTTTATTTCGTTGCATCTATTTATAAATCGCGCAATTACTTCACATATTGCTGTAGAAGTGCCACGCAACAAAGGGCTTGGTGAAAAACAATCGGAAACTGATCTTGTGTTGCTGCCATCGGACAGATAGAAACGGAGCAGACCGATAATGCACACATCATACGCCTTTCACTGTGAATAAACATATTCATAGGGGAATGCGTGGCAGCCAGGTTATTCGTTACTTGCTCGAACATTCGCAGTTTGTGCGAATATTTGCCATTTTTTTCCCGAAATTGGGCTTTTGACCGAATACTCGGGAACTTCCGAATATGCAATTTTCGAATCGAATACGTTTCTAATAAGGAAAATATTCAATTCGTATTCGAAATCTCGAATATTTGCACACCCCTAATTAAATCCTTGTCCCGTCACTCACAGCCGCTGCCGCCAAGAATACCACCGCCGCTGTAGTAGGCAGCTTTATAAGGCAGGATATGACTGCGGGTTCCAGCGCCGTCAGCGGGTCGATACTTTTCCCTCGTTGAGAACGGTTCTTGGTGAATCGGCTGTAGCGATGTGGCTTGAAACAGCGACCTGGCTGACGCTGTGTAATCTTGGTTGTTGCCAATCACTGCAAGGGTGTACAGGAGAGATTAAATTTTTGTCGCGTCACTCGCCGCCAAAATGAAAGAAATGGCGCTGACCTTGCTGAAACAGCAGTCACTTCGCGATATGTTAGTGATATGCAGCGCTAATACAGCGCTGCATCGGTGCAAAGTTAAGTTCAAGTCAGCGCTGTATGCGGAGAGCAAGTGGTCTGCTTCTTGCGTAGGAGTTGCCATAACATCTGGACGACGCCGAGCATTGATTGGCTTTGATGGAAAGGATAGTGAGAAGACCTCTATGCTAGATGCCTTAAGTCTACCCACTGTTTGTTTTTTCCGATCAGCCAATGAGAGTTGGTCGCTTTGGCACCATTGCAACCCCTGTGCAAGAAGCAGACGAACCACTCCGCAATAGCGCTGTCACCAGTGCCGATTCAGAGCTGGGATCTAGGCACAATACTTCGCACACAGATAGGGAATGTGGAATGATTACATGGTCAAACGCTATAATTGTCACTGTTCATATAGAAAAATGGTTTTCTTATTCCGTTTGAAGTGAATTCCATACACGTGGTTGGTCAGATGAGCCATGGCACCGATAATTTCAAAACGCACCCTCTGCACAGAACATATGAGCCATGGCATCGATAATCCTCACAGCGCACTCTCTGCAGTGCGAGTATCCGACCGTAGGACAGGTAGGACGTGGAAACAAGATGGGATACATCGACCCTGCCGGGCGTCATCATCCCCAGAAGGTAAGCTATGACATGGGCACTGACGAGTTCATTTGAAGAGTCATCACTCAGCTTGCAGTCTTGAAAGAAACTCAGCCTAAAGTGGGGACCCGAGAATTGTTTTGCAAACCTCATATGCACTGTGCCATCAGAACCCCCCCCCCCCCCTCCCCCCTTTCCTCCTCCCAAATTTCGCACTCTATGCGTGGTGAAGCCGCTGCGTGAATAGGTCCCAGCGTGAGGTCGTCACGGTTCTTGGGAACATATCTCATCTCGCGAGGGCGTCTCGTACGAACAATAGAAGTGACACCCCCTCCCTGCCTCTCTTCTTTCTTCTCTCTCCACTTTCCGAAGGTGAAGGCAAACGAATGGCGGAACAAACAAACAAACAACGTCACGAGGGCCCAACGGAACATCCGTAAAAGTTTTCGCTAACGAACGCTTGCATTCACGAGGTTCTGAAGTCTCCCGCTGCGTGCCGCGTCAAAGCCGTAATTGTGCCCCGTCGGGTTCGCCCATTGACCGGTGTATGTGTGTGTGTGTCTGTGTGACGTTCAGCGGTTCGTAATGAGCCGAAATCCGGCACCGTTTGTTTGGTCCTCCCGTGGCGCTCTTTTAACCTCCCGGATGTGAGCGTGCGGTCACGTGCGCTTTCAAAGTTCGTTCAGTTATGATGAAGCTCGAAGAGGAGGGCCTTACGTGGCCACCGTTAGCGAGGCGAGGCGGTTGCGAATTCCAGGTGGCGCTAGAGGCGACCGAGCATGACAAGGCAAAAACCGTAATGGGCTGGAAGGGGAAGTGCGACGATGACATGGGCGAGGTCGGTCCTGCGATTCAGGCTTATAGAAAGCTATAAAGCATGGTATAATCAGTATGTTTGTGGCAGTGCTACCACGGCACTGCCAAGGTGGCACTTCGATCAGAACATGCGGTCAAGCATGTTCTGAACATGCGATCAGAAATTGGCAGATCGAGCATTTTGTCTGGCTCTGTAGATGAATTATTTAGCCATAAATATGAACACGATCCCTTTGTTTTATATATTTTGCCAGCTTAATTTAATTTAGCACCTAATTTCCAAAAAAGTAACTTGTCTTTGCCTTTGGGGCGCTACTGCCAGATTAGAAATAGCACCATTGTGGTGGATATGTATGAGGCATGAAGCTCCGAATCGAGATCGCCGCATTTCTTTTTCCAGCCGAACATAGCAAACCGAAACCAGCTTTAGACATATATGGGGTAGTGGAAAACAATATTAAGATTAAAAACGAGTTATTCTTCGGGTATTGCCCTGCTATTTGACGCCATGGCAGGTGCTGAAAATGAGAACGTACAGAGCGATGAAATAAAAGTCAAAACGCAGGCGAGCTGGTGAACGATCGTAGTTAAAACCCTGACACAAACGAGATATAAAGGAGGACTTACACACCACCGTGCCATAACCAGCACAGCATACCGCTGTCATTTAGTTTCATAGCAGCCTTCTTCTTTGGGTAAAGACGAAGACTGTTTTGAAAGTAAGTGACAGCGATATGCTGCGCTGGTTATGAGACGGTGGTGTGTAAGTCCTTTGTATTTCTTTTCTCTCAAGGTTTTTCATTATAAGATTACGGAGCCAAACACCAGAAATAGACGCGGCATATTAACCGTGGGAGACAATAAAATATCGCCCAGAATATGTCGTTATGAAATGTAAAGGGATCAACAACGCAATAATGCTGGGAAAAAAAAGAAGAAAAAAAAAAGCAGGCTGCTGTGTCTGCTTTTTGCCGTCTGCTCGTTCAAACGACAGCGGCCCGTAAACCAAACGTCGACCCGGTAATTGCGATAAGAAGTAAGTCCAGGCCCCAAAACAGTTCTATGTTTGAAAGTTGCTTGGGTTAGGTAGGCTCAGTGCAAACAGTAGATACAGAGAGATGTTGATCATTGTTACCAGTGGCCATCACCGACTTATAATGTCGGATTCTACTTGTGATTTTCAGCACCGACGTCCATCATCTCAGCTACAGTCTACGTTTTTGCAGCCCGAGCGGCGTCGCGACTGAAATTAGCGAGTAGAATCTCATTGTGCGAGTTAGGCTTTAGCGCCCATTCTGCGGCGTCCACGTGAAATGAATCACCGCGCGTCACATTACGCACGCGAAGTTTTGCAGTGTATCGAGCCTCGTTAATTTTGCTGTAGCTGCTCAAGTAGTCGGTCATTGTTAGGGGGACGTAGAATCAACAATTATAACGCGGAAAAGAGCACGGGGAGTCACACCGACGCCGACAACATCGCATTCCAATCGTTTGTTTATGGGCGACGGCGAGCTCCTTGCCCACCCTCCATCGCGGAATGCACGGCGCCAGTGGCGTCCGCCAGGGGCGCTCCGGTTTGTTTGTAAACATGAATTGGTGTATAGGGGGTACTCACTAAGCGCAATATTGGAGGGCGCTGTTTAGAGCGCATGCTCAGAGCGAGCTCACATCAATAGACTGCTAAGAAGGCACGTTGCCGAAGAACTCCGGAAGCTCACCATCAGCACGCATTCAGCAGTCGCGCACAAAGCTCTGGCTACCGTCAATGAATATTCGGCGACGTGAGCGGTCGAAAGCGTCATTGATCGGCCTTCGCCGATTGATAAAATGCTGACCATGACCTCAGCAAAGAATCCCTCACTGACGGAAATAGGTGTATAATAAGCGCTTCAGTTTTAACGGTGTTGGTTTTAGAGCGCAATGGTTTCAAGCTTCCACCATGCTCATTACAAACACCATCAAACTTGTTGTTCGCAAGGCACTGCCGTCTTGAGAGGAACCATAGGAGGGCGCCGCCAAAACATCTCGTTGCCATATTGGCGGCGAGATATTTTGGTGGCGCCCACCTATGATTCCCTCTCCTGGCGTCATTACCTTACGAACAGCAAGATCGATGGAGTTAGGAATTAGCATGATGGGAGCTTGAAATCATTGTGCTCTGAAACCAACAATGCCAACACCGTCAAAATTGAAGTTCTTACATTACTCTTACTTCCGTCGATGAGAAATTCTTTGTTGACGTCAGAGTCAGCATTCGGCCAATCCTGGCAGGCCGACCCTTGCGACGCTTTGGATCGCTCACGTCGCCAATAAACTCTTTTACTATTTGCAAACATGAACCGTTCCTTGCGTCCCGAGAGGCTTTATACTCCTCAGGCCCCTTACTAAAACCCTAAAAAAATATAGCGACGTCTGGTCGCACCGTCTTTGCAAGCCTCTTGAGCTTACTTATGTCACCATGTGCTAGAAAGCATAAATGCTATTTAAACAACAAAGCTGGAGATTTAACAAAGGCCTTCGGCTGTTATATTTAACGACTTTGAGGAGACAAGTTGATTTACGAGAATACTCGACCTCTTGAGCAGACCTCGCGCTTCTTCGTTCTTTCGGCGTTCTCCTCTAGAATATGTGGTTCAACCTTTCATTGACATTTCAAGCAGCGGTGTTAAGGTGGGCTTTGTTCATTCTAAGATATCGTCAACGACTGGAGCACCACCTGGTGGCGTTTGCTATGAAAAGGGCCTATAGCGTGCCTTCAGGTGCACTTCAGGAGCGCCTGAAGCGTGCCTTTAGGTGCACTTCAGGTGCACTCAGGTGGACCACTAGCAAAATCAAACAAACGTTTTTTCAAATTTTTTTTTTTCTTTTCGCTTTTGAGGTGCGGTTTATTTCCGGTGGGAGTGAATCTATTCTCGCGTAAATTTTGCCTTAGGGACTTCCCTTAAAATCATTATACCTGACTGAGGTACGGCGTCATTTTGTTTCTCGCTGCTTATTTGTTATTTTCCCCGTGAGCGCGTGTCGTCGGCGTCGGGTGCTATAAAGTGCGGCGCCACCCTACATCCCCCTAAACAGAAGAACATCCGAAGCACCTTAGCGACGACGCTGAGGTTGCCAAACTGTCGGCGTCTTCAAAAAAGCGCGCGTCTTTCCCAATTTAAACGGAGCTGAGTACCAAATTCGGTCTCGTTAACATGCAGCGGAAAC
Source organism: Ixodes scapularis (assembly GCF_016920785.2). NCBI lineage: Eukaryota > Metazoa > Arthropoda > Arachnida > Ixodida > Ixodidae > Ixodes > Ixodes scapularis. Next base: position 52,551,748 of record NW_024609836.1, on the reverse strand, counting down.
CCCCCGTGCGCCTGCACCGAGCCTTGGCGCGTTTATTGGCTGTAAAACAAATGTGCCTCCTTGCGAGAAAAAAAACAAACTTTTTTTTTCTTTTTCTGTAGAAGTGCTTTCGTCTGTCTTCCGCAATCGCGGAACGCTCGCGTTGGTCCTTTTCGTTTAACCAATCAGGTTGCTGCGACAAATGAAGGACTCAAACCGAGCCTGACGGCATGTTTGCCTGACGCACCATTTCAGCTCTTCAAAAGCAAAAACAAAACAAAAAAACACAAACGAAAGCAGAGAGGGCGGTTGCGGTCGTCTGAGAATGATCGAGTGAGGTGGGGCCTCAAAGTCAACGCAGTGGCTCTTGAGGTACTTACCTCGTAGTCTTTTCGAGAATTGCCGACCTACAAAAGTGCCGAAAGCTTGTCAAAAATAGAGGCGCCGGAGTTGTCGCCAAAAAAGCCACCGGAAAGACTTCAGCGCGCCGCGCTGCTCAGTCACTCAGCCGCTCGATCAAGTCATCCCGCCCGCTCCTGAGTCTTCACCACCGCGCACTCCCAAAACCTTTTTCTCCGCGAACGACTCGGGGAACGAATGATGCCGTACTCCCGGTTCCCCTAACGATGGACCGTAGAGACGGCGCTGCGAATCCTCAAAGCCAAGGAAGTGCCGCCTGGGTGTCACGTGATCCTCGGAAGGGGCGCAGCGACATGCGACGCGCGTGGTCACGTGAACACGTTCGCGGTGCTGGAATTGGTTCGGATGAAACGTAGCGTCCGCTGCCGTCCATCGTAAGATAATGTCAAGGATAAATAAATAAATAAATAAATATATATATATTTTTTTTTTTTTTTTTTTTGGCGGGGGGGGGGGTGGGGGGGGGGGGGGGGGTGACCCGGCACCAAGCTAAATGCACACGTTTGTCCTCGGCTAGACGAGGACCTTGTTTTGTTTTAGTTTCGTTTTTGCATTACTGATGCCTTGATTGTACCCCTTCCATCCCCGCGTTCGTCCTACTCGTTTCGCTTAATTAGCGCCCCCTGCTGGTTTGGGTCTTTAAATTCTTGAAGTGATACTTCAGTGGATGTCATCACCTTTCTTTGTAAAGATACAAAGTAAGGTATATGCGTTGCAGCTCCATCTCCTACTTGGCATACCCGTTGGTGCAATGTTTTTCTTTTTTTTTTTCTTTCTTTCTTTTCTCTGTGTTGATGTAAGCGCAGAAACCTTTTTGTTCTTTCTCATATACGCGGCCGTCAGCTAAGTTAGAGCCTGTTGTTCAGTCAGTATTTTTGTTTGTCTTGTTTTTAGGGAAGAGGCTTGATTTTCGTATTCCTCCGTTGGTGAAGTATCCCCCTCTCCTGTCTCCTTTCTTTCTCTCTCTCTCTTTTTCTCTCTCGTTTTTTTTTTTTTTTTCAACAAAAAGAGAGACCATTAAACAAAGCCTTCATCCCCATTTAATTTTAATATCATCGATTTTCTGTTATTTTCTATTTCTAAATTATTAGAAGCCATGTGCTTCAATTTCAGCACATAAAATATGAAATATGTCGTGTTCTCCGTTCCGTCTAGAGCCCTGCACGGATAACAGTTTGCTCATCTGTATCCGATCCGCATCCGCAGGCTTCGTATCCACATCCGAACCTCATCCGTAATGAAAAGACGGTGAGAGTGCAGGCGAGCTGGTGGTAGCTAATCATGTCGTATTACACCTGAGACTGCGGTGGAAGAAATCGGAAGCACTTTCAGTAGAAGGAACAGACACAGAGAACGTCTTGAGACGTTCTCTGTGTCTATTCCTTCTACTGAAAGTTCTTCCGATTTCTTCCACCGCAGTCTCAGGTGTAATACGACATGATCATCCGTAATGTTCTTCAATATTTGTATCTGCATCCGATTCGCATCCGCAGACTTTGTATCCTCATCCGAACCGAATCCGCAGACTTTGTATCCGCATCCGACTCTTAATCCGCTCTTTCATTTTACATCATAAGGTCAAGCATGACTAAACATTAAAAAAGTACCTGGACGGTATCCTATAAGCCATATGCTTACCTTTCTACAAAGAACTCCTCGTGTAATAATACGGTGAAAGCCATATTATCGTATTTATAAAATAAGTGATCAACCTTCCGGGGACACTTCGCATCGGCCGAAAGATAATGGCAGTTATGATATCCTCTTGCGAGTCCGTGACACTGACACTCTGTACTGTAGATGTCCTCAAAAGGAAGGGAATTTTAATAGTTATTTTCCTCTTTGCTTTTTGCTCTTTGCTCCATTCCAATCAGACGCATATTTTATAAAAATGAAAATTAACAAAGGGCAGACTAAGAACATTGCATCATTTTATTTAGGCCAAGCAATATAAAAATGGGATAGGAAAGGCGCTCACTCACCGCAGCAAAATACCGTGTATATATGGAAAGGCGCGAGTACACCACTGGGAAAATATCAAAATATTGAATAACAGCAACACGAGTTACAATTTTAAACACGAACCCTCAACTGCATTCTCGAAACCACGTACTTAAAATCAACTCAGTGCCGACTGTCGAAAAAAAGAAAGCGCACAAATGCTCCACGTTTTACCTGCAGTGCTTGCTGTGACAGAAGAAAGAGAATATCGTCAGCTCGGGCGGATTCAGATTCGTTTGCCTCTCTTAAATTAAGACCCGCTAATGAGAAGCCTCTCTCCGTTGGTGCACTTGATGCTGGGATGGCATGCCCAAACTGCGCTACAACGATGAGGGCCGGAAACTCGTGTTGGCGCAAGTTCCACCACTCCAAAGGATTGAATTCAGTCTCCTCAATAAATACTTGTAGGCAAAGAAGCCACTTGCAGGCTTCTTTTACTTACTTGTGGCTTGTACGTTTTGAGATTTCTTTGCCCAAAGAACGTTTTACACTCTTTTCCTGCAAAACAAGAATATGCTTAATGGGACGACTCATAGTTCTGCGTGCTTTACTTTATTTAGGGACAGTATATTTTGCGAAATAGGACGTTCTGAAGAGATCTTTGGTGCGAATCAGATTTGTATTGACGTAAAGGAAATTTTTCTTCTCGATTGGCACCTTCTATTTAAAAGAATAGTTTGTCCCGCAATACATTCGATAGTGCTCTTTAGAGTATCACTCGCCTTCTCACTCTATACACTGGGAGGTCGCACAGATTCAAGGGCCGCCTCGGCAAAAATGGATCCGGGCCCGTGGATATCCCCATTCGATTCTCACCCGCAGCACCTGGTATCGGCATCTGATCCGCAATCCGCCAAATCTGATTCATTTTTATTGGAATTTGCCAGTTTACTGCGGATATCCGGAAATAATCCGCGGATATGCAGGCCTCTACAACTTCCGTCCAACTTGTTTATTATTTTGTGAGTAATTTAAATTTTGCTTTTTCCTCCTTAATTTTGAATCTTGAACTTTATCTTATCTTCTAGCTTACAACAAAGACAATTTACAGTTAAATTTAGTATAGAATCTTTTGTATGTTGATTTTCGCAACATTCATATATATATATAGAGATATTCTATTACTTACTCGGACATTGCATTTTTTTAATTTTACACGGGGTTAAAAGTGTTAGAAACAAAACACATCTGAAAACTGATTTAGAAAGTATGAAATAGCACAGACTTTATCTGAATTTTTATTTAAATTGTTTTCAGATTTGGTTTGGTTCGTACAATAAATACATTTTTACACAAGCGCTTGCTATTCTCTAATATTGTGTTTTATATGTGTACTGCAGTAGGTTGAACACCGGTAACCACAAGAGGGTTCGTCACAGAAAATTGGAAAGCCAATTTGACTCAGTGACGCGTTCTTCGCTTGAATTTTTGATGAGACTACAGTGTCCAGTAAGGCTTTGTCTCATTTGCGCATTTTATAGCAGTTTACAGGGCTATTAAAAAAAATTGCAAATTTCAATTTTTTTTTTATTATTTTGAACAAACTGTAAAAGACAGAAACATATTTCGCACATCACTGGAGAGAGGAAGGTTCCAAGTTCCAAGTTGTATGGTCCTTGAGGTTCTTTACGCTCAAGATGAGCACCGTGTGCTCCGCGAGCGGCAAACATCAAAATAGTAGTTCATTTCTTGCCACACACAAATCTACTGGTTTCTCCCTAGTTATTCAATTCACAGCTTCAACAATTAGATTTTCCCGATCTTGAAAGTAGCTGGTGGCACCAACGCCCTTTGTTTGAACCTTCCTCTACCTTGTGATGAGCCTTTTTGTTTGTTTAAAAAAATCGTAAAAAAAAAACACATTACGCACATTTTTATGTGCGGAATATTATTGTATGTTACGGTCCGTTTGAAATAAAAATAAATTCAAAATCTGCTTCTTTTTTAATAGTCCTGTAAGAATAGCCGCTTCAACACGAAAATTCTGCAGCTCTAAGCCTCTTACATAAGTCGTTTTTGTGCGACTTGACCTCGTTTCTAAAGTTAGTGGATCGGGTTCTTGAAAATCCGGTCCCAATTCCAAGTTTTTAACATAACTCTGCCTTTACTTCACGTACTTCTATCTTTCTTCTTATTCTTTTTAATTTATCTATTTATATCTTTAATTAATTTTAAGCTCGTCATGGTCCCCGTTCTATTCTAAAAATAATATTTCATCTTAGTTAAATAAAAGTGTGTAGGAAAGAGGAGAACAAGACCACCGAGAGACACGAAAGGAAGTTGTACGCGTCATTTCCTTCTTTTGAGGAAGCCCATAATTTAAGCGGCCATTCAAAATTAATTTAATAAAAGGGACAGGCTCCCATTGTCCCACCGTTCACCAGGGACCGAGGCCCCTGAGACAAAAGATTCGTGTTCCGGTCTTCTTCGGAATTAACCTCCTCGCCATTTCATTTACATTTTTCTTTCTCTGCTTATATTTGCTCTTCTCTCACTCTCGGTTTTTGTTTTTTTTATGCCTCATCAGTTTTCGATTTTGTGCCATCACAGCACCCATGGTCCTTGCAGAGTCAGCACACGTTTTTACTTTCCGCGCCCAGATTTACCTGCATGTCCTTCTCGCGTTGTGTTTGTGCCTCGTATATGAAAGAAAGAAAAAAAAACATTAGTGACAAAAAGGAATTTATGCGATTACGATTGTAGAAGTATTGAAGAAGATTTATTTATTCATTCAGAAAACCATTGAGGTATACATTGAAGAGGGCAGTAAGCTTAAAGGAACAATAACAATGTGCACAAAAGAGCATTTTTTTAACAAAACACTATCGGTAATGTTAGCGAACCGAACTAATGGATCATTCGACACCAAGAGTATTGCAACGCTTACTTTAAGAAAAAAAAAGATAAGGAAAAAAATGAAAGCCGCTTACAACTCCCTGTAACGCCGAATTAGAGCGCAGCTCTTGAGGAGGAGGAGGGAAGGGCACTGGGGGGGGGTTAAACTAACCAGGGGGGGTCACGTTACCTTGGGGGTCACGTGACCCCCAATGCCGATGATGTCACCACTGACGTCACTGATGACGTCATCAGTGACGATGATGCGGGTACCGATGACGTCATTAGTGACGTCACTGATGACTTCACCAGTGATGATGACGATGAAGATGCGAATGTCGGTGACGTCATCAGTGACGTCGCTGATGACGTCATCAGTGATGATGACGATGACGATGCGGATGCCGGTGACGACATCAGTGACGTCACTGATGACGTCATCAGTGATGATGACGATGACAATGCGGATGTCGGTGACGTCATCAGTGATGATGACGATGACGATGTGGATGCCGGTGACGTCATCAGTGATGATGACGATGACGATGTGGATGCCGGTGACGTCATCAGTGATGATGACGATGTGGATGCCGGTGACGTCATCAGTGATGATGACGATGACGATGCGGATGCCGGTGACGTCATCAGTGATGATGACGATGACGATGTGGATGCCGGTGACGTCATCAGTGATGATGACGATGACGATGTGGATGCCGGTGACGTCATCAGTGATGATGACGATGACGATGCGGATGCCGGTGACGTCATCAGTGATGACGATGACGATGTGGATGCCGGTGACGTCATCAGTGATGATGACGATGACAATGTGGATGCCGGTGACGTCATCAGTGATGATGACGATGACGATGTGGATGCCGGTGACGTCATCAGTGACGATGACGTCATCGGGGGTCACGCGACATCGGCGGGGGTCACGTGACCTCGAGGAGGGGGCCACGTGACCTCAGGGGAGTCACGTGACTTCGGGGGGTCACGTGACCCCCCACGAGGTCACGTGACCTTAGTGGGGGGCTCGCGCGGTGCATTATGGGACATTTCCCATGATGCACCGCGCGGTTACGCCGACGCCGACGCCGACGCCGACGGCGACGCCGACGCCGACGGCGACGCCGCTCAAGCCGGAAACGGGCCCCTAAGAGCTGCGCTCTAAAAGCTTGAATCTAGCAAACCACACCGGTCCTTCACTCGCTTCTATTAAGAGACATAGATATGTGAGACGCACAATAGATACTGAGAGCTTAGGAAACGCAGCGAGTCACTTGTTATGTTTACACTGATGATTCCATGATTCATCAGTGTAAACACATGTGTGGTGAACTGTGATCGGACATTTCAACGAGGTGCAAGAAAGAAGAAGACGACGGGATTCGGAAAGAAAAGAAGCACGAGGCAACAGGGAAAAAAGAAGAAGTGGTTGCTGGAACAACGAGGACGACGGCTGACTGGGGGTTGTCTTTTTGGGAGCCGTCGACGCAAACAGAAACGACTGGGCGTAGCTGCGAGGGACAACCGGGCCGTATCGTGAAGACGATGTTCCGCTGTCCCGGACGACTCCCAGCGGCGGCTGCACCGACCATGGAAGACATCACCACATCGTTGCCACAACGCCACGTCACCACATCGTTGCCACAACGTCACCACCGTCGTTGTCAGGTGAAGTGAAGTGTCTCACTCTGACCTCCACAAACCTTTTTGACTTGAGACTCTCATTTATTTCTCAATGACTCATCAACTAGTTGTTTCATGAGTGCCCTAAAGAAATTGTGTATCCTGTAACGTATTTCATGTTTTTCTCTGTATTTGTATCGCTATTGTTTTTCAACGGAATTACTAAAGCTTACACAAAACCAGTACTTGCCTCGTCAATAATTTGATATATTCAAAGAGAGCTTGACCTCGAATAACGAACCTCCTCACAACATGATTCTATGCATGAAGGAACCATGCTTCATGATTCCTTCTTTGGTGTCCTTATCCCCTAATCTCACAGTATCATTGGCTTGGAATCGATAATAAGATGTTTGGAAATCCCCACGCCCTGTGTTTATTTCTTACGCTGTCCGCCAATGTACGTGGTCTGGTTCATTACAAAATCATGGTTATGCTATTTTGCTTTCTTGCTATCACATTATTTTTTGGGAAACATTTTTCTGGGCCGTGTTGATTTCTTGAATCGTGCCAAATCATTAGAATCAGTTCATCAATTGAAGCAACAAACCTTGGTTAAACTTTTACCGCTTGTGATAAAAGAACCAATTAAAACCTTACAAAACCCACTGACATCCTAGAGTTTTGTTGTTTGTTTGTTTGTTTTTTTTGCGGAAAAAGAATGAATACTTTGTCAACGTCATTATAAAGGAGAGGAAATCACCGAAGATCTAAACGAACTTATACCAAATGAATTAAAAATAAGATCACCTGTTTGTACCCACGCTCAAAGTTAATTCCTAACACAGATGCAATATCTGATGCGTTCACTGGACAAACTCTAATCACAATAACATATTCCGTTGTGTCCCCTTTGTTTTCAAATGTTGTTTGCCTAAGACTACAGAGTAAGTCTAGTTACATCTATGAGCAGCAATTGTTCCGTTACTTCTTAAAATTACCCTACACCAAGTACTTCAACAAGTAAATTGTTCGGAACTTCTTTCTGTTAAAAACACTCATGACGTTCCTACACACTACGAAATTAATGCACTGAAGGTGTCGAAAGTGTGCTTCAGAGATTTACAAACTTCAGCATCCTTCTATCAAGTAACTGTAATAAACACCCTTGGAAATGTTAAATAGGCTGCTGCTGCACGGCACACCCTTCCATTTTAAGGGCGCGATAGGTGTTGTGAATGGTGCTTAAAAACCTCTGACACGCCAAAAAAATATTTTTTTTTTCATGCTAGGCGTTGAAATCGCATATCAGGACATTACAAAAAAAATGTGTCACTATAGAGTTGCGTAGTTTTTTTTTATAAAAAATAGAAATACGAGGCCCAATTCAAAGTTCCCGCCGTGCACTGTGACGTAACAGTGTACCGCAAGGTGTCGGGGCGGTCAGAAGGGAGGCATCGCCGGAAGTCACGTGAGTTGTGTCCCTCCTCGTGCTTACCGCGAGCGCGTGTAATATTTTTTTTTAATATTTTTCTTATTCTCCGCACCTCCACGAGCGATCCAAGCAGACAAGGTTTCTTTTATTTGCTTTTCATCGCTTAATGTTGCTGTAAAGGTAGAAGAAGCGGAGTCAGTGAACTGACGTGATCAACTACAATGCCTATACTCCGTTTCACCTTATATTGTACCGAATCGAAGGCTATAAGCGCGAGCCCATAGCGTTGGCAGCTATCCTTAATGCACGAGAGCTTGTGCCGTCGAGATGTGCCCTAGGGCAAGGAGCTCCCGCTTGTAGCCATTCCTGCGGTACATCATAAGGTGAAATATGGTACAGAAGGTGCCGTGTGAGGGGCTATTCCGGTATTTCAGCAACTGAAGAAGAGATCACACTGCATGCATTTCCGAGTGACATACGTCGGCCGCATGTGCACCTAGTAAAAAAGTTATATTCATGTTCTAGACAAAATACGTACTTTGTGCTCGACGTTTACTTGTACTTGGTACACAAACCAGTTCGTGTTCTTTAGACGGCAGGAATCTTTAGCCTGGAAAGTATCCGATGATTCAACGACCTCGGTGTCTGAACCTTCAGCAATGCGATCGGGCATGTCGTATGCTAGCAATCCTAATTTCTGCGAGCGTTCTAAATTTTTTTATTTTCAAAACTTGATAGCTTGTTAGCTTGATAGCCCAGTATAGCCCTGTATCATCGGACTGACGGCATTCACTCGTACACTGGCTTGTACTCGCAACGCTTTCATCATTGACCTCCATCACGTCGATCCACTAACTCTTCGTCCTCAACTTTTACAGCACGCAAACTAACCAACGGTGCAGCGATAAAGAGCTAGTGGAACTGAAAGTTCGTTTTCTACGATCGCTCGTACAAAGAGCAGAAAAAATATCTTAGGCTCGGTCGCGGAGAGCACGAGGAGTGAAACTCACGTGACTTCCGGTGAACCCACTTTTAGTGACGTAGGTCGATGCCACCTTTGGGGTACACTGTTACGTCACAGTGCACGGCGGGAACTTTGAATTGGGCCTCGTATTTCTATTTTTTATAAAAAAGAGCTACGCAAATCTATAGAGAAACAATTATTTTTTGTAATGTCCCATGAAAAAAAATAATATTTTTTTGGGGTGTCAGGGGCCCTTTAATTAAAGTGAGACGAAAACACTTTCTGACAGGTGTTCGCGGCACCAACACCAACTTTGCACAGCTATAGCGAATTTTATTCCAGCAACCACATCATCATCATAAGCATTATTTATTTTTTCTGGGTTCATAAACAATAATTTCTGTATTGAGGTACAACGTAATAAAATGTCAAATAAATATTGTCTGTGCCATTGTGTTTTTACTTGGAGATACACACCTTGAACTTAAATATGCAGGGTGTTCGATTTCAATTCGAACAGATTTATTATAAAAACATCCTTACTAGCTTGTTAACACAGTAGCTTGGGGTAGTTGGCTTTCTACCTGACGACTTCACGGCGCCTAAGCGTCTCGAAAAAACGAGCACTCACTCGATTACCTACACAAAAACATACACATAGCGCTGAACTTACAACTCTTTGTATTTGGTTTTCGCTTTCTTTGACATATTGTTAAAACAAAACCTGTAACTTGCTTTGTCCTCGTAAAGTAATTTTTAGGTTATGTTTTAACAATATGTTGAAGAAAACGAAGACAAAATACGAAGAGTTGGGAGTTCAGCGCATTGTGTGTGTTTTGTGTCTGTAATCGAGTGGGTGCATGTTTGCGTAAGACTTTTATGCGCTGTGAAGTCGTAAGATCCGTACAAGGTACACTAATGTGGTATGTGTTACGCCGCATAGGAGACACTATATGGGCGACTAATCTTCACAATACGTCGGATAATTAGCTAAAACTTTTTTTATTAGGTTTTTATCACCAGATTTACACACATGGTTTCAATTAGAAACTTGCTGATCGTCATCGAAAACCACTAAATCAGTCAATTTTAGATCGCTTTGAAGCACGTAGGAAACGCGGCCCGGTACACCAAAGTTACCACGTTTGCAGCAGGCACAAAGCTGATGATGGGGAGGCACGAATGAACTTTCTAAAGTTAACTGACTGAGTAGTTCACGTTGACGCTCAGCAAGTTTCAAATTGAAACCATATATTTGTTCTTTCGCTTATTAAAAAGTTAATTAAGGAATTTCATTTTATTATTTGACTTCTTATGAAAATTAGCCTCCCATATCATTAGAGAGTTTTAGTAGATCGTTCCCATGACTCCGATAACGATACCCGATACTCCGCCACCGCCTCCCTTGCGCATGCATAGTATCGTTATCGGGGCTATCGGAGGTATCGGAACGATCTACTAAAACTCTCTATTTTCTCTTGGCCGTATAACTCAACTGCACAATCCTCACTAGTGTACCTTTTACGGATTGTTTTAAAATAAATCTGTTTGAGTGATAATCCAACACGCTGTATTATCCTTTTCGTGAAATACTCACGAGAGCAAGGCAAACATTTCTGCAACCCTTGTAATAGCAGAGGTATTGTTTCGTGCGCGATGCGTTGCCTCTGTGTTTGCTCATCCTGTGCACGTGAGAACTTCATGTGGTGCTCGTGGCTTGTAAACCTGTTGCTCACCAAAAATACCTCTAGATTGCCAGCATCCTATTTTTAGGTAGTCGAGTGTAGCAAGCTGAGTTTCACCCAGAAATTTAGTGTTTCAGAGATGGCTAAATTACTTTTCAAAAGTAACTAAATTTACTTTCCTCAGAAATACGCGAATGTAATTAAATTACATTACAAATTACCGCAGACTAAAACTAATCGCATTACTTTGCAATTGCTTATGGAGAGTACTGAAATTATTTCAAAATTGAGCTTCTTGAAGGGGTACTGCAATCATACTTAGGCGTCTACCTCTTCTGCGGTTTCCACGTCCCTCGGGGTTCGGACAAGCCAGCGAGCACGGAGAGAGTAACTAAATATCAGTGCGTCATATTTTACCCGACGACGCGGAAGCCTCCTCCACCTGCGGGGGCGACCCACGGTGCCGAAAGCGCGCGATATGTGACGTCTTAGGTCCTGGGCTTACTACTGCTCAGAGCCGCTAAAAGCTTCTTTTTTATCCAAATACAAAATATGAGTGGCGCGAACCGTTTCAATTATATATAGAGGTAGTTTTTGTTCGCTATCTTAGATCAGAAAAAACAAAAACAAATGCAGTTTAGAAAGTACAGGAACAAGAAATGACCCGTCGACATACCCGCCACCAAGTGGTGGAAAAGGCGGCGCATACTAGAAAGGTGTAGTGGTATCAGGCGCCAACGAGCAGCGAGCGCAGAAAGGTCCCGGATTTTACGCGGCGGCGCTGCGGTCGCACGGACTGGAGGATCCGACCGGTTACGAGCGTACCCAAGGCCTTCGGCGAGCAACTTTGGCTTGCGGTTTGGCCTTATGGCGGTATGGCAGCGCGAAGTGGCTCCCGTTCTGAACTGATCTTTACCCCGTCTTTGCTGTCGTTTGTGGCCAATGAAGTGTCATGCCGAATTAGTGTTTAATCGCGCAGCAAATGCAATGCGAGCCGCCTTGGCTGCCCACTTCATACAGCCTATCCAGAACACGCTTTAGTGGCGCCCTCTCGAGCCGTCGGCACGGAGTGCGGCAGCCGTGACCGCTCGCTGAGCTCACTACCTTTCGTCTAGCTTACGGCCACTCAAGCAACCAAGGACGTCATGAAGGAGGTTATTTTTTGCTTGTTTTTGTAATTTTAATTTGCCCATAACTTTTAAACTAAAGCGAAGTTCGAGGAAAGTTTCACTATGTTACTACGTTTGGTGCAATACAAAAACCAGTAAAAAAAAGTCCTTGCAGGGCCCCTTTAAAATATGACTAAAACAGACAACTCACCGGTTTCGCTGTTCATTTAACGGTGAAGCTGATCAGTTTGCAGCTGATGTGATTGCTTCTTCCTGGTTTTTTCAGAAATCGTCCACTTGGGCGAACGGGATCCATCGGTCCCGAATCCATTTCGCACAAGGTTAATGAAATGCCTAAAAATTTGTTACTTCTGACTCGGATGCTGTCGAATCGTTATCTCTCAAGAGCACTGGTCGACGCATTCCCAAACATTCTTCTCGAAGAGTATGGTTCAATAACACCAGAAGGGCGTGAATAATCGCGCAATGTCACGCAAAGTGGTCGGATGTTGTTGTTTTTTTTTTTTTTGTGGGGGGGAAGGGGGAGAAACACCACCAGAAACAAAAAAAAAAAGAGGTGGCGAGCGCCTTTAGAAATGTGTTTCTCCCCAACGAACCGGCAGCTCTATCTGCGCGTTTGCTTTTTCTTGACTTAAAAGGGAAGCTACGGAGCTTCTTGGAAGAAATGAGTCAGAAGTGAATTCTAGTGTATTTTTACCCCGTGAACCCGAATACCCAAACCATTTGCTGCGTAAGTATTGTTAAACGCGAGAAAAACGCGAAAGACAGTCGCTGTCCGTGACGTCATCGACGGCTCTTTTGGCTGCCCAAGGCTAGGGAGGCGGGGCTTCAGTCCTATTTTGAAATTGCTCGTATGGCTCTCCGGCGCGTCGCATTGAAATACAATTTTGATATCTGTTAATCTAAAGGCCAAATGAACGCGATTCAAGCGTTTTTTCTCAAATGTAGAAGTGCCCCATCTTCCCTCTGAGGTGAGCCAATTTTGCTCGCTTTTTGCCTTTTCCGACTATATTCCGTCCACCCATAAGCTGATAGCACGGCGCTCGTCAGGCCAGACAACCGCCTCCCTTTGATCAGCTGACTTCGTTCTTGGCGCGTGAAAATTGGCGGGGGCGTGATCAAGGGTCGAAGGATCAACGCACGACTGCTTCAACGAGCGCGCAGATTCCACCGCACTGTCCGCTAAAGGGTGAACGCAGCATACAAAAAGCATCTTTACCTACGAAGGACAAGGCTACTCACGAGAAGTTCTGGATTCTTGGCGAAAGAGATTTAAGATTAACTCCGGACTCCTCGTCACAGGTTTTCAAATGTCTTGATCTCGGTAGTGACATGTCCTCCGTATTGTAGCCTGGAACGGATCTCGATTACTTTTCGTTCGCCGTGCATCCGTCGTGACTGGAGTTTCGTGAGCCATGGCCTTCCAGTTATATCTCCACTCGAAAGCGTTTTCTACATCCGGTTCGCCTTTCGACCCCGTCGTTCCGTGTTTGTCTCGCTCTCGACTCCAGAGTCGTCTAAATTTATTCTGATATGGGCCTGTGAAAAAAGTAATTACGAGTGTAATGGTAATTTTCTCAAATTTACTGCCTTAAAGTAATTCAGTACATTACTAAATTACCAGGGTACAAAAGTGATCAATTACATCACTCATTGCAACAAAAGTTCATTTAATAAGAGTAATTTAACCACAGTAAAGTCATTACTGCCATCTTTGGGTACGATGAAATATTATATATAGTCGCTTTTATGCTAATATCGCCAAACTCGTTCCTTTAATTGAGTATACCGGTAACATCCCTTTTTCGTGCGAAGCCATAGTGTAGCCGTTCCGCGACGTTTCATTCCAGCTGTCAGAGCGCGCACGATATGTCACCTAAGCACCTTATCTCGTAGTCCGTTTTCTCGGGTTAACGACCCGAGAAAACGCCGGTCTCTCCTTCCTTCCAATCCACGACGCGAAATAACGGTCTCGGCAAATGGTAATCTCGGTACCGCTCCGGTTTCTTTCTTTCGGCTCATTCTTTCGCCTCTTTCGTCGCTCCCCCCTTTCCTTATTCTAGCTACGGTTATTGTTAATCGCGAACCGGCTCGACCTTGCACGTGCTACCATCCATCTTTGGAGGAGAGGGGAAGGGGGGGACCGACTTTATTGCTTCCCCCCCAAAACACCAAAGACCGCTTTTGTGGGGGCCCACCTCCAAGGGTAGCTGCCCCCTTATTTCTATTTTTCTGCCCTACGTTGTTGTTGTTCTTTCTTTCCTTTCATCTCTGCGATTTTTCTGTTCTATTTCCCTTTCCCTCTTTCACCTTTACACTTCGACTCAAACCAGTTTCTATTTCGCGATGAAGGGCCCGGGGGTGAGTAACACGCACGTGTTGGTTTGTTTTGGTTCTATTTATTTTACTTGGAAAGAAAGAAAGACTTAGGTTGGACAGCAGCGGACGTTATGTCACGAGCCATCGCCGCCAATCCAGCGGAGCGAACACGAATCACGTGACTGCGTCTCACGCATTTCGCCGCGTCCCCCTACAAAGACCACGTGACACTCGCGTAGCGTTGGATTGGCTCCGACACGGCTCTTAGAGCCCGGTGAGGTCTATCGCAAGATGAAACGGATTATAGTCGAGTCTATGGTCGGCGTCTCGTACGAAACGTTTTTGTTATCATCGGCTACTTTATTTGATTGTACTTTATTCACGGAAAAGAGGTCGAGTTTCCTAATACACGTTTCTTTTTTTCCCCTCCAATATAACTTTTTTTTTTTCTTGAAGGCGTTTGCACGTTTCGCTGCGCGTATTGTCGTGAATTGTATTCTGCGAAGAGCACAAAAAAAAAAAAAAGAAATAAGGCAAGCAAATTTCCGTAACCGAATGTTAAAATCGAACTCTTACATAAATGTCGACGTCTACCCCCGGCCTGCTTCTTTTTCTAGTTGGTTTTTGTTTTTTGTGTTCTTCTTTTTTTTTTTGCTCTCTGACCGTCCCAAATTGGCGAACGATACCCCCGCCAAGTACTCGCACCAACCACACACACCGCCACCAGTTCGGAACGCGCTGCATGACGTCACGAGCGACCATAAAGAGCCCGGGGGTCACGCACAGCGAGCACGCCCTGGACAAAGGACACGGAATAGATGCATTCCCTTTTTGCCTTCATCGGCTGACTCTGTACATTTGGGCCTTTCGAATGCGCCTGCATGCATCCATGCGTGTGTGTGTGCGCGTATGCATTTGTGTTTGTACGCGTCTGTATGTACGCGTATGTGTGTGTTCGTGTCTAAGTGTGTGTGCGTATGTGTGCGGGCGCGTGTGTGTGTATGCGTGAGCGTGTCGAAAGAGGCTGTCGATCATTTGCACGTGACTGCCTATTGAGATTTCCTATTTTGTGTGCGCACGTCTTTTCTATTTCTATTTTCTTTCGAACATCTTTGCGCTTCCCACCTAACGGCTCTGAGGCTAAAAAGGGGGCAACAGTCGACGAAGGTTACCCGTAGGTGGTGACTGCGGAGGTCATTAAAGACAATCTGTTCCGGTGTTTGCCAAGATTGCTCTTTTCTGCTTTTTGTTTTTCTTCTTTTGATGAGGTTTTGTTCACAAAGACGTGTGCAACGTAAAATGGCTCGCACAAATCTGAGCTTTTGATATATGGCTTCAGTCTTTCGCGGCACGTAATTATTGCGTTAGTGTAGACGGGGATATACTAATTAAAATAAACAGGCAAAACGGTGCAGCTTTTTAATTGTAATATATAATTTATTATTACGCACTCTGATAAATTCCAGCTTTTTTTTTTTTTGTTGAGGTTCACAAGCTCTTGTTTTATATTAGGTATGTAATCACACTCGCATGCCGTTTCGTACACGCAGACATAACGTGTAAAGGTCATCGGCCAAATCCTGGTGTCATTTGACGCCTGTATAGAAGATGTCCTTTGTCCCTCTTGTTCCCCTTCTCCAGGGATTATTTTCGTCATTCTTGTCCAGCTCGCTTGCACCTTTGCATTGAATTGCATTCTAATCAAGAGAATAGGGAGCTGCGAAACTGAGCTTGGCTCCAGTAATGTTGGTTCACAAAGTCAGGGTATAACAGCCAAGTTACGTGAGCGCTCCCAACTGTCATTGGGCCAACAACAGTTCACTCAATCGCGATCGGCCGGAGGCGGCGCAAACTGTCTTTGAGCCGCTTTGCAATTGCCTTTGCAATCGCCAGGGAGTCAATGGCATTTTTCTCCGTATGCAGTTCACTTGCTTGCCGCCAGGGGCGCAACCACCTCACCCCACTTCACCCCACTCGGAGAAACCCTTCGAGTTGCTTTGCGCTGCTGTTCGAGCTTCGTAGGCTGTTGTTTTGGCAAAGGTTCCTCAGAATACTTATGATTAACCATGCAAAGACGGTCACGGACAGAAACGAAAAGTCAGCTGGATATGTGCACAAGCCCTCGAGGAAGCACTTTAGGCTGTAGTATGCACGATGCGAAAATTGTACAGACTATCACACTCTCGTGTAGAGCACCTGACCGACTTCATGTGCGGCTTATGAAATGATAATGCAGACCACGGCAATAGAGATTGGGCCTGCTTACATTTCACGGGAGTGTAGGAATTATTTATCATTTAAAGTTCCTCCACGTAAAAGGGTTCCGTCTCTTCCTCTTCTTGACTTGCAACAGAAGTCCTGGAGGTAAAGAAGAGTATAGTTTTTCCGCAATCGCATTCGCTGTCTCTACTTGCTACTTTTTACTCCCGAATTTTTCGGAGATGTGAATCAAACATTCACCGTTTTGGGCCCATCAGAAGCGCATTAGATAGTGGCTGAGGGTCTAAACGTAAGGAACTGGCGTCAAAGGCTATAAAAATCTCGGCCTCAAGTTGCGACAGCGTTGAGACATACTGTCAGACGCGCTTTGTGCAAACGGCAAAGGGTAGCCCAGGGGTCAGAGCCGTTTATACTAAGAGAGTTTGGCCGATGGGCGGAGCTTGTTGGCCGCTAGAACAAGCGGATTTCGCGATAACACACTATGGCGTTACTTCTTTGTCTTGTTTATTCCTGAGAAATCGCGTAGAGTTCCTATGAGTCAGAGGCACAATATGGCGGACGGAAGTAGTCATCCCCCGGTTGTCAGACTACGCTGTTGTGGTTGTCAGACTGTCAAAATCTCCTTAAGAAGGCCAGACTCTCTTAGTATAAACGGCTCTGCCAGGGGTGAGGTGACAGCGCCCCTCGCGAATTGCGGCGGGAGGTGGCGATTGCCCCAAATGCAAAGGCCGTAAAAAGAGAAAGAGAGCACGCGCTTCCAGTCCGGTCGTGGTTTTTGCGCCGCTAGTCACGTAGAAAGAGCCTAAATAAAGTCATATGGGATAGTTATTTTGTAAAGACGCCCCAATATTCCTTACATCAATACGATACTTCACGCCAAACTTCCCAAGTATGGTCGTGTCCTGACATCGCATCAGGCATGGTAACGTCAGGGTCGCGGGCGTTGACGTATTCCCGGTTTTGATCAACATGGTTGATTGTGCGTACAAACATCGTCGTCGAAGAAATGAGCTTCCCGCAATTGGGCAGGAGATCGAACTATAGGGGACGCTTTATCGAGCTTGTTGTCCCCACAGCGCGGTGTTTACTAACACAGCAAAACAAAGAAATTGAACTTTGCCTAGCATGGTCTGGGCACGAGCGCTTCGCTTTGACAAGTGCTTTGGACGCACGAGGAGCGGCCTTCGAACCGTCATCTTCGATTTCTCTGATCAACAACAAACAAGAAAATTAGGTTTGTTGCCCAGACAGCTGCAGCATGCCGCTAGTGGCGTGACTGTTGGATCTCCTCCCCAATACCGTAGATCTTGTACTTGTTAGAGCGAAGTAATTTTACTGAGCCAGCAGTCAAAAGCTGCGGTGGCTCTTTTTGCCTGATGTTACGTCAGAGCTTCCGTTGTCGCCAACGAAAACGTTGCGTGTTTTGCAGGTTCAATCTGAGTAGTTGGGCTCTGTTTAAAATTGAATTACTTGTGCGGGGGAGGATTAGAAATTCTGATATTGCGCGGATAATATTGCTGAAAGTATTGAAAAGATTATTGAATTCTTGTCTGAAAGACAAACCTTTACCGGACAGTCTCTTTAAGGCCACTACGTATAAGTTACGTATGAGAGCGTTAAAATTAAATTCTACTGGTTTCTGTATGTTTTTACTGCCTGAACTTAGTCTGCCTGAACAGACGACTTTTGTTAGCCAGTGCAGTACAACCGTCAGACTGGGGTCTTTAACGTGCGCCACGCAGTAGTGATAAACGACCGCACGCCTGTACGATGATCATCCAGATCGAAACGCGGGCAGGGGTGGGGATTGGACTCAGGATCCCTAAGTTCTGCAGCGCGATTTGAAAGCGTTTGAGTGCGTTTGACGGCGTTGCGGATGTGAGAAACCAGGACATCCCTGCTTCTTATGTCGTTTGCCAAGCTATTCTTTGAATTGGATTTCACGCTTCATACGAAGCCCAGATGTGGCAGTGACTCGCTTTCGTTTCTCAACGCAACGCAGTCAAACGCACTCAAACGCTCTCCGACGCAACTGTGAGTAGGGGTCTTAACGATCACTGACCTTTACCACCTTAGTAGACTGATAAGATAGAGCCAAATATGGCGGCGTCAAATATGGCGGCGTCAATGATAGAGCCAATAGAGCCAAATATGGCGGCGTCAATGTTTCCGCCAAATTTAGCTGGGAGAGGGAATTAGTACTAGGTCACGTGACGTCAATATTCCAGCCAAATTTAGTGGGGGAACTGAATTAGTGTATAGGTCACGCGACGTAAATTTTTCCGCTAAATTAAGCTAGGAACCTGAATTTATCTGTAGGTTCCGTGACCTCCGGTCACGTGATATCAATTTTCCCACCAAGTTCAGCGGGGAAACTGAATTGGCGCCTAAGTCACGTGACGTCAATTTTTTGGTTAGCTTTAGCGGGGAAATCAAATTGGGTGTATAGGTCGCGTGACGCCAATTTTTCCGCTAGATCTAGAGGAGAAACTAAAGAGGCGCAGTGGTCACGTGACGTCAATTTTTCTGCCAAATTTACCGGAGAACCTGAGCTTGTCTGTAGGTGCCGTCACCTACAGGGGAGGAGGACGAGGAGGAGAGAGGAGGAGGAGGGGAGGAGGAGAAAAGAGAGGAGATGTTACAGAGGAGGAGGGGCATACCCTCGCCTCCGTACCCTCTCCTCCTCTTCCTCAAGAGCTGCGCTCTAATGCCGCATTACAGAGATTTGTAAACGTCTTTCATTTTTCTTGCTACATTTAGCAAGGAACCTGAATTTGTCTTTTGGTTCCATGACATCAGGTCCCGTGACAATAATTTTCCTGTCAAAATTAGCGGCTAAACTGTTTATTTCCGTTTACGCTCACGCCGTCACGAAACGGGAGATGGGCCACTATCAGCTGCCGCTCTAACATAAAAAAAAAATAGATGAAATAACTTTCAGCCTTTCCATTTTGGTGAAGAAGGAAGACCAGCGAGGCTGTACTGTGATGGGAATGAAGTTATGGCGTGCCGCAAGTCGGCAAGCCAAAGTGGAAAGGCTCGGAAGGTTGCCACCGTCGCTCATAGGTGGCGGCAGCTGTCTAGAGTTCTGTGTCATCATTTGTTTGCTGACGGACACGATCCTGGAGAAACTAACCCTTAACAGCACCACCTTAAAGAACGAAAAAAAAAAAAAAGAAGCGCGGTCGGGTGTAGGTAACTTCCGGCATCTCTCTCCTCCCCGGTACAGATCGTCTACTGGCGCGGCCATGAGCTTCCATGCTCATGTTCCAACTTCAGTTTCGTGCATTTTAATTATTTTTTTAAAAATATTATTTTTATTAAAGATATACGTGACTCCGTGGAAAAATATTGATTGGGTAATCTCCTTACACCATATTAAATCGCCTAACGGAGTTTTAAAGAGCCACTCGAGTGAATTCTCAGATCGTCTATGTGTGGTGATAACTCAAACTACTGCTTTAAACATCCTAACAAAAACCGAAATTACACTCATGGGCGGCCGATTTCCCCATGAAAACAAAAATGTAAGCGAAGATCGTGACAAGCCCATCTTTCTGCGCTTTGAAGCAGACATCAGGGGGCGCCACGAAACGGCGTTTTCAGACGAAAATTGCTGTACGACGTCTTCTACGACCACAAGATTTGACGTTTTTTGACAAAATACAGCGTTCAACGCGCCTGAAAAGAGCATAAATATCAAAGTTCGGAACCTCCATGTGACTAACTATTTCCATTTGTCAGATTTTATGGAGGCGGTGGAGACCGATGATGGCCTCCTGATGAGAAAACAGTGCCAGCGTATTGCTATTGCTGGTGTGTTTACAAGCAAGTCTAGCCATCTAGAACTGGTCAGTTTTATTGACCAAAGTCCAACAAACAATATTCCATCAAGCACAGGCTTCTCCCAAACGCACATCCACAGGCTTCTCCCAAACGCACTCATCCACCCTGGAGACCCTTTCAGTGGCTCCAGGGTGGGTAAGTTGACTGACGCCATTACAAAAAAAAAAAAAAAGTGATTACGTCATTTTGTCGGTTTTCTTGGGGGTTGATGAAATGTACCTTTTTTATGATTGTTGTGTTTCTGCATTCTCGTTAATCCGGACTGGTTTATGCAAACTGCTGGCGAAAGCCGAGGGCGTCCCCTCACATGCACATAAGAAAACTAACGACGCCATTTTTTTTTTTTATGATCGCGGCAGGAACGGGGTTTGGCCTAACGGAGCAAAAGCCCTTTCTGCTTGAAACTTCATTGCATGAAAATGGCCGCGAGATGACTCAACAAAAAAAAAAACGCAACACAAGGCAACCTTAAAAAGGTATTGTTGCTTTTACGTAAAAAAATACAACAATAAATAAACTCGAGGGATCAAACGGAGACGGGCGCTCCGGCACGTAGAACAGTGTTTGCAACAGAAACAAAAACGGTAAAAAACACTAAAAGGGAACATTTCTTTTTTTCAATAATAGGAAGCGGCACATATGTAAATAGGGATCCACCGGTGGAAATTCCGAGCCCGGCTGTAAAGCGGGATATACATTCCCTCCATTCTAATTCAGCATATTTACATTTCTTTTACTCTCTCTCTCTCTCTTTATCTCTCCCTCTCTGACTCTTACAGGCCGTTTTTCTTTCTTGCTTTATTTTTTTTTCAGGGAGAAACACTTATCTCTATGTTCACACTGAAACATGTTTTGAAACCCCTGCCACACTTCTACCGCTCGTACGTACGTTGGCGATTACCGCCAGTGTATTTAGTTCAAGTCTAGTTTCTGTCACATCAGGAGTCCCCGCAGGGTTCAATCTAGGCTCCTTTATTATTTCTCGTCTACAGAAATAAGTTAGCATCTCTAATAGCCTTTAATATCTCGCTGGTTGCTGACGACTGTGTTAGACAATACGTTCTTTAAAAAAGATATTAGAAAAAGAACCGTGATTTTTGGCCAGGGTAAATGAACTATATGCATCGCAAAAATCTCCAACTTGGTGGGAATGGGACCTTAGCGATTAGGACAAAACGTGAAAGTTTGGGAACATGACGTTACCTGGATCCAAAGGTAATTGAGAAAGCCAAAATTTTCCTATGAGTCGATGTCTATTTAAACGTAGAACCGTTTCCTCTGTTCTTACAATACCTGGTATAAGCGATCATGAGGTTGTTGTCGCAAAAATGTGCTGTAATGCAACGCGCCGTCGCAGTTCACAACCACGGAAAGTGTTTTTCTATGAAAGCGGGGACTACGGTTCGCTATCGAGTGAACTAGATGAATTTTTTCCAGAATTCCAGCTGCATACCTCAGCTTTAGATATTAATTCAGCGTGGAATCTTTTTAAGACAAAAATTTTATCTTTAACCCAGACGTTTGTTCCATCACGTATCATATTGGCAAAGCGCCGAAACGATAAACCGTGGATGAATAGAGAACTTCGAACATTGATAAGCAAAAAGAATCGTTTGTTTCGCCGGTATTGTCAATCGAGGGAAACTGTGTTTTACCTTAAAATGAAAGAAATGAATAGGAACATAGCAAAAGAAATGCGCAAGGCACAAAACAAGTATGAAAGAACTCTCTCTGAAAAAGTCAAAAGAAATCCTAAGGAAGTGTGGAAATACGTAAAAAACAAAAAAAATTCTAATATTACTATCCCTGATGTAGTGGATGGCATAGACTATAGCAACGATCGAGAAGGCAAGGCTGAAAGCTTCAACTTGTACTTCCAGTCAGTGTTCACTCAGCCAGGCAGCATGGTTGATAGTCTAAGGAATTTCAATGGGTTTTCACTTATGGATGACATAGAGTTTTCAGAGCACGGCATCACTTTGCTCTTACAGAAGATCAAGGTAGGCTCAGCGCCTGGCCCAGACCGCATTTCTAACTATATTCTGAAAAATTGTGCCCCCTCTGTCGCTTCATATCTAATAGTGTTGTTTAGAAAATCATTTGAACAAAGTGAGTTACCTCTTGATTGGAAAAATGCAAATGTAGTTCCTGTACATAAAAGTGGAGACAAAACAAAAACTTCTAACTATAGACCTATCTCTCTAACAAGCGTTTCCTGCAAGACACTAGAACACATTATTTACACTAACTTAATTAGTCACCTACAAGGTAATAATTTTTTTCACCCAACGCAACATGGCTTTAGGACTGGATATTCTTGCGATACACAATTAGTAGAGTTTACCCATGATATCGCTACATCGATAAACCATGGTAGCCAAGTTGATTGTGTCTTTTTAGACTTCCGAAAGGCATTTGATTCAGTATCACACACTCTATTGCTGCAAAAATTATCTACCATTCATATTCCAAATACACTCCTTAAATGGCTTGAAGCCTATCTCGTTGGCAGGAAGCAAAATGTTGTCCTCGACGGTTTGAATTCGTCATATGTAAGCGTCTTATCAGGTGTCCCACAAGGATCTGTGCTCGGTCCCCTTCTTTTTTTGATATACATAAATGATTTAGCTGTGAATATTTCTAGTTCCGTCAGATTATATGCCGATGATTGCTGCGTTTACCGTGACATAACATGTGAAGCGGACTCTGAACTTTTGCAAAATGACCTAAGCTCTATTCTATCCTGGTGTCAAACATGGCAGATGACTCTGAACCTAAACAAATGCAATCTGGTCAGGTTTACTAACAAACGACGACCGCTTCTCACGGAATATTTTCTTGGTGGCACAAGCTTATCTGTTGTTTTACAATATAAATATCTAGGCGTTCTCTTTTCCAGCGAACTATCCTGGAACTCTCATGTTAATTACCTGTCCTCTAAAGCCAGCCGCACATTAAACTTCCTTAAACGCAACTTTAGGCAAGCGCCTGCAAAACTCAAAGAAACTTTATATATGGCAAACGTGCGTCCGATTTTAGAATATGCTTGCACCGCGTGGGATCTTTACACTAAGACAAGTATAGATGAGCTCGAACGCATACAAAAACGTGCAGCGCGGTTTGTGACTGGCGATTATGATTTCTCAAAAAGCTCGTCTGCTATGTGTACTAAATTAGGGTGGCCTTCGCTTGCTGACCGCCGAAAATATCTTAGACTGTCCTTATTTTACAACACATTTAATAACAGAAATGGCATTAATAAAGAACAATACATAAAAGAACCAACTTATGTGTCTCCCCGTACAGATCACCCTCTGAAAGTCCACGAATACAGGTGCAGAATAAACATATTTAAGTATAGTTTCTTTCCCCGTACAGTACATGATTGGAACAACTTACCAGCTGAAATTGTCTCTGCTCCATGTTTCTCATTTTTTACAACGCTGCAAAATTTTCTGTTAAATTAGTTTTTGCTGTCAATCTCGTATCATCTTTTTCTTGGTGTTTTTGTTGTAAAATTGCTGTGGTGGTATCACCTACATAGTTTGCTATTGCTGTCATTGTCATTGTTCCCGCGTCACACAGTCTGCTGTTTATTATGTACTATGCATCTGTGTATATCTTGTACTGTCTTCCCCCCTACAATAATGCCCTATTAAGGGCGCTGTAGGTAACCGAATAAATAAATAAATAAAAAAATAAATAAATAAACAAGAAATCTCATTGTCGGCGCCTGTAGCATGTATTTCAGTAAGAAAAAAACAAAACAAAAAACACTTGTCACTGTTAGTAAAAAGAAAAACTTTTTTTTTTTGCTGACAAGTGTTTTTCTTTTTATTTAAATCCCAAATGTGTCTACAATGTCCGTCCTTGTTTTGACAATATTAGGCTTAGGTGGACGTAGGCTCATAAGAACATTTTGTATCACTCAATTACCTTTTGATCTAAATAATTGCATGCTCTCTTACTTTCGTGTTTCACCCAAACCGCTAGAGTCACATTCTAACGGAGTTTTAACTTCCTGTGGTGCATAGTCTATTTAACTGGGCCGAAATACACGGTTCTTCCTCGGGAACGGCCCGAATATTGAGTAGTAACCAACTTCACTGACTCAAACCAACTACAAAACGATAGTAGCTTCTTTTTGTTGTGAGTAGTGGTCCATGGAACTAAACTTAGCCATATATAAATCTGTGCGTATATCGCTATATACGACAACAAAGCCGGACTACAATATCCAAGGTAGCTCTTTGCAATCGGCTTCCAAATACTATATAGTGCCTAGGAGTTCATATCACGTCTGACCTCACATCGGAAACACACACAGATTAGATGACAAACAATATCAATCGCATGTAAAAGATGAATTCTTCATTTGCCTCGCAATCACTGAAACTTATATATAAAACTCTTATACCACCTACACTTCTGTATGCATCATCCTTTGCAATCCATATGAGAGCTCACTAGTTACAACAGTTAAAGCCACACAAAACAGATCAGTTCGTTTCATTTTTAATATAATTATCATCAATCTGCAAGTCCTTCCATAATGGGAGCCAATCTTTCGATTCCGGATCTTTCAGTCCGCCGACATAGCGTTCGTCTTAGCTGTTTTCATCAAATTTATTAGAACATTACACTGCAGGAACGGCTTATCTCGCTCCCTTTTAATGTCTCGTGGCTTGTCGATCACCATCATAATGTTGGAATTCTTCGTACCAATTGCGATGTGGTTTATGCATTTCTTTTTTCTTACCGCTCACCTCCTTCGAGTGGAATCATCTCCAACCAGCTCTGTTATTACTTTTGCCGACTTTAAAGTTTTCAGGAAAGCGAGACTTAACCTGTTAACCTGAATATCTTTCTGATTAGTTTTTTGTCGCATAAGTACTTACTCGGTAAGCAGTGCTTCTCCACTTCCTGTCTATAATGTTCTTTGTTTAGAAGAAAGAAATTAAACTAAAAACTAAATAAATAAATCTTCCGTGTAACGTTGCACGGGAAGAAATCTGGCCGAGCAGCAGGTATAAATCCCAGACAATTTGCATTACTGCATACGTAAAGAAAATGTTGTGTAAGATGGTAACCGGCGAATATTTTGGTTAGCAACTTCTCCAACCTGGTAACGTTTTTAAAGTTTTGAGTTGATGAATGCTTCTTTTTGTGCAGCAAGTTTTCCAGATCATGATGTTAAAATCCTGAGACATGAAAAGAAACTTGATAAATATATATATATATATATATATATATATATATATATATATATATATAACAATTCAAGTTTGACAAGTATATATTAAACCAGGGTGTAAACCGAAAAGAGTTCTAACGACTTGTTCTCACATTTGCCTATGGTTGCAAGCGAGTGCGCCTAATTCGTTTTTGGAGCATCTCTTGACTGCGTAGGACCGGCTCCGCCTGAGCTGCGCAGCTGGTCGTAAGCGGTGAAACCAAACGCATTAGTGTGACAAGCCTTAGTGACTTCGTCAAACACCGAGCCAACAACATACACTGCCGGCTAACATTTCATCGGGCAGTAAAAAGTGCAGCGAAAATAAAACTGATCTACGATGAAAGCTGCTCCAAAATGAAAGTTGCAGTGTAAATTGTAATGAAAATAGCGAGACTCAATGTTGTGAGCAATTCTTGTTATGTTTCAACGTCATTCCACCGGCAACAAAATACCAGCATTCATAAACGGGGCACCACCTCTCTTCATTTTGTTTGCTGACAAACAACTTGCGAAGTTGGTTGGCTTACTGTAATACGGCTTTAAGGCGCTAATTAAACACAACAAAGGAGGAGGGAGAAATCAAGCGAAGTTAAGTCGCGCTGTACGAATAACAAAAAAAAAAAAAAAAACAAGGGAAATCGCGCCTCTCAAATACGCCCAGGACGAGTTCTAAAAATCGAATATCCCGATAAATACAAGCTCATATAGAAAAATGTAGTAATACAAGTTTTTTTTTGTTTTCTCTTCTTCTGTCCATTTTTTTTTTTTTTTAAATTGCAGTTGTACTTCTCTGAGTCGAGCCGAAGAAACGTCGTACAACCGGAGGTAATATTCTTTTTATCGTTAAAAAACGAAAAAGTTGCCTACGAACACACAAAAGAAAAATGTAATAACAACGCGCTGAAAAATATATCTCAATAAAAGAAGGAAGGAAGTACGAGAAAATCTATACACGTTCTACAAAATTCAAAAAAAAAAAGAACGCGCACAAGGAAGAGTTCGGATTACACTTTCGGGAGTTTTGTAGCTCGCGCTTTGGCGGGGGAGATGGATGACTTTGAAAGCGATAGCGCGAGCTAGCTGTTTCGGTTTTCAATCGATGAGCCTATATACGATGTATCCGTAAGGACGGGCTGTACGAACGAACCTATGTATAATAGAATAGCTGCTCCATTGTGTGATGTGACTACGCTTTGCCCATCTCTCATTCCTCCCCCCCCTTTGAGGCATGGCTCTTTCGATTCGTTCGCCATTCTTTGGGTGCGATTTTTATGAGGGGCCCTGATTACCCCTGATCGACAATTCGGCTCGCCTCCAGATCTTTTTTTTTTATTTTATTTTTGGAGGAAAAAAATGGGGGGGGGGGGGGGGGGTGGAGCCTACGTTGGTTCTCTAGTTTGGTTCTTGGTTTTGGTTTTTCATAAAGCCGTATAGTCAGTCTGCTGATACGTCATAAAAAAAGGCACGCCGGACATGATGACAGAATTTTCCACTCCTCAAGCCTGTTCGAAGTATGTTTCACATATGTGTGCTTGAAACATGTCTCTAGGCGGTTTTTGTATCACCAATGTGACTTGATTACCATACAAGGAAGGAACACGTATCAGAGTGTGTCTGCACAGACTCTTTTGTATGATGTAAAACTTTATAGTGGATATCTTGAGAAGGCTGTATAGTTTTCTATAGAAGACGAGGTGACTTAACGAGGGTATCGCTAAGATCATAATGCGTAATAAACCTCCTTTTTCTTGTGTGTGCTTGTGTATGCATCTCGAAAAGCCGAATGACTAACAATGATTGTAATACGCAAAGCTTTTGTTTACAATACTTTCGCATGCCAAAAAGGCAAGTAGAGCGTAAACTAAGTACGTGAAGTGGACCAGAATAAACGAAAACAAAAACGCGAACGGCAGTTACGACGGTACCATACTGTATACATTGCCTCAACGTGTCTCTATGAAGCTGCGTGAATCTACGTAAAACAGAAAACTAGGATCTCATGATGTGTGCCATTTGAGGAGAAAGTTCGACCACTAAAATTTAACGAGGTATTTTTTTTTTGTTCACAATTATATATTTTTTTAAATAATCGTTTGCTTTACTTTGTTGACCAGAAAGATTGCCAAAATAACGCAGTGTCTTTCGAGCTTCGATTTTGAAGATCATTTTTAAAAGAATAATCATTTGTTTTTACAATTTTGAGACCTGCACTTTATTAGCGCCCATCTAAATTTTTAATTTATAAAAATGTAAAAAAACAAAAAAACATCATATATAAATTGTAGTCGAACTTTGTTATCGAACAGATGTTCTGAACACACGCGCCACCATCTGCATGTTCAATTTCTCGCATCGTCAAATGTTTTTCTTAACATGCCCTGATACTTGAAACTTCTCCGCAGGCACTCTTCGAGAGATTCGCGTGTTTCAACGAGATTGCACTTTTATTCCCAGTTTATTTAACGATGCACTCCAAGAAATTTCCTGAGAGAGTATCAAGAATATTGTTTTTTTTTTTTTAATGCATATACAAACGAGACGGAAGCCGGTCAAATTCCGCTTATGGCCTGAATGTCCAACGAGACTGAATGTCCAACGAGCCTGAATATCCAATCGGTCACGTGACAGGCGAGACGGAATGTACAACGAGACTAAAGATCCAATCGAGACGGAATGTCCATCGAGTCTGAATGTCCAACGAGACGAAAGGTCCAACCGAGACGAAATGTCCAACGTGCCTGAATGTCCAACGAGACGAAAGATCCAACCGGGACGGAATGTCCAACGAGCCTGAATGTCCAACAAGTCTGAATATCCAATGGATATAGAATGAGCCTTGCAAAGAATTTAGAAGACATTTCTTTGTTGAATTGTACGATTACTGATAGTTACGGCGGTGAAAAATGCGTTCGATGAAATAGAGAACCGGACATTTCGGTGCGGAGATATTGGTACGCGATCATTCGGTATGTGGTCGCTTCGACACCGGGCTTTTCAGTACCGGGATTTTTGATGCACGGCTGTTTTGGTGTGCCGCTGTGCTTGTCCCACTGATGTGTCCTCTGTGAAGTCCCCAAAATGAAATTAAAATTACGCTCGTGTATCTTGTAGACTTCATAAAACCCCAAAAACAATGCATTTATTGTTCATTTTATAAATCTAAATATAAATATGATTTCTATAATTAGAAAAAAAATGACGTTTAAAAGGTCACACATGCTACAAGATAAAAGACCGAACTCTTTGACCATTGACAATCTGTCACGCGTTTGATTTTAGAAGGGTCGTTCCTCTGGAGCGGAAACAAATGTGGGACCCACGAGAGTTCTTAGAATCGTTAATCGTGCTTACCCTCAGCCACAGTTTTTCCGTATTGTACGAGTTGCTGTATTTTTCTTATTCGTGTCCCTAGTCCCGCAAAGATGATGACCCTCGCATGGGAGAAAAGCGCCTCATTTAACTTTAGTATTATCATTATTGTTATGTGAAGTCGGTGTAGTAGGTGTAATTACATTAAATTGTAGTTTTGTTTTCTTTTTTACAAAACGAACGTGAAAGTTTTAGACATTTCTGATTGGACTTCTCGGTCCACAGAAACAAAAATTCGATCCTTATATCAAAATCAGTGTTAGAATACAACGTTCCTTTCATTAAGCCTTTGTGCAGGTAATGTCCTCAAGTGGTGAGCTTTTGTCCGGTGATTGTCCGGAGGATTCGGCACATTGACGCTTATCGCGACGATTAGTTTCGCATGCTTCGGCCACCAAAGCGATTGCTGTCGCAGTGAACCATGTATTAAGCAACAAGTAGGAAATATTAGTAATTAATACAATACTTTTTAGGATTAGCATCCGACTTTTCTGCCTTTTCTGGTCACGTGGCATGCAGCAACCGCACCGATGCACGCCCAGGTAGCATACCAAGGCTGCGATCGGATGTCAACTGGTTCTAACTCTGTCACAGAGCCGCTGCGACAGTGCGACCGTGATTTATTCATATGCGCACATTACTAGTGCACATATGACCACGGTATCAGGAAGTCAGCCCCTCGTTCGGTCTTCCCAAATTCCATAATGCTAGAGTTGCGAGTGAACATATTCACGAAGAACCCGACTGTTATAATTTTGAATAACCCGGGTACGATTCACTATCGGACCCTTGCCAATTCTGAGAGCTGCATTCGTCATCCTCTCTTTTTTTTGGAAAGAAGGTCTCATTGTTGACCCCCACTGTCACCGGCAATCTACACACCCAAACCTAATCAACTCTTTCCGACAGTTCGACAAACGGGCACTCTCGCCCCATTTTTCATTCTGCGAATCGGCCTAGGGCGAATTGCCCTATTCGACGAATTGTCCTTCCAGTTGTCCAGAGACCAATGGAATTTCGACGAAGTGACCAGATTCGTGGTGCAATACGCTTCCCCTACAAGAATAGAAGGCAACGTGGAACGATCTATTGTTATATTCACAGATGATGTAGGCTATTAGTACATCCGGGTGTGAACCTTCTGCTGCACGCCGAGGTGGATGCGTTCGCGTCCATCAGCAGTCAAGCTCCCACCTACCAAGACGTCATGAACTACCTCGACAGAATGGCGAGCTTTCGAGTGCTTCCAGAAGCCAGTTAAACTACATGGGATTCTGAAAACCACTATGCATGTCACATGCAAAAAAAAAAAAAAAAAGAAATAAATAAGTTGCGTACTGCGTGATATTATACCTCGTTTCAGCTTCGGTCCGAGCGCGGCCGATGTTATGAGCCAAAGGGCCAATCAAACAGCGCAAAAGCGCAGCGTCATGGCGTGCTCTCTGCGCTTGATAGGAGCCGGCGGATGAGCACGCACAGAGAGACGGCTTATACCGGCTGGTCCTATCAACTGCAGAGAGCACGCCATGACGTTGTGCCTCTTTCGCTGTTTGATGGGCCCTTCGGCTCATAATATTGGCCGCGCTCGGACTGAAGCTGAAACGAGGTATAGTATTATCGCTCTACTCACTGACATACAAACCTATTGGTAGGGAATGCATGCGTATGTAAGCTACTGACGACTGCAGTGTACAGTGAGTAGTTGTCTCTCTAGAGATAAACGAACAAAAATAAAAAGTCGTCAAATTCACACAATTGTTCTGGATTTACTCAGGAATTGTCGGGTCACGCTTGTGCAAACTCTTGATGCCTCGCACCCACAGCTCCCAAATCTCCTTTAAAAAAAAAAAAAAATATGAACTGCGCACAGTCAGTGGCGCTGGCGGGCGGTCATGTATTTACAATGCGGGTCTTCGTATATAGCTCATCTATATGAATCGAAATGGGCAGGGATGAGGACTGAACTACAAATTCCTGGGATCTGAACGTCCCCCATTGGCGATGCACTAGAACACCCGGACATTGCATCCCTATTATATATTTCAAATTGGCTGACCTATGTCATCGGAACATTTGAACTGTTAATATCAAAGGAGCGTTTGGCGTCGTACAATCGACACCTTTAACCGATTGGTACATAGCTTCGCATCGGCACTCAGCTAACTATCAAGCCTTCCTATAAATGAAATTATAATATTTGTGTCTGCTCTGTTTTTTTGTCGGTACGTCAACGTCGGCTTTTGTGGCACGACATTTTAGTATGATGAAACTATAGCAATGCCTGCAGGAACGCGGACTAAATATACACACAGGTTTGAAAATTATTCTAGCACGTGACAGGCGAGACGGAATGTCCAACGTGCCTGAATGTCCAACGAGACGAAAGATCCAACCGAGACGAAATATACAACGAGCCTGAATGTCCATCGAGACGAAAGATCCAACCGAGACGGAATGTCCAACGAGCCTGAATGTCCAACGAGACGAAAGATCCAACCGAGACGGAATGTCCAACGAGCCTGAATATCCAACGTGCCTGAATATCCATTATTGGATCTTCCGTCTCGTTGGACATTCAGGCTCGTTGGACATTTCGTCTCGTAATCGTCAAATTCATGGTACGCGATTGTTATCTACTTCCTTCCCTACGCGCAAAACCTCGTTTTTTTTCGCTTTTTTTTATGTTCCATTGTATTACGACGTGTTTGGAAAAACAGACGCCGGGTTGGTAATTGCCCCACGTAATGAAGTGTATTAAAGATTTTGTTTATTGTAAACGCTGTGCGTATTAAGTTATCCTGTTACAGTATGCGTGAACCGTCAAGGGGCACCGTATTTATTGGTTGTGAAATGCTTTTACGCGCCTTCCTTTGGTTCCTACTCGTGACGTCACGACCAGGACGACGCCAATGACAGCGTTCTATTACTACGTTTTCCGGGGAGTTATGCATTAATTGTATGACGTGTACACTGTCCCGCAATCTTTCCAACCATCCACAATTGCACCGCTGTCGCACAATGGTGCCGTTGGATGGTAGTGGTGACGTCATCGAGGAATGTCTGCTCAGTGTGCCTCGATCAAACTTCTTCTGCATACCTCTGACGTATGTGCCGCTCCCTCGGTATAGAGCAGTGTCTGTACTGTTCCATGGGCGCCGCCATGTTTGTTCATGCTGACGCCATGGCATAGTAGGGGGCTGCGCTTTTGGCAAGACTCCGTTTTTTTTAGAAACCTTCGTACATATCGTAGTACAAGAACGTCAGAAATGCAAAGTCAGGAAGCTCCAAGAACAACACAGGTACAAAAATGTCTCTAAAAAGATAAAGTATCGTTTATGCGCAGCCCCTCTCTCCAGAAGAGCCTGGGTTTGAGATTATAATTTCCCGTTTTTATCGCTGGGGGCTAGGCTTTTGGACGCTGGTCTAAAGAACACAGGGGTGCTCGTCGGAAAATCAGACACACGGACATTTTTGTTTTAGAAAGAGCGAGCGAAGAGCTGAACGAAAGTTTCTTGCTATTTCGCGCGTTCGATAGTAAAGCGATCAAGCTTGTTTTACTCAGAGGACATTTGTTTTTGTCGCTCTAAGCTAACGAGATCCAGCCAAAGTCGCCATAGTGATTTTTCGACTGATAATAACAAGCGGACCGGAGCTACACTCTTATCTACGTCCTGGATAATGGCCTGGGTACAAGCGGTACTCCTCAATGTCCCGCCTAAGACACGGGATATAAGCAGCCCCGTGACGAAAACTATCCGTGACGCCTCTGGAAGCGGCCCAAAAAGATCGAAGTACCACCTGTAAACGGCCCTAACCCGCCCGAACGTCTTTATGCGGCTCACTTGACAGCCGCCGAAGCGCACCGTCCCGCTTAAAGAAAAGAAAGCGCGAATGAAGCACAAAAGCCCGTAAAAGCCGCGTGTCTCCGCGTCTCCCCCTCACCGCTGTCGGCGGCGGGGCGGGCGCACGGCGACGGCGCACACTTGAGAAAGAGAAAGGGTTCGAGCCCCATTTCCTCTCTCAAGTCCCTTTCTCTCTCTCTCTGAAAAGTTGAAAACAAAAACAAGAAATTTTTTGCGAGTCCTATTGCGCATGCTCAGCCCGCGCAAAAGGCAAGCCTTGGCCGGTAGTCGCGCGAAATTGCATTGTCGTCGTCGCGTTGTCTTGTGCGCGCAAGCCACAAGTTCAAAAAGGAAAGTTGGTTTGAAATCTGCGGCGGTGATGTATTCATCGCAAGACATCAAAGGTGTGTTGCGAGGTCAATGCCACGCAAGCAACTGCGAGTGCGATGGCTACAGCAGGGCCCTCGACAACTGCAGCCAACCTGCGGTTCCTCACCAAGCGACGTGGTGCGTTTACTGCGGCCACAGCCCTGTACAGCACGCACGGATTAGTAAGTGCCGCTTTTATTTCATGTTTTTGTGCGTGTGTGTGTGTGTGTCAGTCGAGGGGCACGCGAGTTCGGAACACCGTTGAGTACCCGACCGCTTCGGTATGCCCTTGTCCGTGGTAATAACGTTGCGTTGTTCCGTGTGACGCTGCCGAGACGTATGCCGTTATTGCACTTTAGTTTTAGTTACCCGTAGGGGGAGGCACTCACTTGATCGAATGACGTTTTAGCGAACGCCCACGTTTCACCGAATGACACTTTAGCGAATAGTCGGACGCCACGAAGCGGCGTTTTCGGGTGGGCCAAATGGGTTCACAATTTTGTAATGAGCCGCCGCAGACTGTCGCCGCGAAGCCGAAGCGGCGTAAAGCGCAGCGCGGCGGACGGGTTAACGCGCGCCCCCGTTATTCGCTCAAATGTCGCTGTTCGCTAAAATGTCATTCGCTCATGTGATATGGACTCGATTGCCGCTTGCTGACGCGGGCGTGGATATTTTTGTGGGCTCCCCGCGCCGGGTGCCTGGTAGAGCAGCATTGGGAGGGGGGGGGGGGGAGGAGGAGGAGGAGGAGGAGGAGGAGGAGGAGGAGGAGGAGGAGGAGGAGGAGGAGGAGGGGGGGGGGAGGGGAGGGGGAGGGGGGGGAAGAGAAGAGGTGAGGTATGGGGGGGGATGGTGATGGTGGCGGTGGCGGCCCAAAGGATTGCTACCCGTTTTTTACGCGTATTTTTATGTTTGACTGTCTTGTTCACCCACCATTTTCTGTTATCGTCTTCTTTTTTTTTTCTTCTTTTTTTCCCTCATTTGGCGGCGGGCTAACAGGCGCATCTGAGTACGGGTCTCAACCTTTCTGTCTAGCCTTGCACGCTGCCGAGTGAGTAACCCAACTGTGCAAATAAAAATTATTATTAATATTATATCCTCTGTGAGTTCGTGCTGTCGGCATCGAGTACTGCATAAAATGACATTACAACAAAAAACATAGGCACCCAGCACATATAGGTACTATGTGCTTGTTGCACACACCCCACCCCCCCCCCCCCCCCCCCCCCAAAAAAAAAAAAAAAATGTTAAGTTATTTATTTTTTTTTCTGGGTTGAATTTTTTTTTTTTTTTCTGAGGGGCCGGTATTGTGATGATTTTACACTCGGCCGTCAGTGTCAAGCTTGTTGCACAGCTTTTTAAACTAAAAGTGGAGAAAACATTCCACAAGTGACTTTGTATAACCCCAGACAATTTACAGCCATGTTTATTTCTACAGCTCTTTCTGCCCAAGGGAAACAAGGATGGTGCTAGAGCACCCATTCATTCGTCCCTTTTAGATAATACTGTGGGCTTGCAAATTTAAACAAATGTTTAATGCCAGCTGCTGACCAGGAAGCTAATACTGCCAGTAAAAACATTTGATGTTCTCGTGTGATGCCAGATTCATACCAGTTCCATAAATTGAAGTTATGAAAGTGTCATTTTTGCTGCCATATAGATAAAAAGACCACGTGAGGACAGCATATTGTAGACATTGACAGTATTTATGACTATACGACCTCAACAATGACATTTCTGACTTCATGCAGCTTGATTATTCTCTCTGTTTGCAGGTATATTTGAAGGCGAGTCATGTGATTTGTCTGACAACATGCAAAGGTCTACTTCGCAAGGTGCCAGCATCAGTACCT
Source organism: Ixodes scapularis (assembly GCF_016920785.2). Classification (NCBI taxonomy): domain Eukaryota; kingdom Metazoa; phylum Arthropoda; class Arachnida; order Ixodida; family Ixodidae; genus Ixodes; species Ixodes scapularis. The sequence goes on along the minus strand of NW_024609836.1, from coordinate 52,516,613 downwards.
TTGAGGTCATGAATGACAGCACCTGCTCTGCTGCTGAAATTCTGCTTGGTGAGTACCAACATGCATATGTTGTGGTTAACATGGTTGTTTTGCAATAATTGAATCAACTTCCTGTTCACGTGGTTAAAAAGTCATTCAGGCATCAACTGTCGCCTTGATGACACCGGCAGGATTCCCTTGATTGTACTGTTAACTTCAGCTGTTGGAACAACGAAAGCATGTATGTACATAAATTCATAAACAGCATTGGCACAGTGCACACATTAGTTAAGCATAAAAAATGATTAACACTGCTAGGGATAGCAATTGGAACTTCTCTTAACAGTTTTTCAGGACAGTCAGTAAAGGGCCTTCATCTTGCAATTATAGTTGTAGATATAAAGGGGGGACTAAAATGTTAAGATGAGCTAGTTAATAAGTTTATATGTTCCTGCAAAAAGAAGTCATGGACCGAGAAGGCTTGAAACATTTGTGTATTATTATCCAGCTTGCCTGCACCCCTGTATTAATTGCATCAACATCTTAACCTTAATGTAGGCCTCACACTTGTCGGTCGTAATGCTTGTGGCAGTTGTTGAAACCCGTTTGCTCTACTGACGTCTTAGGGCTCCACTGGAAATGAAGAGGTCCCTGGTTTGAAACCAGGACCAGGCGGATTTTTTCAGCTGCACACCAGTCACCTAGCTGCTGTTGGAGATTTTGCATTTGTCCTTTGTCCCCTCGATCCCCTTCTCCGGGGATAATTTATCGTTTATTCTTATCCAGCTTGCCTGTGCCCCTGCATTAATTGCACTGGCATAGAACATTCAACACTGCATGAGTTACGTCTGAAAGGTTATTTTAAAAAAGCCACCTTTTAATAGCTATAAGCACATATTTTTTTACAGAAGTTTGTAGCGACATCAAAACTCCGACATGTCTCAAATATTATTATTCCCACTGTCATGTATGTATGCCACTGTCATTTATCAGTCATGTATGGTTGCCCTTAACCAAGACCTAAAAAGCAACTCTTTGTGCAGAGTACATTTTGTAGAAAGCAACAAGGCACTTAGTGTAAATAACATGCTTTCCATTCAAGTGAAGGCCGCTGGAACTCGCGATACACAGGTGATAGGTTCATAATGAGTGCAATTAGAACAGTTATAATACTTAAGTTATATACTTAAAAAGCGCATGGTCTCAGGCTTGGCCAGTTTGCTGACATGTTTAACACTGCTGTTTTTGTTTTGTGCCTCTGTCAACAATGCTGAAGATCATACAGTGGAAACAACCGATGGGGACGATAACATGGAAGTCACCCTGAGCCCAATTGACACTGCAAACATGGAAGCCGCTCAGAGCCGAAGTGACTCTGCAGACGGGACCAGGACGCCAGCCAGCTTGGAAGGACAGCATGTATGCTCTCAGTGTAACTTTTTTTGTGAAGCGTACACTTCATTTGCCACACACATGACGACTTTTCATCGTGGCACTAGTAGTGTCTTTGTGTGTAGTAAGTGCAGCTGCACATTTGCATTTTTGAAGCATTACAAAGAACATTTCAAGATATGCAAAAAGAAAACTTCAGCTTTCTCGAGTGCTAACTGCAGCAACGAAATGGATGATGGAAATCTTTTAGAACTTAGTTGTCCTGAAGGGCAGGATGCCACACAAAGTTCTACTATAGTTGATAGGCTGTCAAGTCTGTGCAGGTGCCTGGAAGGACAGCACAGGTGTCACAAGACAGTCATCGACATTGTTGTTGAGGGAGTTCATGAAATGTTCGCGACAGCTGGAGTGCCTATTAACACCGAACACATAAAAACTGACCGCCTTCGAAAGCAGCACTATCAAAATACAGGTGTCTTTGTGCCTCCTACTCAAGTGAAGCTGCTAGGGAATGCAAAAGCCTGTATTATAAAGCTATCAGATCTTCTTCAAAACCTTTTGAGTCATCCAGAGATTGTTGCCTATGTGAGAAATCCATGCAGACCTCAAAATGATTCTGTCTTGGGGGATTTTTGGGATGGAGCGAGGTTTCATTCACATCCCATTTTTGAAAAGCATCAGAAAAATATCATCTTACTGAATTTATACTACGATGATATTGAACTTGCAAACCCTATCGGCACAAAGAGAGGTAACCTAGGTAAACTTGGTATTTTTTATGTGACACTGTTGAACTTGCCTCCTCATGAACGCTCCAAGCTGAGTAATATCTTCTTGTTGGGAACTGGTCACACAGCAAATTTGAAGAAGTATGATGCACGGCTGAAGTTTTTTGAAGATTTCATAAAAGTGTTGAGAGCGCTGGCCGATGAAGGGTTAGTTTTTGACACAGACAAAGGACCAGAAAGGTTTTTTGGTGCTGTAATGACCTTCACAGGAGACGCTCTTGCTACTCACTCTTTGGCAGGTTTTAAAGAATCGTTTGGCCCAACAGTGTTCCGCTCATGCCGTACTTGTCTTGTACCAACAGCAGACTATGTACAGTACACTCACCATGGACAATGTGTTCTTAGGTCAGAGAGTGAAGTCAAGGCACAGGTGCAGAGGCTTAAAGAGAGTACTTGTGTTGCAGAGCGAAAACAGCTTTCAAAGGAATTTGGCATCAATGGAGAGTCCGTTCTGACCTTGTTTCCTTTTTTTCTCTTGACCAAAGACATTTTGTATGATCCGATGCACATACTGCTGGAAGGTATTATACCGAAAGAAATTTCTCTTTTTCTTAACATTGCAGTGAGGGAAAGGCATTGGTTTTCACTCAAGGAATTGAACGACGCAATCTCCAATTTTAAGTTTCATCGTGCAGTCAGTAGAAGCGACAAGCCAAGACTGTTCGAATCTGATTTAAAAGTGGTTTCTTCAGCAAGTGCATCCCTTGTGTTGATCCTTCACATCCCTTTGATCCTTGAGGGCTACCTCCCTGAAAATTCTCCACTTCTAAAAAGTCTAGTTCGGTTAGCCCAGATTACACAGTTGATTTTGTCTCCAGTTTTGACTGCAGAGGCAGTTGGAGACCTTGAAGAATTGGTTGCCAACCACCACGAAACATTTGTTGTGTGTTATGGGAAAAGTGCAGTCTTTCCTAAGCTCCACATGTTGCTTCACGTGGTTGAACAGATAAAAACTCATGGACCGGGGCGGCATCACTGGACCATGCGTATGGAGGCCAAAAATGCTGTTCCAAAATCGAAAAAGATGTTTAATTTTAAGAACATACCATTTTCGGTCAGTGAATTTCTCCAAACTAACATGTCTCACGCTCTTTGGAATTCTGATGGGAGTCCGAAAACTGGACATGCGACTACAAAGCTACCTTCGATTGCTGGTGTGCCTTATACTCTTACTCAAAGCTTTTGTAGTGCTGGACTGCCTGAATGTGGCATAGGGAAGACTGCTCTTGCTATGCCAAAGGTCCTTGTTAAAAATGTGTTACTTAGGGTAGACGATGTTGTTGTCATTGGAGCTGCCAGTGAAGCACCCTGCTTTTGCAAGATACGCGACATAGTTTCGTTTGAAGGTCAGGTCTTCTTGAAGTGCCAGCTCCAGACCACAACTTCCTATATGGAAAGGGCAAATGTTTTTGTTGGAAGTGACACTCTTCATGAGACCATATTTACACCCGAAAGTTTGCTTCTTCCGTGGCCTGTTTTTTGGTACTCCAAAGAAGGAAGCGTTTATCACATTCCTCAATGTATTTCATCTTGCTCCCACATAGAAGCAGTGTGGTAACTGGTCTTCCTACTTACCGATGGTTTAGTAAGAAAAGGTACCCCTCCATTACCAGTTCACAAAAGAGAACTTAGGGTGTGTATTTAAGCAATTACTTGTACATAGTGGTATTATTGTGCGATGACCTGCGTAGGATGCTTTCACATGCAAATCACATGTATGCTTGTTGTTCTCGTGAATGTACTATTGTATGTCCCTAATTTGTTTCTTGAAGATGAAAAAGAAAAATGCAGTATGTTTTATGCAGGCAAGTTTTAAAAGCAGGCTGTTGTCAGAGAATACCTAATTGTGTTAGGCTGTTAGTTGGTACTGGTCCTCCTGTTGTGACATGTCTCTTTATCACATGTCTACATGGTTTTATAATAAATTTGCATCATTACCGTCTGTCTTAAGTCACTTCGGTTTTTTAGCAACGCACAATAAGGTACTGGTGAAATGCTGTTCTTTTTTAAACCTTATATCTTTATTGTACATAAATTGACAATTAGGACTTTCATATTTTGTTTCTTCATATAGAGAACTCTTCCAAGTATGCACTGGTCTTCTGATAATCTGCTGCCCCAGTTCTCATCAGTGGTTCAGCCATTACTGAAAGGATTGGATATCAGCAAAAAAGACCACCGTCAACACTCCAAGCAGCTCCGCCACGAGCTCATTCATTTTCTTAAGTAAGTATTAAAATTAAACATGATTATATCCTTATTAAAAAATAGTAAGGGCTGTTAATATATTCAAGCAGATCTGCCAGTTTGGAAGATAAATTTATTTTTAGAAGTGGCGCCGTTTACGAAGACTGTTAATGAACAGTAAGGCAGAATGCGGTACAGCTCACCATATAAGGATGCTCTGCTCTTACCAACCGTAGAATACCGTGCATCCGCACTAAGTGCCTACCCCCAAATTATTAAACACATGAAAAAAATATGCACAGTACATATATATATATAAAATTGATAACTTCACATGTGCCCTTCCCCTTTTTTTCGTGATTATCTTCAAATTTTGAGTGGGCATTTGCTCAGTATTTTACGGAATATACCAAAAATATGGCTCAGCTTGTTCTGTTCTATGCTTATTTATTCCACTTCACGAGTTCTATTGCAAAAGACTCTTTACTTATTTCAAAGAGGGCTTGTTTATTTTACTGTACAGCTTCACATGCCCTGTATAGCAGTGGAATTTCAAGCATTTGTTTTGTGCTAGCTTTCTTTCTTTGCCTCGATGTTTGCATTGGCAACATTCAGAGGGGATGTACAGTGTATTCTATACTGATGGCAGCAAAACTTAAATATCCCTGTGTGTTAAAGTTTGAATAATTGTCACCAGGAGGTCAAAATCAATCCAGTCATCTTGGACATCTCTTAAAGCCAATTCATAGCTTTTGGATATAGAACACCGCCCTTTCCTATATCTTCTATTCCTATTGGTCCTCACCGAGAAGATGGCAGAATCGTATTGCTCCTGGCCAGGAGAATGTGGTGGAGTGTTATGCTAATAAGGCTTCTGTCTCAATTATTTTTCAGCGAGAATAAACTAATTCAAGATGGGAATTGTGCCATGCGGCGATGGAAGTACTTTGCATTAGGAGAGTCACTCGCATCAACTTACCCAAACATGCTCTGGGAGGATGCCCGAAAAGACAAGAAAGGGCGAACTAAGTCCCCGAAGGTAACTTCGATAGCAGTTTCCAAATGAACAATATTCAAAGGTGTTAAGGGACCCTTAAATAATAGCATCAGGCATGCAAAAAAAAAAAAAAAAAAGCTTGTAACTCTAGCGCAATGGGTCGGCGTTCAGTTTTTTCAGCATATGGCGGTTTTGCCCCATGTGACGTGATGCGCCCTGCCCCTAATGAAGCAGCGCTGCGTTCAATGCCTACCTTCCTGTCTGCATGGAAGAGGAGCCCCAAATCACAGCCAAGTGATTGGCACTCGTGACGCCCGTGACATTCTGTGGAGCGAATTGTGGTATGCTCGATTCACATACCAAGATGTAAGCAAGAGTCACAAGCTTCCCCTTTCCCTGTTCCACCGTTTTATGGACACCCTTTCATGATACCTTTCAATGTGCTCCACTAGCGAGGTATATATTTGCGAGGGGAATCACCTGAGCTAGTTGGCTGTACGTATTTATTTTTGTGGAACCAGCTGGGAACTTACAGAAATATTGATATATGAGGAAAGACACCCAATCGCTCTATATTTCTGTTAAGTTCAGCTGGTTCCACAAAACAAATATTATTGTGCCACAAAATAGTCTACATTGAAGTAATTCAGGAATCAAACATTTCCTTAAAATGGCCTATAGATTTAAGTCCTGAATTATAAATTGTTGTTTCATTCAATATACTTTTCCTTAAAGTGTTCATTCAATGGATCTTGCTATTTAAGCCAGCCAACTCACACTCTGTTAAATGATTATTATGGTGATTTGTGCAATTTCCTTTTATAAAATTTTCAGAGTGTGTTCATGACCAAGCTGTCTGAGGCAAGACGGCACAGGGCTCACAGGTGGGCAGCTAGAGAGGCTGCTAAGACTCCTGTGGTTCAGAATGCAGTTGTGCCACCAGAACTGGATGCTGAATCTGCATCAAACGAGCTGACAGTAAGTTGCGTATTGAAAACTGTACACATCATGTAGCTACACTCGATATGCTTACTCCCCACTGTGAAAAAATGTAGGCGTAAAGCAGCATGTTCTATGACACTTGTGGTGCAACTCACTACATCGGCCCATGTATCTGTAGCTTTATGTCAGGCGTTCTTTTCCTGGCCACACGGCATAGAAGCACACTAAGCAGTAGCCTTAACTGCAAGTAGTTAAAAGACACTTGTGAGTCTCGAGACACTTATTTTCTGGAAAGGTGGAAAGAACACTAATAATAATTTATTTCTTTAGGCACTTAGTAAAGCTCTTGGTCCAGCTGGTCCATTCAACAAAGAAAGGCTGTTTTTGCTGCTGCATGCCACGCTCAGGGAACGCAAAACCAGTCCTGTGGCTTGTCTGCCGTGCTACTTTCTTAATGAAGATATTGTGAGTATCTTGGATAATAGTGCATGCTGTTCCAAACGGTGTTGCACTGATTCACTCAATGTACTTTCTAATTGCAGATGACTCTAGAGACAGAGCTAAGGTTTGGCGACAACGTGGCTAATCTGTTGCAGAGACTATCGAAGGTTAAGCAACTGGTATCTACTATCTGCAACCGGCAGATGGACTTTGCCGAGATCGACGATTACCTTAGGGGAAGACATGCTAAATGTGCACTCATAACATTGGTAAGCTGGTTGGTGAGCGAGATATTTGTGCAAACAAATCAAAAGATTTGTTGTCATTGGCTATTATTTATGTAGTTTAAAAGGTTCCACTTGATTTGTATAAAGCAGCTGTGAATTTTTTCTGCAAATTCCTTGGTTTTTTGGATGCTTTCACCATCTTAGCACTGGGAACTAGCTAGACAGGCCAAGGGCACAGACAGCTTAAGTTAATTTTTTTTGGAACTGCACTACAAAACCATTGTACAGGCGTACCAGTGAAACCTAAATAGGTGTCCGGGGAAAGTGTTGTACAATGTTATATATGTATAATGTGTAGCATTTTTTTCTGAAAAAGGAAACACCTTTTCAGAGCGACGTCTCCGCTGAGGACACAGCATCTCCTGGCCCAAGGATCTTCTGGGGCATATCGACAAAAATCGTCTCTTGTGGAGGGCCTGGCGAAATCATCAAGCTAAATGACGCTACTTTGGAGAAGGCTCTACTCCTTTGCCTAACGGTGTATTATGTCAAGGACATAACATACCCCTCGGCATTTGCGCAAACGTTGGGGCTCGTGCAAAGTGCGATAAGCAATGGTGAAAAATTTCCCCGCTGCTGGGCTAACAGCAGGCTCGTAAAGATTCTCGAGAGCATGAAGGTTACGTAAACGTACATATGTTTACTGCGGCAAAGTCACTGCAGGTGTTATTTCACAGAGGAAGATTATACCTGGCTTTAACGTAAGAAAGTACTCGTTCATCTTACAACGCAAGTGCATAAAAAAGAGTAGTTTTTTTTGCAAATGCACGATTAATGTAACAGCCTGATGACGTACAAATCAAATGCTTGTGCCATTTTTTGCGGATCCCAGTGGTATATGATAACATGTTGCAATGTTGGTATTTATTATACAGTAATGGGCACAAGTAGATGTGTTCGCATTGCTGAACGCTAGCGCAAAACGCAGATAGTGATGCTGTGATATTTTCCAGTAAGAAACTGAATACAGCAGCTCCTGATCTCTTTTTTTTTAATTTAATACTGTAATACAGTTTGTGTGACTTGCATAACTTACCTACATTCGGTCACATTTATTTCAGTAAAAAAAGTAATAAGTACTTTGTTTAACAGTAATAAATATTCTTAGGAATGCAGAATCTTGATCTCACTGTATTCTTTGTTGAAAAGTGCTTGGGTACAGCTATTCCATGCTTCGTACAGCGAAAAAGGGCTAACTGTGATAGTAGTGTGAGTTCTTAATGTGTTCGCTTGTTTGAATTTCAATAAATGGATTATACACCCTTCAACAGACTGTGTGGGCTGTGCTAACAATTACTTAACTTAATACTTTACTGCTCTAAGCAACTTAAAAGCAAAAAAAAAAAATGAAGAAGAGACATATACCACGAACTGGTGCTAACTTTCAACGGATTTAATCAAGCCTGTCAAACCCAGCGCGATAGTCTATTCTGTATGGGATGCATTTATCAAGAAAGGTTGGCGTGATAGACAAGACTTCACAGATGCGCGGTGGGTTTGACTGACTATTAAATCAGTTGAAAGTTAGTGCCAGTCCGTGTTGTGCGTGTCTCGTCCTTACTTTTTTTTTTTTTTTGCTCTTTTTATTTTTTTAGATCTTAATGAACCAATTAGCCCAAACCAAAGCTTCAATTCAGCAAATACTTTATTGCGCTTTAAAGAAAAAATTGAATATGGTGGGCGTGCCGCTTAGAGGAAAACAATTTTGTCTTGAAATCAGCTGTTCTTTTTTTGTGTGTAATGGAAGCTAATACACTCTAAAAAAGTTTGTGCGTCTACTTTCACGCACAACACCCTCGGAGAGCCAATCACCACAACTTACGGAGGCTGCTCAGCGAGTAACAATGCCGAAACATATGTTTAGACCAAAAAAACGCAGTCTGAGTTGTGACATTAAGCAATGCAAAATGTCACGCTTGCATTGCTTAATGTCACAACTCGGACTGCCTCCTTTGGTGTAAACACATGTTTCGGCATCGTCATTCGCTGAGCTGCCTCCGTAAGTTGATTGGCTCTTCCAGTGTTGTGCGGGAAAGTAGAGGCACGGGCTTTTTTTAGAGTGTAATGCATAATTCCTGACACTTTTTAATGAAACTCATTGATGCTGTTAGCAGAAATTGAAAAATCATGTTCCCGATAATCCTGCATGTGCCTAACGCTACAGGCGTTAGACATCGCATACTCAAGGGCGCTAGTTATTTGGCTCTATAGCATGTTACACTCGGGTATTTAATAAGCTCACATTTTGAAGGCTGGGAATATACCATATACGTTTCTGGAGCATCAACAAAGGTATACGACGAAAACGTCCTTGTGTCGCTCGCCAAGGGAAGGGCGCCCGCGCACAACCAATTATATATCTACAGTTATCCGAATAGCCTGCAGAACAAGGTGGTTTGTGCGTTGGGTTACGTTCCGATTCCGCGATTGTTTCTTTTAGCGTGCCAGAAACGGTTTATATTTTGCGAGACTATGCTTTTCTCACTCTCAATGTCTGGTTACTGTTATAGGGAGTATTCACTGAACGCCATATTTGTGGGTGCTGTTTAGAGCGCATGCTCAGAACGAGCTCATATCAATAGGCTGCTAAGACCGGCACTCTTGATGGTGCGGAATGCACGTTGCAAAAGAACTGCGGAAGCTCGCAGTCAGCACGCGCTCAGCATTCGCGCACACAGATATGGCCGCCAGTGAATACTCCCTATAATGCTTTTTCGCAACACCACTCGTGCAAGATGTCTCCCATTGATAGGCACTTGTCAAACCAATGTATAAAATTCCCCCATCGGTCGACGAGTTTAGCAAGCAATTCTTGTGTATATAAGCATACGACAACGCGAGCATTGTATGTGTGCGGTTGTGGCGTAGCGGCTATGGTGTCTGATTTTCACTTCGCGGGCGCGGGTTCGATTCCCCTCATGTGACGTATGTTGTGTTGCTGAAACTTGTGTTCCAGATCCAGAAACAACTAGTCGGAGTATCATGCCGGCTGTCTATGCCCCCAAGTATGCGGAGAATGGCGCAAAAATGGCGTTGTAGCATAATTTTGCCGCAGTTTAAATTTTAGGCCGCATAATCGTAGGCCGCTTATAGCCAGGAAAATTTTGATCTCAAATACCGCATGATTGTCACGCATGACAAAGGGCCTGGTAAGTTCAGGCCGCATACCTGATCCGCGTGAAAACGAGCCGCTTGAATCTGGGCCTCATAACAACGGGCCGCATAAGTTGAGACACCTAAACCAACTGCTTGTAAGCGGCGAAATTTTGACCCGCTTTCCTGCCTATATGCGTGCATTTTAGCCAGGATCTAACTAAGAGTGTACGCTTTTCTTTACGCGTGGTACGTTGTCAATAGCGTTCCAGATTATCATCAATCACTCGCATTATATTTTATCTCTGTATTTCGCGCGCTAATGAACAGCTGATTGCCTCGGTTATGATGCACATAAATAAAACGTCACATATCAATCAATAAATCAATCAATCAGTTTATTTTTCTTTCAAGGGGTACATACTCCTTTAAATGGTACCTTGGCGCAAAAGGCGATCGTGTCGCCTGTCTGGGCAGAAAGGTCTAAAGGGGGGGAGGGGCAAAGTCCAACAGCAACAGCACTAAGGGTTAAACTTCGACAAGAGAAAACATACGGATAAAAGATATAATGGGTTCACACACATTATGAAAATTGTAGAGAGAGAATACTAGCACACATCGATGTTGTTTATGTTAACATTGCCGTAAAAACAGATTTAAAAAGTAATATAAGACATCGAGCAAAAAATAAATAAATAAAAGTTAAAAAACACTTTTGGTAAAAGTTGTACCAGAGAAGAAGCTAGATTGCACATTTATAAATTCCAGGCGAATATAAAAATAGCAATCTGGCATTGTCCACACAATAAAATTGAAAAATAAACGTGATCACAAGGTATAGAAGATTTGTAACAAAAGCGGATGGACAAAAAATGCTGGTTAAAATATTTAAAAATGTATTGCAACATATCTATATAATTATCAACTCATTGGCAATCAAAAAGGAGCGTATATACTTTTAAATGTAGTTTGGTTTGCAGTAATTGTAAAATTATTGCCGACTGCATTTACGAGCTGGGGAACCTGAAAATTGATCATTTGTTTTCCGTAGTTAGTCCTAATAGATGGTAGTCTGTGTGTCCTCATTGTCCATAAATTATATTCAGACAAATTTGTAGGAATGAGATCAAAGCCGCTTACTCCGTTTTTATGAATAAGCTGTTTAAGCTTATAATGGTAACGCGTAGAAAGTGGAAAGACATTTAATGTGTCAAATACGCTTTCGGCTTCACTACCGAGCTTCGAGTTGGCCATTATTCTAACATACGTTTTTGTAAACTAATCAGTCCATTATAGTTGGTCTTAACCGTGGTGCCCCAAACCAGTAAACAGTAGTGAAGTTTTTGATAAAAGAGGGTGTAGTATATTAGTACCTTCAACCATGTCGGTAGGAGCTTTTTTGTCTTATAAATTATTCCTATTGTTCTAAAGAGGTCACTTTTTATATGCTCAGTTTGTGTTGTCCAGGATAGTTTCTCACTAAACCATGCCCCTAGGAGTTTGCAATCAGTTATATGGTCTATAATGCAGTTTATTGTTAGACATGGCAGTTTATTGATTTTTTTTTGGCGTAAATAACATATACTTAGTTTTTGCAGCATATATTTCCATTTTATTTATGTCGAGCCACCTGCTTAAATCTTGTAAGTAGCTGTTAGCTTCTTGTTCTATTTCATCTACGGAGGTACCAAAAAAAAAAAAGACTAGTCTCATCAGCATACCTGACTAAGTTCGGAGAAACTGCGATGTTTGCAATGTCGTCTAAATAGATTATAAAAAGCAGAGGTCCTAATGCTGATCCGTGAGGGACCCCATATTTAACGGTCTTACAAACAGAATGAATGTCATCGATTTGTACGAACTGCTCGCGATTTTGTAGGAAACTCTTTATTAAATCCAATGCTTTACCCCTAATGTCATAGCGGGGAAGTTTTTGTAGTAGGATTTCATGATAATACTGTCAAATGAAATGTGTCTTTTATATGTAACAAGGCATCTTCTGTTGATTTACCCTTTTGAAATCTGTACTGAGCTATAGATAGAACTGAGAATTTTTTTAGGAAAGCTTGAATTCGACTGTTTATTAATTTTTCAGAAACCTTCGCAGATCGGACGGTAATTGCTAATATCCTTGTGATCGCCATTTTTATTAATTACAGTTACTCTCGCAGTTCTTAAGGCATGTGGGGAAACTACGTGTTTCATATATAAGAGTCATGATATGTTGCAAGGGCTCACTTATAATGTTAGTTACGTATTTTATCGCTTCGGCTTTTATGGTATCATCTCCGCACGCGCTTTTATTTTTTAGTGATTTTATGATAGACTCAATTTCAAAAGAAGTGACAGGATTCAGCATAATAGTATTTTGTAGGTGGGCTCGGTGTAAAAATGCTCGATGACGCAGTATACGGGCGATTGTATGCCCCAACGTTTATAAAATATTCATTGATCGCATCTGCCGTGTCACGTCCAGTGAAAACGCCTGACCCAATCTGCAGTTCATTAAAAGACGTATGGTTAGAATTGGGCTTGATAGAGTTTAAAGCGTTCCAGGTACGCTTAGGATCATGTTGAATGTTATTAAACTTGCTGACGTGGTAATGTGATTTAGCTTTTTTTATTGTCACGGTCCAGTGCATTTCTAAACTGCTTATATTCTGGTAGTACGCAGTTATACCTTCATTCGTGGAACTTTTCGAACAGTCTGTTTTTCTCGTTGATGCGTTGTAACAATTCTCTCGATATCCATGGTTTTCTACGCTTATATCGCCCTGTTCTGAATTGTTGTAGAGGAAAAAATGCGTCATAGCACTTCTTAAGAGCTGTCAAGAAAGCGAAATAGGATTTATCGACATCGCGACTAGTCATCACACTGTCCCAGTTAGTATCAGAGACCATTTTGTGAAAGGCCTCTATGCTATGTTGATTGGTCTTTTGAAAAAAATTTAGTTCCTGGTTGAGGTAAATTATGCCTATTTCCAAAATGTGATAGAAAGCAAAATAAGGGGAGATGATCTCTCATATGGGCAACCAATACTCCAGCCACAGCGTGCCGATTGGTTAATATTTTTAATACAAACAACAATAAGCGTAATGCTCTGTAACGTTTCTCTTGTTGAAACACCTTATCAAGTTCTTGCACCTATAAGAGTCTATTATATTGCTAAGTTGACGTTCATTTTTAGTGTCAGAGAGAAAGCAATATTGATGTCTCCCATTATTATTATGTTGGTGTTTTGATGCAGAAGATATGGGAGCATGCTTTTTATATTGAAACAGAATTTCGCAAACTTTCCGGTGGGGGGCCGATATACCACTACGAAGCATGTGCCACGGTGTTGCGCAGCAAGACACTCAATGTCAGCAGTAGATACAGAGCATTTATCGATTTCGGTCATTTGTACCGCTAACTTGTGATAGATAGCAACACCGCAACATTTCGATCGATATGTAGCCATGTATAGCTGGGGAATTTCACTGGTAATGCTTTGGCTGAGTAGCAGGTTTCTCTAAACAATAGTACATCAAACTGAATTTTCGGGGGCGCAAAAAATATCTCGATATCGTCTTTTTATTTATTTTGCAAGCTTCTTGCATTCATATGATAAGTGGAAATGCCAATTTTATCAACAATGTCAAGTTTGTTAAAGGTTCCTGTGCTGCAACAGCCACAGGGCACTTCTGGTTCAGGAAAGTTGAAATCTACGTCTGCCATGGCGTCTTCAGTCATTTTTGCAACGTCTGATATAGTTTTTATTTTTATAATATTCGAGTTTCCTGCTTTTGTAGCGTACACCTTTCTATTCTTTGTGTAGGCAAATTTGGAGTTCTTGTTGTTTTTTGCCTTGATCGCTTCACTCAAGAGCATCTTGCTAAACATAGTGAGATGTTTATTCACAAATATTGGAGACGGTTGGCCGGGAATATGGATCATCGTGGAAGTTAATCGTTTCTTTTTAGCCGCATAGAACACCGCGTCTCTTTTTTGGTGAGTGGTGAACCGCACTACGATATGCAGCTGGTCGGGTCTTTTAGTGGACACCCTGTGACAGGTGTCCACGTCTGGCAGCTCTAGAGGAACTGACAGCGCTTCAGACACCTGTTTCTCTACATCACGAACATGTTCGTTTGGGCTGAGAGGGATACCTTTTATTTCCAAGTTCTTTAGTCTGCTGTACTGTTCTAGTTCAGCAATTCGGTTCATCGATTCCTTTAGGTTGCTCCTCAGTTTCTTGTTCTCGCCGAGTAGTCGCTGATTTGCGGTATTTAGCTGGCCTAACTGTGCCTTGATGCTCTTTAGATCTCCGATGGCGACCTTAAACTCGTCAACTGATTTGGAGCAAAAATGGGTGCTCTCCTTTAGGTTGGTGATTTCCGATTTTATTTTCTTCTTTAGCTCATATATGGCAGTTAAGACTGTGCGCGTATCCATTTTTAGCTAGATTTTTATTTAGGAACAAGCGTGGGTTTAGAGCAACAAAGATGCATAGACATACAATCAAGAATAAACAAAAGTAAAACAGTTTGCTGTAGTTGTGTAGTCCAGCGGTTACATAGAGATAAGCATACTCGTGTCTCTTCGGGTCAACATACCTGACGGCAAAAGGCAGTGTTAGCCATGTTGCGTGGGCCGCTGCATTGCGCCGTTCTCTGGACCGGCAGTTGCTTTTATGCCCACGAATCGTCAGTAGGTGTCGTTGCAGTGGAACCCGTGGATACTGGCGGTAGCTCCCATATCCGGTGCGTCACGCCTGCTAGCAGGGTCGCAGTGGTTGGGCCGCTTCCGCTCGCAGGTGCCAAGCGTTCGCAGATCCACTTGTAATCAGCTCCCTACGGCAAAAGACAGTGTTAGTCCTGTTGCGTGGGCCGCTGGACTGTCCACGCAACAGGGCAACTACCGCTGGAAATACGTTGAGACGTCGGTGCCCGCTCACCGCTTTCTGATCCGACGGCCTGTAGACAGAAGAATCATGGAACGCTACAGCATCCTTCACATCCACACACCTGAATCACTGGATCCACCCACTCACACGCACGGGAACGCACATGCACGCGCGCCCAACAATGCCGACTTCACGTGTACACTGCAGGACACTGTTAGCACGAACAAACGTCAATCACCGTTTATATATATATATATATATTGCTCTTAACATTTATGGCTACCATCAAATCTGCTTGGGCGGAGGAAATGTGCTCGTTTAGTGCACTAACCTAAGAGGCAAAATATGGTACCTGACGATACCCTTTCGCAATTAAACTAAAAATAATTTTTCACATGTTTTCTTTTCTTTTTTTGCGCTAACGCAATCACGCAGTGTACATGCACACGCACAAACGCCCACCCGACAACACGCACAGATGCTTGACCGTGCGCAAGTGCACAGGCGTGCATGTGCAGACACACGCACCCGGCCACACGCACAAATACGTACAAACACATGACGTGCGCGCGCACTCAACGGAAAAAAGAAAACTCGCAGGGGTAAAACGAACGTTAACAAAGAGAGCTTGAGACACGAACATAATAAAGAAAGCAAAAAGAAAATGAAAGGAAAGCAGCGGTTTGACAAGAGAGCGGGTCACGCGAGCGACATCTGTTGGGGGAAATCACAGACGCATTCTTGCCGTAAACATATCCTCCCCCATAAAGAGGCTGCCGGACTCTCTGACAATGATGGGGATCGGCCGTCACCATAAAAAGCCAAACGCGAAGAAAAGAAAAAGAAAAAAATAGCCGAAAGAGCGAAATATGCCGACACACGTCCAGAGGAAGCGGGGAAGCGGGAAACATGAACCACCCAGAAAGAGCGGCAATGCCCCCCCCCCCCCCCCCCCTCCTCCCTTTCCCCACCCCTCTACAGGATTTTTTTTTTTTTTTTTTTTTTACTAACGAAACACGAAGTTTGTAGTGATGATGGCGCCTAGACGAGCAAATACTCCCAAACATATAATATGCCCCCCCATGGCCCGTGGAGCCAAAAGTTAGCTGCAACCCGAACACAGCCTCACATACTAAAAACGCGATGTCCCGCCGCATTATAGACCATTCGGGTAACGCGCAGGGCCTTCCACTGTCTTTTGAACGTACAAACGGCAATCCGATGTTTAGCGTGTTCAGGAGTACCCAAAAGTCAAACAATATGTGGTTCGTGTTTATTTTTTGCATTTTGCGATTTTAGAGCCCACGTAAAAAACCCAAACTTAGTCATTTTGGCTTTTTTTCTTTTTAATTATCGACGATTTCAACCTTTGACTTCACGGGATTAGGAAGTGTCTGAGAGATTGTCAAAAGCAAGGAACTAGAACAGGATCGTAACCACATAGGTTGATGCGGAAAATTCACCTAGCTTATTTTATTTGATATACGGGTTACCCAGCACCATATTTTATTAAAACACATAAACGTAACGCTCCTGTAACGGTACGTACGAAATTTTTGAAACGTAGCGGAAACCCGTTCCTTTCAAACCACTGGAACATGTTACGCAAACTCGTTCCAAGATTAAGATGGAACGAGGGACGAGCTTTTCTTTCCGTTTTGGGGAAGCTTGTGCAACACTTGCTGGTTACTAACACGTTCTCCGTCAGTTATTTTATTTAAAACATTGAGGAATGATTTGTGCATCGCCTAGTTTGATAAAACTTCTTTTTTTTTCAGTTTTATGGAATTACAGAATCATTCCGCCACTTGGCAAAGCAGATTTCTCAGTATCGAGTGTTGCATTAAACCATAAGCACATCTTCTGGATATATACTTGCACTCAAAGTATTTTTGTTGTACTTTCCCAGGAAAGTAAAACTGCCGACTTCAAAATTCATTCCCCAAATTCGGTCCTCTTAAATGTGTATAACAAAACGATGCTTTCTCAAACAATAAGTGCCTTAGAAGTTGGTTGTGTCAAATAATTTGTCAGCGAGAGTAAAACAACAACTCTGTGGCCACCAGTGATCTCCACTAGGGTGCTGGACGGCGCAATGAGCAAACAGTTGTGACGTCACCGGAAGCAAGTGGATTGTCCCGGAAGTGAGCGCATGACAGGCCTTCCAACTCTTTCGAGCATTAGCAAAAACAGTGTTCAAGGCGCTGGATTTGCTTTTGTTGTCTCAAGCGAGCCAGGTTCTTACGCAATAACAGCTCATGGATGATCGAGAAGTCTTCTGGCAATCCATCTGATGTGTGAGAATTTCAAGATTTTAGTTGACCAATTAGGCATGCCCCACCTTCAAATGCTTCATTCTCAGCATTGAATGTTAAAAGGGATTGTTATTACCTACGTATAAGTGCAAGGAAGCGTGATCCAAGACATCGACTAAATGCACTAGGAAACCCAGCAGTCGCTCGTCTTCCGGTGCACCAATCGAACTTCCAGTGGCTTCACTCGCGCCCGGCTCTGAGCAACTTTATATCCAATAGTCGCCGCCATTCCCCAAAAAAAAACTGATGCACCCCCGATTACCCATGTGGCAATGCATATCAATTTAGAAAAAGAAAAAAAGAAGCACTGTATAAGCTAAGGAAAGGGCATCATGAAAGATTGTGTTAAAAAGTACCTGCATTTTACATTAAGTACATTGTTCCTATAGTGCTTTACTTCAAGTACACTGCGCCCTGTGTAGTTACTACGTTATTTGAAGTACATGATTTCTCACTTACTTTGTACTTTATCCAACACTAAAAAGAGATATATAAATAGTCGGGACAACGAATTGAGGAGAGTGGTCGAAGCGGGAGATGGAAAAGCAGAACCAGGCTTAAACGGACGTTTTAAATCGGCTAAAGTTTTTAGGAACCTGGAGTTTTCTTTCTCCCCCCCTATTTCTCTCTCTCTTTCTCTTTCTCTCGCTTCAACTTTAAAGCTTGCAGCTGGTAAATATTGTATCCGCTTTCAGTACATTTATTTGTGTTCCTTTGTGGAGAGAACGAAAACAAAATAAAATAAATTAAAACTCGTCATTTCAGACTGGCAGTTAAATGAAGATAATGGAGACTGTTCGGGAGATAGGGCGAGTTTGAAGGTAGGAGAAGAAGAGAAGGAAGGTCGTGAAACCAGGGAGGGTTCAAAACTAGGGAAGAGGGAGAGAGAGCGATAGCGCGTAAGCGATAAACTGGTAGCAATTTTTCAAAAGAAAAAAAAAAACTGAAATACGTGGAAAAGAGGAGAGAGGTAAACTGAGGAGGGATTAGGGCAGGGGCGGAAAGGAGAAAGGGGGGAGGGTAGGGGAAAGAAGCTTCCCCAAACGAGCAGGGGACCGAATGTCTGAATGTTTTGGTAATATTTTACTTGTCTGGTTCGCCTTCTGGAAGGGGAAAGGGAAGTAAGAGGGGGTGGTCGTGGGAATTTTGAGCACGGCTTCTCCCTTGTATCTCTTCTCCCCCGTTTGCTCCGTGAAAATAATAGTAATAATAAAAAAGAAACGTACTAAAAATAAGCGTCGTGGAATTCGTGAAGCTCCACTTCGATCATTGCCTCCTTTGGAAGTTACCCGTGCCCCCACCCTCTCCCCTCTTCTTTATTTTTTGACTTTATATTTTGGTGTTTTGACAATAATGAAGCCGCAGCCGGCGCAGAAGGTAGATATACTTCTTGCAACTCTCGTACATTTCTGTAGAAGCTAGGGAGTGTATATACACTGGCGTGTTGAAAGAAAGTGCGAAGACCCAGAGAGGGGGGGAAACAGAGTAATTGCACGGCAGGTGACGCGACCGTGATGAAACAGCCGAGGCGAGGGATACGGGTTCGTTGCTTGCTTTGAAGGAGCATGGCGGTCGGTGTGTGTCTTCTACCGCAATATACCCTTGGAAATTGAAACCAGCCGGTTTCAAAGGTTCGGAGTTGTGAACTCATCAAAAACTGCGAGGGGGATTTGCGGCCGAGTGCGTCTGCGCACCGCAGCTTGAACCGCGTGGAGCGAACGCACACACTAAGGAAGCCAGACATCCCGGCGTCAGCCCCCGCCCCTGGTCCCCTTTCGACCAGGATTTATATCGTACCGGTGCGGAGTCCCGTGATCATCACAGCGCGACGCACGTCAAAGACCCCAGTCATAGCGTCTCGTCTACAACGGAAACGCCATGGCTGAGTAAATTTCCGCTGTCCAAGCATACTTACGACACAATTACTTTTAACAACTACAACGAAGGCCGGTATGTTCTCTCGTCTCTCATGCGGAAGTATTGCCCATTATGGTTTCCATTGGTTCACACGGAACGCGTTGCCGCGCAACGTACATGGACGCAAATATCGTAGTTTTGACACATTGTACGCGCCAAACTTGTTAATTGCTAAAACGTACCCTACTTGGCGTTCTCCCTTATTTCTCTTCCATTCTTTTTTCTTCTTTCCTTTTACGCCACTGGCAGTAACGCGTTGCAAGTAACGGAAGGCTTTGTTTCGGTAAGTTCTCGTTACATTTTAATCCGAAAGCATTAACTGTCCCATGGAGCGAAGCCGGCGTTGTCTGTAGCAGTAAAACGAGCCTTAAATTCCCATTGGCTGCCACGCGTCATATCAAATGCTTTGTCGCGGAAGCCGGCCAAGCCGCTCAAAGTCAACGCGGACCCGCCTCAGAAATAAAACACAAAGAAAAGCACAGCAACGCAGATGCATCGTCGCGGAAGCCGTGGAGCCGGCGGCGGGTGCCGCGCCTGCGCAGTGGGAGAGCGTGATGTCACCGCCGGAGCGCCGTGTGAGGAAGGAAGACGTGGCGCGCTGCTTGTAGAAACGCGCTGCGTGTAGGAATGCTTTCGCATTCCTACATGTAAGCAGTCATAAGTGTCTTTCCGAGCTTTCCAGTACAGTAATGGGTAAGAAATGTAATTATTTCTGAGTAACGTACGGGACCACATTACTCGTTACATCGCGTTTCAAGAACTTGCATGAGCTAAATAAATGGCACTTCAGAAGTGTATTCTGCTCGTCGGGTGCTCGCATTTTTACGCGCTATTTATTCGCCTGCACTTTCAAAATGACAGAGGTGCTCTGTAAACTTTCTACATGTAAATATTTGTTTCGTAAGCATCGGAATTTTTTTTCATGTCTACAACATCCATAGTAATCTCGTTTTTATTAGGAATAATTAGAAGCAACCACAAAGTAACGTGCTGGAATGTATATTTGTTACTCTAGTTCACCATTCTTACTTTGAGGTAACTGTTATTACTAAATAACCCGCGCGAATACATATTCCCTACGTTAGCACAAATATAGTATAAGCTTGCACCAGAGAAAACTTTCAACAAATCACCATCCTTTAAAACGAGCGGCATTAATTCTTATTCATATGTACTATAGGCATTCACTGATTCTGAAAGGAGAAATCGGCTGATTCTGTCCTGCTTCGTGATTCGTTCATTGGCTTTCGTACCGGTAAATGCCGCACTCTCATTGGCTGGCGAGCGATAATGAGATGCGCCCAGCAGGTGTCCATGGAATGCTGTATCGTGGGCGGAGCCATTGTTCCGCTTGTTCCATTTTGAAAAAAAGCTCTCTTTTTTTTCCTCCCCCCCCCCCCCCCCCCAGAAAAAAAAAAAGGCGGGGGGGGGGGGGGGGGAGAGGGGGGCAGAGATTGTTTTGGGCTTTCTTCCGAGAGGCGAAAAAGAACCTGTTATTTTATTTGGTGGAAAACCGGTCAGGCGTCTGTGGTTTCTCTGTGTTCCGTGCCAACGTAACTTGGCGAACGGCGGAAGAGCTACTACGTCCGGATAAAGGGGGCTAACAGCAGCGTCGAAACGGAACACGCCACTGTGCCACACAGGAGATCACAGCAGCCACGGGTGTTGAAGTCGCGTGCCACGTTGTAACGTCCTCATCGTCCCACACTGGGGCTGTAGCTTTCACTGTTTGTCAAGTTAGCTTTGTTTGTTTAGCGTCCTACGCGCCCATTCCTCAAAAGTGGCCTCGAAGTGGCAGCAAATGACGTCTTGGAAGCCAGAGCGTCATGGTTGTTAGATGTCGCGATCTTGCCGGTTGGTCGTAGAAATGCTGGCGAAAAGCACGAGCGAACGCGAGATGGCGCTGTCGTCGCGGGGTTCCAACTTCCGGCTGCCGAAGCTTCTATGGACTGTCACACTGGAGACCGACCTGCAGCAGGAAAGGCGTCTGCCGCGTCCGCGACCACTGCTGGGGCGACGCCAGGATCGCGACCGGCGAGAGCGTGGCACTTCTATGACGTCACAAGGCGGAAATCGAGGGACCACTTCATTTTTTAAGTGGTAAACAGACCAGTGGGGGACGCGTTCCAGGCACCATAGGGAAAACTCTTAGATCCCCCCTTTCTCTTCATCCGTTATGAGCATCACAACTCGCAGCTTGTAAGTTTTCCCAAATTTTGTATTCTTTTTTTTTTTTTTTTTGTGGCAACAACGCAATTATTTTTTGTTTCTCAGCAGCGAACTGGTAAAGCCTACCCATTACATTAAGTCGGTACTACATCGATGATTAGCGCAGGTATCGGATTTGGGTAACCAGGGCCTTGCTCGAGCATGTTGCGCCGCAGTATCCAGTGCGCCCGCAGGTTTGATTCCAACACCTACCCGTTTCGATCCGGATGAGCAGTATATAATGGCGTGCGGCCGTGTATCACTACTGCGTGATTCGCGGTAAATACCGCCGGCTAGGAGTGGTAGTGCACTGGGCAAAGTTCGTATCTAGAACGGAGACACCGGACACCCACTAAACAAAATTTGAGTGTTCCGAATGACCGAAGATTCGAAAACAAGGCGAGTACATTTTGTTCGTCTTTCCCGCTGCCACAGTCGACCTCTATAGAGATGCCGCGTTGCTTGCTTCATCGTAAAGTGCCCGTTTATTTTTGCGCGATTCGATCCGTTCAAGTCACCTTTCGCAGAAGGGAGGTCGACAAATGCCGACTTCGTTTTAGTTGCAAGATTGGTGTGTCTGGGGCGTGTTGTCTGTAGATGCCGCAAGTATTCTAGAAATGAGCGGAAAAAAACAAACAACGAAGTTCACTTTTAAACGCGGGCTGGCAGACACCGCTAAAGCAGCAAACCTCGCGTCTCCTTTTTTCGTCTGTTTATATTCTGAGTTAACAAAGCGAAGAATCCGCTTCATTGCGTGCCCCGCCACCTAAACGCCGGATACCATAAAGCCTATTTATAGACCAGAGAGCGCCGCGCTCACGATGACAATGCACTTCTTATTGACCACTGCGAGGGCTGCTTCCCGCCAAGCTGTATACGCTCTGTTTTCGCCTTGGACCGCAACGGGCAGCAGCCGATTCGGTGGTGCTCGAGCGACATCACGTGACCTTCGGCAGAGACGCGGCGGCACTCGGAACACGCGATCACGTGACACGCTCGGAGCGGCTGAAGCGGCTTCCTGGCGTCCGCTGCCGTCCATCGTATACAGTGAAGACGACAACATCTTCCGTTCACGAATAAGCTGACGGTGCAACGGAAGCTACAGTGCTCGGTGGGCCAATCGCACTACTATTTCTTACCACGTGATCACGCTCCCCTCGTCCATACCCCACGCGCAGAGAATGGGGGCTTGGGTGATGGAAGGGGAAGCAGCCGATTGGTCCGGCGAGCATATATAGCCTCCGCCGCGCTGTGAGCTGGGGGTGTGAAGGCGGTATACAGTGCTCTCTATCGAGGCGGCGTCTCGTTGTTTTGGTCTTGGTTTACGCGTCGCCTCCGCGAGTGCTTTGTTCTGTTTCGTGAGCGCTCCGCTTTCGTTCTCGTCGAGATTTGCCACCGACTCGCCCTTGGCGCTTTTTTTTTTTTTTTTTTTTTTTGTCTGCTTATCAGGGTTGGTTTTTCCTTTAGCCGAGTCGAGACGCTGTGACAGCTCAATGGCTCTGTCCCCCGCGACTCGTGTGCTCAACACCGCTCGCGTCCCTCCTGATGGCGCCCAAAGGAGACGCTGCCTGGAGGTGTCATTTTCGTAGTCTTTTTCCACCTCCTCTTCTTCCTTTCTTTTCTTCTATCTCTCCTTTTTTTTCATCTTCCTCTTTCTCTATTATACTTTTCCTAAGAATCGCACAGAAGCAGAGGAAAGCTTTGTTGTTGTTTTTTTGTGTGTGTTTCTTTATGTCTTTATCGGCGTGGAAAATATCTTTCAGTCTTGGTCTAAACCAGGGCTGGGCAGTACCGTAGAGATACTTTCGAGTATCTGTATCTCACTATCGAAAGACATTTGAAAAATGTTTTTTTTTTTTTTTGTCGCAGTAGTGAAATACATTGACAATGTCTCGCTTGTATCGCGATACTTTGCCAGAATATCTCGTTAAGTTGTTGCCCTTTT
Organism: Ixodes scapularis; assembly: GCF_016920785.2. Taxonomy (NCBI): domain Eukaryota; kingdom Metazoa; phylum Arthropoda; class Arachnida; order Ixodida; family Ixodidae; genus Ixodes; species Ixodes scapularis. Next base: position 52,493,236 of record NW_024609836.1, on the reverse strand, counting down.
TACGATGAACGTGGTTGGTGCAAGTTTCTTCAGAATTTTTAACATGAACCCGCCCTATATCATAATCCATCACAATCACCAACATAAAATAAATCTCGTGGTTTAAAGAAGGTTACTTGCGAGGATAACAAAACAATCTCCCCTCCACAAAGCCCTCCACTCTTTTCAATTAAGCATAACGAACGCTGTAAAGATGTTGGATGGAGAAAAGGTATACTGCTCGGTTGTCGAATCTCTTCACACAAGGGGTTACTAAGAAGCATATAAGACGACAGTTTTAGATGCGCCCCACCGTAAAACAGGGTTCATTTCGTGCCAACGCCTTTTGTCACGCACGGTAGGCAGTGCTTACCGTTCAGCAACTATGTGGTTCACCAAACTAGGGTGCCTCAATGACCTTCTGTTTAGAGTGATGCCACCCTTTGTAGTACCCGATGCCGACAGCTCGCGCTCACGGGGAAAATACAAAGAAATCGACGAAAACAAAATTTCGCCATAGCACAGCCAGCGCCACATACGCGTGCAGGGACACGCTCTTTCACGCGCTTCTGAACAAAAAATAAATGTAAAAGTGGGAACAAAATGGCCGGATGTCTCCACCCTAAGCAAAGCGCACATGAAGGCACCCTACACCAAACTTGACTTTTTTTTTCTTTTTTAGCGTCATTAGTTTTACGCGAGGGGAAGTGCACAAAATGACACAAAAAGAGGAGCACAAGCATAAATTGCCGTTTGCATTCGTCACGAACTACGCCCTCCTCACGTAGTGCCGTTCGAGAACAAATGTATTGCTATAAGTATCTGTATCTGTACTCCGAAATACTTTTCCGACGGCTTTCAAGACCTATCTCGGGTATATTCCGTTGCTTGAAGGACAATTGTCTCTCAGTCTCTGTACACTCTAAAACCGGTCTCTCATAAAAAACGCTGTCCCTCTGATTTTAGAGGGGACAACAATGCTTTCAGGGGGACAGCTCTTTTTAAGAGGGAAACTGAAAAATAAACTAGCAACATCTAGAGGGACACCAACATATTAAGAGAGACCAAGGAAACCCTTTCGTTGGTCCCTCTGAACAGGAAAGACCGACAGAAAGTTTCACGCGTCTCCCTTCATATTAAGAGGGGACTGGTCCCTCTTAACTGGACCAATGTAGTTCGGTCAGGAGGAGAGGGGCAGGCGCACTAATCCACGGCAAAGAGTTCGGATGGTGCTGAGGCTTCGCGCCAATTCACGGAGAGCTGGCAACGGTCGTTGCCGGAGAGCCGCAAGCGTCATGCTGCTCGTTTGACTTCCTTCGGGTGAGTAATCCTGTCATATTGACGCTTTTGTTTTGGGTGCATTGCGGGTGGGAATAACGAGCCATCAATATTTTCACGCTGGCTGTGAGATGCACGACCTTTGCATGTAGAGAGAGAGTGTTCAGCTGTAGTCCGCGGACGCGGTCGCTTCCTGAACCTGCTCGTTCAGCTAAGGACAAAGCGTCGCTAATCGTTTGCCCTGCCGTGAGCCCGGGGTTGTCTTCCGTACAAAACACTTTTAGCGGGCTAGGGTGTCCCATTGGTACGTGTATGTTTTAGGCTGGTGATATCAGACCATTTTCTGTCCGACGCTTTTGTCTACTTTTTAATATTGAACGCGCGTTCGTTCTTCTCCCAGCTCGAGCTGCTAGCTTTGGCACTGCTACGCCGGCATTTTATTACCGGCAATTTCCTTTTATTTTATTCGTGAGCGTACACTGTCGGCATCGGGTACTACAAAGGACGGCATTGCCCTCCCTAAGGCAAAGCCAACATAAAGGCACCCTAGCTGGGGCTGTCAGTGTTTGTAAGCTTGGCTCGCCGATTTGTTTCTCGGTGTGCACTCTAAATGCTTGAGGTTGACCGCCCGAGAGCGTTGATTGACGGAAACAATGTTGGCGATTTTGCGTTTGTTTGCCTTCAGAATTCATTACAGCAATTTACACTGCAACGTTATGTTGTAGACATCGTTAGCGTTGCAGTGATTATGAACTTTTTCTCAAGTGGGAGGCGAGCGAAAACCCATAATGTGTGTGTATGTATGTGAAAATGGGGGGGGGGGGGGGGTAGGTGGACGAACTTCTAATTCAAATCCCACAAAAAAAAAAAAAAAGAAAGGAAAATGTTTTTTCTTTCGCGCGTTCGAGTTGCGTCGGCGTCGCGGCGTCTGCGGAAAGAGGGGAAGGGTGAAGCGATAACCCGGGAGTACATTTTTTTTTTTTTTTTTTAAGTATTTCTTTGGCGTACTCTTTTGTTCGTTATATTTTGACGGTCGCGCCGGCAAACCTACCGTTTTTTTTTTTTTTTTTTTTTTTTTTTCGGCGTTGACCATGCTTTTGTTTTTGGAGGTTTTATTCATGATGTCTATTATGCTCTTTGTTTTCTGTAGCTGGTTGAATATTATTTTTTTTCTGTGTGGTACATCTGCGAAAAATATATAAACAGAACTTTTTTTCTGTTTTTTTTTTTCTTAGGCGCTTTAGGGCTAGGTTGACTATGGGCGTTAAATGACTGACCGTTAAAAATCTTCTTTCAGAGTGAGGCAATGGCAACGAACGTTGGCATGAAGGAAATCAGACGGGGGTTCTGCTCGGATTGCTCGTGTAAAGAACTCTACCAGGACCCCCTGCACGGTGGAACGCACCACCCTGAGTGCTGAGCTTACTGCGGCCACCCGCACACGGCCCACAACGAACTCGGTAATTATGGACTTTTGTATTCTGGTATGTAGGTAGGCACTATTCACGTTCTGTTGGCATATGCGTTGCTTCTGAAAAAAAGAATAAATGAATGGCTTGCGCCGAAATGTCTAAAAAAATATAATTTTTTATTTGATTATGTTGCTTTCTAAAGCATGCTTACATCTCTCCTGCAGCTTCGAGCCGCAAATGCAATCCATGCTTTCCAAAGCACACGGTGCTTCTAATGTTCATCTACTACTAAATGCGTTTTCGTTTTGTCTTGCTAATACAAAAACGATTCTCTTAAATTACTTAAAACAGCAGTCTATTCTCGTACCAAAAATTAATAGTAGCAGAAGTTACGTCATAAGGTAATGTCACTCGCTTTTTTATCGTATACAGATTGGGTTCCGAATCTTTGAGCTGTTTGCACTTTATTTTCGCATTTGTTTCCTACCGACTGCTTGAAAACAGGTGAGAGCGCTTCATTACCTTCATTCTAATTCCCACTCTCTGTATCTAAAGGAAAACAATATGATCTTTCATTCAGCTAAAGGTTGATGCACAGCTTCGGTTCCATAACACGGTCGTCACCATGCTGGGAAAACTGGAGGAGGTAAAAGGCGCCCTTTGCGGAGACAACCCGACAACATTCTTGAACGTTAAGACCATCCCCCGGTCTCGATTGGCCAGAAGTTCTTTCATCACCTATGGTATGTGAAAAAGCGAATGCAAAAATAGAAATGTAAGTTTGACGCTGACGCATTTTTTTTTTTTTTTTTTTTAACAATTGCTGCTTGCAGGACGATTTTACCCCTGACGAAGAAGTCCCAGGACCCAAGATTTTCGTCGGTTCGGGGAAACGGATCGTTTCTGGGAACGGGTCAGTGAAACTCTCCGCTAGCACGACTATGGAGGGGGCACTAGTCATGTGCTTATGGGTGTATTAAATAACGGGGCCCTCCTACCCTATGGCACATGGACAAACCCTTGGACTCCTCTAGGGTCTGCTCGTTGAAAATAAAGTGTTTCGATTCAGTTTATGTCAGAGACGCTCAGAAAATTGCTTATGGCCGTTCAAAAACAACATAAATTCTGAGCTTCTGCTGATGGCAAGAGACGCCGAATAATTCGTTTTTAATGCTATGAAGTAGGTAACTACGCTCTAAAAAAAGCACAGGAATCTACTTTCAGGAACAGCACTTGGAAAGTCAATAACCTTAACTCACGGAAGCTGCTCAGCGAATCACGATGCCGAAACATAAGATTAGACCACAAAACCCAGTCTGACTTGTGACATTAACCAATGCAAAACGTCACGCTTGTTGTGCTTAGTGTCGCAATTCATTTTTTTTTTTTTGTATCTACATCTACATTCTATTGCATCTACATTCGCTGAGCTGCCTCCGAGAGTTATGCTGATTTTCTTTCCATGTGTTGTGCGGGAAAAAATGTATACTTATTTTTTTTTATGTTACCCGCTAAAAAAAAAAAAAAAAAATTCAACACGATTGTTATATTTTTGTTTATGATAGGCAAAAGGAGTCACTTTGCAGCACGGAATTTTTTGTGTGATAGTTTCCGAGAAACGCCGATTTCTGGCGTCGTTCTAACGTCTTTTTTTATCCGTAAAAGCTACCAAAACATCGGTATAAAATTACTATTTTGATAAAGACATTTCAAAATATTTTCTTGTGTCATGGCAAATAAAACACGTGTTTACTCTTAAAGATTGTCACTGTTTTATTTCAATTGTGTTACGCAGCACAGAATAACTTTGGTTAAACAATATCAGCGAAAGTGCGAGAACTATATCACTGCAGTGCAGCATGTCACCCGACAGTCCAAACACGAAGGAGCAGAAATCCTACGATACAATAAGAGAAATAACCTAAAGCCGGGGTCACGCTGCTTATACATCATACAAAATACATTCTGCAGACATGTTCCGATACGAGTCACCGTGACATCCGTGCTTTGTATGCCACGTGACAAAGCAACCTCTTCATTTGGTTGCCTCGTGGCGTACGAGGCACGGATGTCGCGGCGACTCGTTCCGGAACATGTCAGCAGAATCTATTTTGTATGATGTATAAGCAGCGTGACCCCGACTTAAGGGGGACTATACCCCTGCATATTAAGCGGGCCACCGTCCCTCCGAATTTAAGGGGGAAGATATCTCAAAAATGTCCCTCTTACAATGTGGGACTGAACTCGAATTTAAGGGAGACGCCTTATCGCTTACTTTAAGAGGGGTGGTGTCTCACTTAATTAAGAGGGAGCATCCCCATGTAATATTAAGAGGTCTGTCGCCCCCCTTAAAGTTGTGGGAAAAAATCGAAGAAATGTCCCTCTTACTAAGTGGGACCGGGCTTAGAGTGTATTTTCGGCCTTAAAATACATGTATCTCAGTATTTGTTTTCCCGAATAATTTTTGGAGTGTCTTTGCTTAGCCCTGGTCTAAACTTGCCATCAAAATAGGGTGCTCATTGTAATCTAAGGCCGCGAGCGGTGACACGGCTAATAGATTACACAAACGACATTCTGCAATCTCCTCAGGTCTAGAGCGACACCGTGTCTTCGGTAAGACGTAAAGCGGTGGGACTGTTGCTCTATAAGCGCACACTATACCAATATGCGTCAACTGACTTCTACTTTTCGAAAAACATGCTCAAATCATTCTCTAAAAAAAAACGAGAATAAACAACAGCATCGGAAAGCTTATACTCCAAACCTACGGTCCCTACAAAAAAATGTCCCGCTTAAATGTACGAAACTTCAATAGAGGTGGGCGCTTCTGGGTGATGTCTGGTTCTGAACAGTAACTTTTTGACTAGGCCACAATCTGGAGCTGTCGATTTTTAAAAAGATCTGTATAAATACGAAACAATAGTTTCAGCCAGTGGCACGTTACTAGGTCTCCAAACCTGCCTGCTATACACTCCGTGCGGGAACTATAGGGGGCGCTTTGAAAAGCGCGCGCAGCGCCGCTAGCGGAGGAGCTGGCGTTCGACAGTGAGGCGCGCTCAGCAGCCTGCGGCGCCTTTTCGCATGCCAAGCTGTGGCGGCGGAAGCGCGCACGGACGAAACTTTTGCTTTTTAAGCCGATATGTTGATGGTGGCGTTGCATGAGTGGTGGGGCAAACCTAAAAATGGCATCGAGCTGTTCTACACTTCTTATATATTGAGTTTGGGTCGTTCTTAGGGGCAATTTCTCTAGTTGCGGCCGAAAAAGGAGTTAGAGCAATTTTCCGAAAAGCAGGACGGCCGCCACCATAATTGCTCTAAGTAGTAAATTTATTTCGCTCGTCACTGTAAACGTAGGACTGCTGGAACAATAATATTTGGAGGCGAGTGAGATGTTCACTAAGTTTGTGCACGAAATGTGCCAGGTTTCATAAGACAGCTGATGTGAAAGTTAGGTTTCTAACGAATAAAGAAATAAAGCTGTACGGGATATCCAATATTGGACCCAAATTGTTGTGTTATAGCAGGCTGTGCAAAGTGCAGATTTGGGCACGCAGGTGCTTCGACTTGACAGTAACATGACACAGCACTTATTATACAAAAAAAAAAAAGGTGGCATAGAGAAACCAGGTGAAAATTTGGTTTGGGCGGCGTAACTCAATGGGAACCGGTTTTGACCATGAAAAGGCTGTCGAGAGAATACCACTGGCCGTGGGAGGTGGATACTTTAGAGATAGGAAGGGACTAGTAGGCTGTATTTCCAATTGAAACCACTTTACGAAAGGTGGTTACAAAGCCGAGAAAACAAAGTTGTCGGCCAACACACGGTTTGGCCGTCAAGGGCTTTTGCGGTCAGCTGTTGTGTAATAACCCGCTGTGCGAGGTGCTCATTTTCGGCGCACAGGTACCTTGACATGACTGTCACTTGACACAACACTTACTGTACCAAAAAGAGTTGGCATAGCGAAACCAGGTGGAAATTTAGTTTGGGCGGCGTAACTAAATGGGAACTGGCTTTGATCGTCAAAGGCTGTCAAGATAATGCCACTCATCGTGGGAGGTGCAGACTTTACAGGTAGGAAGGGACCAGCGGACGGTACTTCCAGTTCCAACCACTTTGCAATAGGTGGCTCTAAAGCCGGGGAAAAAAAAATTTGTCGACAGAACTCGGGGTGTCAGCGTTTCCACATCCAAAAGGAGACTAATCAAGAAAGAAAGCTCACCACATAAACTTCCATACTCAAACATCGATCATTTAGTGATTTCGAGTTTCACTGTGATTTTCTTTAGATTTATATTTGTCACTTTTTTACCGTTCAAATCTTTCTTTATGAAGTAGAGATTGCGTGCCATACTTGTCGGAAAATATCGACACGTACGATGGGGACGAAACTTCTTTGGAGGGCATTCCTCCAATGAAATTGGCACTGCATAACCGCGAGTGTGCGATGGCATTTCAGTTCGTCCTATCGGCGCTGACACATGTAGGCGTTACTGGTACGAGAACAAACGCAGAGCGCAAAGCGGCAGTGTAGAATATGTCACCCGTGCCGACACAGTGGCAGACATGATCGGGAGACCAAATTTCTCGCGTCGTACGGCACGGCTCCATCGTTGTCGCTGTCCCACAAAACATCGGCGAGGTGAAAAACTGTGAAAACGACGTATAACTATTGAAGCACTTAATGGCGCAGCACAGGCAGCACTTCATGCTGTGAATCCAGCGCAACCGCACCGCTCCGACTTCAGTGCGTACCAACCAACGCGGTATGGTTTCGGTTTCGTTTTCTCTGGGGTTCTCACTGCCTACTTTCAGTACCGGCCGCGCGGCGGCGCGCCAGTCGCGTCGCACGGAGTGTATATATAATATAAGTTCCGCCACTGCAAGCTTTGCACCTGCTTAACGAGTGGTAACTTTGGCACGCCTCCGAGTTTCCCACGAGCTTCAAGACTTTCTAAAAAGAGTTGATGTAGTGGTTTTTGATGACGCTCAATACGTTTCTAATTGGAACCTTAATTAAAAAGGTAATTGGTTAATTTTAATTGATGTGCCGACTTATAGCAATGATTAGCACCATAATGTTCCCTGGCTGTATAACTCACCTGCACAAACCGCTTAAGTGTAACTTTCACGAATGTTTTTAAACAATTCTGTAGAGAGTAAAAAACCTCTATTTTTGGTAATGCCTGCTAAGAGCAGTCATTACCAACAATGGGCAGAATTCAGACGAAAGACCAAAAGAAACCGCTACTGAGGCCACAGTGTCTAGCGGTGCCGACCACCAACGTTCTTCGGAGGGGTACCGTCCACCACCAACCACCAAGAACAACACCACCAAGCCAAGGTTGGATCCCTCTTCTTAAGGCAGCAACTAATATGGCTTGTACGCTACTAGCAACAGTGAATTCAGAATGGTCACGTTGCATACCTACATTTCTTCAAATGATTCTTCCACTTGTGAGATCATTGTGAAACCGGAAGAGAACCGGTGCAGCAAGCTACATACGCGTGTTCTTCACCAAAAACATTAATTCAAAGCTGAGAGGAATATAAATAACCTTCAACCTCGTTTCCGTGAGCTATTACAGGCGAGACGAACTGCAGTGATACAAAAATCTAATATTTTTCCTCGAGAGGTACATATATTTTCTTCTCTATTCCACTACAACAATGAAGCCCGACCCAAAGAGCAATCTCGGATATCAACCCTTCTAAGAGAAAGCTTTAACTACCAATCCACAGTCATCCACGATTGGGGACACTAGTAGAAGACCTGCAGCTGGCCCCCGGATTCTCATCTGTTCCGCCCTCCAGTGGAACTGTAACGGCTTGAGAAGGCGACTCCCAGAGCTACGCGGCCACCTTTTACACCACGCCTACGATGCGGTGGCCCTCCAGGAACCCAGAATACCAGCCAACAGCATACGCATTGCGGGTCACGTAGTTTACTGCAGCAGGCCTCTGGTGGCAGGCTTGACACCACGAGCAGCCCTCCTAGTTCGACGAAACCTACGACAGATAGAGACAGACCTCAGCGATCGTTGCACTGAAGGAGCGGATTTGGTGGCAGTAAAAGTGGGATCCGGAGACCGTTACCTGACCATCGTCTCAGCATATGTGGCCCCTAGTGTACCTTGGAACGTCCATGTATTCGCGGACATTCGCGCACGGGCCAAGGGAGAGGTTACAATTGCCGGCGACTTCAATGCCAATTCACAGTCCTGAAGGGGCAAAAAGGAGTCCCGGCGAAGTCGAGAGCTGCAGGCAATGCTAGATTGGCTCGACCTCAGAAATATTACAAGTGGGAACCCGACATTTGTACGGCCTGGAGTGACGGAAAGCGTAATTTATCTAACGTTCACGACTTGGACCCTACGTCTCAATGCAACTCCTCAGGCGGACGGCTGGGGAAGTGATCATCTACCCATTGTCATCGGAAGGCCGCCAAAAGCTCATCTGAAGACTTGCCGCGTCGTCGACTAGGATCGCTTCCGTATCCTGCTCGAAGAGGCGCTGGATGGAGGACGATCCTTCACCCCGGAAACGCTCTCCCGCGTCCTCCAAAAGGTTACCCGCGAAGTCAAGGTGCCAACAACACGTCCCAACCCCGACCTCAAAGGACTGGAACTGCGGGCAAAAAGACGTCGCGCCCAGTGACGGTCATGGAGATCCGGAAGATGTACTGGCATACCGGCGACTGGATGCCAAGTTTAGGAAGCACGGTAAGGAACTAGCACGCCCACAGTGGCGCCTCAAATTCACCACCTTAGACAAACCAGCAGGAGGAAGCCGGGCCTGGCGGATAACGAGAACACTAGCAGGTCGCCCAATCCCCCAAAACCCTGTCCTTGGAATGGCCGTGGCCATGAACCTTCAATCAGCAGAGATGGCCGAACTACTCGCAGATCCTTTTACTGAGGTTCCACCACTGCCAACTGCCGCCCTCCCCCCCCCCCCCCCCCCCCGGGTTGGAGCAAGTTCTGTTGCCCAACAGCGGCCCCCATGCAGCAGCCAGACAAAGACTTCGCGCTGCACGAACTGCAGCACGCCCTCGAGGCCCTCCGAGACACCGTGCGGCCCCAGGCCCAGACGGAATCGCCGACCAAGCACTGAAAAACGTTAACGAGTCGGCTGTCCCAGCAATGCTGACTCTTATCAAAATGATGTGTGGAGAACCGCTAAAATACCAGAAGCGTGGAGAGAAGCAACCACGGTACCGCTATTGAAACCCGGGAAACCCCGAGACCAACTAAGCTTCTATAGGCCCATCTCATTGACATCATGCCTCGGCAAAGTGATAGAACGAATGGTGCTACGTCACCTAGTCTACCACCTTGAGCCAGCCGGGCTCTGCCAGACTGCTCCTCGGGGTTCCGCCACCACAGGAGCACCGCGGACGCAATTGGTGACATCACCAGCTCGCTGAAGGAGGCCAACGCACAAGGTTGGTCGGCGATGGCCGTATTTCTAGACGTCCGCAAAGCCTTCGACGCTCTCCCGCACCGAATCATCATCTCAGCCCTGCGCCGTTTCGGGGTATGTGGGTGACCTCTTAACTATATTTGCGCATTCCTCAGTGAACGCACCATGTGCGTAAGGGTCGGCGGAGCGCTGAGCAAGCCCCGACGAGTCGACCATGGCGTTCCCCAAGGGAGCGTAGTCAGTCCGCTCCTGTTTGCATTGGCGATTGCATCACTCCCAGCCGCAGCAAGCGTAGGCGAGGAACCAGCACTCCCGATAAGCATGACTGTCTATGCGGACGACGTGGCGCTCTGGGCCACGGCCACCTTTGCCTACGGTTCCGGGGTACCGTAGGCAACAGATGGCACGCGCCATCCAGATAGCACTTACAGACACTGTGTACCACTTGCATCTACTGGGTCTGACAACATCGGCTGAAAAGACTTTTGCTCTATGCTACGCACCAAGGAGGCCGTCAAAGTTCCAACCGACCCTGTTCATCGGAGATGTACCGGTGAGAGTCGAGAAGACAGCCACGTACCTAGGACTAGAGATGGGCAAAACGGCTCACTTCAGTGAGCGGCTCGGAACGGCTCAGCTCACTGAATTGAACCGGCACATTTGAACTGCTCACCGGCTCACTTCGGTGACTGGGTCGCTCAGGAGCGAGCCGGATCTTCTTGAGCAGCTCCTTTAAAGAACGAGTAAGTCGTGGTCTTTCGGAGAGAGAAAGTCCGCTCTCTCTCTCGTTCACTGAGCCGTGCTCGTAGATGTCCCAAACCGTACTGTCGGAGCCGGGAGGCCGGGTCCACGGATGGCGCCGTTCGTTGACCACTGCCGTTCGAACGATTTCTCACAATTCTCGCCAAACGTGCATCTTGTGCTGGTGCGGCGCTTCGAAGGTAGCAGTGAGCTACTTATAACACTATTATTCTATTCATGCATATATCTTGCAGAAACGGAATGGAGTTGCTTTCCCGCATTACAAATAGATGGCGTGCAAATCGCACCCGGCAAAAGACCCGGCCAATGCCCAGCCCTGACCCGGCTCTGATTCGGGACTCCGCATGGCTGACTGAACGAGAGAGATCCGGCCCCCAAAAGAACCGCAGCTCACTTTTACTGAGCCTCGGCTCACTCGCTCTTTAAAAAGAGCGGCTCAGAAGATCCGGCTCGCTCCTGAGCGACCTATTTCTACCTAGGACTCACCTTGGACTGGAGGCTATCCTGGGGCCCAGCAATGCAGGTGGTGCTCCAGAGAATGGCAACGCACACAAATATCCTCCGCGCGTTTAGTGCAACTACCTGGGGCACATCAAAACAGATGCTGCTACAGCTATACAAGGGTCTTATTCTGGCTCGCCCACTCTACGCCTTACCGCTCATTCGACTGAGCGGCAATCAGATCGAGAACCTAGAGAGAGCGCAGCTCGTAGCTTTAAGAATTAGAGCTAGCTCTAAGAATTTGCATCGGAGTTCCCCGTTCGGCATCGTCACGACACACTCTTACCGAAGCAGGTATGAATTCCGTTGAAAACCTTCTGCAAGAACGAGCACTCGGACATCTCATCCGAATGAGCAACTGCGACTCTACCATCATGCTCTTAATAGGCATCGCCGAACGTACACATTCGGAACTGGGAGCTCACCTCTCACTTTAGGCGACATCGTGGGTACACCGGGACCGCTAGCGCCACTTCCAGCCCTACACACAGATCCCCAACCTCTGATGGTTAGCATCTGCATACCAAGGCTGCGGACTAAGGAGAGCGCAGCAGTGGTAACCGCTCGGCAGCTGACCGAAAGCCACTTGGATGCGGAGTACGATGGGTGGACGCGCGTTTTCACCGACGGGTCGGTAGACCCCTCTGGAGGCACAGCAACAGCAGCGGCCTTCTTTGAGGCTTCAGCCGCAGGTATACACGAGCGCCTGTCCCATCAGGCATTGTCTACTACCGCAGAGCTGGCGGCCATACGACTTGCCCTCTGGGGAATTCGGACAGGCTGCGCACGGCGGCTCAGCTGGGTAATCCTGAGCGACTCAAGAGCGGCTCTCGGTCTACTATCGGAGCTAGAAAGGGCTATGCCTGTGTAGCGGTGAGTCGCACAAGATGCAGCCGAGCTCCAGGAGAAAGGCCACGAGATTGTCTTCCAGTGGGTCCCCAGTCGTGGTGGCATCAGGGCAAACGAAGTCGCCGATTCCCTAGCAGCGCAGGCTCACAAGGACCCCGGATGTCCGCTTTCCACAGTTCCACGTTTCTCAGACGCCAAGCTTCTAGTGAGAAGAACCATCACACGACAGAATCCGAACCCGAGAGTGGCAGAAGGCACGTTTTGTGCCCGTCTCCCGCGAGGGTTGGACCGTCAAACTGCAGGGGTGCTCCACCATCTGCGGATCGGAAGCGCTTTCACACCAGCGGGGATAGGCCGCTTCAAGTCTGATCTCAACCCCAATAACCAAACCTGCCAGGAAACTGCCGGGTCTGAGCACCTCCTCCTACACTGCACCGATTACAATGACGAGCGTACTGCCGTCCATAACGCCTATTCCCGCCTCGCTAGCCTGGAGGAACTTCTGCATCCGCGGGCAACGCGAGCTGTGACAAACATGGCACTAAAAAAATCTAATAACTTACCTGAAGGGCACGGCACTCCTAGAAATTCTTTAGGAGACCACCTGCAGTTCGACACACCAAAACAAGGCACGACTACCCAATCTACCGCTCCAGCTCTTGATTACGAAACCTGCATTTCGGACACACCTTGTTTTACCGAGACAAGAAATGTCATTCCTTCAACGGAACGTTCGTGCCGATATTAGCCCTGGAGCACAGCTACCGGCCACCACAGCTTTAAGATAATTAGCTATTCGCCTTAAGACGGCTCCACATCAAACTTCGACAGCTTTGTGACCTGAGGCTGGAGTCGTCCTACGACTCGACATGCCGGCGACGGTCAGGACATCCCCCTTCACCCCGCTCCCCCCCCCCCCCCCCCCAAGCCTAATCCTCTCTCTTTCTATCCTTTCTTTTTCACCCAATCCCCTTCCCTATCGACAGTGACATGTACACACTGAGTGCACAAGCAACAATCGATTTTTCAACAAAAAATAATGTAATAAGCATCGCTTTCACTCACTCACTCTCTCTCTCTATATATATATATTACTGGCACCGCTATGGTGATTGAACTTTTGCGGGTTCTTTTGATAGAGGTCTTCGGTCATCCCAAACCTCGCAGCTATGCTAAAGTGTCGGTCTTGCAAGCTCTAACCTGAGGTACATACCAACTCGCTAACCTCTGTCTATGTTGTTTTTCTGTTGTTGCTTTTTGTACTCGTGATTTTTTTTTCCTTTTCTTTTTTTCGTATTAGAACAAAACACGCCCCTAACTTGGGTGCAGCGTCCTCCAGCGTTATTATAAGGGAATTGGGAGGAAGTTCCAATATTCGAAACGAGGAACAAGAAAAAAAAAAAAAAAAAAAAAAAGAATACTTCGGTTTTGCTCGGAGCAGGCCTCCCCTCGCCTCTGCTTTTCCTCGCTCGCGACACGCCGACCGAGCAGCGGCGCCGTAATGAATACCCCCCTCTATTCTTCTCGAGTCTTCAACGGTCGCTTGAGCGCCTTGCCGTGTTTCCAGTGGAATGCATGCAGAAAGATGGTAGAAGACGAGGACGAAAAAAAAAAAAAAAGACAGTAATAAGCAAGAAAAAATAGAAGTGAAAGGATATGAAGGAAAGGATATTCACATAACACACAATAAGAGTCCTACAGTCAGCTCGCACGTCGCCGCCGAAGCCGCCGACCACGCAAGCTCGAACTCACCGCGAGCACGGCGGTCCACCACGCAAGAGGGCTAGAGTTAAGTGTTCGAATTACAATAATTTCAGCTGTCAGAGAGGTTCCACTTCTGCTTTCTTTTTCCTCGTTTGTTTGTTTCGTTTGTATTCTAGCTATTCTTTTGACTGCCAGCCCCCTTCCATTGCTCTTTCTTTTTTTTTTTCGTCGTGGTGACCTCAAGGACGTCTTTTGAAGCCGCCAACGGTGAAGTCGCATCGTACGCGTTCGTGTGTGTGTGTGTGTATGGGTGTGTGGCTGTGATTTTGCACGTAAGACACCTGCATTTCGACAGCGAGAGAGATGATAGTACGATATAGTGTGTGCAATTTCGCCAGGGTTTCACTCTGCTCTCAAAAGGCAAACTGTAGACAGTGTATGAGGCGTAATCTTTTTTTTTTTCTTCTAGGACGGCCGCACCACACTAGTCGTACAAACACTTTCTGCAGACTTTACAAAAGTAAAACATGCTTCGAAACATGCCTTAGACGCGTTCGCAGACAGTTTGGTCACCATTTCTGTAGCCAACACCGTGTCTCTTTTACATGATGTATCATGTAAAAGAGAAGTCGCAATGCCATACATGTATGGAATTGCGACTTCGCGGCTTTCAAGGGGGTCATGAAATGATTTTTGGGCTGATATAAATTAAAGGTCACTGGATCCTCGGAAAGTAGCGCCAAACTCCACGCATGGCCGCCATTTTGATACGTGAAGTGAGCAATTTCTCCTTGACCCCTCCGCTCTTGGTGAGCCGATATAAATTCGCTGGTGACGGGTGGCTTTATGGAGACGTTTCTTGTGTATACCGAGAGTTTTTTTATCTACACACCGGCAAAACAAGCGTACAAGCGTAACAGAAGTTGTTTTTCTTGTTATGTGAAGTCGGTGTTCTTATTTTAATCATGACATCTCCCGGCTTTTGGACTATTTTTGCGTACATCTTCGTACCACCACCACATGCTGTGTCGATGCTTGGAGGCGCTGAAAAATAAGTCTACTGTTCTTAAAATACGTAAGAAGAACAATATGATTGTAAGGGATCCGTGGGGATGGGCATGCTTGATACGTTGACTGCATACACAGTGCCAAAGATGCTTATATTGGCGAGGAATGCCTTCAGACGATGGTTTTCTCTGATGATCTTGGCGCGCCTGATCTAGAACGACCTTCTGGAAGCTTCAAAGATTTGAATGGACCGAGATGGCGATCTCTATGGCAACGTAGACAGATTAGCCAATAGACTTGCGAGGTTTCGGTCGTCTGTATGGTAGTATATGTTTGTCTCCGGCTAGCAGGTAGTGAAGGCAGTGGTGCTACTTTCCCGGGATTCAGTGACTTTGGGATAAATGATTTTAGATTGGGATTTTACTAATCGCGTATATCGTTCAAGGGGCCCAGTGGAGAAAGAAAGTAGAAAGGCAAAAACCTGATTTTTAGGTAGGAGAATTTCAAAATGTAGCGGACTATTTCTTACCTCTTTTCCATCCAAAAGCTCTCCGCCTTTTTCCCAGTGATGCGTTCGCGGTACCCAAAATAACGCCGCCCGGCCCCAATACACACGCATTGGACACGAAGTGCACTGCGTAAAGGCCGGTTCAGACACTTCCGTTTGAGTGCGTTTGACTGCGTTGCGTCGAGAACCGAAAGCGAGTCACCAGCACATTTGAAAAAAGACGACGAGGAGCTGATGGCGAGCGGACGTGTCTGTGAAGCGCTCTTCCATTCGCCCTGCCCAGATTCATTTTCTTCTCTACGAATCCTTCGCTTTGCCCACGCTAAGCGACGTAGAGAACACCGAGGTTGTGCGGCTCGCACGCTCGCGGCGCCGACCTTCCACAACTCCGGACCGGGGACAGCAGAGAACCCCAGCTACGCAGACGATGGCTACGCCAGTTAAAGAGAACACATGCATGACCCAGGCAGCAGAATACAAGGTCACGACACCGGACGGCGACCCAGCCATGCCACTAGGACCGCCACATAACGGACCCGCTGCTAGCGACGAGAGATCTATTGGCGCCGTGCCAGCAACGCAAGTACTGCAATTGCAAGAAAAGCGAGGGACGTCTTCGACTTCGGCGAATGGCATTCCTGCTCAAACTGTAAACCTGGAGCAAATCAACACCCAGGGCAGCAACGTCATTGTACACAGAGTAAGCGACACTTACTTAAAAATTTGCCTCGAGAACAAAGACGCCATCTCAAACTTCATCGCAATGAAAGAAGATTTCGAGTACTTTATTCGAAACAAAGAAGAACTGCAGTGTATGATGAAAAAATTCCGTGAAACGGATTGGGAATCCTTCGAAGCTTTCACAGTAGAACAGAACCGCAAGAGAAAGCAACCTCGTGGAGCAAGCGCGACGAGAGAAGCAGTAGACGAACCGAAAGCCACCTCTTCAGAGGAAATTGAGATGGTAGAGGACCATCAGACCGCGGATGATTTGGCAGATTTCAAAGTGGTAACATACAAAAAGCCGAAGGCTAAACAACCAAAGACCGCCACCAATGTGTCAGTACAAGAAACCTCAACTAACAAAAGTTCGAATGGAAAAAAAGGCAAGTCACCGACTTTTGCCGCCGTCAATAAAATGTCGGTAGAAGAATCCCAGGAAGTGGACAAGCGCTCAGCAGGAAGAGAATCAGCGCCACTCGCAGCTGGAGGCCAACCAAAGATGCAGGCGGTAGTTTTCCGCCCAACTTGCAAAAGGAACGTTATGGAATTCACTCCTAGGCAAATCAAATCCGCCGCTGCAGAAGCGGGAGTTAAACATCTGGAAAATTTTACGCTCAAGTACAACCAAAAAGCGAACACGATAGCTGCACTTACGAAAGACACAACCACCGCAGACGAGCTCACCCAATTCAAGAAAATTTACACCTCTGACGGAGCTATGGAATTCCAAGCAGTAAGAGCACAGAATCCCAACCAATGCAAGGGCATTGTATACTTCAAGAACATCCCAGAAGAAACAGACGAAACACTTTTGGAGGAAGTGTCCTGCCGAACACACTACATTGTCCAAGCCCATATCTTTGGCCCGAAGAGATCCACAGTCTTGCTTACGTTTGAGGGAACGACAAGGCCGCGCTACGTGCGCTTCTGCAATTTTACATACAAGGTGCACGAATACAGGCCTAAACCACTTATATGCTTCAACTGCCACCGATTTGGACACCGTGCAGACATTTGCCCCAGCGAAAACAGCTATTGTGGCAAATGCGGACACGAGCACGGCGAAAGCAACGAGTGCACCCAGCCACCTAAATGCAGGAACTGCGGAGGCAAACATCCAGCTACAGATAGGAACTGTCCCAAGCGAACTATCCCACCCTCTTCAGACAAGAACGCCCCACCGAAGACAAAAAAGCCGCCCCCGACTACAGAGGACATTGAAGCCTGGCCGGAGCTTCCCCAGAAGCAAGAGAAGAATGGCCAACAAACAACAGGAGAGACTCGCTCTTGGGCCGACATGGCAGGGGGTAACCACCAAGGAGGGTTCATCTTGGAGCAGCCGATCGCTGTAGGTCTTCATACGGCAATGGAAGCACGATTCCAAGCGCAAGATGCGCGCCTGGACAAACTGGAAGCCATAATAGAAAAACTCTGTGCAACGGTCAACACTCTAGTCCGCGCCCATAATGGAGGACACTGAACAGGGACAAGGCACTCAGAAGATGACTGAAAATCCCCCATGGATTTTACAATGGAACTGCAGGGGCATGCGAAACAAGATGGCAGAACTAAAACTGAAACTCGAGCGTATGCAACAGAACACGCCGATAGTCATCATCTTGCAAGAAGTGGACATGATCCAACCCAAGATCACCGGTTATAAAACATATCAACTCCCCACTATCATATACAAGAAGAAAAGGTTGGGCCTCGGTCAACCATGCGGAGCGACAGCCACGTTTGTCAGAGAGGACGTGGCTCAAACTGCACTTGACACCTCGCACATCTGCAATGAACTTCGGGAAGTCATTGCGGTGAGAATTCGAATCAAGAAGATGTCATACATTGTAACAAACGCTTATGTAAGACCTCGTAAGAAAGACGCAGATGACATGAGCTGGATCACCGATCTGGCTCGTGAAAAGAGAAAAAAGGAGCAGCTTATTGTTGCGGGCGACTTCAACGCATGGGCAAAAACCTGGGGCTACCGTAAGAACAGTCAGAGGGGAGACAGCCTAAAAGAACATTTTAAAAGAGCCCAACTCCGCCTACTAAACAAAAAGAAATCAACGACCAGGTTCGGAAACAACGGACGGGAAACTTCACCGGACTTAACTTTTTGCTCATACAGTACGAGGATTCAATGGCAGACCCTGCCAGATGCGATGGGAAGCGACCACTTTCCAATAAAGATCACCCTCGCTGCTGAAAGGCCAGTGACAAGAGAAACAAAATTTATCCAGTGGGACTGCTTCAGGATGGCCTTCGAAAGAGAAGACCAAAGACAGAGCATCGAAAGCAGGATCTGCGCAGCACTCAGAGCTTCAACGAAAAGTTACAACGTCAAGGAAGAGGCCCCGGATCCGGACATTCACCTCCTTAACCTATGGGCCAGCAGGCTACAAGCGCAACAACGATATCGAAAGAACAAGAAGAACAAAGTCCTGAGAGCTAAGTTCAATGCAGCCTCTGCAAAAGCGAAAAGGTACACGATTCAGCTAAAAAGACAAAACTGGCAGAGACACTGCCACAGTTTTAACGAGAAGACCGGATCAAAAAGAATGTGGAGAACTTTTAGGGGTCTCAACAATAAGAAAAAAGCAAAGAAGACAGGGGAGAGCATCGCCCTCAGGCTGGGGATATCGGAGCAAGAACTGGCGGACACCGCTGGCTCCCAGTTCTTCCCCCCTGACAACAACAAACGGCCACTAGAGGACAAACCAGAGTATTCTGAAGCGACACCCATGGACGCTCCCTTTAACATGGGTGAGCTAGTCCAAGCACTAGCGAAGGCAAGGAACACTACGCCGGGCCCAGATCGGATCACCGTGGCCGCCTTGCGCAATCTTCCGGAGAAGGGCAAAGAACAACTGCTCGAAGTCTTCAACAAGGTCTGGGAAAGCGGAGAAATCCCGAGAGAGTGGAAACACTCAACAGTGATTCCCATCCCGAAGCCGGGAAAACCGCTCGATTCTCTGCAAAACTTAAGACCAATATCCCTCACCTCCAATATGTGCAAGATTATGGAGAGGATGGTGCTAGCTAGGATCACCTGGATGCTGGAGGACAAGGGCAAGAACGAATCTCCCGCCTACTCTCCATTTCAGACCGGATTCAGACCTGGCCTTAGCACCACGGACAGCATAGCCCTCATTCACAAAGACGTGCTGTCTAAACAACCTTCTAGCAGACCAAAGACAGTCGTGGCAATTGATGTAAAAAAGGCCTTCGACTCGGTACCTCACTGGGCAGTGATTCGAGGAGCCATCAACAGAGGCCTCAGGGGAAAATGCCTACAGTTCATCAGGTCGTTCCTAACTGAGCGAACATTTTCTGTGCAAGTCGGCAGAACAGAAGGGAAGACGACTGTCCTTAACAGAGGCGTACCACAAGGCGCAGTGATATCTCCCACGCTTTTCAACATGGGGATGGCGGACCTTGCATTCGAACTCGACAAGCATGAATGCTTAAATTATACTATCTACGCAGATGACATTACATTGTGGTCCGTCGCCCCAACCATCTTACTGCAGCAACACTACCTAAACGGCGGTTTGAACGCAATAGCCTGCTTTCTTGAGAACATTAATATGGAAATATCTGCCGAAAAGACACAGTTTGTAATAGTAGCCAACAAAACGGGCAGAGAAAGATTCAGCTCATTGCGGTTGGAAGTAAACGGATCGACCATTCAAAGGGTCCCGGAAGTCAAAATTCTTGGCGTGATTATCCAAGAAGACGGCCGAGCGACCAAATGGTACGATAACATTAGAAGGACATGGAAGAGCACCATTGGAACAATCAGCAAGGTCACAAGCAAATCATGGGGGGCACAAGAACACACCCTCCGAAGGCTTGTACGTGCCCTGCTCGTCTCAAAAACGATGTACGGGTGGAACTACCTTCGCCTCTCTAGGGCTCAGAAGGACGGACTAGAGCGTTTGAACAACAACGCCAGAAGGCTCATCACTGGCCTCCCTAAGTGTACCAAACTTGAAGATTTGATTGAAATCGCCGATATCAACAGGCTGAGCGAGATCGCGGCCGAGGACAAACTAAGCCAAGTATTGAGACTACAGAAGACACCGGCAGGAAGACAGATTCTCAACAAGCTAGGATATCAATACGCCACCTACCTGTACGAGACTGCATCCCCGCCATGGCAAGACACCTTCATTACAGAGACAAAGCCCGTCCCTCAAAATATGGGCAAAGAACAAGAAAATAGAAGATGTACTATGGCAAGGAGCCATCTCAAACACGCGAAAGCCGAGATAGAATCGGGAAAGATTGTTTATTACACGGATGCTGCCGTTTCCAAAGACGTCGTAGCTTTGGCGACAGTTAGCAGCAAGGGGGAATTGGCCCTCTTAAATCTAAACGAGTCCACTGCTTCTCGAGATGCCGAACTCAAGGCTATTCTTATGGCAGTTGAACACTCGGACCCTCAAGAAGAATGCCTCGTCTACACGGACTCTAAGGCCGCATACGAAGAATGCAGGAACCCATCCACTTCCAACAAGACTGCAAAGGCCATCAAAGCAAGCGTCATGAACCGACAAACAAAGCTTAGTGTGAGGTGGATCCCAGGCCACCAAAACATTCCTGGGAACGAGGCAGCACATGCCGCAGCACGGGTCATGCTCTCTTCTCCCTCCTCTGATCCCGGCTATGGTGGCCTCACGTGCTCCTCAGAAAGACAGGACCCTACAGCCGTCAAGGACGATGAGCGGAGAGAGCGCCGAGAGAGGCTCCATGCACTCAGAAAACAGGACTCGTACCCTTTACCGGATGGACCCTACTCCCGATGGGACAGGGTCTGCCTCAGGCGACTACGCACGGGAACCGCCATGGTACCTAAACGTACTGCAATGTACACTTGGAACAAGCAACGACTGAAAAGGTACAACGAAGAGAACTCAGAACCCGCAGACGACATGGACGAAAATCTTTGCCGACAATGCAAGGTCGTGGCCTCAGAAAATCACGTTTTCTGGGACTGCATAAACATTTTTGAGAAAAAAGAAGAAATTTTACTGACAATACCCGCGGATCAAAGACCCAAGAGCTTGGCGGAATGGACCAGACCATCCGGCTCACCAAAGCACCGAAAGGAACTATTCGACTCCCTCCTTCGGTTCATTAAGGAGGCTCACCTGACTCACTTCATTTAATCCCCATCCCCCACCCCAGGACAGCACCGACGGCTTAAGCCCAGCTGACCTGGCCTTGATGTTTCTTTTATTTTATTATTATTAAAGACATTTTCAAACAAACCAGCACATTTGTGCTTCGTATGAGGCGTGGAATCCAATTCAAGGAATCATCTTGTGAAGCCTCCATAGTGCGCCGCACCTAACTCGTAACACCCCTTTAGCCCCTTCCCAAACAGGCCAAGTGCCACCCTTTTTCGGAATAAATTTGTTACTACTAAATCTTGGCACGCGATATATTGCAGCAGGGATGTCCTGGTCTCTCGCAGCCGCAGCGCAGTCAAACGCACTCAAACGCAACTGTCTGAACCAGGCTTAAATCGAACGTATACGCTCGTTAGCGATCAATCCGTCCGCCGAACATTTTGGATTTTTGTTCGTGGCCATGAGTGCGTGACGGTACTTATCATCGCTTCCGAATGACAAGTTCCACGGTGTCCTTAAAAAGCACGTTGGAAAGCTTGGAGGTATCGCCTCCGGTGCCCAGGCACGTCAGGACCACGTGATTTCTTATCTTGCTTTTGAGCTGAGGGTGAAACCTAATTAAAAACATGCCTAAAAATTCCTTTATGGTTCCTTTAAGTTAACTCGAAAGATGTTACCAAATTAGGTGTCCGAATTGCCAGGAAGGAAAGAGTCGGGCCTTCATGTAGTAAAGAACAAAACTGAACGCAGTCTACTTTTGTACTGGGGGCGTTTTAAAGTGCTATTCAGTCGTAAAAAAAAAGTTTTATAAACAATTCAATGAACAGAGTAAAGTGAAACTTTTCACAAGGGTGTCGCTAGATTGTGCTCCTATCATACACAAAATTAGTGGGTGTGGGTTTCTACAAGAAAAAAAATGCGAGCAAACGAGCAAAAAACTTGTAATTCCAAGGAACATAAAAACGACAATGGAAACAAACCACCATAGCGCGCCACACCCGCCCGGCGCCACATAAAACTTGGAAGCATCATCGACATGAACACCCTCAAGCAGAGCCAGCACTGCAGATGTGAAATAACTTATCTCTATGTGTGAGCGTTTGTGATACAATCAGAAAGTAGCAGCATCGACCACAGGTTTTTTTTGTTTTTTTTCTGTTTGTCTTTGCAGAGAGAAATACCACGTTTTACTTCTCTTCCTTTCTTTTTTTTTTTTTTTTGCACCTACATTATCTAAATTGAAGGTAATACATTACCTAAAGACACCCTTGTGATTGAAACTTGATTGCACTTTGTTTATCTGCTTATTTATATTGTTTATTTTACGAGTGAATAGCCCTCGACAAACTCTGTAATATGGAGAACAACGGGGAAGAAAAACGATCTAACGGAGTACTTTGTAACTCCTGGTCGCGTAGTCGAATTCGCACAGTTGTTGAAGGCCTGATTCCGGCAAAAACTTGAAGACGCGAAAACAACCGCATGCTCCAATCGGTCGGAGTCATAGTTTTCTTTTATTGGGTTGTGTGTGTGTTTATACAGCCTAGAACTTGGTCTGCCTCACACGGGCGACGAGTCTCCCAGCAATTTAGCCAGTGCGGTACAGCCGCTAGACTGGGGTCTTTAATGTGCATCACGCAGTAGTGATACACGACCGCACGCCGGTACGATGCTCATCCAGATCGAAACGGGCAGGGGTGGGGCTCGAGCCCAGGATTCCTGTGTTCTGCAGTGCGAGCTTTCGCTCCACGTGTTCCGAGCTGGTGTGCGCTAGACCACTCGGCCACCGATCCCCCCGGAGTCATAGTCGAATGCAAGTTAAGAATGCGCCAAATAAACACCACCACGCACCATTCGCAGCGTCGAATCACTCTGCGGACAAACCAGGAAAAGGCAACTGTCATGACAGCTCATGTGACGCCAGCACGAGGGAAAGTCGTCTGATGCTTGGGCAGGAGTTGCAATGAAGTCAGAAATACGCCGAGCTTTGATTGAAAGGATAGTGGGTAGAAGACCTCAACGGCTAGATGTCTTGAGGTTTACAGTGTACCCACTATTTTTTGTTTTAATCACCCAATAAGAGCTTAGCGTTCTGACGTCACCACAACCCCTGTAGAAGAAGCAGAGGAACTTGTGCTCCGCATAACCTCGGTAGCGAACTGTTTGTGCATTGCGGAGGAACAACAGTGGTTGGCCATAACGAGGCTCTGGTAGGAGCTTCTGGCGCACTCTCAGTTTGTGTCCGACCGTAGGTCAAATTATCAGATGAATTGTCGAAAGTCCGTTTTTGATGTTATGTTTGTTGATGACACATACACATCGAGCTTTTAGAAGAATAAGAAAAGAAAGACGAAATGAAAAACGACGGCACAAACACGGCACAAACGCCACCCCCCCCCCCCCCCCCCCCCCCCGAAAAAAATTGCAATATCTCATGGAGACCCGTTACTTATTCCGTACTTTGTTGTGATGCTTAGGGCTTCGCGTTACTGAGGCAGGTAACGGCTCACTGGTACATATGTGTTTTTTCGTGGTCCTTTCGTCGTTTGTCGAGACTCGAAGAGTGAAAAATTTTCGTTTCTTTTTTTGTTTTTTTTTTTGTTTAACGAGCGTTGAAACATTAGAAAGTGTCAGAACACCGCAAATATTTCAGAAAACATTAAGAATGGGCCTGCACGATATGAAGTTACTTTCTTACAGGTTGCGTAGAGTTGGGCTGTAGTTAAATTGTTTTCTTTTGCACGATCGGTGATGTCCGAGGTTTATCTTTAGTTTTCGATGCGCCATACGAAATGCGCTGACTTCACCTGCTGTGTTTACAGTTTTGAAGGTGAACAAACTATATTTCGGAACAAACATGTCCAGATACTTTGTTTTTAAGAAGAGACAACCTCTCTGACTGTAGTATCTGATTGCTTCACATTCAGATACTTCCTATAGCATTCAGAACTATTTAGCATTCAAAGCTATATCATGAAATCAACATACGTGAAATCGATTGTGCGCTTCACAACACCCGCAAGTCTGCAGCAGCTCCTTGCCTTGATAAGATCACTTACGATGCACTAGCAAATCTCGGCCCCAGAGCCACCGGCACTCTTCTCAAAAGATACAATCAAGGAACAGAGACGATACCAGAATCCTGGAGGCTGGCTAAAGTAGTTCTGCTCCTAAAACCTGGAAAATCATCACTGAGCCTGGATTCCTTCCGCCCTGTGAGTTTAAACAGTTGCATCGGAAAGCTGCTCGAGAGGATATTACATCACCGCTTATAAGGGTGGTTGGAAACTACTAAAGCGTTCCCCGAAGAGACGGCAGGATTTCATCCACGAAGATGCACAGTGGATGGCATCTTAGACCTGACCACCTGTGTAGATTACGAACGAGATAACGGAAACATTACAGTGGCAGAGTTCCTAGATATCCGTCGAGCATTCGATACGTTTAGTCATGCTCATGTTCTTGAGGGACTTATGCTTCTCGGTGTACATGGACGCACGCTTCACTGGATACAAGAGTTTCTTCGATTCAGGAACATCGCAGTGTGTACAAATGATGAAGACAGCATGCATCATGAGCTGCATTATGGAAGTACCCCAAGGTAGCGGGTTGAGCCCTATTCTTTTCAGTGTCGTATGGCGCAGTTACCGCAGAAACTCCAGCCACCTTCGCGAATATCTCTATATGCTGACGATATTTGTATCTGGATCTTTGGTTCGTCCCCAGATATTTTAAAGAATCAGTTAAGGATGGCCTTAGAGACGACTAATAATTTGTAAAAGAACGAGGAATGGAGCACCCTGCCAGGAAATCGACATTTCTGCCATTTACTAGAAAAAGGCTTTCTGGCTTTTAACTTAATGTAAATAAAGACTTAATTCAGCTAGTTCGATCGTACAAGTTTCTTGGTGACCAAGTCAATCCCTGACTTGGTCCAAATATATATATATGCTGTAGGGGAGAACTATTAGCGTAATTAAGGTTTTTCGATGTATCGCGGGCGCAAAATGGGGAGCCGTGATAGATTCAATGCTCTCATTCCATGCGGCGATAGTGGGACAAGCGATTGCCTAGTGTATACATGTGTAATAGGGTATTTCCCACATATCAGAGTTTCGCCTTATACTTATATACTGGCAAGAAGTCTAAGAGTACGCTTAGGTCTTCCGCGAACAACATCCAGTGCCCTTGTACACGCTAAAGCCAAAGAACCACCACTAAAGGAGCGATGCAACAATATTTGTACTGTGCACAAATACCGCTTAAAACGGATCCCTAACGTTAATGACCTATGAAACACGCGTTCGTTTTTCACCCCACGCAATAGAAGTCCCAGAAAAACATTTAAAGAAAACCGAGCAGCGTTCACCCCCTCAACTCTCAGCCAGAACAAGCGGCCACGTGATCTGGAGCCGATTATATGCCGCCAGTGTTGATCATAGCCACGCGCTGGGGTTGGCAAAGCGCGGGACACGCGCTGAGTTCCAGACATTGTTATGGCTCGGCTGTTGTCGTCGTTGCAGCGACTAGACACGGGTCACAACTAAAGCCCCTTGATAAAGGTGTCTTCACAAGTACCGCCAACC
Source organism: Ixodes scapularis (assembly GCF_016920785.2). Classification (NCBI taxonomy): domain Eukaryota; kingdom Metazoa; phylum Arthropoda; class Arachnida; order Ixodida; family Ixodidae; genus Ixodes; species Ixodes scapularis. The sequence goes on along the minus strand of NW_024609836.1, from coordinate 52,467,368 downwards.
ATTGTTGTGGAAATGCGCAAGACACGTGCCACGAGCGGGTGCTCCGCCGCCATTCGCTTCCAAGGGCCGCTCATTTCAGTGCTGTGCCGCCATTTGCTTCCAAGGGCCGCTCGAGACCTGGGCCACGTGCGCTCGCGCATTTGGCGCTACTTGCAAAGACAAACGAAAACATATCGAGGGGCTTTAGTCACAACCAGAATGCTTCTCGAGCTAGCAATTGTCACGAGCCCAAGTCGAGTGCCCACGCAATGCTCGGGTCCAATCTATGAACCGCATTCGAATATCGTCACTTGGGTGTACTGCGATCCCCGAGTTACGTCATCAAATTTTGCAAAGGTGAGATTGAATGAAAATGATCGCTTTTGTCCTTGAAATTACACCGCAACAAAGGAGTTTCTTGGCCAGTGGCGTTGCGTGTGAGTATCCTTGAGTCCCAGGTGTGCCAGTAAGCTCGTGTAGAGAGAAAAACATTCCAATTGAATATCGTTGCACAGCTCCTTTAACTATCCTAAGAATACAGGAGGTGTGTCGCAATATTTTTAAACTTTCTGCGCGGCCCTTTTTTAAAGAAATTCTTTCTTGTAAGAGGACACACTTTCTTCAAACAGTAAATACCGTCCCTCTGTTGATCCCTGAACAAACAGATTGGGTTCCCGACATTCGTAAGCCATCATGGACAATATCATTACTAGACATCAAGATGAACATTCGGGGCATGAAAACAAACGCATCGCTCAATATAAACGTTGCAAGGACATTGACTCTTTCAGATCTACAGCAAGAATACGATGACAACATCCATGGATGTTCTCGTCGTATTTTTACAACGACGTATACCGACGGATCAACCAAGCAAGAATTATCAACATCAGCCTCTGTGGTACCCCATTTCAAATACTGGTCATCCTTTTGATTGTCACATCATACTTCTTCAACTACCGTAAAATTACATGCTTTAGTCGCGGCTGCAATATACATCAAAATAGCTCGACAGCGAATTCCTGGGTAATATGTACTGACCCAAAGACAGCGCTGCAGTCCATTAAGACTCTGAGCACTCGCAACGAGTACATGTCTTGTGTACCGAATTTGTAAAGAACTCGGGGAAGCAATAGGATATGGACGTACGGTACATCTTCAGTGGGTTCCTGGACATAACGGTGTATCAGGAAACACCCAAACTGACCAACTGGCCACGGACGCGCATACAAGCAACAACGTCCACTTCACACGTTTTACAAAAAGCGACGCCAAGCGATACATTCGTTGTCTGCGAAACAGAATGTTCCCCAACACGTGGCTCAAGAGCATCTCGGAACACAGCCTACGACTTCAATTTCATCCAGACCTTTGGTGCCCAGTCCATACTTACTTGAGTAGACCTACTGAGACATTAATTCCTCGCCTACGACTAAATGTCATGTACACCGGTAGCTTTCTTCGCCGAATTCAACAAGTGGAAACACCAAGCTGCACGTGGGGCCATCCCGTGAAAGACGTTGAGAACATCATAAGGTACTGTTTAAGATACGACCAGTGGTGAACTCGATTACGAGTGGGTCTAAGCATACTCGAAATAGCTCAACTATTTCATTCATGGTGTACTGATTTTTAGAGCGCAGCTCTTAGGCGCCCGTTTCCGGCTTGGGCGACGCCGCCGTCGCCGTCGCCGCCGGCGTAACCGCGGCAACGTTTCAGCAAGGTGACGTTTCGGCACGGTGCCGAAACGTTCTCGTGACCTCCCACAGGGGGTCCACAAGACCCCCTCAAGTAGGGGTCCTGGGGGGTCACGTGACCTCAAAAGGGTCACGTGACCCCCCTAGGTTCAGTGACCCGCCCCCTCCAAGACACACCTGAAAGGGGCCTGAGGACCCCCTGAGGTCACGTGACCCCCTCTAAGGTCATGTAACCCCCGTGACGTCAGGGGGGTCACGTGACCTCACGCGGGTCACGTGGCGGAGTAGCAGGCAGGATGACGAAGTGAGGAGGAGGGAGGAGGAGTATTGATGAATATTGAAATGAATATTGAATTGAAACTCCGAAAATCAATAACTTTCCGGAACCAGCAGAGTCAATAAACAGCGTAGTCAATGAACCAGCATAGTCAATAAACAGCCCGATCCATATCGCGCTCTAATAGTCATTGGCTGATTTAATCGAAGCAGCACCAATATTTGGCGCTTCGAGTACATTGCGGAAAGCTGGCGACGCTACGTTCCTGAGCACACGTGAAGCTAAGAAACGATAAGAGTTCGCACTTTTTTGAAAGGTGCATCGAAAACAATCCCCGCGTAGCGTAGAAAAGGTGCAACTGAGAGATGGGAATTTAGCAACACGCGGTTGGAGTTATCAAAACGTTTGGGCCTCTGACAGTCTGTATACGGGTAGAAATTGAGGGAAAGGAGGAGGTGAGATCGCCCGGGGACTTCGGAACGCCGAGTTCTGGTTGGAATGATTGATGGGTGTGACGCGAAACTGGCTGCCTTGGCGTCTACTCGCTGTTTGAACGCGTTCGAAGGTAGAGTAGAGATAAAGGCAGCGATAGCTTCGCGTCCACCCACCAATCACTGCAACCAGAGCTCAGTGTTCTGACGTCCCCGCGTTTTTCCAGTTCCTCCCTCTCCCTCAGTTTGTACCCGCATAGTAAATGGCAGGATGAGAACGGCATGCTGTATTTTTGGGGGAATTCATACGGGATCGAAAGAGTACCTCTTTTCTGCTCCCCGGGATGCCCATCACGTGGAAACACCGTCACGTTTTTGCGCGGAGTCGCACTGGGGGACGTATACACGAACTCATCCCCGTCACAACATGGCGCGGTGGTGGCGCGTCGGGCGCACTTCCGGTCTGGGGCTGTGGGCGGAAGTCCTCGTGTGAGACGTGTATTCCTGCGTTGTTTTGAAAGGAACCATGACAAAAACCTGCCTTCTCGTCAAAACGCCGCAACTGCGGCTGTACCAAAAGAGTCGCGAAAGGAAGGTCAAAAATCAAAAAGGGAAGGACATAAAGACGAGCGCGAACGGATCATGTGATCGGTTCGTCCGAGAACGTGGATATGTGCCGTGAAAAGGGAAAGCCAGACGCGGTCGGACCACGATTGCCTGGGTGAAGAGCACTTTGGGTTGAATTCAGGGATACTTGTGATAGTCAGATTTATTTGTTTTGTTCCAACTCGAACGCCGGGAAACCGTCAAGTTGTACGGACCACCTGCGGACTACGTTCAGTGCGTCTTCAACTTCAAACGGCCGCCTGATCGTTCGAATTCTTTCATTGTCTCTTTCAAACGTTTCTGCTTGTCGTCTACGCTTTTAGATGACACCGGCCCGTAGACCATATATTGGCTCGGTACTGCGATAAGAAGTAAGTGCAAGCCTCAAAAAACTTAAGCTTGAAGGGTTGGTAAACAGGCTCGATGTAAACAGTAGATACAAGGAGATGTTGATCATCCTTAGCAGTGGCCGTCATCGACTTGTAATGCCCGATTCTACTTGCGATTTTCAGTATCGACGTCCACCATCTCAGCTACGGTTCACGCTTTTGCAGCCCGAGCGGCGTCGCGACTGAAAATTTCGAGCGAAATCTCATCTTGTGAATCAGGCTTTAGCTTTAGTGTACATTGTGCGGCGTCCAAGCGGAATGAATCGCCGCATGTCACATTATTCACGCGAAGTTTTGTGGTGTAACGAGCCTCGGTAATTTCGCTGAGGCCGCTAAAGTAATCAGACATTGCCAGAAGGACGTCGAATCAACAATTCGAACGCGAAAACGGGCAGGGGGACTCAGATCGACGCCGACAACATTGCATTTCAATGGTTTGTTCACGGGGGACGGCGAGCCCCTAGCGGACGCCACCTCCGCCAAGGCGGAGGTGGCGTCCGCTAGGGGCGCTCCGGTTTGTTTGTAAACATGAGTTGGTGTATAGACTTCCCAGAGGGAGGGGGGAGTTTTAACTTAGGCTGCAGATATACTCCCTCGCCTTGGCGTGGGACGTTTTTGCAATTGGCTGTATCTTGTTCGCATGCCTGGCATCTTTACAGATCCTGTTGAGCGCGGTACCAGCGGTGGCAATCTTGATCCCCTAACTTGTCGTGGGTTTGCGCTGTTCCGCGTGTCGTCTGAGGCACCCGAAGGAGTTTTCGATATCCACCAATGGCGTCCTTGAACCGCTCCTCATACAACCATTTTAATGCGAAAGGAATAACTATCTTATATATCGAAACCGCAAAAAATAAAATAAAAAAAAGAAACGCGAAAGAAAAGCTGATTCTCCCATTGGCTGAGCAAAATGGCTTCTAGATAGACATTGGTTGCAGCCGCTCTCGTGGTAGGCGTTGTCGGTGGGGGAGCTTTACGAGAGCGCGCGCCCGGCCGCCGGCCGCTGCCTCGGAAGCAGCGAAACGTGGCCCTCCAAGCTAGTACACCGCAGAGCTGTATTACGATCTTAGAGGTCAAAATTTTATTTTAATAAGATTGATCGCGGCGGTGCAATGACATTGCGTTCGTGTAATTCTTCGCCCCTGGAACACAACACCGGCTAAGTTACGTCGAGATGACGTATTGAGTCGTAATTGAAGGCGCACGAACCTCGCGGTGCATACATATATCCACGAGAGATTCGACCTTCGATCAACGAATGTTGGAAGGTTATACATCACAATAGCCGAAACAGAAACGAGAAAGAAGAAAAAGAAAGCTAAGAAACAGGGGCGGTTACCTTCCGTCGGTCTAAGGATCTAAATATGGTAATTTAACAACGCCGTACAGACTGTGTGAGTTTCCGTATTTATAGTGAAGTTAATCGTATGTTGCCCTCAATTATATATAAGAACAAGGGACGCAATCGACGAAATTTATAACTCTTCATTTATAAGACCGTTGCAAATTACGAACGAGTGTGACAATAAACGGAGATTATCCCATAAACCGGAGTCGAGTGTGGCGTAGATCTATGACACTCGTTCACCTTGCTTGCGGGGGTCTGTAATTTGCGGTCGCTTATGCACTATAGAAAGGCCGTATCACCGCATCGCGTGTGTATTGCGCGTATATTGTTTACATTCTCCACCCCATTCCCTTTCACGGCTCTCTGTCCACTTCTTTTTTCTCCCCTTCTCACCCTCTTACGGTTTCTCCACTGCGGCGTTCTGGCTAAGATCGTGCGGGGAAACGCTTGAGTGACTCCTAATCTAAACTTCGCATGCCGCCATCGCGCTCGTGGCACCGAAAACAAAGGAAGAAACAAAAGGAAAAGGATATATATATATACATGCATATCTTACGGGAAAAATGAAGGCCTCCGTGGAACACGATAATCTTCCCATTGTGGCATGAATTATTAAATAAGCGGAGGCGAAGTTCTCCGGCCGTGGGTTGACCGTGCTGAACGTTTAAATTTTTGAAACAATTATTTGTTTTCGTCATTTATTTTAAAAAAGGGCGGTCTTCCTTTTTTTTTTCTTTTTGTGGGGATGATAAATTTATTTTTTATCTTTTACATAAGCGCGTAAGGTGCGGAGGGTATACGACAGGCGAGAGCATATACCACCTTTAGAAGGCAATGCACGCTCATAAAGTCATTTTTAGAGGATTCGCGACCCGCCCCCAAGCGGCAAAGCTCCCTGAAGCTTTGGCGAGACACGCCACCTAGCGACAGACGCGTGCGACTTGGCCTAGCACGCGTAGTGCAAGTTTGTCTGCTTCTTGCATAGGGGTTGCGATGATGTCAGAATGCCAAACTATTATTGGCTGATAGAAAAGGTATAGCGGATAGACCCCAAGGAATCTAGCATCGAGGTCTAGCTACTTGCCTTTCAATCAGAGCCAATCGAAGCTCAGCGTTCTGACGTCACCACAATCCCTCTAAAAGAAGCAGGCGAACTTGCACTTCGCATAGCCAACGCTGCAAGATTGCCTCAGATGTTGAACTCCCGCCTACCCCCCCCCCCCCCCTCACTCACTCACTTCCCTCAGCCCCCCGCCCCACGCCGTTTGAAGCGCCATCTAGATTTTCGTTTCATAATTGTGTGTTCCATAGAGTACGGTGGAACGCCATCTAGACGCTGTGATCTGAAACGTACGTGTTCCATAGAATACACTGCAGTTACCATAGCAACCGTCCGGCGCGTCGAACGACGCGAGCTGCCTTGTGGTGAGTGAGGGGAGGGTACTGCTCGTACAAGCAGCGTCCACGAGTAGTTCCGTAGTTAAGCTAGTCTAATAACGTGGGCATAGCGGAGAGCACATCGTTTGCTTCTTGCGCAGGCGTTGCGGTGACGTCGGAACAACACCGAGCTCTGGTTGTTTTCGATTGAAAGGATATGGTAGACCTCGATGCTAAATGCCTCGAGGCCTACCCACTTTTTTTTTTATTCGTTGATGGGTGTTTGGCGTGCTGACATTATTTTAACCCCTGCGCAAGTAGCAGACGAACTTGCTGTCCGCAGGGACCGTACCCCCAGCAAAAACGGCGAAGATTCGCGTCTGCTACCATGTGCACCGCGCATGAACACAAAGACCACCCTGGGAAAGGACCCCGTTCGGTAAGGACATGGGCTTCATTCTTCGAACTTCAGTAAGAGCAGAAAGGTGCGGGCACAGGTGTTATGGGAGTCGTGCTGTTGAAATTGGGGCCGGAAAAATGCTCATGCATATTCATCGTTTCAAATAATTCCAGTGTGACATACATAATTTACAACAAAAAATGTCTAGACGTTTTTGTTTTTTTTTAATTTGGGGTATTTTAGGGCTGAAGAACTTCGCTTGAAGAATGTAGTTTCGTATATGTGTACTCATTTTTATCTATACTAGTTTTCACCCCAAGAATCGTAGTCAAAATTGTCCGGCTCCTCGGGGAGCATTACCAATTTCCTCCTTTATGTAGAGAATTAAGATATATGTAGGCGCATTTTCGATCAGGCATATGTTATCTTTTAAAGAAGTACACGGTTTCAAACGCCAAAAGCATCGCTTCTTCCTACGACAACCAAATTTTCTAAGAACTACTTCACGCGGCGTATGAACAATGCGGAAAACTTATATTTGTATCTTATAATCTGCGTCTTGATTTGAGCACTTCATATTCTCCGATTTTCTGCTGGGCGCCGCCATGTTGGTGCTCAGTGCAAATCCAAATAACAAATCGTTACTCTTAAAAAAAAGAAAAAAGAATGACTTTTCGAACTTTGAATAAATGTTGGGAGACAGCTGATATGAATTTTTTTTCTTTTTTATATAAGTTACGTAAGGCACTGATAAGGCATATGCGAGCTCTCATGCGATTTGATATGTTCTCATGTGTTTATTGAGCACATTCATGCTTTCTTTTTTTTTTCTCAAGGGATATACTTTATATATGAACCGATACGTTTAATATATATATATATATATATATATATATATATATATATATATATATATTTGGGCTGGGCAGTTGATCGATTAACCTTCCGATTAATCGATTAAGGTTTTAATCGCGATAAAATTTTCTAACCGGTTAATCGGTTTTTTAATTGGTACTCAAAAGAAGTCCGTTCCCAGCCAGGTGCTATGAGCAAGGTTGAATTCTCGCGCTCGCGAAGCGTCACGTGTTCGAGGATATACATTACAGTTCTGCCAAGGCCAGATGAACAAGCCGGGCCCGCAAGTGATCCCTGCGTGACCACGAAACTTCACGTGTTGAGGATCTATTACAAATCCTGCCCAGGAAAGACAAACAAGTAGAAAAACAAGCTGGGAAACTAACAACGCCATGGTTACTTGTTCGAGTATTCAGCACGTAAAAATGGACGAGTTCACGAGTATGAAAGCCAATCTCGCTGGAAAGTTTGGGTTTAAAGTAAACTCCAGTGGTGAAGTTTTTAACTCGAAGGAAGTCCACTGCATCATCTGCAGAAAGCCGTTTTCGTACAGTGGAAGCGCAAGTTCGCTTCAGCATCGCCTACAGGCGAAGCACACATGTAGCTGCAGCAAGGACCATCCGCCAAAACACAGACTACAATCAACGCCTTCTCATCGAGGTTCCTTTGTCTGAAAAAAGAAGAAAGCATCGCCCAAGCTCTGACTTCTTGTCTTCCTGTCGGAGGATGTGGACAAACTTCGTTGTCTTCGGAGCTGGAGCAAAACTATGTGTCTTTGAATCGTTGAACTATATGTATCCTCAATTCTAAATGTCCTTTGCGCCATGTAACAGAGAATAAAACAAGTCTTCAAAGGCAAGACAACCGATTAATCGATTAATTAATCGATTAAAGGGTGGCGATTAATCGGGTTAAAATTTTTAATCGACGCCCAGCCCTAATGTATGTATATATATATATATATATATATATATATATATATATATATATATATATATATATATATATATATGCTTTTTTTGTACGGATAGCGGCTTTAGGCCCAGATATCCAGATATACTTCGACCTTTAAGGTTTCACCTTAAAGGTCGAAGTACACTTGGCGCTTTCCACTTTTGCCCGCCTCCGCCTTTCCTCTCTACTTTTTTCCTTGCCCCAACTTGTCTTCTCTCGTAGCCTAGGAGAGGGAGGCGCTTAGAGGATTATTCTCCTTGTAGAAAACCGAGGTTGTACGACGGCCTTTAAAGGGAAGCTGAAAAACTTCTTAAAAAAAAAAACAGTTAGAGGCAAATTCTGGTGTAATGTTATCCCGTGAATCTGAATATTATATTCGTTTTCACCGAAGGTGGAACTATACGCTAGAAAACATGAAACACCTCCGACACGTCGTGACGTCATACCAGGATCTTTGGGCCGGCCAAGCGCGTGTCGCTCGTGTGGGCAGCGCGTGCGATTGCGAGCTTGCCAGGTCTATAGACCTATTGCTAAATTACCCAAGCATCAAGGGGAATGCAGGGATTGGTGTTCCACGCGCAGCACGTGCTGGCCTCAGCAGTAATAACTTTTCCAAAGCAAATACCTAAAACAAATGGCATCTTGCACGCGCGTTCGTCATCGCTTTATTTTGGTTATTTACTTCGAATCTTTTATACGGGGAAGGCGTGCGCGAGTCACGCGTGGAACACCAATCCCAGCATTCTCCTTGATGCTTGGGTAATATAGCAAATGGTCTATTCCCCCGCACTGAAACCGGTCGTGACGCTTTTTCTTGCGTTCTTGCGAACAGCAAGAATGCGTGTGCATAGCTTCGATAGGCGACGTAGATGCGCGAGAGCGGAGATTCTGGAAACTCCTAGTATGACGTCACGCCCGGGAAGGAGGGGTTTCAGCGTTACTTCAAAAACTAATTTCTGCAGCCTCCGTTCACTAAATTGAAAAATTATCTGGGTATTCGTAATCCTGGAGGCCAAATGAAAACGATTTAAATGCTTTTCTCCAAATACAGAACCGCCTCAGTTTCCCTTTAAGTCAAGAAGCAGCTGACGCTAAGAGCTCATGGGGTAAATCGCACAGTGCCAAAGGTGTACACATCATGGGGTCCGTCATGTTTTTTTACGCTGTATCAATCATAAACAAAGAAGGCCCGGTGTATGAATCATACACCGGGCCTTCTCTGATACGCTGTATCAATCATACGCTGTATCAATCATACGCAGTATCAATCATCTTCTCTGTCTATGATTGATACGCTGTGTCAATCATAAACAGAGAAGGCCCGGTGACTTGCACTTTTGACGCTGCTTGGTTGGTCTAATTAGTTTGTAGCTTCGGCTGCGTCAGGTCTTAAGATGAAACGAAGTATAATGCTACCGATACAAAATCCTTAGTTAGGAGGCTACGGCAACAATTTCTTAAAGCGTCTTTGAGGTATGTCTACGAAATATGTTCTTGCCACATGTCGCTGAAACTGCTGGCCTGGCGTCATCCGAGTCCTGCAGTTCAATAACCTTCATATCCATTCATTATTCTTTCGTGAGATCTGCCGCAACACTCGTATTCGCCTTCACGTCTGCAGGTGCTTGCTTCTCTACCTTTTTTGATTGTTCGTTTATTTTGTTTCCATTTTGTACATTATGAGCGAGTGCATCGCAAATTTTGGTCTATTCCACGTGTAAAACCGTGCGTCGGTGGCCCAGTGCTGTCATTTAAAAAAATGTGATTATAAATTTTTAAGTAGGCACTACGGAGCGGTCTTGTAAAGTAAGAAATTAAAATGAGAATTCCGCCATTCATTTGTCATACCATGTGTTATTATTATTATATTATTTATTTATTTATTTTTGATAAAGAAGTTTGCTCTTTCACAAAACTTTCGGCAATGCAAAGATTTTGCGCGAAAGTTCATATTTACACTGCTTTGTTGTTAGCCGCTTCAAATATAATCATTGTGCTCCTGGCTATTTCTTGCATTTTCCATTTTGCCTTTTCCTTTGTATATAGTGTTTCGCACGTCCAATTTCGCCCTGGGCGTAAAACATATTAAAGGGTGTTTCGAAGCTCAATTTCTTCAGATCTCTGAAGACGTTAATTTTCTTTTTAATCCTTTTATTCCGCCTTACTAGTTAATAATAATAAAAACAAAACTTCCTTACAACTCTGAATGTTTTGTGAGAGAAAAAGACTTCAGCTCGAAAGTTAATAAAAATATTTAAAAATCACCTTCATGAAAAGGCACATTTATTGTATTTTAGTGGTCGGGGTGTCGGCATTCAAGTTTCAACGAATCAGGTCCCAGTTTGTGCGCAATGGCGAGAGGAATGATTTGGAACGTGATAGATTGGGTGGTTTGGTTATTATCAGGGCATATATCAGGTTGCCACGTTTTCTTCTACGTAGGATCACGGAACATATGAGATATACCAAGATTTTCAACATTTTTTCTTCTTTTTCTTTTTTGCTGACCTGAGAGTTTTTATATTTCTGGTCAAGGATAAAGGGGCCGTGGAAATATATTCGAATAAAGTGTGTTTCACTTTACGCGATCTTAATGCACTAGTAAAATTGTAATTTCAAAAACAGAAACGATCGCTTTTCTTTGTTTCACTCTTATTGCAAAACTTGACGGCGAAGCTTGGGGGGGAGAGGTTCTTTTTAGTGACGATATTTGAATGCCGCTCATAAATTGAACCCCAGCATGGCGTGATCACTCGATTTGGGCTTGTGATAATCCACAGCTCGACAAGCATACGGGTACACAATAAGGTTCGTTGGTTGGACCTTCTAGAACCGAGTACGAAACGAATGTAAACCCGGAGGTTGCCAACGCGGTTAAGCACATAATCCATTGTCAACTTCGAACTTTAGAACTAGAGGGAACACAAGAGAGAGGGGAATCCCAGATCTACCAGCTCTTGCTGAAGCACAACACTGCCGTTCCTTCAAGCACGTCGGTAGAAGGACCCTTCAGCGTAGCCAGAGAAGTATTTTCAAGGGAGTGGGCTAACAAAACTGTTGAAAACTTCGAGAGGGAGCTACTGCTTAAGTGTAACGACTACTAAAAAGAAAACAAGAAACAATGAAACAAGAAGAGTTGTCTATTTGGCCGTTTACTAACGTGAAAAGTAACTCGTTACTTTTGAGGTAACTCACGATTCCTTTTGAGAATCGGTAACGAGTAACGCATATTTAGTCACTTTTTGAGCGAGTAACGAGTAATGATATTTAGTTACTTTTTGAGGTAACGGGTACATGTCTGATTTAGCGGCATATAATCGGCTCCCGATCATGTGGCCGCTTGTTCTGGCAGTGATTTGAGGGGGTAAACGATGCTTGTTTTTCTTTGATTTTTTTTCTGCGACTTCTATACACCATTTTAATATGTAGTAGTCCTCAGGCCAGCTTTCGACCTCCTCAGCCGAGCACTGAGCTCGGCTGAGGAGGTCTGCGCAAGTTTCTGCGACCTCCTCAGCCCACCACACTCTCAGAAATAGGGGGTGTAATACTTACACCCCTTGACTTATATATAACCCCCCAAAACTAGGTTTCGAGGTTCAGTCCACTGACATCAAACTGACGACACCAATGTTTACGAGCGGCTTGATAGTTGTGGGATATAATTTACTAAATAGCTAATGCTCGTATCAAATACTACACAAATAAAAACGCAGGTTTTGCAGCAGGGTCAACAAAACCTTGAGTTTTTTTTTTCCTGTAGTTTTTAATGCATACAATATTTTAATAATTGTACCACTCGACTATCAAGCCGCTCGTGAAATTTGGGTTTGGAGATTGGTGATTCATTTTTGTTCCCCGTGTTCTCCTCTTTTGCAGGGATCACTGTTGATAAGTTGGTATTGTTGGTTAGGACTGAACGTCGAATTGTCTTTTTTGGTGTGTCATATGTCACACGTTACAAGGGGTGTAAGTTTCAATCCCCCTATTTCTGAAAGTACACGTGCATGTTTGTCGCTTTGGAAAATGAGAAAATCAAAAGACTGAAATCGAAAGTAACGCAAATATAACGTTCGTAAGATTTTGGAAGAGACCGTAACAATACTTCTTTATCAAGGAAGACGTTAACATATCTCATAACGCGTTAATCTCTGTCAAACTAACGAGTAGTGTTATTTACTTACTTATGTTTCGTAACCGGCACTATGCTGTGTATTTGTGGTACAAATATTCGTACAGCGAAGAAAGTGACTCCTCAAAAATTACGCTTCTGGTTTTGCTGTTTACGAAAAATTCGGTCATTGCAGTACGACTTTCAACTCTGGGTACTTGACGTGAATTGGGGAGTAGTAATCAAGGGGACAGGTGCCGATTACCCCTTAAAAGGTCGGGTCGTACGTAATTAAAAAACATAAAAAAAACGAAATGATGACAGCGTCAAATTCCAAGCAACCTCAAACTCCCCGTGTTTCGAGAGTGTGATAAATTGATAATTCATTTGCGCTGTCGCGCCAAGTTCCCCTTTTTTTTTTTGCCACTTGATGTAGCGTTACCCTGGTGAGGGCCACGTCTCGCTTGATGAGATCAACTATTTCAAAGATGGTGGGATGGGCTCTCCGCGACATGCTTTTAATTGTCTGCACGACGTCTCCACGTGACTGTTCGTTGTCGTTCCCCTCTGCCCGTGACGGCTGGGCTGCTCCGCGTTGAAGGTACCACTCATCCCGGCCGCTTCAAGATAATCAGGCGCTACTATAATAGACCGATCTCATCAAGCGTTCAGCGCATACGCGGGGCCGCCATAACTGGGCACGAGACTGTTCGTGCCCGGCACACGCATATCTCCAGTGAGGTTGTCGCACGCGCAGAAAGACTAAAGTTCCCTCGATGCATTGCGGCAGCGGTGGCGTAGTCAAACTGGCTGGAGAGATCGGTATGCAGAACCCGGGTGACTGAAAGCGACAGGAGGCAGAAAACGTCTATTGTCATATCGACCGTAAGTAGGCGTAATCTTTGAAGGGATCTAAACTAAAGACACTGTGTTCGTTGCAGGCACGATGGTAGAATTATCTGCGAACACGCCTCGCGCATGTGTCGAAAATGTGAGCAGATAGTTTTTTGTACGATCAATGTGACAGGACCGCCATAGACGGCAAACACACGCCTCAGACGGTGTGTGCGGACTGTCTTTTGTATGGTGTATTATCTATGCAACCGTGGCTGGTAAGGAGTTGATTAGGCATTATAAACAATAAATAGTCCGAACGACGAACAAGAATAGGTAGAAGCGTCGAAGGACAGGGACAAAGTGAAGGAGGTAACGACAACACGGAGCGCACTCGGAACTGAAAGTTAATTAGAAGCACGCTGGCTTGAATACATTAATGAAACCACGTCACCTCCAGCCCAACCCACTCTCTCCCTCTCTCTCTCTCTCTCTCTCTAAAAATAATATTTCCTTATCTTACAGCGCCACAGGCGGCTTACTGATGCACTTATCGGCGCAACTTGTTTCGATGACAAACGCTTCGTGAATTTCCCTAGTTGCTTTTCCGCTGTGTTATCCCAATATGGTTGTGTTTTGAAAACAACGGGTGTGCACAGGCATCGATTGTAATGCACAGTGCCAGATGCCCAGACGGCGTCTTTTTGATAACTGGTGCGTGTTCTCTAGCACACTCATGTACGCAGCTGCCTGTTTGGCCTACAGCGCCCGCAGGATAGTGGAATGCCGTAGACAACAGAGGTTGCACATTCCAAAACCTTTTTTTTTTTTTTTTTTTCTTTGGCATTTGTTGCTATCCATGTCTGGATCATTGGTTCTTTTGCACAATGACGAGGGCTTAGTCGGAGCCGAAACAGCAACCGGAACGTGCATTGAACTCCTGTATTTCTATCTTGAACATATGCATATGTGTCTTTCAATGATGATATGCACACACAAAGGCAGGGCATTTGTATTGGTTCAAGTGTAGCTCCTGTACTGTGTGATATATTTTTAGCGCATTGTGACCAAGCTATACTTTAAAGACTCGGAAATTAAAATGTTTTAGGAATTTTTCGATATGTCGAAGATTATCAATCAGGTCATGGTCCTTCCACCTAAAGAGCTCGTTGATAACAATGTAGTTGAATTGATGAATGTTTTCGCGGCCTACTTCCATGTTTTGAGGTTTACGCATGAAAAAAACTTGGGAAAGGGGGTGTTGCACTTTCTGGATTTAAAACTTACGTTTCTAGATGATCCCTCCTGCTAAACCTATCAGCCCCACTCCAAAAAGAAAAGAAAAATCTGCTACGGTACGACTCTACCGGTTCAAAACTAGTAAAAACGATATCACAACGTCCTGCCTCAGAGCTGCGTTGAAAAAATCATGTCACCATCAAATGGGCAGGAGGTTCCTGTTTCCTGGCCAATCGCCTATTAAGTGCGGGTTTTCCGCAGAAGTCCTTGACTGATGCTGCGGATGGTCTGAAAAGGAAATATAGAGGTGTTCCACAAAATGTTCAGGAACGGCAAAAATTAAACCGCCCATCATTCCTTAGCTTTATGCTATATTCTACAATTTGAAAGAAAAAAAGTCGCGGGGCGTTCCAACGTTCCGGTTGTTTCTTGGGCCCCAAATAAGCTTTCGACATTGGGCAAAACAATCGATGCTTCAGACAGGGATAGTGACGAATGCAGAAAGAAACACAAAAAGTGCCCTGCTCTTACCCTCAAAGAGGCCAAAAGCAAGGCACTGGACCTCTACGGCAAGATATAGTTGACCCAACTGGTAGGCAACATCAAGAAAGCGGAGGGGTTACGCCTCCAGGTTTTCTTCACTGCAAAGACGCATAAGGAGGCCTGCCCGTTCCGAGCCATCGTCACCGAGAGAGGTACATGGCAGCGCCAAGTGGCCGCCCTTCCTCCAAAAGCACCTCTCCAGTTTAAGCCTCACAGATCCATATCTAGTACGTGATTCTGAAGCAGTGGCTGAATCGCTGCGGTCTGAAAAACAGTCAACATTATGTTTTAGTGTAGATGTTGAAGATCTCTTATATTCAATTCCCCACCCATTTCTGCTCGCCTCGGTTCGATCATCTATTGAAAGCAACGGTTAGCTAGCCTTCAGAAATGCCACCGGCATCCCCACAGAGGACTTCATCGGGCTTTTAATTTTCTACCTCAAGTCTACGTACATAGAGTGGAAGGATGACCTTCACCTACAAATGTCCGGTATATGCACTGGGTCATGTGTCGCTCTATCGCTCAGCGACATATTTTTTCTCCGGGGATGATTAAAGTAGACAGGACTTCCTCGTTTCCCTGCCGGTACAAAAAGTGTTTCGATGTGTTAATGACTTATTGAATGTGTGCGAGTAAGAGGTGAAGAGTGATGCTGTAAATCCAGTATTCACTCTTAGAAATAAGGGGTGTATAGGGGTACACACGTTGTCCCATATGTAACTCCCCAAAACTACATATGGACGTTGAGTCCACTGACGTCGAGCTAGCGATACCAACATTTACGAGCGTATTGAGAGCTGTTGGATATAACGTACTAAATAGGTAATGTGCGTATGACTGACTAGAAAAAAAAAATTGATGTTATGCAGCAGGGCCCAAAAAATCTTGATTGTCTTCCTGTAGCCTTTAATGCGCACATAAGCTATTTTAATAAGTTGTATTGGTCGAATATCAAGCCTCTCTTGAAAGTTGGTATCGTCGGTTCGACGTCTGTGGACTGAACGTCGAATTGTTGTTTTGGGGAGTTAGATATGGGACAAGAGGCGTAACCATATACACCCCCTATTTCTTAGTGTGTTGGAAACCTTCGTTAAGTGCGATTCAGGTCTAAACTTTACGTTCAAGCAGCCCAAGGATGGTACCCTGCAATTTCTAGATCTTTCGTTATCGGCCAAAGCCAACCTATGCTGGTTCTTTTCTCCCAGGTCAAAGAAAGACATTCTGCCTTACCCTTCCTCTTATTCTAAGCTTCTCAAAAGGGGCATAGCCACCTCCTTTCTATGCTCGGCCCTGGCAAAGTCGTGCTATTATGCCGTTGAGGACAGTTGAAAATTTCAGCTTGAACGCCTTGAATAGTCTGGTTTTCCTCAGGCAGTCCCAATTGAGGTTATGGAGTCCTTGTTGAAAAAGGTTGAAGTGGTTAGCAGCAGCGGGCGAAATAATAATAAAAAGAAGCGCCCGGTAGTAGTCCCGTACCTGCGTAAATTTTCCCACAATTTGAAGGAAATAGGTAACAGGTATGATGTCCCAAAGATGTTTCCTGCCGCCCCCCCCCCCCCCTCAAAAACAATATATATATGTATATATTAGCTAAGATAGGTGCAAATGTGGGCTCCGTAATTGACACAAAAACAAATAAGTTTTCGGAATGGGCAACCTCTCTCGTCTACGACATTCCACTATCCGGCCGCCGCACGTTATCCGGCCGGCGCACGTATCCGTAGGGCAAACAGGCCTTTGCGTAAATGACTGCGCCAGAGTGCACGGATCAGCTATCAAACAGACGCCTTCTGGGCGTCTGCTTTTGGGCCGTGCATTGCGATCGATGCCCGCGCACCCCCCCCCCCCCCCCCTCCCCCGTTGTTTTCAAAACGCAACCATTCTGGGACGACACAGCGAAAAAACAGCTACGGAAATTCACGAAGCGTTTGTCACCAAGACAATTGGCGCTGATAAGGGTATCAGTGAGCCGTCTGTGGCACTGATAGATAATGAAATGTTATTTTTCGAGAGAGGAACAGTGGGTTGACTGGAAGTGACGTGGTTTCATTAAGGTATTTAAGTTAGTATGTTTTTAATAAACTTTCAGTTGCGAGAGACCTCCGCGTTGTCGTTAGCCCCTTTTACTTTTTCGGTGTCCTTCGGCGCTTCTATCCAGTCATGAACCAACTAGCTGGACGTACCATTTTGTTACGTGACGCAAAAACGGGACTGCCGCCATAGTCCCGTCTTCGTGGCCACGTCCTGTCTGTCCTTCGCGCGATACCTTTTTCATTAATTTCGGGAGCGCCGTAACCACCGTGTCATGTCACAGAAATGACCACGCGAGTGGAACGTGAGGCAGCGAAGCAAAGAAAAAAACATCGGGAGCTCGCAAATAAACCGCGAACGCCCTTAGTTGACTGTCGTATGCACGTTCTACAGCACTGTCCTCTGAACGAAAACCCCCGACCTTCTGCAAAAAATAAATAAATAAAATAGCATTTGTGGTAAGTGTATATCTCGCTAAAACACGGCCGGTCAGCCAGAAGCAACTGCTTGCCCAACGTCCTCCAGGACAACCTGGCGACACTTATAGTCGGTAACAACTTTAAAAACAAAAACAAAAAAAAAACAAAAAAAAAAACGCAGGACGTGGTTTCTGATGTTTACGTTTCTTGCTTCGTGACTGGTCCTTTTTGGAGTTCTTGTTGGCCGATGTCGCAATGTGATTGGCTGCAAAGCGTTAATGAGATGCGTGGAGCTGTGTGCCTCGAAAGTACCTGTCTGCGGAAAGTTTCTTGCACGACCAATTTCACGAGACTGTCATGCAAGGAAGAATCAAGTCTCCCACCGCGTGTGCGAACTGTCTTTTCAAATGATGTCCTCGCATTGCGACGGCGGCCGAACAATGCGCGGCTGGGATTAGGAGTGAAGTGAAGGTAGAGAGGACGCCAGGCGACGACGAAATTGCCGGATCGCCGACGCAAACAGGAGACGGAAAACCGAGAGCGGAACGACTGAACAGAAAAGTGAGATGAATGGAGAAGGATGGCAGGGGAGGGAGAAAAGAAAGGATAGAAAAAGAGAATCCCAAACGGAGACAAAAGCTGCCAAAACGTCGGAGGCGTGCGGAACGGGAAGGAGACAGGTGACAGCGGAAAGATGGAGATAAAGAACCGATGGGGACGGGGAGCAGGTTAAAAAAGAGCGGGAAAATATAAAAGATGGAGAGAGAGAGAGGGGTACGTGGAGATATATTGCGGGAAGGAGGGAAAGGAGGACCGAGAGATGAAATAAAATAAATAAGCCACCGTGGAACTCTGGTGGCGAAAGGCTGTGCCTTTCTCATCTCTTTTCTTTTTTTAGTTATTTTTCTCTGGTTGTTTCTGGTTTGTTTTCTGTTCTCGCGGGCTTCCAATATCTGTCTTCTTTCTCTCTCTCTCTTTTTTTCTCTTGGCTCTTCCTGGGTTTCGTAAAAATGCGACCGCGAGCTCTGACTTGTCCGCCGGGCCGCTGTCAAAACATGGTCGGCCTTTCGACACCAGCGGCCCCGCGCGGCGGCTATGATGTCGGAATGTGGGCGACAGCTATAGGGCAATCCCGCTGCTGCCTGCCTTTCCCCTTATAAATAGCGTCGCCATCTTCTGCCGCTGCGCTCTCAGAGGCCGCTCGTCGTCGCGTCCTTTTCTCCGCCTCTTCCTACTTTTTTTTCTCTCCTTGTCAGCTTTGTGAAGGCAGGATTGCGTCATGTTGTCTCTTATGGCGCGCATATTCGGCGAAATCTGATACCTTTATTGCTGTCAGTGGTTCTTGCAGCCGACGGCGCCGTAAAACGTTACGTCTGTTTCGATGTTCTCCTGGAGTTTAAAAATGTGACCACAAAGCTTTTTTTTTTTTTCGCTTCGTTCTTTTTGGGAGAACAATGTTTCGTTTCACTTTAAGTCGAAGCGCAGCCGGCGCTACGAGCCGATGGAGTTCAGTCAAAGAGCGCCAGACACGTATCGTCAAGGCATTCGCTATTTAGCCGTGTGCCTGCTATAATCATCTCAACCAATCAAGCGCAATGACAGCACCGTGATCCTTGCGATTTCAGCGTGTGTCCGTGTTTGCACACTTCCGGTCAAGATCAGCTGACATACCCGATCTGGCCTTGTTCTGCGTCTGCGGCCCACACAAGCTCTCTTACGTCTCAGTTTGTCAAACGTAGTCCGATGCATCAGACATCAACTTCGATTTCCATTCCTAGTTTAGACCACAGCTCTCTCGGAAACTACGCCCAAGAAGCGTAAAGGAATGTTTCAGCTCAGATCGTCCGCGACAGTGCGTCTTGTATCGCCCGACTGCACTCTTATATACGGTGGAACAAAGTATAGCTTCGCCTGCGCGATAAGTAAGATAGCTGAGAGCTTGAAGTGTAGCTATAGTAGACATTTTTACTGTAGGGTGTCCTAACATTAGGGGGCCCCTAAGAACTAGATGCTCACCAGTGCGCTTGTGCCGAACCTAAATCATGTCTCGGGTTAGCGTTCGCCTCTAAGGCGGAATTCGAGAGACCCCCAAGGCAACCAAACATGGAGGCGTCCTGCATCGCTCGCCTTAGAAAAAAACCGTAATGGTCGCTGCACTATTAGGAACGTTTATTGGCAGTGAATGGTGCGGCAGACTTTCGCTTCTTCTTTCCTCACCTAAATCACGAAGCATCGGCTTCGTGATATTCTCACTTAAATCACGAAACATTAGCTTCGTCTTTCCTCACTTAAATCAAGAAAGAACAGGATCAGGTTTCTGACTGGGCGTACTTAAGCCTGAAGGGACGCGGTATCTGTTTACGTGACAGCGCCTCGTGAAGGAAAACGACGAAAACCATAAATATATATGGTTGCATCGTATATACTTGAACTCGACTTCAACCATCCAAACAATTAATGGTTTGGAAAAAAGAAACATAACAAAACTGGTAGACTGGGTTTCATTTTACCCAATATTTGTGCCACAAGCAACACTGTCTGTTTGTCACACTCATGTATGTTACTTTTTTAAAATATTTTTGACTTTATTTATTTTGTGTGTAAGCCGTATTGGTGCTGCAAGCGAGAAACGACATCCATGTCACGCATCACAAACCCGGTCCTACAAGCCGTCAGCGCGAATAACGCTGCGCTCGAGCCTCTTATTTCTTAAAGGCCGCCTAACGTTCGGGCCCCTATTCTAGAACTCCCTACTGACTCGCAATCCTGTAGTTCTAGCAACACCTTTTTTACAATCGATTTCTTTCGACCCTCCATTGAACTTTGACGTGCATTTGGAACTGAGCACGGATGGATGTGCTAAGTTCAAGCTGAACACAGACGGCACAGCTGTTGTCGTTTTGCGGCGTAATATAACAAAACCTGCGTCTCATCAGGAACTATATGTTTCACAGCGGATCATTCGTGTACATTTACCAAGTCTGAAGTAAATTGCGCAGGGAACGGGAACGAAACACTCGCTCTCCTCAAGTCCACGTGATTCTTTCGTTTGTAAATCGAGGGCAACGAGTTCAAACTCTTCACGGATCAACAATATTTAAAATATTTTATCAGCATTTCAAAACCTAAATAATAGCTAGAAACCTGAAGCCTGACTTTGCCAACTCAGATGCTTTGTAATGTCTGATCTGACTGCGCCATTTCAAGACCGAACAGGACACGTCATCCAATGCGTTAGTTTATGGTGAATGGATCCCGAGATCTCAGCAATGCCGAAAAGATCAATGTATGCCGTTGCGGAACTCTATCAAGGAATCCATCTATGAAAGGCTTTTCGCGTTCCGAAGCGCAATAACGCGCGCTTCGAACCCGTTTTCTCTCCGGGAATTGTTCTATCGACGTTGTTCCAACTGGTATAATGTAGTTCATTGCGAATGATTTTACTTTCTTGTTTCATTTTGTCCACAGATCGTGCAACGCAAGCCGTTACTCACAGATACAGAAATGCAACGATACGTTCAATATCAGACAGGAATGAGAAGGAACGAGGAATGAGCTTCTGTTCCGGCTGTATGGGACAGTGGGGTAAAAAAAAACAGGGAATTGCTTAATCTTGCTCACAGGGGTGAGCGGAGGGACCGGTGGCTATATGTTAACGCTCGGCAGCGCGGAGCATTTGGAGTGGTGGCTCGGGCTGTAGAGCCCAGGAATCACTAGATTCAATGCTACACCCTACCCGTTTCGACCCGCGGATGAGTGTCGTACCGGCGTACGTTCGCGTAGCATTACAGAGCAGAAAGAAATATTCGAGGCTTTTAAAATCAGGGTGAAGGGCGATGAAGAATGCATGAGCGCATCGTAAGTCCTTTAATCAGATAAGCAATTTGAATTCATCTGGCAAGAAGTTTGATTGTGAGCCAATGGTTGGCTTGAGAGTGTCTATATGTTCGTTTTTTCCGAATAAAAATTTATTTGACAGTAGCGCGTCGTTTCGTCCATTTTTCCCTGTTGTCCTTGTTTTTTAACGCTTTTCGAGTCTAAGATGTGCCAACTTGCACAACTACAAATTCATGTGTATATTATCGAAAGCGATTACTTTCGCTAATGTTTATTTTCTTTTCCGGTAAGGTACAGATAACCAGGTGGAACAAATCGTCCCCCTCTTGTGACGCACACGGTGATGAGCTCCTTGCCCGCAATAGAAACTACGGCGACGGTTCTGTTTACACAAGGGCAGGGCTCGCGAACGAGCGTTCATGCGTAAAGAGGTACGCCCCCCCCCCCCCCCCCCCCCCCCCCCCCCCGTGTCAGGCAGTCAGGGCCGTGAGCGCGTGGGTTAAAATGATCGGCCCCGCTAAAAGTCACCTCGTCGACCAACAACGCTTGACTTCCGTCCTGCTATTCCTGGTCTCTGCCAAGGATATCCACTGCTGCGAGCGAAAACAAAAAAGACAGAGAAAAGGTAGAGGGCGAGCAACAAAAATAAAAGGAGCAGCTTTCGAGCTACATAATGAGAAAGTTCCGAATACCATGTCAGAATACCATGTCAGAAAAAGTATTTGTGCGTGCTCCAACGAAGCACGGGTGTTGAGCCGGATAATATAATCACATGAAGCAACAAATTGCAAACTCGAACCGAAAAAAAAGAAATCTAGATTAATTTTTATGCGGGAAGCGTCAAAGTATTACGAGAGCAGAGCGTAAAATCTTGTGTTTCGTTTACTTTACACTGGCATCGGCTATAGGGAACGCTAACTATAGACTACTTCCAAATATCCCAGCAGGAAACACTGCGCGCGTTGCATTATGGGACTTCTTTGGCCATGGAGAGAAGTGGCATGGTTTCGATTTCGATTGCCCCGTTGGCGATGTAGTGCATTTCGGCGCGGCATGAAAATAAAGTCAGCGCCCGCTTGCACTGCACCTTTTCATCTTCATGAGAGCCCCGGTTGAAACATTTTCATGAGAGTCCCTGCTGAGGGACAAGTAGCCCTCAACGGGCGACTTGTCTCTCAGCAGTAGATGAGCAATTTAGCCAGTGCAGTACAACTTTATCCCGGGGCCTTTAATGTGAACAACGCAGTAATGATACACCACCGCATGCAGGTACGATGCTCATTCAGATCGAAACGGGCAGGGTTGAGGATTGAGCCGAGGACCCCGGGGTTCTGCAGCGTGAACTTTCACTCCAAGTGCTCCGAGCAGTTGTGCGCTTGCCCACTGGACCACCGATCCCCCTATAGGATTCGTTCTAAAGGCCCCTACGCACAGCAGCGTTTGAGAGCGTACGACTGCTCTGCAGCTGAGAGAAACCAGGACATCTCTACTTCTTGTGTCGCATGCCAAGCCATTCCTTGAGGTGGATTCTACGCTGCATTATACGCTGCATGCGAAGCACAGATGTGTCGGTGGCTGGCTTTTGTTTCACCACGCAACGCACTCAAACGCTCTCAAACGCAACTGTGCGTAGGGGCCTCTAGCCGCTCATTCACACTGGAAGCGGATCCACGTTCGCAAAGCGGTTGCGAACGCGGTTGCATAAAGATCCAGCACAATTGCACGCGCACTTGATGTTATCGAGTGCGCGTACAATTATACTGGATCTTTATACAACCGCGTTCGCAACCGCTTCGCGAACGCGGATCCGCTTCCAGTGTGAATGAGCGGTAAGTCCGATTTACATGGTGAAATTTTGCTTGCGAATTCGCTGATGCGAGGGACGTCGTATAATGCAAACCCCACTTCTTTTTGTTTTGCGCACGAGCGACGTTGCAACTGCGATATCGCAAGTAAAATCGCACCATGTGAATCGCGCTTAAGTGGTATTTACACGGAGTACATAAATCGTTGCACCAACCCCTTAAGCAAGCAGCTGCCATTCAATATTCTACCAATAGAAATTAGAGCCTTAATTGATTCTGAAGTTCCTGCTGAAGACGGGCCTGGTGGACCGTCGGTTAAAGGACGTCCCAAACAAGAAGCCGAGTCAATTGTATCCGTTAGAAGACTATCGCATGCATCTTTCCAACCCACCAGTAATTCAAATTCCCCACTAAATTTTCCACTTTCCTCTTTTAACCATTCCCGGCTTCTCCTTCCCCAAGCAGGGCAGGGACTTGCCCAGTCAGGCCCAAACCTCTCCCGCCTATCCCCGTTTTTTTGTGGACAACACCAAGCAAACAAACAAACCAACCGACGTTAGTTACCTTCATCTAGTTTCAATATGAATTGTGTTTAAAGTATTCCTGAATAGTGAACAGACGGTTTTATACACCATCTTTCGAACTGTGTGCTGCGAGCATACAGGCACACGGATGAGAGCTCTCTAGAGTGTTTTTGTTTGCATGAGCACTCGCGCAGAAATAATCTGTTTGAAGCCCCGCATTACATCTCGGCTGCACAGAATGCTTGGTGGAGTGGACTGTCAGAAGGCACGGATTTCTGAAAGCTGTAGTCGTCTATATTCCTCGTTTCGCGGCTTAATATAGCTGACAAGGGTCTTTGTGTGTCTAATGCTCCTTTTAGGAAGTAGGGTAATTCTTGTATGCACCTTCGGTGAGTGATGACCAGTCGATTCAGAACACTGGGGAAATATTGTGCAGGCTGTAGACGCTAACTGTGGGCTTTGAACAGTTTTGACGTTGCGCAAACTATATTCCGTTTAACATGGTGATAACCATCGCACAAGACATAAAAACGCATTCGAAGAAAACAGACAGGACAACCGCTGACTCGCCGCTCAAGGAAGGAAAATATAAGATGATAAATTTCAAAGGATACGAAGTACGGCGTTACCCACCATATCTATTGAAAGCAGCAAGCGCGCGCGGAAGCACATGTGTAGGCTCGAGGTCGTAGACACGCACGACAACAAAAAAAAATATAAAAAGGTTGCGTAAACCTCTACGAATACACTCAAATGAAGAAACGCTAAGGTAGGAAAAAACATAAACGCGGTTACACGCACGCGTGTATTCATGCGTGCATATGAACAAACGCTTCCGCAGCAATAGCCGTACACAGACCGTCAGAAACACAAACATGCGCGACAAAAGCACGCAGAGGCGAAAGCACATGCTACGAGGCACGGGTGCAACAACCGCGGGCCATCTCCAATGATCCAGCTGCGCTAGAAAAGGAGGAGGTGCAAAGAGTCAAGTTACACACGAAATAATAAACACAAAGGATGGGGTAGAGAACACGACATCTTCCAACTAGCAACAAACAAGAATGAATCAGAGCCGCCCCCCAAAGGCGCCAACAAATCTTTGAAGAAGAGGGGGGCACAAGAGCAGATTTAGGTGGGAAATCATCGAGCCCTTTGATCTGGGTGCGGTTTGCAACAATATTTCTCTGCGCCATCGCTCTCACCGATGAAGACACAAGTTGAATTCCTTAAACCTGAACTTTTCAGACCGCTTCAAACGCCAACGTGATACTGTGCTTTTAAGCTCTTAATCTCATTTTAGAAACACGAAAATATATTGTTTTTTTACCTATTTTCTTGGTATGATTCGCTGTCCTTCGAGATTTTTTTTTTCTCCTTTCAGGACTTGTTGTGGACGCCTTTGCGGGTGGTTCTGTTTCAATCTTGTCCGTGGTTAATTGAAATATATCGTGTTTTGTGCTCTGTTCCATATGTTTGTTCTTTCGTGTGTAAATTGAACGTTACCAACATGCTCAGGTTTTAATAATTGTGCAAAAAGAAAGACAGAGAGAGAAGGAAATGGAGGGAAACTGGTAACACTGCCTGCATCGCAGACATGGACGCCGAGATGGTGGCGGAATTTGCTGAGGAGGCCAAAAAGAGGCCCATAGCGAGCGAGAGGGTGGCTACGTTTCCCTCCTCTCTGTCACACCCCTCCCCCTTCCTGTTCCCTTTTTTTTTACTTGTTTTTTCTTTTCTGTTTCTCCAAACTTTTGTCACGGCACTCGCGCATCTTTGCAATTAGTAACTTGATCCTCGGTCGTGATGCAGCTGGCGAAGCTGAGAGAGAAAGACCGAGGAGGAGAGATAGAGAAAGCGTTCCGCGGTTCTTCGGTCAGAATTTAGGAAAGTCTCACTCTTACTGTTTTGTTTGTTGTCAGCGACGCTTCGAACGTTGCTCCCTTATCACTCATAAAAGCTGCACTTCTAATTGAACTGTGTTCGTCGGTGTCTCGTTTTCCTGCTACGTGCGGAGAGTTGTAGCAGCGGAGTCTGTCTGCTAGTGTCTTTTTCCGCGCGCATGCAGTTAAAGCGTGGAAACTTGCTTCACTGGGAATACAACCTAAAACGACTTGGCCACCTATTACCGACGCGTGCGCGACCTAAAGCGTCGCTATGGTAAACTTTCCAGCATTGGCAAAACACTCACTATAACATGTTTAGTAAGATTAATTCTGCCTTCATCGTCAGAAGTAGGAGAAATGTCAAACCACGGCCACTCGATCCCGGTTCCCGCTCTGCGGAAAACGGGTGTAGGAAAAAATAACCCAAAATAGCCCCCGAACAAAAAAAAAAAAAAAAAAAAAAGAAAAGGATTTTCCAAAAAAATATTTTGGAGAGAATGGCACCAAGTGGCAAGTAGGAAAATAATTGTCCCAAGGTGATAGAAAAAAAAAATATTCCTTGTGGAACGCATTTTGAAATGGGAGATAATAATCTGGCAAACTCGCAGTAATCGCATTCTGGTTTAAGGTGCTCTATTCTTTTTCATTTAAAAAGACTGAGAAAAATGCATTTCGACACGCTGACGGGAAAGTTCCCAGCGCGTAGAAACGTCAAAATCGAAGGGTACGGCCGACAGCACCCAAAACGTCCTCAAATGCTGTAGCACGTATCAGCGGCATACTTCTCTGAAAGCTTGTTGAGACGGCCTTGCATTACGATAAGTATCGACGTATTCCTCTTCTTGGGAGGAGTGCGGACTCGGTCCTCGACCATCTTTGAGATTACTTTCGATTTCCCCGAACGTAAGGCGTCGATGCCCTTCGGCAATGTCGGATGACGCATGGCTGTGAGCGGCAAAGCTTCCAAATCCTCTACGCCATACTTCCGACCAAAATGACAAATTAGTTCTTATTTTTTTTACAATATATATATATATATATATATGTATATATATCAGTGTGTCGAACCGAAAAAAATACGGGTTCGGTTACGGTTCAGGTTCAGGTAAGTTTATTTTGTTCCGGTTCAGTTCCGGTTCGATTAATTCGATCCGCGAACCGGTTCGCGAACCGGTTCGTGGCGCTGAACCGGTTCGCGAACCGGTTCGGAAATTATAAATGACAAATTGCAACATCAAAATAAATTGCAAATAAAACATCTGAAATCAGCACATACGAAACGGGATACATCGTAGTGTAGGGCTCAGGGATTTCTACCAGGAATGGTTTCTTTATGTGCACTCAAAGGTTACCTCACCGACGTTTACGCATTCGGACTTCATTTAATTGGGTCCGACGCAGTAGCTGTAAAATCCGCGACCTCCTTACAATCCCACTTACAAGTAGAACTCGCTAACTATCCCGCCACCTCGGCGTGTAAGCAATTGAAGGAACAGTGGGAAGAAAATACAACTTTATTTGAACTAGCCTTCGGTAACTCAAATTAGACCCTAAAAGAAGTTTTCATTAAACAAGATACGGAATATGAAAAACGCTTCACCGAACGCAACGCCAGAAGGACGTAATAGGATAAATATTAAAATAGAAGAGTTCGCTGTCTCACAAGTATGTTAGCTTCTAAGTGCCTATACGAAACCGGATGCATTATTATCAAACTCCACAGCCTTTTCTTTTCTCATTCCGATGGAACCAAGCCTCAAGAACTCGCGCGTTCTAGAAACGTGTTATGAAATGGCCACACAGCAGCATTTAGGATTTACGAGATTGTAGAAAAATAAAATCCCGTGACGCGATTTTTTTTTTTTTCAATTTCAATTTTTTTTTTTTTCCGTGCAAACCGCGATCAGCGCAATACTGGTTCCTATGTCAAGATTCATGGATGCAGCGTTTGTCAAGATTCATGGATGCAGCGTTTATATTCCTAAGACTGAGTCGAGAAGAAAAATATGTAAGCGAGGTGTGTGTCACTTAAAAAAACAAATGGCATTGATAGCACATTCACTGTCAACAGCGCGTGGCCGAACCGTTTTGACATGAGCCGGTAACCGTTATTTTTTTCCCTGTTCAGTTCCGGTTCGGGTTCATCGCGATAACAATATAACGGTTCGGGTTCGGGTTCAGTTCCGGAAAAAATACCGGTTCGGTTCCGGTTTCCGGTTCGGTTCGGTTCCGGTTCGACACCCTGATATATATATATATATATACGATACACCCAGGGTGGTTTCAGGAAAGGTAAACAAATTCGATATTGCGAAAACTACGCGTCGCAACAAAAAAAGGCTTGTGCCGTTTTGGTCCTGGGCCAGGGGCCTATTTAGGAAAGTTATGAAAGTCCGGGATAATTAGGTTGTTGACTATTTTGCGTAATTAACTTTCTAAATATTGGGTTTAAGGTCATGGTGTCAATTAGAAAATTGCTCAGCATCATCAAACAACACTAAATCAACAAATTGCAGAACAATACAAGGCACGCGAAGTATTTTGAGGCTTTCTTAAAAACCGCACAAATTCGACGGGTTTTTAAGTTTCGGTTTGCTATCGGAGCGTATGTCGGCCCCGACGGCACCGCGCCTCGTGGAGAAATACTGCAACCAGCCTCTGCTGCGTCGCGCGATGACAGCGCAGCAAGGGTTGGTTGCGCTATGTAACTGGATCCTGGAATCGTAGCGACAAGCACTCCGTATGGTCGCCATCAGTAGCATAGCCAGGCGGGACCCTTACGGGTCTTCAGCAGACCCACGAAACCCGTCCGACCCTATAACCTACACATGCATTTCGACGCCCCCTCTCCCCTTCCGCCCCTCCTCGCCCCCCCCCCCCCCTCCTCAAGTCATGGACATCTCGGTCACCTCAGTCCCTCCCCCCCCTCCCCCTCCCCGAAAAAAATTTGCGGCTACGCCACTGACCGCCATTTCGGTTCATAGAAACCGCAGTTTCTTCTTGACCTCTCCATTCTTCATGAGCTGAGCTAACTTCCCTGGTGACGGATAGCTTTATAGAGACCTTTCTTGAATACCGAGATTGTGTTATCCGCGCACCGGCAAAGCAAGCACCTCTTCACATAGCCACCACATGCTACGCCGGTGCTTGGCGGCGTTGAAAAATAATTTTGCTGTCTTTAAGTACAGAAGAACAACAATACCATTCTAACAGATTTGCGGAGATACGCATGATTGATAAATGGATTGCATGCACAGTGCCAAAGACGTTTATCTTGGCGAGAAATTGCTATCAATAGGATGATGCTCTATTGTGATCTTGGTAGACTGGTCCAGAACGAACCTTTCGAAGCTTCGAAGACTTGTTAGACCGTAATAGCGATTGCCATGGCAATCCCGACCGACCAGCCAATCATCTTGCGAGGTTTCATCGTCTGTACGTTAGTATCTGTTTGTGTTTGGCTAATGATGATGATGATTACGGGTTTAATGGCACGAAAGCTACTGAGGCGGCTATATTGCGCAAAGTGAGACTAATCTGGAACATCCAAGAATAGCTATGTAATGAGAGTCTTAAAAATTATAACTGCTGTAAAATTCCAATTTTCTTAATATCATATAAAACGCGGTTGAACGATACTAAAGGCTTATCACCGTGCAGGAACATGAGATGAAATAGGAGATGTTCTTTAAAGAGCTCTGGCAAGCACAAGTGGCGTAATCGTAATAAAAGCTATCATGCCACAAGATGTGCAAGAGTGTGGAAAGTTCCTCACAATGGTCACACAGCTTTGCGTCTTCGCCATAAAGAAGGTGTTTGTGCGTCAAGCGAGAATGACCAATTCCCAGGAGAAAAAGAAGTTGAGCACAACCGTCTTTATGAATGGAGCTCTCTCAAGTTCCCAAGATAGGTTTGTCAACAAGAAATGTGTTTTATTTTTCGAGATCCCATGCCAGCTGCCACGAGTTAAAAATCGATTTCTTAAAGAGTGGCTTGAAATCCTAATAAACACTCCAAATAACTTTTTTTCTTAGTCTTTGCAGATGCGATTAACTTATCTGCTTATTAATGTCCTCTAATGCCCACCTCGGCACCCAGCAAAATTGTATAGTTTGTTGGGGCTGGAGAGCTCGATCTATTTTTGCACGTACAAGCTGTCTTAGGAGATTTTTTGTAGGTGTTAAAGAGGGGGCAGGCCAGAAGATCGTATTGTGAATCAACAAATATAATTGTCTTTTTAATATCATTCTTTAGTGTATGTTGCATAGCCATTAATATGCCGTACAGCTCAGGAGTAAAAATGCTGGCAACAGAGTCAAGCTTTCTAGCTATTCTAAAGCAAACTTAATGCGCGGCACAACTTACAAAAGATGCAGTTTTTTCTCCATTTGTAGAAAACTTCTTAATTATGCTTCAAAAACAAAAGCTCTTTCTGAAATACTTCAGAAAAAACAACCTTCTTACCGCATTTCGTGACAGACCAGTCACAAAATGCTGCCATTTCATTCCATTGGGGAACCCTCTTGACAATTTGGAGCAAAGTAGCACCATCTACATCATGGACTGGAAGGACCAAGGAGGTACACATTCTTGAAAGGCGAAAGCAGAACGGGCGCACAATTCCGGGTTTGTTTTCAAATAGTTCAGAAAATTAAGGAGTTTGGAGGGCACTATAAGCAGGATGTTTCGGATCAGAATACACCTTGTCACTGCAAAAAAAGGCTAAGGAATTACCTTCGCCTCTCAAGAGACATTTGATCTGTATCCAGATACGAGCTTGAAATAGGAGATATACGAAAAGCGCCCGTGCGAAGTTGGAGTCCTAGGTGATGGGCAAGGTCCAAGAGCTTCAGTCTGGAAGGCCGTGCAGATCCATGCACAGCTGCACCATAGTGTAGGTGGGATCTAACCAACGAGTTGTAAAACCGTAGAAAGCATTGGCTGTCAGACCCCAAGGCACGTGACAGTACCTTAAAATATTTGATAATCTCAATCCTATCTGTTCCCTCAAATGAAATTTAAAAGTGAGTTTGTTATCAAAGATTAAACCTAAAAATTTGTATTCATGTCTCACAGATCCTTTCGTCTCATTCAAATACAAATTTTTGAGGATAAATCTCGTCGAAAAGAAAATGGCACACATAGCGCTTTTTCCCAAAAAAGAGTTGAAATCGTTCTTTTTTGTCCCACTTGCTCATCCTGTGTGTTGGGTGTGGCAGCTGTCGCTCACAACTGGGACTAATACAGGAGGAAAAAGACGTTTGTACATCGTCCACATCAAGGGATAAAGCAACATATTATTTGTGGGATAACTTTAGCAAGACTATTTATCTTAACTGCAAATAAAGTAGCACTCAATGCATCACCCTGTGGAACACCTTTTTCTTAAACATTTCGACAAAAACCCCGAGACTGAGTCAAAAAGGGACGGACAAACACAAAGTTTTTGTGTTTGAGACTTTGTGTTTGTCCGTCCCTTTTTGACCCAGTCTCGGGGTTTTTGTCGAAATGTTTAACCACCACCAGCTCGTTTGCGCCCTTACCTTTTGTTCACCTTTTTCTTGCTTGAAAAGATCAATGTGCAGCTAACCCAACCTGGAATGTGCGTTCGCTTAAGAGGTTCTGTATACATAGGTGTATACGGCCACGCACACCACACTCGGAAAGATCCAGAAGGATTTCATGCCTCCATGTCGTGTCATGTGCTCATAAAACAAATACTCAAGCGCAGTACTGCCGGTGTACAAAGGCCTCGCGCACAAATGATCCCAGGCATACCAGATGATCTAAAGTCGATCGTCCTGCCCGAAAGTCACACTGGTTGGTATAAAACGAGTGTTCATCCTCCTGAAAGCACACGAGGCGTCGGTCTATGTTCCTCTCGTAAGTTTTCTCCAAGCAACTCGTGGGCTATGGGGCGATAGGGGATAAGACATGTACACGTCATCCGAAAAAATGAACTAAATACCGTTACTCGCTACTCGCTCTAAAAGTAACTAAATACGTTACTTGTTACCGATTGTCAAAAAGAACGCGTGAGTTACCTCAAAAGTGACGAGTCACTTTTCACACTACTTGGACGACGAAATACA
Organism: Ixodes scapularis; assembly: GCF_016920785.2. Classification (NCBI taxonomy): domain Eukaryota; kingdom Metazoa; phylum Arthropoda; class Arachnida; order Ixodida; family Ixodidae; genus Ixodes; species Ixodes scapularis. The sequence goes on along the minus strand of NW_024609836.1, from coordinate 52,435,737 downwards.
CAACGGTTTTTGTTTCGTGGTTTATAGTTTTCTTTTTAGTAGTCGTTACACTTAAGCAGTAGCTGCCTCTCGAAGTTTTCATCGGTTATGTTGCCCCGCTTCCTCGAAAATACATCTCCGCCGATGCTGAAGAGTCGTTCTACCGACGAGTCGTTCGAAGGAACTGCCGTTCCTTCGAACGCGTCGGTAAAACGACTCGGTAATGGGTTATATGCCTTCCCGTGTTCGCAACCTCCGTGTTTACATTCGGTCCGTACCCGGTTTTAGAAGGTTCAACCAACGAACCTGGATGAAGGACATTCCCAGCTGTAGAGTTCAGTACGGCAACGTTTATCGCTGGACACATCGGTCGAACTGTTCGACTGACGCGTTCAGCGATATACGTTGCTGTACTGTCATACTGTTTAGTTGTTTTTCGGGTTGCCCGCCTACCGTTCTCGCGAATGTAAGTAAGTGACTCGAGGATTCATTAGGCAGGTGTTTTAGCATCCCGTAATGAATTCTGTCAGCCCCAGGTGCAGTTTGCGCTTTAACACAGAGTGCGGCCTCAAGTTCACACTTCGTGAGCAAACATTTATATGCAGCAAGGCTGGCATTAGACATAACGATCGACTACTTTTTAGCAGTACACCGAAACTTTTTAAACTCTACACTGTAGTCAGAGGCGCTACGGACACGCTGAAAAGGTTCCTCAAGAAACTTTGCTTTACCTTTTAGAAGCGCTGAGGGCGAGGCGAAAGGGGGTGTCCGGAAAGCTTGGTAGTCCCCATGGACTTTTCGCAGGCGGGCCCATACTTCCGTTGCTAGAACAAAGCTTTTTAAAGAAGAAATATATTTTATCCATGATGTCCTCTTGGCTTGTTTCCTCGTCCAGCAAGCCTTAGCTCTTGTTTTGTTGTTTTTGTTGTTGTTGTTGTTTTAACTCAATTATATTAAGAAAAGATGAATATCTACAAACGATTCCCCAAGCCCTGTTCTGCTCTTTCCGAGTGATAGTGCATTTTTCGTTCCACCAGAGCTTGCACCTCGGAAGAACGCTTCCCGAGGTTTGTGGTATAGAAGCCGAAGCAGCATTTATTATAGCTTTGATAACGTAGACTGTTGCCTCGTCAGGAGTCATACCCTGAAACAAGGATGTAACAATCACAGCTTGTAGCCCGAAACAGACCAATCTGCGTTATATAACGTCTACTTTTGTGGGTGTTCTATAATCGATGTAACTGGGTCAGTGGTCCCTAGAACGACGGGAAAATGATCGCTGCTAAAAGGAATATTTAAAACATGCAAAAAAAAAAAAAACATGGAAGTAAGCACGGTGGTGAGATATAAGGTCAATAGATGTAAAAGTGTTTTGAGCTGCACTAAACAAATGTTGGTTACTTTTTATTTAAAAGACAGAGTTTGGACGAGTATAAAAGCCTTTCAACAACAACACCACGAGAGTGCTGTCGGGAACTCCCCCACAAAGGATGATGGGCGTTGAAATCACCAAGAATTAAAAAAAGGCTCAGGCATTTGACTAACAAGGCCTTGCAGTTCGTAGAGATATAGTAGAACGTTGGGTGAAGGTACAGTGATACGACAGTGATAAGACGGTCAACGAGGATGCGAACTGCAACCGCCTCTGGAGGAGTCTGGGGAGTAACTGCGGCGCAGGCAACTCCACTTTGCCCTACTACCCGTGCTACAGTGGAAGGGATTGAGGAAAGGCGGTCCTTCCTAAAAACCTGATGTCGACGCAACAGTCGCCTGTGTGTGTCGTTCAGATCAGGCTCCTGTAAAGAAATGGCGACAGGGCACATTTCATCTAAAAATAATTCACGTCATATTTCTTATGGAGAAGGCCGCGACAGTTTTACTGGTTACCTATTTTCTAACTATGGCAAAGTGCACTTAAAAACACAAACTAGTAAATTAATATGCTTAATGGCAAAAGTTTAGCAAGTGGCTTTTCACTGTCAGAGGGTAGAACAAAAACTTCGGGAATTCGAACAGATCAGGAAACATTGTGGCAACGTCAGTACTTCGGTTCTACCTCTTTTCAGGGGTCGATCAAGAGGTTCAAGTTTGGGACCCATATTAGATTGAAAGAAATTTCAGAGCCCGGGTGCACTGCCCTCCACGGAGCTTAACAAGGGGGTGAGTACTGTGCCATAACAAGGGGGCTTGACTGACACAAATACTCTATCAGTGCTGCCCGGCAACGATATCCAAGTGTGGTTGCAGGGACAGAACCTGTTTCTGCCGAAGGGTGGCCCTTGCTGCCTAAGAAAGTGAAAAAGGAACGAGGAGAGTGAAGAAAGGAAAGAGTAAGAGGTGGAAGGTAAAGTGAAGGAGGGAAGAAGGGGGTAGGGGAGGCGATCATCCTGGTCGGGCCAAGCCAGGACACCCGTTTACGAGAAGCAGGGGCCGAAGTGCTATATTGCCTCGGCCGGGGTGCCCGGAAGGGTTAAAACGTACTCCGGGCTCAGCTCAACCACCAGGACCCCCTTTTTGCCGGACATGGGGTAAGCCACGCACAGCCAAGCGCGGATGGGTGAACCCACGTGGCTCGGGCTTCGTGGTGACACCACTCACCGAACGCCTACTAAAGCAGGTGCACCCTGCGTGTGGGTATGGGGGCCCAGGTGGCTGGGGTCCGTTGTGACGCCACTCACCAAGTACCAAACACCTAAGGCGTAGGCGCCCCCTGCGGGGCTGTGCTTGGCTAGCAGGCAGAGAAGGCAATGGCCCTACCTTCCCAGGATCCAGCGATTTCAGTCCCCCTAGGCCCATATCACTGGTGATTCCTTCATACGCAGAAAGAGGCAGCAGAACATCGCCTGTAAAGTCTTTTTTAGAGTACTTCTCTAGCTTACTTCGCAGGAAAACACCAGAATCCTGCGTTGTATAAAAATGAAGAAACGTTGACAGGGGCTCGAACAACGTCGCGGCAAAACGAACATGCTTAAACGTTGGTCCGCTTTCTTTTTCTGCTCTTCTGTTTTATTTCTCGTTCTTTCTCTGGGGACCTCCAATGTCAGCATTCAGGATTTACCGCGTTCTGCTCCCGTCTTTATACCCCTCTCTTGCAGTGACGCCACATAAGCAGCCATTGTGGAGGTCCTGAATTGCTGCTGCGCGCGTATACCTTCAGCAGCCTATATTTCGCACCTCCAAAATTGTGTTTATCTGCAAAATGTTTAAAAAAAAGTGAGTAGCAATTAACGAACATCTATTTTATTAACGAACTTCTAACTTCGGACACAAGCCATGTATGCTAAAATCGCTGGATCTGGGGAAAGTAGCGCCACTGCCCTTCCCGCCTGCTAGCCGCACACGGCTAGCTACTAACGTGCGAACGACCAAACCTCGCAAAGTGATTGGCTGAACGGTTTCAGTTGCCATGGCAATCGCCATTTCGGTCCATTCAAATCTTCGATGCTTCGAAAGGGTTGTTCTGAACCAGTCATGCCAAGATCGCTATGCAGCATCATTGTACTGAAAGCGTTCCTCGCCAAACTTTGGCACCGTGATTACAATCAACTTATCAATTATGCTTATGCGTACAGATCCCTTGCAATATTGTCCTTGCGAGGTTCAAGACACGAGGATTATTTTACAATGCCTTCAAGCACTGACGCCGCATAGGGTGGTGGTGAGAAGATGTGCGTTTGTTTCGCCGGTCTGTGGAAAACAAAATTTCAATATTCAAGAAATGTATTCATAAAGCAACCTTTTTCCGAAAATTTGGATCGGTTCACCAACAATGGAGAGATAAAGAAGAAACTGTTCATTCCATGAACCAAATTGGCGACCGTACGGGGAGCTTGGCACTAACTACTTTCCCAGGATCCAGGGACTTTAATGTATGCCTGACTTCCACTGGAATCATGTTAGTTGCATTCTGCGGCTCATCAAATTTGTGTCCCTCGGCAAGAACAAGCCGGAATGAGCCCGAGCGACCACCAGCATAAAATGCCTTGACGTGACGCGCAAGCCACTTATAGCCGGAAGCGTTCGAATCTGCTTGGCTTCGCAGGTTTCCTCCTCGACCTTCGCTCCACCCACCGCTTTTAGACGCGGCGTCTCGTCAGGGAACGAAGAAGCTGTACAACAAACGTCGTAAATCAACAGTCCGAGGCGGAGGTCCATTAATTCCGAGTCGAAGGGCTCGCCTTCGCAGAGGTAGTGGGCTGGACTTGTCACGCTCAACTTTCAGGAGTCAATATTGCCCGAACAAACAGACCCCCCAAACGAAATGATGTCCTCGTCCCTCCCCCCCCCCTCCCCCCCCCCCTTTGCCCCCCCCCCCCCCCACACACACACAAAAGTACATATACTTGAATTTTAGTCTTTAGCTGTACAATGAATGAAAGCCCACGAAATGGTTTTCATGACGTCTGTTAGAATCACTGACAATTTAAAAAAACGCAGGGCTTGGCGGGTCCTGAACATTCTGTTATCGCTTCGCAGACAATCAAATTGCGACATTAACCAGTCGGAACACCGAAGGGCCAATCACGGAGCCAGAAACGTGAACATAGAAAGACTCGCTCTGCGTTTCGATCGCCGTTATTTACACGTAAAATGTACGTGCCGCAAGTTAAAGAAAGCCCGCAAGGCATGAATGCCGGGGGAAAAAAATGGATCAATGGATTTCTGTAGGTATCGCATAAATCGGTTCTTTGGTAATGCGTCGCGTTGAACCTCTGTGCAGAGGAGACCAAAAATAGTGCATTTTGTGCTTCAATATTTTAAAGAATGGACTTGACCGATACTAAATAATTATAATACCTAATTTCTCTCCCCACGGCGTCCGCCTGCTAATGAAAGGCGTCTGATTTGCGCAACAGGCGACAGATGGAGGCAAGTAAGGGTAAGGGCGCAGATATGGTAGATGATGTTTTCGAGTCAAATGCGACGTGGACTTTTTAACGTGAAACGTTCTCTGGCTAGGTGATCGGCATTTTGTGAAATCCAAAAGTGAAGTCTGCTTAAAGACATGGCCGCGAGGTTATACATTGATTGGTTGACGGATGGTAGAGGAGGACTGAGGTGCTCGATGCTGATTGATTAATGGCGAGGTGACATGACTAGGAGTCGAGTGAGGAGGAGTGGGTTAGAAGGTTCGGGAAGATCACCAGGTTTACCATTTCAAGTGCACACATGCTACGCGTTAAATTATCTGATGAAGAGCGCCGTGAACACAAGCGTCTCCCTGAAAAGGCTCGACGTGCTGCTAAACATTGCTGATGTTTTAACCTTTCATGTATGCAACGCAATTGCCTAGAAATTTGCCATAATGTTTTTACGTAGTCCATGTTTTCTCATGTTAACTAATAAAACGCACTAAATGAACTAACAAGAAATGTTATTTTTTGCGGGCTATTGCTGCTTTATGCCAACAGCTGCCGCCATTTTTCGGCCTCTCGCGTCACCCAGACGTCTTTCATTTCCATAAGGCGACTTTTGCTAGCAAATTTACGCTCTTAATGTTTCTACTCTTTACTCAGCCAAATAGTGGTTTTGAAATTTCTATACTAAAATTCACAATCTTCGGCAACCCCTGTATGAAATCTTAGCTCGATACGTTAAGAAATCGATCCTTGCGGTCCCCTCTAATGGTCAATACTACATTTGACTCAAGTGGTGTTTTGTATTTGAATGGTCATTTTTTCCAGGAAAGAAAGACACTCGATTGCTTTTCATCTTTTCTGATCTTTCAACTGCCCAAGCGAACAACTACAGCTCGCCGGTGGATTTCTCAATAGACCGATATCACTAAGCGTTCCACGCATGCGTGACGCCGCCATAACTGTAGTTCACAGGATGCAGGAATCCAGGTGCCAGTGTAAGAGACAGGTCGTGCTGTGCTCTACTCGCGCGCAGACCCGTAGCGGGCTTGTTGCGCGTGCATAAAAAAACTACCGTTCCCACAATGCAGGCCGACAGCGGTGGCGCAACGACAATGGCTGGTGAGATCGGTTTATTGATCCCAGAAGCATAGCATTCCCGAGAAAAGGTAACTGTCTTGTTTTGGCGTGGAGAAATAAACTATGTATCGCAGAAAGCTCCAACTATACGTAAGAATGTGGAGCTAGTGGTTGAGTGTGAAAAGATGCCGTTACCTGTATCAAATAATAATATTTGAGAAACGCGCACTTTTTCTATGAGCTGACGTCCACCTAAGCCTGATTTCGTACAAACAAATTGGACATTGTGGGTGCCTTTAGCATCTGTGTTAGTGAAACGAACCTGTCAGCAAGAAAGGAAACAAGACTCTCTTTCCCGCGGAAAAGTGTTTTTCAGTTATATAAATCTCTCGAGCGTTCACACATCATTTCTTGCTTTGACGATATTACATTTAGGTGGGCGTCAACTCATGGAGAAATTTTGTTTTTCTCTATTATCTTTTAATCCAGGCGACATCATCTTCTCAAACGTTTTCGCTCTATCCCAAACACTAGCTTCGCATTCTCAAGAACTTTGATCATTTGGCGATGCATAGTTTACCCGGGTGCCCGGGACAAAAAAAAAACATAGTTCTCTTTTCTCGGGAATTCTCTGCATATTTATCAATAATAAGCTTGTAATTAAAAAAAAAGTGGACTTTGCATTACTATAGACTACGGGCACTGAAAATTTAAAAAAAAGAATATTAACATTCGCGGCCGATTTTATATATAAAATTTGTGCATCACTTTGGTAATTTACTACATTTATTTATTTATTCATTTATTCTGCTTAATGTGCTCATAAACAGCTCGAGGCCTTATTAGTGCGCACATGTTACAAACAATAAAAAGAACAGATACAGACAAACAAACAAGCGAGACGTGATTTAGAAAATATAAAAGGAAATAAATAAAACTACGGAGAACAACGTAGAACAACAGAGCACAGTTGTTTTCAAGCGGCCAACAATGATCTTCTAAAATGGGGTGAAAACAATTCTAAATCACTCCTATCGCGATTATAAAGGAGCTGAAGGGGCGTCATTGGGGACTACACGCCAACGTTTTGCGGGTAGAAAAGAAATGAAAATCGGATACGCTTTTGAGGGACACTGAAAGAAATCGCACTTAAAAGTAAAGGTGCATGAATTGTAGCGTTCACAATCTTATACAGAAAAGTCATGTCTCGCGCTAATATTTTTTTCTGCAAGGGTAGCAGGTCAAGCAGATGAAGTAAGCATTCATATTCAAAATAAATGCGCCTCCCAACCCATCTGTCGTAAACAGTACGCACGAGACGTCGCTGCACTTTTTCTAAAATATACGATTGAGTCGATCCAATGGTGTTCCATACAACTGAGCAGAACTCAAATTTAGACAAAACAAGGGCTCGAAATCGAAAAAAAAAGTGCTTGCCTAAGTACGAAAATTCCGCGTCGTTCGGGAAATAACGCCTAGCACCTGATAAGAATCATTCACAACTTTCGAAACATGCTCAGTAACCAAAAGGCGGGAATCAAACAGCACTACCAGATCACGAATAGTATCTGACCTCGCGATAGCTGAACCTAGCACGGTATACGAGTACTCAATGCAGCTTGTCTTACGAATAAAGTCTTACTTGGTCTTACTGCGGTTCAGTACCAAAATATTTTTCAAGCACCAGTTTAAAACTGCCTGAGCATCCTCTTGCATCATTAGGCAGTCAGTAGTTGAATAAATTTCGCAATAAATCTTAACATCATCTGCAAACTGCAGCACCTTTGAATGCTGCACACCGTCTACCAAATCATTGACAAAAACGTTGAATAATAACGGCCCCAGATTGGACCCTTGAGGCATTCCAGTATTTAAAACATATGAGGCAGAAAAACACCCTTCATACAGCACTCTATTAGGTCTTCCGCCAAGATAACTAGACAACCAACTGCAAAATTTTGACAAGTTACAACTTATGATCTACGAGATCAAAAGCTTTAAAGCAATCGAAATAAATAGCACCAACTTGTCCACGGGACGTGACCTTAGGTAGAGTGTGTTCCGAAAATGATACAAGGTTTCATTATACGTGGAATTATCGTATACGTGGAATAAATACACGGTCCCATGGTCAATAATCCTAAGGATAACGTGACCATGTCACGTGACGTCACGAGGCACCACAACTTGCCACCATGACGTCACGTGACCACGTGACCCAAGAGGCCACACACCACGTGACAAACGAGACATGGTCGCATCAACTATTTGACTTTGTGTTACCGAATAATGGGTCAGAGTACCGCATTTCCTTTTTTTTCTTAAATCTTTGCCGACGACACTCTCCAGTCTATCCTGGTATGTTTCGATTTTCCGCGGAATAATTGGACGGCAGCACTGACGTGTGAAGTATGACGTCACTATCATCATCACTCTTTCGAATCGCCGCCATGGACCACCTTAGGTGGTATTCGCCGGACGGCTTATTTGAGTTGACTGCTCACAGTGCATGCTCGGGATGAGTTCTATTAGGTCTCCCAAAGAGGACAATCTTCATGGTGTGCAATGTGCGTGTTGGAAGCGTTGTGGAAGCCTGCCGTCTGCACGTGCTCAGCAACAGCGAGCTCAGCTACGGCCGTCAGTGAATACCACCTATAGGGAGTGTTCACTGGTGGCCATAGCCGTGTGCGCGACTGCTGAGCGCGTGCTGATGGCGAGCTTCCACAGTTCTTTTGCAACGTGCATTCCACACCATCAAGATTGCCGGTCCTAGAAACCTCTTAATGTGAGTTCGCTCTGAGCTTGCGCTCTAAATAGCACCCACAAATATGGCGTCCAGTGAATACTCCTTTTAGTGTGGCCGGCCAGCTTCTGGTGCAACGCTCCGGGTCTCTTCTCAGCCACTTTGTGGCTTGGCGCACGTATTTTCAGGGAATATTCGCATCCTAACGTTCCGTATTTTGCGGCTCCAACATGCCTGCTTGCTTTGTCGTCGGGACCAGAAGCAGAAAAGAGATCGTCAAAAGGCTGTTCTGCTTCCTGTCTGGTAAGAGCACTACTGAAAAAAATTAAAAAAGTAACGTGTTCTTCCCACCCCCCCCCCCCTTTCCAAAAAAAAAAAAACGCTTTTTTTTTTTTTGTTACAAAAACAAATTACGCATTACCGAACGCTCATTTTCTGCCCAGAAGTAGCGCTAGAAGTCCTAACCAGATGACAACGTCTCAGCATTGCCCGTTATCTTATTGAAAAGTAATACGGGGTTTTCTGAAATTTTCAATGGGAGAATGTGGCCCATTTTCTCCCGTTTTCGGTAACTGTGTCATTGAGCTCCGTGTATTTATAAGAGCACCATCGGCCGCCACTTTCCTATCAAATATTTCAGAAAATCTCTTATAACTTTGAAATCAAACAACGGTTAGTGCTGAAACTTTGGCAACGGGTTCGGACCCCTAGCGCTACATTTGAGCGTAGTTTATTTTTGCGGCAAAAACACACACACACAAAAAAAGAAATACCCTGTAAATTTGAAGGGGGGGGGGGGGGACATCCTGTGCTTGGTTTGCGATTATAAAACGGAAGAATTCCAAGCCCAATGCAGGAAGCAAGCTTTGTGAGTTGAGTGTATTTTACTTGTCTTCTCCGCAGATCGTTTGTCGCATCGCAACCGATCAGGCTGCTTAGACTGAGCTTGGTTCCGCACGAAAGATGCTTGGAAGAATGGCTGCTTCTGAATAACAATACGATTGCGGTGCTTTCTATTCAAATTGCTTCGCTTCGTATAAAGCGTAAGAACCGATGTAAGGATTACGTTTGCTTGCGAAATTAGAAGCACGAATATCCGGGTTTCTCATAACGCAATTTAAGCGAACACTCTTGCGCGAATTGGGGGGAGGGGGGGATCGGTGGCCGAGTGGTCTAGCGCACATCAGCTGGGAGCACGTGGAGCGAAAGCTCGCGCTGCAGAACCCAGGGATCCTGGGTTCAATCCCCATCCCTGCCCGTTTCGATCTGGATGAGCATCGTACCGGCGTGCGGTCGTGTATGACTACTGCGTGATGCACGTTAAAGACCCCAAGCTAGCGATCGTACTGCACTGGCTAAATTGCTCATATACAGCTTGGAGAATCGTCGCCCGTTGAGGCAGACCAAGTTCTAGGCTGTATAAACATACACACAACCCAATTCTTTTTGCGCGAATGGGCATTCAGCCGGCTGTCGTCCCAATTTCTTCTTTTTTTTTTTTTTATTTTGGTTGGTTACATTGTTGCTTTTCTACCTCGTGACACAGAAGATAATAATGAAGCCTTGACATCACGGTCTTAGATAGATGTGTCGCTTGATGCCGCACGCGAAAACGATACATCGCCATGGCGCCACACTTATGAAAATGAAGTAAATCATCACCATCACTTTGCGGCACATGTAGTATGGCAGTCCCGCGTGAAAAAAAAATGCAACTTGCTGCTCATGTAGTACGAGTATTGACACAAACATCCTTGGGGTTCCCAGTTTAGCGAGCCATTGAATTCACATCGAGCCATTCTCGTAACTCACCATCAGTTCTATTCAACCGCATTGAACATCTGCAAAGATCGTGTCCAGGGGTTTCACCAGGAATTGAAATTAGGAGGATGTCTACATCTTTAGGGGTGCGGGGGGTTAGGGGGGGGGGGGGGGGGGGGGCATTGAGAATAGTGCAATCGTTGTGAATTAGGGGGGTGCCTTCAAAAAAAACAAGGGGGGGGGGGGGGGGTGTAGGGAAATCACTGATCGCATCGACTGTCAATTTTAAATCTTTATGGGGAGATCATTGCTTGACTTCGCTGCAAGCTTCATCTTACCAGCAAAGCGATCGTCAACCTATAACTAAAGCTTGAGACTGTTTTATTCTATCTTATTTATGTACAGTCGCGAAAATCTTGTATGCAGTTGTAAATAAAGCGATGAAATGGTGCTGCGTTTATACGACGGTCTTTTGAATGCTCAAGAACGTTAAAAATTGCCAGGGGCTTAGGGCGATGACAAAAATAGGCGGCTAAGCTCTACGCGATTAAGTTCGTCCCTTTAACGGGAACACGGCACAGTCCACCCTCGTCGAATTAATTATAGATCTTTCAGGAAATTCAGACAGTGAGATTTAGAAATCTCAAGATAAGATATATTGGGCCAGTGCAATATGACTGCTAACCTGGGCTCTTTAACTGGGACCACGTAATAATGGTTGCACGAGTGGAGCTAGACTGCAATAAAAATGATGTCGCAAATGATTTAAAGTGGCTTTCCCCAGCACCGCACACTTACCTGAAGGATCTGCCGTTAACGCTAAGCGCGCTATGCAGTACAGCTACTGTACAGTGTACTATGCAAGGCTCCACAATGGCGGCACGGATATGAATGAATTTGAGCGTCACGGCACGGAGCTTGGGAGTTTCGGCACTGCGGAAACCTATTCAGTGACTCTAACTTGACCCATGCCGACATCAACCAGGTTACCACGTAACCCATTGTGGCAGTTCGTTGAATCTAGCGATCGCGTATCGTGTATCACTACTGCATGATGCACGTTAAAGGCACCAGGCTAGATGTTGTAGTTCACTGGTTAAATTCTTTATCTAGTAAAGCTGGGACACCGAAGGCCCATTTAGGCTGACTAACTTCCGGTTGTATCAGCCACAGAGGCATTTTGTGCGAATTATAATAACTCAGTGTTATGAACATGCACACATGATTATTAATATTGTTAGTATGAATCTTGTTGATGATGATGATAATGATGAGCCCATTGGGCTATAAATTTTTGAGATCTTTGAATTTCCCTTAATCACAACGTTGCTTTCGGAAAGGGCTATCGTGTACAACAGAACTGATTGAGCTATATCGTGATTTGGTCACGAGGGGTGACAAAGGCGGACAGATTGATTGTGTTTTCTTAGATCATGAAAAAGCGTTCGATACGCACTAATATTACAAAAAATTAGGGCGCCTTAACTTTGACACGGATATTCTAAAGTGATTACAAGCGTATCTATTATCACGCTATCAATGTGTTGTTTTAAATTGTAAAACTTCAAATTCTGTTGAGGTAACATCTGGCGTACCTCGAGGCTCTTTTTTAGGACCCTCGTTATTTTTAATATTTGTTAATGACAACAATGACGGCGTAAATTCACGGCTACGTTTGTTCGAGGGTGATTGTGTTGTTTACCCCGGCATAACAGATGAGGAGAGTTCCACACGGCAGCAGAGTGGCTTGAACCGAATAAAACAATGATGTAAAAAGTGGAGGATGGAATCAAATGGAAAATGTTGTCCCTATCAGGTTTATCCGTAAAACGAAAACAAAAGTTGAAACATGTTGTCAACTGAATGAAGGAACCGTACCGATAAAGCAGGCAGTTAAATGTCCATGCGTCACGCCATGCATCAACTGAGTGAACTTGGAGCTCATATTGTGACGATGTTGTCATGAGGGCCGGAAGAGCCCTTGGATTTTTAAACGGAAATTTAAAGAAATCAACTAAAGCTAACAAAGAGCTCGTCTATCTCTCGTATGTACGACCAGTTTTAGAGTACGTCTGCACCATCTGGGATCCTTCTCAGCAAAACCACAATTTTGCTATAGAAAAAATTCAGAGTCGTGCAATGCTCGTTTCGTTCTGGTGTGGTACGACCGTTTTGCGAGTGTAACCAACACGATTAAAGAATTGGGATGGCCTACGTTGGCATTAAGGCGAACAAGCTTGCGCTCGAAGTTGTTTTTTTATACAATATGTATATCACATTATAACTGACATTCATAGCCCATCTTACTTATTACCTAAAAATTATATCTCTCAAGGAAAATATAAAATTTATAAGATGCGGGAGCACTGCACTAAGGCTATATCAAGCAAAACCTTTTTTTTTTATTAAATTATTAGTGAAATATTTTGCGCAGTGAGATTGCGTGTGCAGCAAATTCAGAACTGTTTCTTTCAAGTTTATTCGACCCTTTCAGTAATGCCTGATGTCACTGCGTAGGGTCATGGTGAATAAAGAATAAAGAGAACAAATGCACAAAAAGACAACGAGCCTCGTGAGGATGCGCTTTTGGAGCTCGTTGATTGCCTTCTTCGGATCGTGGCTTTTGCGGCGGTGGAACTTGAATGGGTAACTCCGGTACATATTCTCAATTTTTAGGCTTACAATTACTCTTAGTGGAGAAAGTGTCCCTGAATTACGAGGTATACTTTTTTCTTTCTTTTCAATGCGTCATGTAGTTTTGTAGATATATAATATCAAAGTTTTGTTTCGGGGGTTTATACGGTGAGGTCGAAACTACCGGCTCCAGAAGATGGCAACTCTGGTGATCAGGTGCATGACCATCGTGCGATGCAAAGTTTGTACCGGGGTACCCACAAACCGTACTACGACTGGCCTCGTCGGAAGAGCAGTTCGATCAGTCAGGTAAAAGGCTACTGCTGTTTGACTGCTTTGCTTCGTATATATCAAACGTATGCAGCAAATATTTATACACATTGCCGGCCGAGAAGCGAGTTCGACGCGATGAATAGGTGGTATTCACTGGGCGTTGGAATCGAGTGCGGTGTCTACGGCCACGGCTCAAAATGATTCCCCAACTTGCCTTCTGAGAAGAACTACAATCTTGGTTGTCTTGGTTGTCGGAGAAGCGTTGTGGAAGGTTATCGCAAGCTCGTGCTGAGCAGGAAGGCTTGAGCAGGAACATGGAAGGCGTTCTCGGCCTTGCATAACGATGCCAGTCCCTCTGTCTTCTCGCACTTCGGCACCACGATGCGCTTGAGCGAGCAGAGAGTCAATAATCTTCGCGTGCGGTCGCTGAGGAGCACTTACAAACGACGGCCTTAGCTAAAGCGTAACGTTACAAGAAGAAATCGTCTGCTGAGACGGCCGAAAACCCAGCAGAAAACAAACACGTCGAAAGTGGCAGTACGAAAAGTAACACCTAGAGTACGAACATCACGTCGGGCCACAAGGTTGTTTTTTGACAAGCAGCCAACCCGCTGAATGCCCGTTGTGAGGCGGGTGGTAGCATTTCTGATATTAGTCTTAGAGTGGATCGTGATTTCCCATTAGCCTCTAGGTACTTTGGCAGTGCTCGTATTTAGTCTTTGTAAATCGATATCAGTCATTTATTTTGATTGGACCTTTAACTGGAGTTGCCCTTTTATCTGAAGCAAAGGATGGATGTTTTGTACACGTGCCGGATTACAGCCGTCATTGCTGACCTTGTCTACTCTTACCTGGATGGCGAGCCAGTGATGCGGGCGTTGACGAGCCTTCACAATGGCCAATGCTGGGCAGAAAGACACAGCACAATCTAATATGGAAATAACCTGTCCTGCTGTGACAATGAGGAACTGAAGTAAACAGAATAAGAGAGATAAACAAAAATGAAGGTCGGTAATGGCGGCGCCCATGCACAGCTGCTGCAAAGCGTCTACAGGCATCTTAGAAACTCAAAAGTTACAAAAGGGCTCAGTCACGCGCCACCTGCGTCCATCGCCTGGCTGCCTTCATAGGGAGATCGGGCAAGCGGAAACCTCGGTGCACGATGAAGGAACCAAGCCGAAATCTCTTCGTCTAAACAGCGAAGGGGATCAAGACTGTGGTCAGTTCTTCCTTCACGTCAGTCCATCACTTGGAAAGCAATTTTTTGTTTTGTTTTTGTTTCATACTACTGTGCTTCACGTGCCTTCCCCCACACGAGGAAGAAAGATACAAGTTGACGAGACACGAGCTCACGTTACAAGAGCAGGCGCGCTCTGCTTCGCCGCCTGCCAAGCCCGCAGAGGTTATCGACTCTAACCAACGGCAAGGCGTTCAGACGAACGGCGCAGTCCGTAGGATGCATCCGCTTCACGTGGCCTATCGGGTTTCAGATTTTTTTCAACCCCTATTTGTTGTTTTTGCAGCTTCCTATATTAGGCGAGTTCGTTTTGCTACGGATTTAAATTTGCCCCACCTTTTTTCGCTCCATACTCGGTAGACCACAACGAGCGCCACGAGCCCATTCCAGATGGAGAGCGCTGCGGTGTACAGGCCAGAACCGAGGTCACGTGACTTACTCTTGCCGCATCCGATTGGCCCCCAATGCTTTCGCAGCGTTCCTCACGGTCCACATAGCAGGGGGAGGCGAAGCTGTACACTCCGTTTCGCCTCACGATGAACCTCAAGACGATGCTGCCAGCCATCGCAGCCAGTCCAGCCCCGTGAGGATGTGTCACGTGACCGAACGCTCTGCGCAACACGAAAGGTCACCTGACACTCACACGGCGTTTGATTGGCTGCGATGGCTTTAGAGTCCCCTGCTGTGCTTCGTCGTAAGTTCAAAAGAGAGTACGGCTGCGTGCGGGTTTGGAGTGATGGGGGGTTTCGAGGGGGGGTCGGCCGATGATAGCCCCCCCCCCCCCCCCCCCCGTGCTTCGTTTCCCGTTCACGCGTACGCGCGAGACCTTTAACTTTGTAGGCGTGCTGTAGCTAGCCAGCTGCTGCTGATCCGGCTTTTTTTTTTCTGTCTCTCTCTCTCTCGTGCTTCGGTTACTGGCCGAGAAGAACGAGAACCAGGCTGTACGTTAGCGTAAGTTTGACGACGGAGGTCATCGTACCCGTTGGTTAGTTTATGGCCGCCTATCTGGCCTGTCATGTTGCTTTCCTTGTTCTTCTTTTCTCGTTCCATCTTGGCCGTTCTTGCATATTTGCACACTGCTCACGTGCTTGAATTACGTCATGAAGTTCGGCTATATATATATCTGTCCGCGTACATTTTCTTTATTTTGGTTGTTTCTGTTTTGGCGATGCAGGAGGGGGATGCATATTACAGCACTTGTAGTACCGCATCATTTAAACTATCTAACCCCTTCTCCTTCTCTCTCTGTGTATGCCTGGTTATGGCTATACGCCCAGCCGTTTCTTTGTGTGTGCGTTCGTACGTGCGTGCTTGTGCATACGTGTGTGCGCGCCATCATGTATGCGTGTGTGGCGGCGAGGGTACGCGTGCGTGTGTACTGCACGCTCGTTCAGGTGTGCGTGTGTGTGCGTTCCCCCCATCTGGGCGTGCTTCTGTGCGTATTCATGCCTGTGTGTAAGTACGTACTATATTTGCTCGCTCGTGCGTTCGTGTGCGTGTGCGCGCGCTGATCCGGCCGGGGTGTCTGTGTGGGTATGCATGCGTGTGTGTGCATGCCTGTGCACGTTCCTATGTGCCCGTGTGCGTGCGTGCCCCTGTGTTTGCGCGTGCGCGTGGGGGCGAGTGTAAGACACAAATTTAAAAAGCCAAAATCAGTCTCGCTTCTTACACTACAATGAGCCGGGTCAACCCGGTTACCACATATGACTGCAAACCATACAACAATTGCAAACACTCCACGATCAAACCATTCCAAGTATTCCCCGTTTCAAATGTCAGTCAAGTCGTGAAGAAGCTTACAGATGCTACTCTTGCACAGCCTAAGAGACGATTTCAGAGAGTCGCTTAAAACACACGACATGACCAGATCATAGATTGTGAATTGTCCCGTGTAAGTGGTTGTCTTGGCTTAGTATCACTCCCTCCTCCCTTCTCCCCTTTATGTATTGCCCTTTAACAAAACCATTTAACAACAATAGAGGACTCAAATTCTGCGAAATGAAACCATCAATCACAATAGTTCACGAGAATAGAAGAATACTGGTCTCCGCGTAAGCACCCTTGCGGTGCCCGTCGTCTCAGCAACACCCGTTACATAACGAGGCCTCGGCGCGGAATTTTTGACGTCACCTTAAGGGACACACGCATGTGGCTCATCTTCAATCAGTGAGGACGCGAATGCTGACGCCAGACTCCCGTTCAATTCGCTACCTGCGCTTGCCTCTCTGAATGACGTCAGCCCTCTGGCCTCGTTATAGGTGTTGGCCGTTGCCGCACCGTTGCCTACAATAATATAGTCATTAGACTTTTTTCTTGTTTTGATCCGCTACTGTTTTGCGTCCTCAGGCAGTCGTCATCTCTCCTTGCATTTCGGTACTACACGCGACTGTTTTGTCTTGAGATTGTCTCGGATATAGAATCGACTGATTTCATTTCGAACCTGGCCTTCCGCTTCTCTAAGCGCTATCTCCCGCTCGAAAGGCCAAGGTCGGAACGGGTAAAACTGGCGGCAGCCGGTGCGCGAGGGCGCACGCAACTAAAACGATACAAAAAAAAAACCAAACAAACGAGACGCGGGGGAACGAATACGCCTCCAAGAAAGAAACAAAGACGCGGAACCAGTATCTCTGGTCGTGCATTTGCTGGTCTCATCCATGAGGTTATCGCTGGAGCAGACTGCGGGAACGTGGCATTCGCTGTCAACGTAAATTATCTTTACAAGGAGGAGGGGGATGAAAGAGAGAAAGAAGAGGGAAAAGGATATTTCGGGTCTGTCTTTGAACACAGGCGCCCCACGTTGAGCCAAGATATATGCAGTCCCTTGCCCGGAATGTCCATAGCTCCACTATACTCCGATCATCCCTAGGCTGACGATGCCGTGGGAGAGCTACCCGCTCGCTCGACCAATCAGCCGCCTTCCTTCTCATCACGTTACCCCGTTCTATTCACGTATGGGCGCGAGCGTGGTCGCACACACACATATATATATTTATATATATATATATATAGAGAGAGAGAGAGAGAAAGAGACATGCAACTGGTCCACCGAGCACGTTGATTCCACCGTGCTGTCAGCTTAAGGGTGAACGCGTCGTCTCTCTCACTTCCGCATCCTTGCATGTGCAAGCGTGCGTATGTATATCGGCAACGCTATAAGGATGAGTCGGCTCGTGTTTTTGCCTTACGTGTGGATATGCTGAGTGACTCGTTTTGTGAGCTGGTTGTGTCCGATGGCTCGCTAACCAGCTCTCGTAAATCAGCAGCCGCTCCAGGGGTGCGCGCCGGTCGCGTTGTTGGGCAGCTCGATTATATTGTCCCGCCGCGCGCTCGGTGGGTGGTAAGGAGTTTGTTGCTAAAAGGGGGACACCCCGCGACGACGACCGCAGAGATGCACGCTGCTGTTCCCGGTTGGTTCGGCGCGTGGAACCGTCTGGCTTTCGTGATGATGACTCGTTCTTGGTCGGCGGGAAAGCATTTGGGCGGTGTCCCGTTGCGCGCCACACTGTGGTAGAGTTTGTTGTGTGTTGTAGGCTGCTTCGTCTCTTAAACAAATTTGTCGTTCGTGTCTTTTTTTTTTTTTTAATTTGTTTCGATTCTTTTGTTTGGGGATTCTGCAGCGGAAGAGGCGTCGTCGTTCATCACGGCACGAAGTGAATGCAATCAAACTACCAGATTGCTCTTTTTTTTTTTTTTTTTTTTTTTCGCTGCAGGGTTAAATTGGAAAGGTTTAGCTCTCGGTACTCCCTGTGTGCCCCCATACACGTGCGCTGAAACTGGAACCGCGTAAACTAAAATGTCTGCGCATGCGCCGTCTGTCTCGACAGCAGGGCTACCGCAGCGGCGTGGTGTCAGTGTTTTGTTATTATACAGGGTGTTTCGCTTACGCTTTACAAATTTGTTTTCAGAAGTCCGCGAAAAAGGTTTACCAGTGTGGTTTGTGCAGAGGAGTTATAAGAACGAGCGAGTGGGAAGCCCAGTAGTATACTCTAACGTTACCACCACTGATCTCTACTGTAGTAGGCTGGATCGCGGACCGCGGCCTCGGCAGCTGGGGCCGAGTGTCGCCACCGGCGGCCATTCATTGACACCAGCCATTGCATAGGACTCTACGGAGAAAACAAGAAAAACGTGTCATTTCTCTTGCTTGTATAGCTGTGGTCGGCACTGAAACTTTTTGGCTGCTTTTCGATAAGCCCGTCAAATAGCTTGCGTACAAGCATTAAAACTGACAGCCCTCGCAGTTCTTATAAATAAATATTTTGTGGTCGAGAGTGACTCCGCTACGCGAAAAATGTAGTGCAGCTCAATGAGGCGTGAGTTGCCTAGAGTTACCGCGGAGTCGGTGGCGGTTTCGTTGAGTTGGGTTTAGCAGACGACAAGCTCGAAGGCTTTGCTACTCAGAATTCGCTCACTCCCGGAAAGCCTCTGTCGAGATGGAACTTCTTTGTTATTTATCAACTTCTGGGTTTCCGCGAGGACGGTCTCAATGAAGGCAAGTTCCTTTGTTTACTCCACTACGAGAGCAAGCTTGCCAGAGCCGTAGGTGCTCCGGTACGTTTCATTGTTTTAGTCTGCGTTCAAACGTTTGACAAATAGCGATTCGATCTCCAAATACCCGACATAAGGATCGGAGCACACCACAAAATACTCGCCTCCAAACACAGCGTACATGCCTCAATATTCTTACTTTTGTGTATTTCTCCCATAGACTTGCGTGCATTGCCTGGCGTCAAGCAATGGCCGCCGGTGGCGACACCGACGTGCTCCCCATCCGCGATCCAGCCTGCTACATTAAAGGTCAGTGGTTACCACTCGTACTACAGACACCAGACTGGCGTGTCGAAAAAGCGAATGATAAGAGACGGAAAAACCGCAGGTAGCATTGCTCCATCTTGTTCACGTTGCTCGAAAAAAAAAAAAAAAAAAAACAAGTAATCGATTACAGTTATAATCAGTCTCGGTCAAAATATTAATTTCATTACTTGATTACTTGAGAGGAAAAGTAATTGCTCAATACTTGAAAAAGGTAACCATAACTTTTTAAATTACTTCAAATTTTCAGAAGTGCAGAGTTTTCGGCCGTTTTGAAAACGGCGTGTTTTACCCTGTCTGTTATCAGATTAGGATCACTGAACTGTAGACTACGCTCTTAATCATCTTAATTCGTCAATATCACTAAACCGTCCTCCCGTCCAAGACTTGGCTCGACGAGTCCTCGGAAGGAAACTTTCAGGAACAAAGGTCGACATAGAATTAGAGGAGTGAAAAGTAGTAACGCGGTTACGAGTAATTTTAGCACATCCAAAAGTAATCAAATTACTTTCGCGATTCATTCGCTCTACTCTGCTTTCCACGTTATCCTTGTTTTTTTTGTTTTTTTTTATATAAAATTGATTGATTCAGTGGGTTTCTGGATGACGCCCTGCAAGTTTCTAATTTAAAGTGCACGTTTATTTTTATTAATTCGAAAGTTACTCGACACATTTTAGTTGCTTATCCGAATTATTGTTACGATTTGCCTGGAATGTAATGTCCTCCTTTGGCCTTATAACTCACCAGTACAAACAGCATTGGTGTAACGTTTGCGTTTTTCTAAACAAATTTGTTAAGCGTAAAATAAAAACCCGCACATTCGATTAGTGTATACTGACACTCACGTTCAGAGCCTAGACCGGGAAGTCAACGTAATGCGCCGACAAACTGAGAGAGCGAAGAGAGTGTTCTGGGACGTAAGAATGCTGAACCTTGATTGGATAGATTAGTGGGTAGGCCTAAAGCTAGCTTGCCTTCGCGGGGTTGGGCAGTATATCCCGATAGTGTTTCAGAAATACATTTTGTGTTCATATTTCTGTATCGCGATAATATTTTCCAGCAGTATTTTGTATTTATGTATTGATAGAGATGTTCGGGTGTATTCCTGGCATCAGGATATTATCGGGAGGATGTATCTCGTTAGATTTTTTTAAGGAGTCGTTCATTCATCTTGAGCGCAGAAACGACGATATTGAATATTGCTTTGTGGATAATAAGTATCGTACAATTAATGTATATCGGGGTTATTTTTTTCTTCCTCGTATACACTAGCTGGGGCACACGACCAGTCTTACGAAGTACGAGTACGCATCCAATATATATTTGAAGAAAAAAATTATATCGCTATATGTATTTCTGCAATGTATTTCAGTTATTGTACCTTCAAATGCATTTTATATGTCGGAAATGTATTTATGATACGTATCGCGATACCATTTTATAGACCGACACGCTGTTTACAAACAAGCCCGCGTTTGCCCACACCAGGTGTGGGCACTGCGCAGGCGCAGACACCGAATTCGCGTGAGGGGAAGCTACTGCGCATGTGCCGTGGCGACAACAGCGCCACCGCAGAGGCGTGACGTCAGTGCCGCGTGTTGGTCTATAAATGCATTGTAGCATCAGTATTTTAGGCGTCTTCACCATGTATCCCATTATTTGTATTTTCAAATATAGGGTGACTGAAATGCCGAGGCTCCATCTAAAATGGGCCGTAAAAACCGACGCCTGCACGTAGTAGTCTAAGCATTTCGTCAAACGTGTACTTCGCATCTGGGTTTTACCTCGTAAAATTACAAGACGAAGCTCCCGTTCTGTAAAAAAACAGGGCCAAAAAACTTGCCAGGGTCAACGGCAGACGGCAACGCAGACGACAGAGTCGAGTGGCGGGGCGCGTTTAGTGCACATATTCAAAGATGGCGCTGCCTCCTCGTTCCGAAGTTGTTTGCCGCCTCGCTGGACTGCTCCCCTTTCCTAGATGCCTCTTGTTGAGTGTTTGAGCTGCTTGAAGTCAATTCCGGCAGACAGCCAATGTCTAAAGTGTGTAGAATGTAATAATAGCTATCATGTGGGTAAGTGTGCCGGGGTGACTAAGACCGTGCTTAAGACCTTGACGAGAGAGGATTTGAGTGTTTGGCAGTGTGCCACCTGTAAGATTCACGAGGCTAGGCAGACGACGCAGGCGGCTAGGGACTCCCAGGAAGCTAGTCAATTCAGCGTCGTGGGCGCAACTTCGGAAGAACCGAATGCTTCAGATTTAATGAAGCACATCCTTGCCATGAGCACAAAACTAACGGAAGTTTTAACCCGTATTAATAAAATCGAAAAGTCCATCGATGAGCAATCTGACAAACATGATGCGGTAATTGTGAAGCTTACCAGTCAAGAGAAAACCGTGGAAGGCATAGAACACTGCTTAGAAGTGATGGGGAAAGAGTACCATGAAATTCTGGAAAAGGTGAATGTCCAAGAAAAAGAGCTAAAGGAGCTAAAAAGTAAGACCAATGAGCTGGAAAGGACGATGTATAAGAAAGACTTGGAGATTCAGGAGCTGAAGACCGCAGTTGATGCGGCAGAGCAGTACTCAAGGAGGAAAAACCTTGAAATTCACGGGGTCCCTAAAAAAGATAACGAGAACCTAATGGAAACTATCCAACAACTTTCTGCTAAACTGCAGCTACCTGCTCCGTCATACGACAGTATAGAAGCGGTACACAGACTAAGTCCGAAGGAAGGTAAAATCCCGCCCATCATTGTTCGCTTCAAAGAAAGAGCGGTAAGAGACCTCTGGATCTCCAAGAGAAGGGCTCTGGCAAAGGAACGGATATTTATTAATGAAAATTTAACAAAGTTACTTCGACAACTGCTATGGAAAACGAAGTCGTGCGCAAAAGAGAAGGGCTACAAATTTGTGTGGATTACTAACGGGAAAATTCTAGTCCGGGAAAAAGAAAAAGCGGCTGCGATCCACGTGGAAAAGGAACAGGACTTATCTAAACTACGTTAATTATGGCTAAATCGTTCCCATCATTTCAAGACTGGGATATCAACGCCCAGAGTGTGTTGGCAGATTTGGAAGGCGGTAGAATGGATCTTAACTTATTACACATAAATGTAAGATCGCTACATAAACATTGGGACCAATTAAATGTCTACTTAAGTACCAGATTAACGCGTCTTGACATACTCGTTTTGACAGAAACCAATATAGATGCAACGATGGTCAGTTGTTTTAATCTGTTTGGATACTACTCGTTTTCCGTGTGCAGAGAGGGAAGACGGGGTGGTGGCGTATTAGTTTTTATAAAGAACAACTGGATGACTGAGCAAATAAAGTTATCTTGGATACACGCGGAAGGTTTGGTGGTGTGTGCGTCGAATCAACAGGTATCCTTTGTTATCTGTGCGATATATAGGCCACCTGGTGCGAATATACATTCTTTTCTCGATGAATTCAACGAGCTACTCAATAAATTCAATAACAACAAATATTTAATTATTGCTGGTGACTTGAACATAGATATTATGAATGCAGCCAGGTTTGGTGTGTCTGACTACCTGAATCTACTTGCAGGCTACGGGTTAGAACATGTAATTAATGATTACACTAGGGAAGAATGTTTAGGAACGCGCCTTACGCGTTCCTGTATTGATCATATCATTGTTAGAGGCAGCGATCTCAAGTTAATTTCAGGGGTGATTAAGCAAAAAGTTGCCGATCACTATTTTGTAGCGCTGACTATATTGGGAGTAAATTCTGGGGTAAAAGAACAGACGGTCTATAAACGCATTCTAGACAATGGCAGAATAGACAAAATGATAAGTGCATATAATTGGGGGTCACTATTGGAATACGACCATATTACTGCTTATCAAAGGTTCAGTGACAAGATGGGGTCCATTTACCAGCAGTGTTGGAAAACAGTGAAACTGAAACAAAGAAAACCAGATAATGTATGGATAAATGACGAAATCATGACGTTATGTCATGAAAAAGATAGGTTATGGAATATATGTAAGGGAAACCCAGACAATACTCAAATAAGAGCAGAATTTCGAAAGTTACGTAATAAGGTAACCGCGAAAATAAGACTAGCAAAAAAGTTTTATTACACTAATAGATTTCAGAAGTGCCAGGGAAACCTAAAGAAGACGTGGGACTTGATCAACCACATCACCGGCTCAAAAAGGAAGCGAACAATTGATGAAACAATTGAAAAGGCTTTTGGAGGTAACGACATAGTCTCATTGTGTAATTTATTTAACGAATCTTTTACTCAAAGGGTAACTGATCTTAGAAAAAGGATAAAAGATCAAAGGGGAGGACGAGAGGATTACGACGGTAGTTTGCACTCCGCATACTTACCACAGATGACAGAAATAGACCTTGAAGATGTAATAAAAAATATGTCACTGACAAAACCTGCGGGGATTGATAAAATACGCTTAAGGGATATTCAACATAATTTTTGTAAGCTAAAATTAGTTTTATTAAAAATAATAAACGACAGTTTTTTAACGGGGCATGTCCCGGTAGAGTTAAAAACCGCTATAGTTAGACCGTTACACAAAAATGGCGACAGAAAGGACGTTTCAAATTACAGGCCTATTTCTATATTACCAGTTATTGCACAGATTATGGAAAAATGGATATTCAATGTAATGACTGCATATTGTGAAAAGTATGATTTAATACGCTCATCCCAGTACGGATTTCGTAAGAATAAGAGCACTGAACTTTTGCTGCAAGATTTTACAGATTATGTCAGTTTCAGTCTAGACAAGAATCATTTTGCGTTAGCCCTTTTTCTCGATTTGACAAAAGCTTTTGAAACAATCGATCATGAAAAACTTTTGTTAAAGCTAAGAAATATGGGTTTTAGGGGGCCTTTTTATACATTTTTGCAGGATTACATTACAGATAGATATCAACTGGTTAAAATAAGAGACTGTAGAAGTAATGTAATACGAATTAAATCGGGAGTACCACAGGGATCAACAATAGGACCTTTACTGTTTAATATTTACGTAAATCAAATTGGAGCACTATCTCTTGCATCTCGAGTGTATCAATATGCAGATGATACAGCCCTGGTACTAGAACATAGCGATGAAACAAGCGCACTTTCAACTTTTCAGAAAGATATCGAATTATTAATGACATGGTTTTCTAACAATCATATTTTTGTTAATTCTAGTAAAACTAAGTTGATGTGCTTTCATAGTCCGTACAAACATGTTAACTTGTCGACTCCACTGTTTCTTCATTCAGATAGTTGCAAAACTTGCAGCTGCGTACCTTTAGATTATGTTCTAACAACCAAATATTTAGGAATTCATCTGGATGTAAATCTTTTATGGAATGATCATGTAGAATATATCATCAAAAAAATGAGAACCGTATCAGCCTATTTGTACAGGTTACGTAGTGTTTCGAACGTTTCTCTGAGAAAGAGGGTATATAACGCACTGGGTGAGTCTATCCTACGTTATGGAATCTCGCTATACGGAATGTGTTCCAACTATAAAAAATCAAAAATCGATAATATCCTCTATAAAATTGCTTGTAATATCACATATGGGACAATGTACGAAGAAGTAGAGAAAAATAAGAAATTGAGTGCAGCGGGAGTGTTAACTACTGAGAGATTGCACTGTTATGTAATTTTAGTGAAACATTACTTCAGGAGTGATTTTAAAATTCCTTTAACAAAGGAACGAATTTTGAGGCGAACAGAAAAGTTCATTCTTCCCAGAATTTATACTAAATATGGAAAGAATGCAAGGTCATACTATGTTCCTTTTTATTTTAATAAGTTACCAGAAGAGCTTCATAACATCGATTCCCAAAAAAGACTAAAACAAGACCTGAGAGAATGGTGCTGCCTGACGATAGGTGACTGAAATGGACCACGTTTTTCCCTTGTTCTCTTGTCGGGTATAGTTCTCTTTGTTTTGGGTTTGTTTAGTTACATGCAAAAAATGCATGCGTTGTTATAACTATGTAAGCAACCTGTTGGACGCCAGGTCCCGCCGACAAGCATACCCATGCTTTTGCGGGCCGGTCTATGTACTGTGTTGAAAACGGGACAATAAAATATTTATTATTATTATTATTATAAGTGCTTTTACAAAAAAATATTGAGACTGCCCGCGACAACCATGGTCGATTAAAATGAACAAAATTTTTACGTATCGTGGCAGTTTTTCCGCCAGCCGTGACAAAAATCTCTGCAGCAGCGTCGAAAGGTGCAGCCGACCAGCGGAAGAAAGCAGCCGACAAGCAGATGAAATCCGCCGGCAGCAATAGAGACGTCGTTATGCAACCGCGTTTTTCTTTGTTTTGTTACTTTAAGTTTTGCTATCCGCATTTATTTGCAAGCCAAAGGTACATTACAGAAAAGATTATGTTCATTTTGATAGACCACGCTCGTGCGGGCAGTCTCGATACATAGAGACGCCTTTCCGATTGCGGTTTAATAATCTCAGATCGCATGCAAATCAAACCCCACATTTCCTGTTTCAAAACATGTTAGCGATCTAAAACATCCATTCGATAAGCTCCAAATCAGATTTTTACAGTCTGGTTTCAAAAGCAACCGAGATCGCGAACAAAAAGAATCTTACCTTATTCACAACTCCAAAGCCGGGATCAATAAACATCCCGGCATTATGTCTTCCATTCACGCGGTGAACGTCAACGATCCTCCTGTATTAGCGTGACCGTACACATTCCACCGGCTGTAGGCCATCCACGATTTATTTTATAGAAAGTTCGTACTAATAATATTTTTAACGGAAAATGCAGCTGATAACGTGATGCGAGCAGAGAGAATCGTATCTTATTTACAAATTTAATTCAATCCGGCCGGTATCAATGAAGATCCCGGTATAATGTCATCTATGCATGCAATCTACTTTGATCGCCCTGTAGCGGAGTGACTGTAGCTAATTACCTTTACATATTACCTGTCGATGAGTCAACGGGTCATGACCTTCAACAGGCACTTCTTACCTGTTACTCCTTTTTGAATGTTCTGGAACTGTGGCTAACCCTGTTGAGTTTGCGTGTTTTTTTTTTTTTTTTGTTTTGTTTTTGTTTTTTTTCTTTTTTTGCTTCGATGGCTGGCGGCATCGCGTCTGCTGTGGCCGGTCGTGGAGTGGAACAAAGTACAGCAGCGTTTTTCCTTTTTTTTTTACGTTTTTTTTTGCGGCGTGCTTTGCCGGCCGTCTGGGCCGATCCGACTCTGTGAACGTGATGCGCCTTCCGCACTCGACGGCACTCCGTTCCTGGGGTCGCGAAAATCGACGCGGCCGTCGGTTGGCTCCGATGGCTGGCGGCGTCTGCTGCGGCCGGGCGTGGAGTGGAACAAAGTGCAGCAGCGGTTTTTTTTTTTTTTTTTTTTTTTTACTTGGGCATTTTTACACATATTTGACACGTGACGCGACCCGGGTGTGGAAACCGGCGCCGATTTTGGCAACCAGTCTTGAAGAACGCCTGTCTCAGGCCGAAATATCGACCAACTTTATTAATAATATGTTTCAAAAACTTCAGCAACCGTCTCAGGTGCGTTTTCTTCCGTATATATATATATATATATATTTTTTTTTTTTTAATTTGGGGCAAGCCGCCACAGGAGTGTAAAGCCATCTAAAAATATGTGCGCCAAACGTGCCCCGCCACTCCACTCGGTCATCTGTGTCGCCATGCGCCGTTTACCCTGGCAAGTTTTCTGGCCCTGTTTCTTACAAAAAGGCGAGCTACGCCTTGTAATTTTACAAGCTAAAACCGACCTGTGAAATACACTTGTGAAGAAAAGTTTATATTGCTACGTGCAGGCGTTGATTTTTACCGCGCCCATTTTAGACCGAGCCTCGGCATTTCATGCACCCTATACTTTTCACGGCATTTCTGCCCAGCCCTGTGCCTTTGTCTCTATTGCACTCGTCGAAGGCGTTCGAATGTAAAAGCCAAACGCCAGACGCCGGGGTGCCGCGTTCTAACGCGTTCGACCGGCGCAGTGGAGGCAAAAGCAGCTAGCTTTACGTCTACCCACTAAACAACCCAATGAGAGCTCGGCGGTCTGACATCTCCTCCGCCGCTCGAGTATCCTCCTCTCCATCGGTTTCTCGACGCATATATTATACTTCGTTTCAGCTTCGGTCCGAGCGCGGCCGATGTTATGAGCTGAAGGGCCAATCAAACAGCGTAAAAAGCGCAACGTCATGGCGTGCTCTCTGTGCTTGACTAGCCGGCGGAGGAGCAGTGCACAGAGAGACGGCGAATACCGCCTGGTCGTGTCAACTACAGAGAGCACGCCATGACGTTGTGCATCCTTCGCTCTTTCATTGGCCCTTCAGCTCATAGCATCGGCCGCGCTAGGACCGAAACTGAAACAAAGTATACGAAGTATTCACTGGACGCCATATTTGTGGGTGCTGTATAGAGCGCATGCTCAGAACGAGCTCACATCAACAGGCTGCTAAGACCGGCACTCTCGATGGTGCGGAATGCACGTTACAAAAGAACTGTGGAAGCTCGACATCAGTACGCGCTCAGAATTCGCGCACAAAGATATGGCCGCCAGTGAATACTCCGTATAGTATCTTCTTAGAGTACTTGGATCAAGCAATACAGGCAATAGGGGATATTGACTGTGCGGTACATCTTAAGGCCCACCTTGTCCGGACAGTGAGAGCAAGTTCCAATTCTGATCCAACGCCATTCTACTCTGTGGACAGGGCCGCTAAACTGGAGCTGTTGATCTGCCTCGCGCGACAGTGATTAAACGGTTGCCTGCTTGTACGACACTCACCTGTACAACGCCAAGTCCAATGCATTAAATCGACAACGTGCAGTCTCGTGCACAGTGATAATCTATGCAGGGAAGGGCGAGACGAATTCATAGGGAGAGTTTGTGACGTATTGCTTGCTATAAATGCGCTAGAAATTAATTCTAAGTTCAACTTTTTCAGCGCGGTCCTTTGGACGTGGTCCTTGGTTGAAGCTTTCAACTCGGACACCGGATTGTGTCGCGCTTGTGGTGGTTTTGTCGTAAAGAAACCTCGTGCCGCGATCGGACATGAAGATTTCAGGTTAGCCTAGACCTACTGTATAGATTATTAGCCTAGTGCTGGGCAAATGATCGATTAACCTACGGATCAATTGATTAATGTCTTAAATGAGTTTAATTTCTTTAACCGGTTTCATCGGTAAAATTTTGATAAACCAAAACAAAGTAAAACCTTTCACGCTTTCACCACGCAGACGTGGACGGTTACACCTGTATGAGGGGCAAACTTTAGATGAAATTTTTAACCTCATGTAAACTGTAGGGGGCGAGATTTGTAACTCCTGAGAAGCGCGGAAGGTTACACGTCCCCCAGCCGCCTGAACGCCGTGTGAGTGTTCGTTTATAGCGCAGCAGTGTATATAAACCGACCCCTTTGTCTCATGTGGCTGAAGTAATAATGTGTGAGTGTCAGTGACTTTGAAATTTTCTTAACTAGACATGAGGATGATTCATAATTCAAATTGTATATTGCGCTATCTATCACATAATCAGCAAATGCAAGAAATTGTAAATATGACCTTCTACAAATATTATGCATGCAAATGAACCAGACCCATTAATCGATTAATCAATCCGATAAAATGTGGCGATTAATCGTATTAAAATTTTTTTAATCGACGCCCAACGTTACAGCGTCGGTCGCGCGAGGCAACAGATGTCGCCATTACTGAATCCCCACTACCAGTAATCTCAAAGCGATATCAAACAAAACCAGTATTCTAAAAAAGATTAAAAAGAAACAAAGTTAAGCTTTTTTTTTAAATGTATAACTTATGGACACTTCAGTAATTCAAAATATATTGCGCGATCATTTATGTATTTACCCAGTTTTTCCCCGAAAATGGTGTCCATATAGCGGAGCATCCATATTGACGGGGTCCATAATAACGAGACGTGACTGTACTTCCCTATAACTATGTCACTCGAGCAAACACGTGTGCAGATCCTTCTTTGTATTTGCGGCACACGTGTGCCACTTATTTTTACAGCTGATCGCGCACGTGCCATTGCAATGTAGCCGGTATGCTGCACGCTGACTAAAACCCCTTACTCAAACGCACCTGTTCCCGGAAAGCAGGTGGCCGAGGTCGTTGTTGTGACCAATGCGTGATCGCGCTTCTTTTTATTTTATTTTTTCCGCATGGAATTTCTTTTCGAATTTTTGTTTGTCCGATTTTTCGTCCACATCCTCGAATTTTTTTGCTAAGCTTAGCGGGAAAATGGGAAAATGGCGTAACGGGGTATCACGTGACAACACGACTAGACATCGTGACGTCAACTTCCCCGCTAAACTTGGCGGAGAAATTGACGTCACGTGCCATGACGTCGTGTGACATCAATTCACGTGACGCCGTGCCATCATGGGTGTTAAGCCCTGGTGCCACCTCAAAACATCATGTCACGTGACGTGAATTTTCTCGCTAAATTTAGCGGGGAAATGTATAAACTCGATATTCTTCGCTCCCCGAAATGACTATTTAATGCCTTATAAACAGATTTAAGGGGTCACGCGTCAAATAACGCATGCCTTGGATTGTAGAACTTCAAAGATAAACGTCGCTGGTCATTTTATTTTTATTACTCATTATGATTAATTCTAGATTTACCGTTGTTTTTGTCGCTAAAAAAAGCTCGGAAAGACACCTAACATTACTTGCGTGTAGGAATGCTTTCGCGTTTCTACAAGCAGCGCTCCACGTCTTCCTTTTTCACGCGGCGCTGCGGCGGTTACCTCACGCTCTCCCACTGCGCAGGCGCGGCGCCCGCCGCCGGCTCCACGGCTTCCGTGACGATGCATCTGCGTTGCTGTGCTTTTCTTTGTGTTTTATTTCTGAGGCGCGTCCGCTTTGATCTTGAGCGGTCCCGCCGGCTTCCGTGACGAAGCATCTGATATGACGCGTCGCAGGCAATGGGAAATTTAAGGCTCGTTTTCCTGCTACAGCCAACGCCGGCTTCGCTCCATGGTACAGTTAAGGCTTTCGCATTAAAAACAGAAAAGCCTGCGCGTCTATATACTTTCCAGCCGATAGAACATTCGGGGGCCAGTCATCGCATCTGATGAGCGTGTTAGGCGAAAATGGGGCCTGAAAAGCAATACTGAGAAACAAGGTTCCGCTGAGGAACTCAAGCCGATAATAATAACGGTTCGGTTACGGTTACGGTTGCAGTTATATGAGGGAGTTTAATGGTGAATTCCGCTCGCAGGCGTGGCTCGAGCGTTCCAAAAGCGCCCCTTAAGAAAGGCGCAGCTTCCGCGGGCAGATATTGCTCGACCTAGTCATCTTCGGCTCGACACGTAGATTTGTGGCAGGGCCCGCCTTGCCGAACATGATTTGTGGAATTTGACGGAGCTTGGCGAAAGTTCACGGAAGCGCGCTGCGTCATTTCCGTTCACTCCGTGGTGCGCATGCGCGGCAAGGTACCCAGACCGGCCGGATCGTCGGGTCAGATCTGTTCGCACGCGTCGGTTGTTTACGCGAGATAGTGACGGCTCGAACGCCCATACCTCGCGTGGGGTCAGGCGTGCAGAGGCGGGACTAATGGTGAATTCCGCTCGCAGATCTCGAGCGCTCCAAAAGAGCTCCTAAAAGCGCTCCATTTGGAGCACGCATATTCCGCTCGCAGATCTGGCTCGGCGGCCTCCCCGTGGAGCGCCTCCAACCCCGCCGAACTTGATCCGTGGAATTTGACGGTGCTTGGCGGAAGTCGACAGAAGCGCGTTACGTCATCTCCTTTCACTTGGCGGTGCGCATGCGCGACTGGGTTACCGGACTGCCGTCGAGTTGGATGTTTTCGGATGCGTGGGTTGTTTCCGGGGGATTTTGACAGCTCGAACACTTCTACCTTGATGCAAAGCCCAGACTGGACGTGACAAATCGCAAGCGCTGACATCTGTGATCGTAAAAAGAACAACGAGAAAAAAAAGAAAAAAAAATGACAGAAAATTTGAAGCAGGCAGACTCAAGGTTAGGCCTGTTCATTTTGCCGCCTCTGATTGTTTACCTTTTTACACTGCAAGCCACCAGCGTTGTCTCGTGCAATAAAGCAAGAACAGATTAGGCAACGACCGTGCAAGGGATGGTTTGTTACCTCTTTGTGTTCATTAAAGTCGTACCAGCAATCTGAACTCCACTGGTGGCAATCGCTGTGCGTGCCCCGCCACTTCGATGCCGCCGAAAGATATGTAACAATGGCGAACGCGGACGTCTTCCTCGTTATTTGGGACATGGACTCCGTGGTGCGGATATCTTCGCCCGGCCAGTAGCTCGTGTTATTTATGCAGCTAAGCAGGGACAGTTGTCACTGGTCCTCCGAAATATCAGTCGGCTGAGGTGTCGGTGGGCTTGTCAGGTTCGACGAGCGGCCATTTTGAACGGTCCTTACTCCAAAAATGCGAGTCCATCTTCCGCTCGTCGATTCGGACCGGGTCCTCACTCGCAGATTTTGGTAATCACTCCGGATCTATCAGTGAAACTCACCATATATCATGACTAATCGTAAGCGCTGACACCTGTGAACACGAGAGGAATAACGAGAAGAGGAACGAAAGAAAATCTCTAGGAATCGAACGCAATTTTAGACGTGTTCATTTTACCGCATGCTGATATATTATACCTTCTTACACTCCACACCGGGGGCGTTTTCTAGAGCAATAAGGTAAATACAGACGATACAACCGTGCAAGTGGTGGGGTTGCTACCTCTTTGTGATTATTAAAGTCTTAGCAGCAATCTGAGCTCCCCCGATGCCGATCGCTGTGCGTGCTCCACCAATCCAAAGCGGCCGAAAGGTGTAGGACGCTGGCGAACGCGGCTGTCTTTCTTGCAATTCGTGGCATGCACGGGCTCCGTGGAGCGGATAACGTCCCCGACCTGTGTCGCGTGTTGTTTCCGCAGCTGAACAGTTACAGTATCGACAGGTCGTCGGAAAGCTCAGTCAACTCAGGCGTTTGTCGGTTAGTAAAGTTTGAGCAGCGGCCATTTTAAGCGGTAAGCCCTCTCCGGCGAGTCGCTCCAGTCCGTCTTCCACTCGCCGATTTAGAGCGAGTTTCACGGAGCGAATTTCGGCCTCCCTCGCAGGTTTTGTAAAACGCTCCGAATCTAGCAATGAAATTCAGGATTAGTGAGTCGTTTCTGAAGCAACATGGTTCCAAAATCCCGAACGGTACAGCAGCTCCGTTTTTTGATACCGTACGTAAAAGTTAGCGTGTTTTAGTGAATCATAAAACGGATGCTACCGTGTAAACGATGATGATGATTGCATTTGACTGGCAGCGCCGTCTTGTAGTAAAAATCTGAAAAGTTCTGCAGCATGAAATCGGTGGCTCGCGTTTCACGGCGTACCACTAATGTAAACAAGACGGTTCAGGTAACATTTACCAGTCGGAATCTTAAGAACTAAAAAGTTAAATAGAGTAAGAAGTGTCGCAGCGACAAGAAAGAAAGTGAAGTGTCTCTCTCCTTTTTAACTTGAAGGATCGTTCACGTCGTGTGCCGTCGAACCAAATACTTTCGTTTGCTCGCGGTCGCACGGCGACTATTGTTAGCCTGGAGTACGAACATGTAATCACAGACGTGGTTTACAACATTCACGATCGCTTGCCATTCTGTATAGTATCAAAATGATTTGTTACGATCATTCGAATCAGGCGAAAAGTAGCAAAGTGTCAAATTGCCTCCCGCTGTCCTAAGCCCAACGCTCGGCTGGGCCGGCAAGTAGGTCGGCGAAGCGACCGCCATTTTGTATTTTTATTGAGTCGTCAACGGTGCTGGCAGCGTTGCGGGGACAGCCATTGAATGTTTCCAGAGTACCGAATTATATTAATTTCGCTTACTGGAAGTCAATCCCCCCAGAATCCAGTTCTGATTGGCTGGTTTAACCCGTGGCGGAATTTATCAGTCGGCCATTTTAGAGACAGGCAGAAAACAACAATATATATATGACGTCTTTGGCGTCGTTACCACGGCTACGGTGGGTACGCACGGGTGGCAGTTCTGTCTTTGATGAGTTAGGACCACGGTGGAAGGAACATATTTAGGTGATGACTCTGGCCGCTCTTGCCGCGGAGACCACGCAACCAGATTGTGTTCGGAGCTAGCCTCGAACCAGGAGTAGTTAGTTCCACGCTGCCGCGGAGGGCGCTGCGGTACGCGGTCCCTCCTTGGCGGCCACAGTGTCGGCGGCGTAGCGTGCTCGCCTTTTTCGCGGTGGGATGGTGGTGGTGGTGTGCGGCCAAATCGCTGGCCTCGTGTTTTTCTTTGGTGCTGTGTAGATCACAGGTGTCAACATCGTGTACGATGGTGAGCCTTAACCCGAAGAAGAAGAAGAAGGAAGAGAACACAGATTTACGGACTCTGGCGACTTGGTGGCGGCGGTGAGGTACAACAAGAAGGGGTGAGCTGGAGCGGTCGATTTGGGATGGCCCTTATACTTGAGCGCCATCTTACCCCGTGCGAGCGAAGCGCACTTGGTGCGCCAAACATAATGTGGCCGCCGCGTCAGACAGAGTCATCACCTAAATGTCGTTCTTCCACCTTGGTTAGGACCGAACGGAAGGCATACCCACAGCCTCGGCAATGCTTGATAATACGACGATCTCCCTATACACAAGCTGCAAGAAGGCGGCGCCAAGGGGCCGTACTCGCAGAAGTGTATACCATCTTGCGTCTGCTTTGGTATCCGCCGACATGTCTGGCTGCAGGGCGGCTCCCGGCAGAGCAGAGGCATGTGCTGCCTGCATCCACCTCCGCTGCTTTGCCACCGCCAGGATCACGGCGGGCAACAGCACGACACTTTGACGTCATCGGGAAGAAATCGAAAAATTTGATTTTTTTGTTTTGTTTTTGTTCGATGAGACGGTTGACACACCAAGTCGGAGACGTGCACTAGTCACCAATACTCTATTAAGTATTAGTAACACACCGCTGACGCATCATATACAAAAGACAGTCTGCACACACCGTCTGTGGCTTGTTTCTTCTTTCTGTGACGGTGCAGATACAAGCAGTCAACGTTTGCAGACATGTTCTCAGCGTGCATATATGTATGAGACAAACATGCTTCGAAGTTCGAGCGTGCCCGCGGCGTGTCCACAGGTGATTCTGCCATGTCTCCAACGAGCACCGTGCCTTTGGCACGACGCATGGGCAGTGTGAGTGCAGCCTGAAGCGTAGTTAATTTGCTGGCCCTGTACGCGACTTCCAACGAAACAAAACGGTACGTGGCGTTCTATATTCGAACCTGGCCAGTGAGGGTCTCGCGCTTATTTATTCCTATGCAACGAGATTGTTGGTTGCGTGGTGGTGAATACACGTAGCTGCTTACTGAGGGCCCGAAAGCACGTGCTCGGAGTTGCGGATAGCCCCGGCGACTTCCTTCTTCGTACGCGTGGGTCACCAGTTCCCTCCTCCTGTTTCGATCCTCTTGGCTTCCCAGCCAGATTGAGCTATACGCCCCCGGCACTCGGAGACAGACATTTCAATCCGGCTTGCCCCTTACTTCTCTTACAGCGCTCCTTCTTTCTCACCTCGCCGCGGCTGGTGCGGACACTCTAAGCCAAATTACCGCCTGGACTGGACGACTGGGCTGGCCTACACTTTATTATACCCCTAAGCTGAAAGCGTGGTGGAAGTTAGGCGCTCGCAGGACCAATCGAACATCTTTTTTTCGTGATCCTGCCCTTCGATAGAGGATAGAAGATAAGCGTGTGACTGGTCGAAACGAGAACGTAGCTTCCACTGCGCTATCAGCTTAGAGGCGGACTGTATGCTCCGTCGACCGCGCTAAGCTGACAGGGCAGTGGCAGCCGCGTGCTCATTGGGATCAGTCAACCGTCGGTCGTGCACCACGTGACTATCCTCTCTTCTCTTACTCTCGTCCCCAGCCACCTGGTAGGCATGTTGAGTATGGTCGACGAAAAGAATAATCAGTTATGTAGAGGACCTTACAGTGATAAACTGGCAGCTGAAAGTGACCCCCGATTGGACGCCGCCATGTTGCACATGTTCGACCACTAAACACGTGACAGTACCAAATCCTGGGGCTTTTACGCAAAACTGAGCCGAGATTTGTATTGTGATCACTGTAAAAAAACATGATAAACTTTTTTTTTTTTTTTCCAATACTGTTAGCCCCAGAGTTCGGTGCCTAGCTCTGGTGAAACCCTATATTACAGCACCGAGCCTGACGGCATCTAGCGGAAGCACTACGAAGCTGCTTGTGTTTTTGTCGTAAAAGCACACTTCGGGCGTAAAATAAACGAAACGTAACTTATCTCGTCGGTACTGTAATTAAAGATCAATAAGCAATTATTTGTGGGCGGTACTTCGTTAAAACCTAGGCGTAAAACTATAAGGTCACGTGTCTAGTGGTCAAAATGTGCCACATGGCGGCGGCCAACCGGGGACACTTTTGCCCGATGTTGGAACTAACGCGTTACAAGTAACGACGTTACTCGTAACGCGTTAGTTTTTTTGTTTTTTTTACTAGCGTACTAACGCGCTCGTTAGCTTCCCAAATAACTGACGCGAGAAGTAATGTCGTTATGTTTTCACGGTGTCTCCAATCAAATTACGTTACCTGTTACTCGTTACTTTTGATTGAAAATTGCGGTATGATTGTTTGAAAAGAAAATAATTTTCATCCTGTAGACGACGTAAAAGTGGCAAAGAAACCCAAACAAAGCTATGTATAGACCTCTTCTGTGTACTCTCGTTTTCAGCCACCTAATAGGCGTATCCGGTATGAGCGAAGAAGAAATACTAAGAGGTTTCAACCTGTAACTAGCAAAAAAATAAGGGGGAGGCAAAACGTTAATGTTTGACGGCTACGCTTATATCCTAATTGTCTTCTACTGGCGTGGCGACGGCAAAACAGTGTTTTCGCCCATACTGGAAGTGACGACAATTCAAGATGGCGGCGCCCTTAAAGAAAGGGTCTATAAATGGCGTCATTCGAAACTCCTTCAGACCAGGCCCAAAAGGCGCGGGATAATCGCTGCGCCGAACCCCTAAGCATCCTTGGTGCAGTCTTTGCATAGAAGCTGCTACGATCACCGTTGCCGCACCCTGAAGGACCAGCCGTCTCGCTGCTAAAAGACATCCGTTCAGAAGACAACAGTCTGCCGCCTGTCGAAGGATTTTAGCCGGCGGCCTTCCCAGAAAATGGCAGTGCTGGCATTACGCCTTGAGATACCGAAAGCTGCGGTGACGCTTCAGGTTCACTATGATTTTGGAGTCGAGCAACCACCTCTCGTCGCAATTCTGAGAAGGCCCCCGATGTTCTTCCCGATGGCGAGTGTGTTCTTCGTACAGACTGCCTGGTGACCCCTTTAAAGCGTTGATAGCTTCCAATACCTGGTGCTGGTTCCACTGCTTCGGGTTTTCATGATACAACTTTTGACACCAATTGTCATGGCAGAAGGCCATTCGAAGGCTTCGTTCCGTCAGGTTCGCCGTCAGTCTTTAATGGCGTCCATCCCTACACAGGCACGCTTTCTCTTATTCTTTCTTGCTGTATTTACAAGTCTTCATTTTGCACGAAGTGCGAAACGAAGATGTGTCTTACGGTGTGAGTCTTCGTCTAGCACAGGGGTGGCCAAACCGTGGCTCGCGAGCCGCATGCGGCTCTTTTCTGGTCCAAGTGCGGCTCCCGGATCCCTCGTAAAAGAACCCCCCCCCCCCCCCCCCCCCCCCCCCCCCACCTTCCCGCATTTCCCGAGGAAAACAATACAAGGGATTTCAGGCAGAATGAAGTACGGCTCGCGGTTTGGCAGTACCATTATGTAAAGTTTTGAGATAAGGAGACAGAGTGGCGGATAGCACAGCATACATTTTGTGGTGAATTCGTCGGTATAACTAAACCCTTAAGGAAAGCTGAAGAGGCTTTTCAAGACAAGGCGTTAGAAGTGAATTCTAGAGTATTGTTATCCCGCGAATCTGAATATCACGTTCGTTTTCCCTGAAGGTGCAACTAAGCGCGAGAAAGCACGAAAGACCTCCGACCAGTCCTTACGTCATACTAAGAAGATATTTCGGCCGCTAAGCGTGTGTCGCTCGCGTGGGCAGCGCGTGCCATTGCAAGCTTGCCAGGTAGATTCTCCCGCACTGACGCCAGTCGTGACGTCTTTCTCTGAACTTTCTTGAAAACAGCAAGAGTGCACCTGCATAGCTTGATAGGCGCTGAAGTTGCGCGAGAGCGATGATTCCGGAAACTCCCTTTATGACTTAACGTTCCGTGAGGGAGAGACTTCAGCGGAACGTTAAAAATGATTTCTGCAGCCTGAATGCACCAAATTGAAAAAAAAAATGATAAAAAGAACTTGATATTCGTGATTCTGGAGGCCAAATAAGGACGATCTAAGTGTCTTTACTGGGGTACAAAACCGCTTCAGTTTCCCTTTCAGAAATAATTTAATACTTACGTACAGCACACGAACAACATATCTTTCGTTCTGTTCATGTTCTGTCCCTCTCTGTGGTTAATAATTGTTATTAATATTATGATTATTATGATTATTATTAAAAATTTTCAGCACCGCACAAGATCTCAAAAATTGTGTTGGGCTCGTCATCATATTTCTCTGTATCTCAATGTTTTTGATTAGTGTGTTTGCTAAGTAGCTCGCCTGCATACCGATTCGCTTCCTGCAGGATTATAAAGTAGTAATAGAGGTTTAAATTTGCATTATTATACAGGAATCCTAGCTGCTCAGACAAGTATATTTTGTATTTGAAACATACATATCACAAGCAACAATATAAAAAACTAACTTTATTAAAAAGAAAACGATCTACGTCAAAAATAAAGAAAAAAGCACAGCGAAGATGAATTATGGAACACGACTCTTGCGAATAATTTGTTATATAAAGCTTGGCAGGCTATTCCCAATACAGATATACGCGTCTTGGTTAAAAAATAAAATGCCGAAAGGCATAAATTTGGGAAATTGAAGTCGTTTCATGGAATTATAATGATAGCTCTGTTCGGGCATTAGTTCTAAAAGCAGGTGAAACATATTTCAAATAATAATGGCAATGCGTTAAAAAAAATCGGATAAAATAATCTCACTGAAACATGAATCTTTATACTGAACGAATTTACAATTCTGAAACTATACTGGTTTTCACCTCAAAAAACCGTAATAAAAAAGAAAAAAAAAAAAAAACGACCGGCTTTTCGTGGATCATTACTGATTTACCTTTTTATGTGGAGAATTAAGGTATATGTAGATAAATTTCATATTAGAAATGTATTATCGTAGCAAGACGTACACGTTTGAAACGACAAAAGCATCGCTTTTTCCTCCGACAACCAAATCTCTTAAGAACTACCTCATGCGGCGTATGATCAATGCGCAAAAGTTACTTCTTTTTTTTTTTTCCTTCTTCTTGAGGTGCAAACGAATAGAGGCACTGTCGCTTGGAATTGATTGTGAAGGACCCGTGTGCCCTTTATCTAATCGCTCTCGTGTGAGTTTATACTCTTTTCTTTTTGCTTTTATAACTTATGTTAAACGATAAAAGCATACCTGCGTAAATTTACGTATTTAATTTTAATGAGCATCCTCACAAGTGATATATATATATATATATATATATATATATATATATAACGCTTGTGAGTGCTTTGCGGGAGAGTATGCACGCACCAGATTTCCTAAAGTGTATGGGAGGCGAGGGGCGGGCATACAAAAAACTCAAGGGACAATGTCCTCCCCCCCCCCCCCCTTTCCTCGCTAAAAAAAAAAAAAACTTTAACATTTCTTTTTTTGTTTTTTTTTTGTTTGTTTTTTTGTAGCGAAAATAAATTATGCTACGCCGAGCGCTCATTCTCCGTCCCCGTGTATAGCGCTAGCTGTCCCAACCAGATGTCAAAGGTTCAGAACGAACCGCGTTATCATCCCTTTCAAAAGGCAGGTTTTTTCTGAAAAAATTTTACCAGAAAAATGGGATACGACGCGCCACGTTTATGCTCACGACTACTTCGTCAACGGTAAAAGGACCGATTCCAAGCCGGTGCAGGTACTGCGATTAGGATATCGCTGCGAGGTATATGCTATTGCTCCGTGTGGCATGTGAAGCGTATGAAAACGTCTACGTGCCACCACTCAAGATTCAACTATGAGATGCCGAGAGCTTACCTGCATAGACCATATGAGACGGCTCATTAATTCGCGACTACAGCAGCGACGTATAGGGGACGCCACTGTCGGGCAAATATGGCGGTCTAAAACAGGTCGTGCCGTGCGGGCGGCGGAGAAAAGCTCACCGGAGAAAAGCTCACCGGAGAAAAGCTCACCGGAGATACGCTCACCGGAGAAAAGCTCACCGCGAAACCGGCAGATGCGGAGAAAAGCTCACCGATTTTTTTTCTTTTTTAACTTAGCGGATTCTGCGTTAAACATGACGATTTAACACAATTCGCATTAGCCACTTCATTTAAAAAAAAAATATATGTCTTCTTTCTTGTAATATTCTTGAAGGTCATTGGGCATATTTACTAATTCCTCAGAAATTAGTAATCACCCATTCTGTATATTAATGAAGCCGCAAAAATGACATCAGAACATCGTACACCGGTAAAAAAGACAACAATTTATGGACAACTGAGGGTGCGCCGTCGGTAGCTCTGTCGAATGAAGAGGTTTGTTCTTTGTGAGCTAATATGAATAGCGGTGTGTGAACCGTTTCAGCTCCAAATATTCTGTAGTGCCTAATAGATACGTAGGTATTTGTTGATGCAATCAGTGTCGGCTGCGCTGCTTTCTTTCTGTTAATTTCAGTAAGAAAACTTTAGTTGCGAGAACAGCTGCGTCCTGTCGTATTTGTTGTCTTCACTCGGTCGTCGTCGTTTGAGCGGTTTTCATCGTGTATAACGTTCACCAACTCGCCCTATTCGCTAACTTACAGAAGACTATTTCTTATATAGGTCACGAGTAACGACGGTGCCAGTGTGCAGCTCTGAAAGTCATGAGTGGCTCACCTTAGAAGGGCACTATCACACAAAGGCAGCTGCGGAAACACCAGCACGAACGGCTAGAAAACGTGCATGTCCGTGAAAGAAAGAAGCTTCAATATCCTACTGACTGTTTTATCCTGTTTTCAAACGTTAATAAAAGCTTCAAAGAGAATTTCAGGCACCGCGTTGTTGCGCATGCACTTTCGGATTTTCGGTGTTTACAGTTTTGATTTTTAGGTTTTAGGGAGACATAAGTTTTCGAACTTTTTCATGTTACTCAAGTTCATAAAATTTTCAGTTAGGCTTTAGTTGCCTAGAGAGTAAGCCGCCGGAAACACTGGCCCGCCATTATTAATTTGGGAACCTTATACTTAATAAGCTTGGCAAATAACACAAAAAAAGTCATTTTCTTTTTGACAAAGCTGACGAACTTTAATGATAATAAATTGATATATGTTACGCATGATCCAACCGCCTGCATATAAAAAGAAAACAAAATTGGTGAGCTTTTCTCCGCATCCGCCAGTTTTGCGGTGAGCTTTTCTCCGGTGAGCTTATCTCCGGTGAGCTTTTCTCCGGTGAGCTTTTCTCCGGTGAGCTTTTCTCCGGGATTCGTGCCGTGCAACGCACAACGCTGGGGCGTCATCGAGCAAGCATTGCACCCCAAATGGCTTGTCCCGCTTTTTGTCCTCCACGTTTCGAACCCGCGGCGATTTGTTGGTGTAAGCAAGCTTCCAGAGTCTTCACTTTCTTCGAGGAAGCGACGAAAGGACTCTGTCCCTCCAGGGTGCTGATGAACGTTGATAAACGCGGAATGTCTGCTTCACCCGGTTACGTATAGGTTGCGCTTGGAGCAATCTGGGCAACAAGCTGATACTACAGTTACGACAGAGTCAACGGGACAACTGTTACATCGTGCGAACCGCAGACAACATGGAATCACGGAAGCCACAAGAGACGAGCAGAAATCGCTAAAGGACCTGTTCCCGCCAGTTCAGTGTTTTCCCGCTAGATGTCGTCCGTTTTGCTGGAGTCGCGAATACCTTCGTTGTGGAAACACAATCAAAATACCCACCGTCATCGTCTTCGTTCTTTTGAGGAGGCAAGGAGATGATCTGTCATTAGCCAGTTCGATTCTAGCGGCCAAGTTCCAGCCGAGCTATTGTAGCCCACCATAGCCATGTCTAGCCAAGTTCCCCGCATAGCCACACCGTTGCCTACCCAGATGGCAATGTTGCCAGAAACTAGCCGTGGAAAGTCATGGAAATCCCAGCTACATCACCTGGAATTTTCAAATATGCGACTCTTTTTTAAAATTTATGCTACCGTAGGTGTTACCCGCTGACGTCTCGCCCCTTTGGTGGCGCTGCTGTCGGCACTGAGCATGCGCAGATGCTTGGCTTGTTTGAAAACGGCGTGATGCAATTATCCTGTTAAACCAGAGGAAAGCGAATTCGGTTCACAAAGCCGGTTATCCGGTTATTCAGATGTCAAAATACTAATAACCGATTTGGCAAACCGGTTATCCGGATTATTCGGTTTTATCTAATGTTCATTAATAATAAGGCTTTTATTTCATTTGTATTATTTTCTTTGCATATGGAGATGAGATCAAACTATGCTTCCTGATCATTTATTTTGCACCGATTCCGGTACAAAATAATTTATACTTATATAACTATTCGGATATCTCGATACTTATATAACCGAATAACCAAATAGCGGAATCGGTTTTCGAATAACCGATTATCCGATTTTTAAATTTGAATATTTGCTAATCCAAATAACTGGATAACCGCTTATCTCGAAGAAACGGTCTGTACTGCTCCCATTGGTATATAGTAGCCCAGCACAAAAACAAACAAGCAACATAAGCGCTCGATATGGAACTTAGAAGCCGAAATAAAGTTGATACCGGTGCAGTTATCGCCAGTGATGTAGTTCGCCTTGTCCTTCGCATCACTGCACCGCATTCACTTCTCTTTTTTTTTTTCTTTTTTTTTGCGTTCCGGGTGCAATGACGCCGCCATTTATTTTAACTTCTTTTTCGTTTATGTATTTCTTATGTTGACAAAGCAATACCTCCAGCAACTTTTATCTTACCGAAACGCAGGACAATAATCTATCCGCTACCTGTGAGTGATGAATTGTTTCCGCCTGTGTTTGCACTGCCGCGTTTCAACATGCTTGTCACAATGTCATCGCAGTTGAACCGCTCGGGTCAATGTATCTATAACTACAATAATAAATCGAAACACTGACTTTACCTCAAATTCGACGACAGAGTTACTGCTGCTGGGGGAGATGCCCGTTATTTTTAGCCTTTGTAAAAGGCTCACATCGTCGTTTCAAACGTAAGCGGCTACAATCCCGAATGCGACGTCTGCAACGCTTTTCCGCGAATCTGTCGACGTTCCCTTTCGTTGGAAGTTTGTACAGCGTTGAACTCGATCCAACGCCACAACCGCCCCGCGTGGAGGCAGTTATAAAAGTTCAGTGATTCACCGAGAGAAATAGGAAAAAAGAAGTGCGGAGTGCGCAGCTGTGTGTACACGACGGCGAACCTGCGGTCTTTTGCGAGCATCGCGCGCAGCGAGAAATGCACCGAATACTCGCAGGGCCAACGCACGAGTATACATCGGAACTGACAATTTGGGCTCGTTATTTTCAGACCTTTTTTTTTTTTGTTGTTGTTGTTAGACGTACAGAGCGCGACACTGTTAGCGCGAACAAGCGATCGGTAGTTTTTTGTGTTCTTCTCTAAGAACCTAAAGGCTGTCATTAAAGATATCATTGTTATAGAAAGAGCTCATTGAGGGCTCTAATATAAGGGGTAAGATTGTGTGCCCACTTATACACTTTCCTAATAAAATGCGAAAAGGCGCCGATGTCGTGTTCGCGATAACAGTGTCGCGATGTGTACACTAGTAGGGTGTCCCACGACGAAAAGTGGCTAAAAACAGCCGGACGAAGTCTGGGATTGATTGATTAATGGATAAATTTTCGCGTTTTTAACCCGATATAAAACTGCGCACAAATTGGCGCGTCGCGTAGCCTGCCCACGACGACTCTTACAAGCGTGGCGTAGTCGTTTTTGCCATGTCGTCACTATCTCGGTAGAGCGTCTGTGATGGGTACGCAGACGACACCGATGACGATGGGACTGAAACGAAACTCCACCCTAGCTATACGGACAGGACTTGTGGCGCGCTTTTTGCCCGCCATTTTTAAATCAAGCTAGAAAACGTGAAGCCTTATAAATTAGTATTTTAAAAAACAATCGCATTTTGAAAATTTTTTTAATTGTCTGACCCCTAATTTTAAATGCCGTTAATACTGCAATTGCAACATGGACCATATAACTGGTGTTCTGTGTTTTTGGATAAACCCAAAGAACTCCGAAAAACACCCACTTGTAAAATTTTCGTAAAATCAAATTTATCCGATAAATTTCAAATTGAAATGTTCCAACACAAAAAAAATAAAAAAAAATAAAAAAAACAAGACGGTATTGTACAATTGAGTTTTGACAGGGCACAAGGTTCATGGTCTTGAAAAAATGTCACTCCAGTTTTGTTTCAAATCTCGGACCGTTGACAACCGGAATCTTACTGTTTATCACGTTAAGGTTCATCAGCACAACAGGTCTTTCGAATGACGAAAAACGTCACGGTTTCTGCTTCAAGTTTGGGCCATAGTGCTCATAGAACAGTGGCCTCAAGCTCATTTGAATGTGGGGGCCAGATAGCAAACGCCGGAAACGTCAAGGGGGGGGGGGGGGGGGGGGGGGTTATTAATCAAAAGATTTCAATGAGAAGAGAACTCTTGCTTTATG
This sequence comes from Ixodes scapularis, assembly GCF_016920785.2. Taxonomy (NCBI): domain Eukaryota; kingdom Metazoa; phylum Arthropoda; class Arachnida; order Ixodida; family Ixodidae; genus Ixodes; species Ixodes scapularis. The sequence goes on along the minus strand of NW_024609836.1, from coordinate 52,391,495 downwards.
ATTTTCATAAACTCAATTTTGGCAGTGATTTCTTTAGTTTAGAAGGGTAAAAGGAGCGAATTCAAACCGGACGAAAAAAGAAACACACACGACATGGACGAGCGCCAACTTCCAACTGACTTAATGTAGCACCAAACATCGTCAAACTGTCGATCACCATCACCTATAGACACCCCCGAGCAACAAGTTGAAGGTTTATAACACTCATCACACGCGGCCATCAAGAACCACAACTTCTTTGTTCAGCAGATAAAAAGATGGCATGCTTACGCATTTGTCAGCCGCTTTTTTGATACAAAAAACTTCGATTACTTCGCTTTCCATCGACTCAAAATCTCTCCTCAGACAACCTCGTGCGTCCTAACATTGGTTCACACCCCCATCGTTTAATGTGTTCCGCAAGATACCCGCCCGAATTATTGCGTACGGCAAGCTCCCGATGTTGGGAGTTACATTAAACCCTTCGGAAGTTGGTGCTTGTCCGTGTCGTACGTGTGTCTTTTTTCGTCCTGTTTTCGTTCGCGCCTTTTAACCTTTTAATGTATATGTACCAACTAGCCCCAACCAAACTTTTACGACATCTCTAGGTTGGATATGTTCCTCTCACTATTCTGGGCCCTGACCTGATGTGATATTAAGAATTAAAATGACACCGGCCCGCCAACGTGCTGGCATTTTTAATAGAAAAAGAGAGCAAGTACACTGGTCACTCCCGTTGCACAATTTACTCAGGAGTTAACTGAGCTCGGCACGTCTCTAATAAAAAAAAACAGTTTATTTGACGTACATTGAATGGAGTCCCTGTCGTCCGTTCCCGTGTTTTATGTTCTTCTCAATATTTATATTGATTTGACAGTTCTTCCTTTCCTGATAATTTTTACTAGAACACTGGAAACAGACACTTGTCTTTTAATGGCTATACACTTTACAAAGACGAGAATCCCGAAATCGTAGCTTTATTTTTGGGAGTTGCTCCTGTTGATCGAAGGTTCTCGCAGCCAATATGTATCCTTCAACGAAGAGCTCGTGCTTGCAGCCTACGAAATTGTTCTAGATTACAAAAAGCGAGGAAGCAAAAAAGAAACCGAAACAAATGGAAAATGAAGACAGATAAGTATAAACTATGCGAATACGTTAAAAAAGCACAGCTACTTTTTGGCCAAAAATGAATCGGCGAGATGAGATCACTATGGCGCATGCCATTTCTAGCGCTTGAGACATGGAAACCGCGACTGTTATCCGGTTGCCTGCGGGCCACATGTTTGAGACCCCTGTTCTAGAGGAAGCAGGGGTTGTGTTTTTGTAACAGTGGAAGCTGCGAATCATAAAGATTTCATTGAAGGGGGAAGACAGGACGGGAAGTTGAAGCCTCTATACTGCATCCTTTACGGCTCTCCTGTAGCCGCGGGGGTAAGTTGATGGATAGGGTGGGATGAATACGAACTGCATAGCGACTACCTCCGTGAGTTGATTGATTTCTAGGTTTCGACGTTTATCGCAGAAGCACTCGTTCGTAACGTTTGTATTGGTACATTAGTATTTCCAATGGAATTGCGACAACGCCAAATTCATTTTAAGTATTAATTGATACAACCTCGTTCTTTTGAAGCTAAACCCAAGTTTACGCCCAGATATTATTATGTATAAATAAAAACACCGCAAAATTAGGCTTTAAAGTCGGGAAAATGAGAATCAGCAAAAAATGAACAAACACCCTGTGAATTTGGCAACAAATAAAATCCGAAAGCACAAAATCCTTCATAAAATCAATAATTAAAAAGTTAGTTAACAAATTTTAGTTAATTAGTCAACTTCACATGACAAGCATCCTTTCATATAAAAGCCATTAAGCCTGAAAAATACATGGTGAAGACAACAGTCGCCTAATTAACTGTCACCCACTTAAAAAAAAATGTTGGAATTCAAACGCTAACATCCTGTACCTAAACATATATATCAAAAACATCAATACAAAAGACAAATATCAGGAATACTCAAAAGCCTAAATGAAATTTGATCGTGAGTCGACTCTTGAAATCACAAAAAACTTCTTTCTCATAGAAAATCCATCGTCGGGACGTTGCAGCGGAGGGATTGTATGAATAAATTGTGCGGTGTCGAGGGACCAGCCATCTTTCCGGGCGACGAGTGTTGATTAGGATCTCATACTTAGTTATTTCGGAAGTCGAGCACAATAAATGTATAATTGCTGTAGACGAAAAAAAAAATGAATGGAATAAAGTAGACGCTACTCATACATGTTTTCGATGCGAATTACAGCGTGCGTATAAAATAGAGGTTCAGAATGATAATCCCACGAGACATTCGCAATTCAACGCAACCCTCTTTTTCAATAAGTAAAATGCTACATAAGTTTTTTTTTTTCTTTTGCTCATATTAGTTGGCAGTGGTTTACGGGGTGAATTGGTGTAGTACGTAAATGGGTGTAGTACGCCAAGTGTACAATAGACAGCTCCCAGACCCATGCCTTTTTTTACGTCCCCACTGTGTTGCCGCATTGCTCTTGCACGCCTGCAATCACTGTTGTTTTCTTCGCGCCTGCTTGTATCGCCATGATTTTAAAAGCTAGAGCTGATTATTCTGTGTCGTTTGTGGTATTACAAAGTCTATGTAAATCATTATTATTATTGTGTAAAATAGGTCATTTCGTTTCATGCTTACCGGCTTAAACGTTTGTGCTTGTATATTGTGAAGGCGATAAACCATATTTTCTTCTTTTCTCTACTTTTTAGGTTGAGTTCCGCATAAAATAGGACTCCAATCAGTTTTATCAATTTAGTTCTACATACTTCCGATTTGTTAAAGTCATCCCATGCTGGACTGTACTCACGCACAAGCACGCAAGTGCTTTTGTGAGACTGAGTAAATTGTACGTATGCTTTCTTTGTGAAGAAACTTATTATTATTATTAATATTATTAAACGGTGCATAATAAATTGCAAGTTTAATATAAGCTCGTACGAAGCTGTGGCGCCTGGCAATCACGCGGACAACTTGCAAAAGCTATATATTTCGAAATTAACTACGAGACGTTCCACGACAAGCACCAAGAAACAAATATCCCTAGCGTTTCATGTTGCTGCACGAAATCAATTGGCGTCGTGGCAATTTTTAGGGTACTTGAGAAATGCACCTATTTATTAACTTGTCTAAATAGAATAGACCCATTTCAGAAGTCCGCGCCAATGCCTGTCCGCCATTGCTTCATCACGCACTCTGAGCATGTATTGGACACGAGTGTGACGTGAGCGCTCGGCGAGGACTCGGATCCAATCACGTGGTATATGGGTCCAAGCAATTGCGACCGCCAATGCTCTCTGACATACTTTCGAAAAGGATCGAAATGTTTTGCACGCCAAAACAGCCTGCCCAATAAAAGAACAAACAAACACAAAAAAAACGGCAGCGATTTGTGTTTTTGTAGCAGCAATCAATTTGATGTTCCGTTGACGGGGAAAAAATGAAAGACGTTTACAACTCCCTGTAATGCCGAATTAGAACGCAGCTCTTAAGGAGGAAGAGGGAAGGATATGCCTTTCTTCCCCCTCCCTCCTCCTCTCCTGCTCCCCTCCCATTTAGCGTTAAATTTTCGCTACATTTCCCAATAATTTAACGGAAATATTTCTCAGCTAAAATTAGCAGCCAATTTTTCCGCTACATTTAGCGGAGAAATTTTCCCTTTAAATATCGTGGTAAATTTTGTCGCAAAAATTTAGCGGGAAATTTTTCGGCGGTAAAATTTTGCAGCTGAATTTAGCGTGGAATTTTTTCCGCTAAATTTAGCGGGAAACTTTTTTCGCTACGTTTAGCGGGGAAATGTTTTCTAGATACAGAGTAGAAATTTTTCTGTTAATTTTAGCGGCGACGTTTTTCCGGTAATTCGATCGGGAAAATATTTCCGCTTAATCTAGCGGGGAATCATTTTTGCTCAATTTTGCGAAGAATTTTTTCCGCTAAGTTTGGTGGGTAATGTTTCTGCCAGATTTAGCTGGAAACTTTCTGAAAAATTTAGAGGAAATTTTGTTTTTTCGCTAAATTTTTGGGGAAAAGGTTTTCGCTAAATTTATCGGGAAAATGTTTCGTTAAACCTAGCGGAAAATTCTTTCCGATAAATTTAGTGCAAAAAGCTCCCTCCTCCTTTTTCGTGACCCTCGTGAGGTCACATGGTACTCCATTACGCGAAACCTCCCATAATGCAACGTGCGGTTAAGCTGACGCCGACGGTGACGACGCCGCCACTCATACCGTAAACGGGCGCCTAAGAGCTGCGCTCTAAAAAAAATAAAGATACGACATTTTTGTTTATTTTGAAGGGAACGTTCATAAAGGCGCAAGTGTAACAAATAAAGAAAGTATCTGCGGATTGGCGGCACGCGAGTGTGTTGGTGCACCGCAGTTCAGAACACGTGAGGTGGAAGCTCGTCCTTGAGCTTCTTCGAGTGTCGAGAACCTTGTTACCGCAAGAAGCGTGAAGCGTTTCTTCAACTGCCTGCGAGCTTCCACAGATCTTTTGCAACATGCATTCCACACCATCAAGATTGTCGGTCTTAGCAACCTATTAAAGTAAGCTGTTCTGAGCATGCGCTCTAAACAGCACCCTCAAATACGGCGTCCAGTGAATACTCACTATTGAACAGGGCGGAGAATAAAAATCGAGACAATTTAAATTGGGATTGAAATCAGACCAGTTTTATTATGACGATAATGATCCCTCCTTTCGGGCGCAAAACATAATATAAACAATAATCAAGAAAAAATATTTTTATTTATCAGGTAATGGTAATGATATGCCTTCGTTTTATTTGCATTTCTTTATACCTAAAGGAAATATTCGTCGACGACGAAATATTGATATAGGGCTAAAAAGGAGCACAAAGCAGTGCTCTTCTAAATATTCGGAGCGATGAGCTTCCATTCTATCTTCCACTTGGCTGGTCCGTTACGTAAATCAAATCAAAACACGAATGAAAGAAACGAGAACTAGAAAAGTAATTTCCTATTGCGAGAAAATTAGAAAGTGAAAGAAAACAAATAGAGCAGTTTAACAAACTAAAAAGAAATAAGCTGTCTTCGTTCTTATATGGCGGGTTTACAATAAAAGCCCTCTGACACACCCAAAACAAATTTTTTTTTTCATGCTAGGCGTTATAATGGTGTATCAGGACATCACCAAAAAATTGTTTCACTTTAGAGTTGCGCAGTTTTTTTATATAAAAAATAGAAATATGAAGCACAATTCAAAGTGCCCGCCAGTGCCCTGTTACTTAACTATGTACCGCAAGATGTCGGGGCGGTCAGAAGGGAGGCATCGCCGGAAGTCGAGGGAGTTGCATCACTCCTCGTGCTTACTGCGACCGCGTGTAATCTCTTTTTTTTAATATTTGTGTTATTCTTCGCACCTCCGCGAGCAATCCAAGCAAACAAGGTTTATTTCATTTGCTTTTCATCGCCTAAGGTTGCTGTAAAGGTAGAAGAAGAGGAGTCGGTGAACCTAGTAAACGAGTTCTACTCATGTTCTATAATAGTCGGTGACAGGTCAAGAACGAAGTGGAAGCTCCTCCCACCCCTTTCCACTTCAGCAGAACGAACGCTGGAGAGACCTGTCACCGACTACAGACAAAAAAACAACCGCATCTCCACGTGGTGAATGATGTTGATTGAGGCGAAGCTCTGGTGGTGCTTGTCTGCGTAGACGCTGAGCCGCAGCATGCCGAGCCTTTCGTTCGTTTTCATCCATGTCACGCTGCGGTCAAATGCTCAAATGCGTGTATAACCAAGTTCCATACCGCACATTCTCTTTCTGACATAGATGAAAACGAACAAAAGGCTCCGCATGCTGCGGCTCACCGTCTACGCAGACAAGCACCACCAGAGCTTCGCCCCAATCAACAGGACTCACCACGTGGAGATGCGGTTGTTGTTGTTTTTTTTTTGCCCTACAGGAGCACGTGCTCACGTGCTCGTGAGCACGTGAGCGCGTGAGCTCACGAGCAGGAGCACGTGCACCCGACGGCGGACGGACATACGGACATGGCTAGCCAAGGGGTATCCACACGAAGGAGAAATCCGCCACTTTTCTCCGCGGAGCGCGCATCACGTGAGACATACGTCATCCCTTTTTGACGCCTCGTGGCGCCGTTCTCTCGTTCTCCTCCGTGGCGGAGGCGCGGAGGCTTCGTACTGGATACCCCTTTAATGGGGTATCCACACGAAGGAGAAATCCGCTCCTTTCCTCCGCGGAGCGCGCATCACGTGAGACATACGTCATCCCTTTTTGACGCCTCGCGCCGTTGTTCTCCCGTTCTCCTCCGTGGCGGAGGCGCGGAGGCTTCGTGCTGTCAGCACGAAAGCTCCGCAGGTGCATGCGGCGGAGCCGGGGACGGAGTTTCCCGGGTTGTTGACGTCACGACATCCGTCCGCGGAGTTCTCCTTCGTGTGGATACCCCTTAAGGGGTATCCACACGAAGGAGAACTCCGCGGACGGATGTCGTGACGTCAAACACCCCGGTATACTCCGTCCCCGGCTCCGCCACGTGCACCTGCGGAGCTTTCCTGCTGACAGCACGAAGCCTCCGCGCCTCCGCCACGGAGGAGAACGGGAGAACGGCGCCGCGAGGCGTCAAAAAGGGATGACGTATGTCTCACGTGATGCACGATCCGCGGAGGAAAGGAGCGGATTTCTCCTTCGTGTGGATACCCTATAAGGAGCTTCGCCCCTAACACGTACTTTATGCTCGACGTTTACTTGTACTTGGTACACTCACCAGTTCGTATTCTCTAGACCAGGGGTCTCAAAACACGCGGCCCGCGACTCGTTGAGAAGCGGCCCGCAGGCAACCGGCTGCGAGTCTCGGTTTCCATTTCTCGAGCACTAGAAATAACATGTGTCATAGTGATCACATCTCGTCGATTTATTTTCGCTCGGAAAGTAGCTCTGCTCTTTTAACGCATGCATGCACATATTATAATGCTCTGGGTTCATTTTTTCCGTTGTTTCGCTTTAATTCTTGCTTCCCAGCTTTTTATAATGTACACCAATTCCGCTACGTAGTCTGCACCCACGAGCTCTTCGTTGAAGAATGCATGTCGGCTGCGCAAACTCTCGCTTAGCTGGAGCAAGTGCCAAAGATAAAGCTCTGAGCTCGGGATTCTCACCTTCAAAAAATATCACAATTAAAAGTATTTGTTCAGAGCATTATATTAAAAACTGCGAGATATTCGAGAACTTTCAAATCAAATGATCGTTCTTTTAAAGCTTTGTTGAGCTGAGAACTACAGATTATTTGCTCTCTTGTTCTATTAAAAATACCAGCACGTTAGCGGGGCAGTGTAATTTTAATTTCTGTTATCCCATTAGGTCAGTGCCCAAAGTGGTCATATAAACAAATCAAATTTAAAGATGTCACAGGCAAAACCGTGAGTTTACGAAAAACATAGGGCACGAGGTCTCTTCCCATTAAAATCTTCTAACCCCCCCCCCCCCCCCCCCCCCCCGTCTTACGTTGGCCCCTAGTCTTTCCGGTGTGAACTACCTGGCCCCCACACTCAAATGAGTTTGAGACCACTGCTCTAGACGGCAGGCATCTTCAGCCTGGAGAGTATCTGATGATTCGACGACCTCGGTGTCTGAACCTTCAGCAATGCGATCGGGCATGTCGTATGCAAGCAATCCTAAGGTCTGCGAGAGTTATAATTTTTTTTTTAACTCGATAGCTTGTTTTGTTTGCAGTATGCCTCTGTATCATCGGACTGACGGCATGCACTCGTACACTGGCTTGTACTCGCAACGCTTTCATCATTGACCTCCACCACGTCTATCCACTGACTCTTCCTCGTCCTTTTTTTTTGGAGCACGCAAACTAACCAACGGTGCAGCAATAAAAAGCTAATGGAACTGAAACTTCGTTTTCTACGATCGCTCGTAAAGAAGACCAGAATAAAAAGAAAAAGTCTTAGACACGGTCGTGGAGAGCACGTGGAGTGAATGTCACGTGACTTCCGGCGAACCCACTTTTAGTTACATAGGTCGATGTCTCCCTTCTGACCGCCCTGACACCTTGCGGTACATTGTTACGTCACAGGGCACTGGCGGGCGCTTTAATTTTTTTTTTTTTTTGGCGAGTCAGAGGCCCTTTAATAATCTGTTGGTAATTAAACTATATTAAATTTAGGGTAATTTTTTCTTCCGCATTATTATCCGTAATCGGACGATTTCTGTAAATTAGTCTGCCGTGTTTAAAAGTATGTCTTGCAATAAAGAATGCTGAAGTTTTTTTAGCTCCTGTGATTTAAATCGCTCGCTCCCACACCGTGCAGGCGTGTGTGCGTGGTCTAGTCGGTAGCGTCATGTGTCACGCGACGTCACAGTTATGTGTGACGTCATTTCACGTGACGCGTGACGTCAGAGCGGCTGTGTCGTCATGAACCTATCGCCCCGCTGAATTTGTCGGAAAATCCTCCGCTAAATTTGTCGGGAAAATGTTGTGCTTTATTTGGCGGGAACATTTTTCGCTAAATATTGCTAAAATTTCTCGCCAGATTTAGCGGGTTGATAGGGTCCTGACGTCACGCGCGTGACGTCACACGCAGCGTGTTGCATTATGGGATTTATAGTTCCACGGACACCGACGCCGGATTTTATGCGACATGAATTCCTAAACACGATCGCGTTAAAAATATTGATTTTATTTATTTTACTTTTTTTTTACATCACAGTCATCATCACACTCAGATGGCACCCTACATCACTCAGATGGCACCACCTCGGCGATTGGAGGCGATCTCGATGCCGAGCGTCCTTCAACGCGTTGATTGGACACGAAGTGCAGCCGAATGATGACACGGCCCTCGTGTCCAATGTGTACCTGCGCTCAAGATACCAACGGTGATGACGTCAAAATGCTAGTGCACGGGCTTTGACTGTTCCTCGCTTCAGCTTCATTCTCGACGCCGACTGAGGTTACGAGCGAATGTTAACAATCAAGCACTGAGTCAAAAGCGCGCAGCGCAAGTCATTGGGCCTTTTCTGTTGATTATTGGTCCAGCGACGCTATAGAACGCGTGGAGCAACGTGACGAACAGAACTGCGTGATGGTGTGCTTTTTACGCCGGCCGATCTGTCCCTACTCCCAGCTCGTGCGCGTCGGCTGCGTCTGGTTGAGCGTCTCACATCGGCGTACGGTCGAGTAACCTACTTATTGATGCACGTAAAGGCTGGTTCACAGATTTGCAACGGTTGCCTTCGCATGCAACCGAAACGACCATAACGACCAAAACACCCCCTGCATTGCTTGCCATGCTGTGTACGGCGAACACTTGTCCCAGTGACATTGTCGTTACGATCGTTTCGGTTGCATGCGAACCCTACCAACGTAGATGTGTGAACCGGCTTTTAAGCCGGGGTCGCAGTGCTCGTACATCCTACTAAAAGACAGTCTGCCAGACGCCGCGATATCCGTGGAATTCGAATGTCGCGTGCCAAGTTTCTCCTTGAACTCATTGCCATGCGGCATTCGAAGCACGGACCTCATGGTGACTCCCGTTCGAATCTCTGTGCAGACTGTCTTTTGTTTGATGTACAAGCTGTGACCGCGGCTTTAAAGGGATACTACAACGAAATTTCGGCGCTCATTTTTTGGTCTATATGTGTTTAAAGGAGCAGCATCACATCAAACACACCAATATATTGTTAAAAAAGTCACGAAAAGGAATTTTAAAACGAATTAAACTATTAGCAAAGAGCACCTGGTGGATGTCGCTAACGCCTCGCTTGTAATGCCCGTCTAGGAACCTTGACAGCCAGTGACGGAGGTTGTCTCGCCTCCGGCGACAACAAGAGAAGGGGGAAGGAGGAACTCCCCTCTTCCCAAGAATGCCTTTTGTGTGTCGCAGAAGTCGCTATTGTCCCCCTACAAGATTATAGAAGATTAACCCGTCACTCAAAATTCGTACAAAAGCAGCCGCTTCGGTGACTGCATGGAACGACTAGGCCATCCTCTCGACGTTACCCTCGCCGTAGCTTTGCTCGTCCCGAGACGACCTACGTCACGATTGCGTTGGATGTCACGTAGTCTCCGCTGGGCCTTCTCCGAGCGCTTGCCAGAGTGGGCCGTTTATAACGAAAAATACAGCCACCAGGCTCAAAATACAAACGTGCGATTGTCATTTACGGATATTGTGGATCATATTCAACGTATCTTTGAACACGACGGGAATATTTCGAATTTCGTTGAAGTATTCCTTTTAGGGCTGGACATTTGATCGATTAACCTACCGATTAATCGATTAATGCAATAATCTTGATTAATCTTTTTAACCGGTTAATCAATAATATTTTAACGAACCAAAATAAAGTAAAAAGTAAGCGCTTTCACCACACAGACAAGGACGGGAACACCTCTATGAAGGGCAAACTTTAGGTCAAAGTTTAGCCTAAAGTAAACTGTAGGGGGAAGATTTGTAACTCCTGAACAAGGTGCAAAAGGTTACACGTCTCCCGGCCACCTCAATAGCGTTTGAGTGTTCGCTTAGCGCAGCAGAGAGAGACTATAGTGTGAACAATCAAAGGAGGTTGCTCTTGCCAGATAATATCACCGAACTTTTTGCCTCATGCAGCTGAAGTAATAATGTGTCAGTGCCTTCGAACTGTTCTTAACTACACATCAAGGTTGGTTAATAATAAAACTCGTGTATTAGGCCCTTTACCTCATGTTCAGCAAGGGTAAAAACAGAAAACAAATATTATTTTTTTACTTATTAAAAATATTATGAATGGAAATTAACGAGACCGATTAATCGATTAATTAATCGATTAAAAGGTGGCGATTAATCGGGTTAAAACTTTTAATCGACGCCCAGCCCTAATTCCTTTAAGGGGACCGTGTTAAACGTTCGTACTGCTCAGGCGAAATCTTTAAGGCCTGTCCACGCATACAGCGGAGCAGGCACATAGCCACCCCCCCCCCCCCCCCGTCAAAAAAAAAATAAAAATAAAATCTTCCATTTTGCTGGTGCCTCCTCTCCCCCCTGCCCTTCATACTGCATATTGTGATGAGTAGCCCCCCCTTTCTCGAAACAAAATCCTGGCTACCTGCCTGCAGCGGAGTTGGTTAGCGCTACGTGAGCGCTCCAAAGAGCGCTTATGTGGTGCTTCCTAGCGCGTGACTACGGTTCTAATATAGCGCGTGATTAGCGCTCCAGTAGCGCCTTGTTACCGCTTCATGTGTTAGCGCTTCAGTAGCGCTAATCCGCGGTGCTGCGGATTAGCGCGTGCACTGCGGTTCCGGTTCCTGTGATTGGGTGTGCATCAGCAGCACGATGGCGGACATGTGGGATGCTGAAATAGAAATGCGACAAATGCTCTCACATACGCGATTGGTGCATATGTGTGTGGACGGCTTAACGCCCAGAAGAGCCTTCTGGGTGCGCGAAATCTTTCGCCACCGAGATACCGACGGGTACCCGGCGAATTTTGTTCCTAGGCTGAGGGACCAAGACACAGATCTATTTCGAAGGCGATTATTCTTTAACTGCGTGTCTTTGAAACCAGGGTCACGCATATTGAATAGAAAACGATGAGGTCGTACCCAATCAATTAGTCACTCATAGTCAATGACTCTGGGTCGCCTGCCCGACCCTTTGCTTGGAGAGCGGCTCTTTTACTTCCTCTTCTTTCAATGCCAAAGGAAAAACAACAACAAAGGAATCGCCGTGCACGCGCTATTTCGCAGCAGGAAGCACGGCACAAGGAGCGTGAGAGCGCTAACAAAGCGCTACTGAAGCGCTAAAAAAGCGCTATACTTCGTTTCACCTTATGTGCGAGCGAAGGCAAAGCTGGAAGCGCGAGCACGAAAGCTCTTTGCGTTCAGGCTTTGCTCGAGCGCGCGAGCTGGGGAGAAACGCAAAAAGCGCTGGTCTCGCGCTTCTATAGCTTTGGCTTCGCTCGCAGAGAAAGTGAAACGAAGTATAACAAAGCGCTTCTGAAGCGCTAACCGACCGCTACACCACGCGCTAGGAGGCGCCACATGAGCGCTCCTTCGAACCCTCACTTGGCAAGGCGCGTGCAGCGCGTGTTAAAGACTGACGGGGCTATTCCGAGCTTCGTCGCTTTCGCATCTTTGAAAAGAAAATCGGCTTCAACCGACGTCGAAACTACCGTTCCGGGACTCCGACGACCCGAAGCGAAGAAAGGAATCACAGGGAGCCCCAGGCCGGGAGAGATCTCGACACCCGGGCCCACCGATTCAAATGACACCCGGGCGAGGCTTAGCTCACCCGAGCTACGCCTAGGCATGATGTCCGCCTCGGCTCCGATCGCACCTGAGGTGAGTACCTCGCCCCCGACGCCGCAGTCACAAATCGATTCAATGGAAACGAATGAAGTGGTACCGCAAACGGCCGGACCAAGTGTATCGGCAACGTGCTCGACTCCCCAAGCTAGGAACACAGCGTCGGCCCAAAAGAAACCTACCGAAATGTACAAGGTGAACATCCGGCCTCGGGAGCAAATGGACTTTTATCAAGTGACGACGCGGGAGATTGAAACAGCAATCTTTGCAGTCATCTCCGCCACTGCTTACCAAGGGCTAAATCGTCACAAGCCATCGAATTCTGCCACGGCATACGTCTCCACGCTAGAGGACGCCTTCCAGCTAACAAAGATATTGACTGTTCAACAGCAGGGTAATCGAGCCGTGCAGGTGCAAGCGTATCTAGCTTCAGGTCCGAACGTCCATCGGTGTGTAGTGAGAGGCGTTGTACCCGACCACCCTGATCAAGATATTGTACCTGATCTCCGTACACCATCTCACAGAATTCTGGCGGCTCGCCGACTAGGCAAGGGAGACACATACCTTCTAACTGTTCAAGGTGAGCAGCAAATACCTGAAATCATCTATCACCTCGGGGCGATCCTGCGCCCACGAGAATACAAGCCATCTACGGTTATCTGCTACCGTTGCTGCCAACCAGGACACATGAAGGCCTTCTGTCCTGTACAAACTGTGAACCCTGAATTGGTCAACGCTGACGGCAGCGCGCGCTACCAGTGTGGCTTATGCCGCACTAACGATCACTCAATTGCCTCACCAAAGTGTCCAAGAAAGAAGAAGCTGGCGGATGTTAAATCCCGTAAGACTGACAAGCCCGCTCCTCATACCGGCAAAGCATCGATTTTGACGAAAAACCGATTCCAAGCCCTAGCCGAAGAAGGGGAAGAGGAGGAAAGTGATCACAAGGTATCATCAAACGACGGCCTTGAGGCACTACAACCCTCGTACGCAGCGATTGTCAAGGCCACTAGGAAACTTCAGCGACCGCCACGAAAGACAGCCACATCTCAACATTCGTCTCAAGATCTACATGGAGCTTCGCAAGAATCCAGCAGCTGTCATCAACCCAGGGGTGCCAAGAACATGCCGTCTCGTACCCCACGGCGTGGTCAGGAGGCCCGGTCACCCTCAGCGGCAGAAAATGTCAACATTGATGATGTAACCGGTCACTTGCTGTCCGTGGCCAAAGCACTGGACACACTTACAAGTCAAATCGCTGCAATGCAATCCTCCCTAGATGCCGTTCTTATGATCCTGCAGCGATGGATGAGTCGACAGTAGAGTGTCGTCCAGCCCCTCCGCTCCCCATATTACAGTGGAATTGTCGTAGTAGCCGTCAAACGTTTGGGGAACTACGCACTAGAATATTGTATCATCTGCTCAATCCATGGCTCATCCTTGTACAAGAACATTTGGAACTCATTCGTATCCCCACGTACTGCGGCTACCATTCACCGTCCATTACTGATGCCCGGCATTTAACGACCTCAGACTCCGAGCCCTCTAGGCCCGGCAAAGCGGCTATCTATGTCAAAGATCATCTTCAGCACGCCCCAATAGACCTATCAAAATGGTGCACCTCCCGCCAGGAGGTAGTGGCTGTCTTAGTCCGGACACGCTACAATTGTGTTGTGACAGTCTCTTTTTACGGAAAACCTGGAAACGTCCGTCATAATCTCGGGTGGCTTGAACACATTCTCTCGCTCCACCCCAACATACCTATTATAGTGGGTGGCGACTTCAATGCCCCCAACACGAAGTGGGGGTACAAGCAGGATTCCCCCCGAGGCCGTCAAGTATACGATCGCTTCACCGATCGAGGATTCCATCTTCTCAACTTGCCGGGTCCCACTCGCCTAGGGAACCCGTCCAACGCTCCGGACCTCACCTGGTGGCGTGGGACTGGCAATCCGGCATGGAGGACTGAAGACGACACTTGGGGAAGTGACCATTTTCCGATCATTATCAAATGGTTCCCAACGGCATATAACCGCCTCCGGAAGCAAGTTCAGGTAACCGATTGGAATAAACTTCGATCATCTCTTAACATCATGGCGCAGAACCCAGAAACAGTTCAGAGAGACATCAAAGAAGCCATGATAGACTGCACCACGACTACCACGGTGCACTGTGATCAACCAACACCTGATCCCCACCTCCTCCGCCTGTGGCAACAGCGACTTGAAGCGGTCACATTGGCAGCCTTACACTCCGACGACCACCAACTTCAGGATGAGGCTTCCCACGTGGCAGCTAAGGCACGCCGCCACGAGAAACGACTTACACGCCAACGCTGGCTTGACTGGTGTGCCTCGTTGAGTAACCCGAAGCACCCTGAGGCTCTTTGGCGGACTTTTCACGCTATGGAACGACCTCGCCAAGCTGAAGGCCGGACTGGCAACATTCAGTTGCGTCTGGGGCTCACCGACGATGAGTTTGCGGCGCGCGCGGCGGATACCTTTTTCCCTCGACATGCCAGCCCGTCGGTCCCGCGCCCTGTCACGGCTATGCCTGACACTACTGGCATCACTACGCCCTTCACTCTGGCTGAGCTCCAAGACGCCATCGAGAGTGCTAGTCGCCGCTTTGCTCCAGGACATGACGGTCTCCCGTACGAAGTGTACAAGAACCTCGAGGGAAAGGCAGTCACAGATTTGCTAGCTATCATCAATAAGATCTGGGAAGCCGGCGAGCTCCCCACATCATGGAAACACTCGATTGTAGTGCCGATTCCCAAACCGGGCAAGGCACCGACCGGCCTCACAGCTCTGCGGCCTATATCACTGACTCCCACCATCTGCAAAATCTATGAGCGTATGATGGCTAAACGTATCTCTTGGTGGCTGGAGGCCCACTGTCTCTATCACCCCAACCAAATTGGATTCCGGCAACATCTCGGAACGGAAGATGGCCTCGACCGCCTTGCAAAGGAAGTCCTACATCTGTCACCCTATAGCCACTTGGTTCGCACACTTGTAGCTACTGACATATCAAAGGCCTATGACAATATCGCCCACGCCCCACTGTTGGAGGCAATGGTGGTCCTCGGCCGCCCACCTCGTGTCATAAATGCTGTCCACGCCTTCATTACCGACAGAACTTTCGCCGTCCGCCTATCATATGGCGAGTCGTCCAATTTCCTATCAAACTGTGGCGTGCCCCAAGGCTCAGTACTTGCACCACTCCTATTTAACATTGCATTCCTTCCCCTGGCCTGGGCTCTCGCTGATATACAACACCTTCGTTTTTTAATTTACGCTGATGATGTCACAATGTGGTCAGTTCACCCATCCCTAGAGGTGCAACAAAATGCCTTACAGGCCGGGCTGAATAAACTAGACTGCCATACAAAGACTTTTGGCTTGACGGTGTCTCCCGAGAAATCGCAATTCCTTCATGTGTGCAACAACGCTGCCCGGAAGAAACTGCCATTGACTCCCATGCCCCTCAGAATAGGGTCGACACAGCTTCCTATGGTTACACAAGCCAAGATCTTGGGACTCCTCATCCACCAGTCCGGCTCAGCCAAGCAGTGGCTTCAAGCGGCACGCAAGACGGCGGCGTCTACAACACACCTCATCCGACGCATCTCGAAACGATGTGGCGGAGCGGGGACTGAGGTAGCCCAACGTCTGGTTAAATGCGTCCTTCAACCTCGATTGATCTACCAAGCTCAGTTCCAGCGTCTCACTGCATCTCAGTGGAAGAGTATTGAAATCATCAATAGGGACACAATTCGCGGCATGACTGGTCTCCCTCGGCATACCCCTATACCCGGCACCTGTACGAGTATGCGCAACTGAACACTATTGAACAACTTGTCAATCAACGAAGAGAAGCTCGCAATCTGAAACATACCATCACTCCTTTGCACGAGGAACCTCCCCGCTGCTCTCCGTACGTTGGGGCTCCACCGCCACCATGGTACTATACTACAATTACTACCAACAAGCCTGCTACCGTCCGCACGCATCCGTCCGGCTCCGCTCCACCACGAGTATACTCGTGGTGGAGCGGACATCTTTAACATCATCCATCCTTTCAACAGTCTGGTAGAAAATGTCCGGCTTTGTCTTGCGCTCTGTCAGTTCAAGGGCGGTCGCCAGGTTTTCTGAGGCAATTTAAAAAGAGAGTTGCTCGGCATCGACGCTTGTGATGCGATTAAACTCAGCAAAAATCTGAAATAAAAATAGATGATCTCTAGTGAGCCAATAAATCGTAAACTACCCTGTAGAAAAGCAGGAGATAAGAAAAAAAGATTCCCAATTTATTATGAGAAACCGAATCGTAATTGCAAAGATGTCAGTGGGATAATAATAGACTCGTGGTGCTTGCTTTTGCCATGGAGGAAGTGCCAGTTAATAAGACTATGATGTTGTTATCAGTTTTCTGAAAGTAATTCGTTCCAAGCACATCTCATTATGCTTGTGATCACATTTAGTTTTGCCCGTGAATTGAGAAGTGCTGTTAATACTTACTTTAAAATAAACAAAGGAATAAAAACAAGTATGAAGTACCCCAATTTTCCACATAAGCCAACTAATTCAGAATGTGCAGTGTTTTAGGTTGGCCAGTTACGATCAGATACATCTCAGCTGCACCAAATCTCGCTCAGCAGGAGGAACCTACCAAAATATAAAGCTATTTGCTCGGTTTTCTAGCCCTCCAAAAATATAACTAAAACGCAAGTATTTTCTTATAATGCTGCTATAAAAAAGGCAAGCAAGAAGTGGCCTGTGAGGAGAATTTTTTTTAAAGGCATGTTGAACTTGAATAATCCCCACTGAATTGAGCAACAGGGCAAGGACAGTGTGCTTGCTCTCTTGAAAACTTCCAACAGGTTGGCAGGGCAGTGCCATTTTAAACCTTGTTATCACATTGGGTATGCTCTCAGATCCAGCCAGCTGTCGATCATAAAACTGGTGACCATGCTTTCTGCACATACTCATGTGCATGAGGGCAGGGTCGGGTGATGAAATACTTGTCCCGAGAGCCCGAAGTTTCTGCCAACCCGTAAGCTGAGCCCTTGGAAGGAAATTAATAGCAAAAGACGAACGGCTTCATTTACTGCAAATGTGCTGAAAAAGAAAAGTGTAATACAACAAAGGGTAAAGTGCACCTTTTTTATATCTTCTGCATCATGAAGCCTTACAATGATCTCGCAGAACAGGGCCGGTCTTGGTTTTCCCTCAGTCACCATGAGAACAGTTGGCAGGTTTTCTGAGGCAACATTCATAAATCGCTCCTTCGCCTTGGCGCCAGTACTAATACAAAAAGACACTGCAAAGATCTGCAAGAAACATTATTTTCACATTTTCAGTCTACTTGACGATATTTGTAAACTGCTCTTTTTAAAAGAAAAAGCGAAAAAAATCATTACTTATCAGTTGTAACAAAATCGTAATTGATGTAAGTGGGATAAAAAAGGAGACCCATCATGGTGCCAGACTTCACCATGACAGGACTAACGGCGCATTTGTGCCAGGCCTGGAGCCGCAACTGCAAAGCAGATCTGTGCGTTGAGGAACATTTTCCCCAACCGCGTCACCGAGATCTCCCTGCAGGAGCTTCCATTCGCTAGCAGCGCGAATGCACCATAATGGGGGTGGTCGTGGTCTTCTCAGGGAACTTACTGCTCCTAAAAGCATGAGCAACATCGCTAGTAAGCAACATATTACCTGGTCTGTGAGCTTTAGGGCTGGATAGTCGTCTACGGTGTTGAAGATTGTAGGGTGTATGCTGATGTACCCTCCTTGCCCAAAAAGTCCTCGCCATGGCATCGTTCACCATCTCCATATACGTAGTAGCTCCCTTCCTTTCTCTTCTCATTGCGTCCAAGTGGCCGGCTATGAAATTTCAATCTTCAGTCATGGGCGAGGATGCTTGCAGCTTCTGAAAATTAGAAGGAACGAAGTAAACCAACCTTGAACATAGTAAAAACACTCAGAGATTTCGAAAAAG
This sequence comes from Ixodes scapularis, assembly GCF_016920785.2. Taxonomy (NCBI): domain Eukaryota; kingdom Metazoa; phylum Arthropoda; class Arachnida; order Ixodida; family Ixodidae; genus Ixodes; species Ixodes scapularis. The sequence goes on along the minus strand of NW_024609836.1, from coordinate 52,373,184 downwards.
AAAGGACAGGCAGACATAGTCTTAATTAACTAGCACCAGCTCGTTTTCGCCCTAAACCTCATAAATCAACCCTTTTCCATATGTCTGTTCTCCACCTGTGGTCGAATTTTTTTTTTGCTACATCAAAAGCATTTTTTTTAATAACATTCAAGAGACAAAGAAGCCTACAAGTGCGAAATCACTAGCTTAAGGAGCTCAATAATCAAAGATTACTCAGTTAGTTCAATGCCTCCTAGATCGCAAGGCTTCAGTGTTGCTGGATTCTACCCCCTCTCATAGGTCATCGCAAGGCTGAGTGGAAAAAGTGCTGTATTTGCATTCAGCTGGAACACGTATTCTCACCAACTGAACACGAGTTCTAGGCCAATGCTAACATAGCACTCACTGTCCACTATATACCCTGCACTGAAATATGATAACCGAGAAAGAAAATTAAGGGCTAAGGTGTTGGTATTTAGGAGGTGCTAGGCCAACTAAAAATTAAAGTGTCCTTTAAATGAAGCTATAGCAACATTTTGTGTCGTGATAACTGTTCATGGCATGTGCAAATTTATTTTTACGTGACTTGTTTTTATTTTTGATTGCAGCCACTTCTGTTCCAAAATTACGATGCTATGTGGTAATACCCTATTATTTATGTAAGATACCGTCATAAAGCATAGTGTCTGTCATAACCAGAATTTATTAATGCGAAATCGAATGACAGTCAAGACGAGAAAATTGCACCCTAAAGGAAACCTGAAAAAAAAAAAATTCTTTTAGACAGTTTATAAGGGACACAAGTGGCAAAAAAAATAAATTTTGCGCAAAAACATTTTTTAGCAATATTGACGGCGCGAGATTAATTTTCTATTAATTTCATGACGTCACGGAATAATAATACGCAATTTTCTCCTCAATAACATTGGCATTGGCAGATTGGCTGAACGCGATGGCCAAGGCAATCCACCTCTCCTCCCCGCACCCGAAAGAAAACAAGTGGAAAGGACGTGATTACCGACTAAATCGCGTCTGTGACCCATGACCTGTCGATTTTTTTTTGTTTGTTGCATATTTAATATTGTTCACTTGTTACTATATTAATATCTTTATTTTATGTATGTGCCTCTCCCCCTCTGTAATGCCTTCGGGCCCTGCATGTATTTTCAATAAATAAATAAATAAATAAATGAATAAATATATAAATAAATATTACTCTAATTTTTTTTTGTTGTTTATTCGCGTAAAATTTATTTTTCGACACGCGTGTCCTAACCAGACTGTTTGAAAATGCTCAGAGCCCAAAGGAAACACAGCTATCAATAACAAGCATAAAAAAAAAAAAAATTTTGAACGAAGATCACAAGAGCAGCTTTGAAGAATACAACACACATTTCGAAGCCACGAGCACAAGTTACACAGGGCGAAAGCAAACTCCGAAGTGAGGATCTCAAAAGCAGAAGTATTGCAAGACAAAACACCTCTACGCTGGGCTCTATAAACAATAGTATCGTTACAGCGTTCAAGTTCAATTCCAATGTGGTGATTCCCGACCATGGTTGAAACTATAAACTGTGCCGCGGAGCCGACCAGCATCGGCCGAAACATAGAGGGCCAAAAGACACTCGGAAACCCGCAGAGAAAGTAAAAACATAAAATAATGCTTCACTAAACGCGCGCGTGCACGACTTCGCGGCACCGCTCAATTTCGTCGATACGTGCTCCTACAACGTTTCGTCGAGTTTGTTTTGTTTCGTTCACCACGGGGATTGCATTATTGGTTTAATCTCGTTCGCCGCAAACCTACCTCAACTAAAGCGGACTTGCCCAGGCGACTCTGATACGCCACAAATGAATTGGCGATCGCCGCTTTCAAACCGTCCGCACTACGCGCTGAAACCCTTCGCTCCGCTCGGAGACACTTTAATATTGATCGAGAACATGTTTATTTACGCATATCGGATACGACCATACATTTCGCCTAAGAGCGCAAGCGCGAAACTTTACTCTCGAGGCGCGAACTCGCACCAGGCCTCACGCGACCCGCAACGGTTTCGTCAAGCTCGCATCGCCTTGGTCGCCGACCGAGGCGATATGTGCGGAGAGACGCTTCCGATGAAGCGTCGCAAGGTTGGTCGATGAAACGAACACGGGTACTTTTCGATGAACCTAAGTGGCATTAAAACGCTGCTGCGTCGACGAAACCATCTGCCGGTGTTACATCGTTTGTTTGATGAACTGATTGCCGCCGGGTCTAGTTTTGAAGTGCTAGGCCTCGTTTGCACGCTAACATGGACGAGTACGTGCCCGACCGCGTCAGAGAGCGAGCGCCTATCGTACAGGGTAACCCTGCGACTTTATGAAGTACGTTCTGAAATGACTATAACATTTCTGCTGCTCTACAAGTAGCCAAAGCCATCAAAACTCACCGTCCAATCGGTTGCCACTCCGACTGCATCCGACGACGCTTCCACCGCACCGCCACAGGTCAACTGGGTCAACCGTCACCTCCAGTTCAAACTCGGGCGCGCGCGCTGCAGTCGGAGAGTAGGTAGCCTCGTCTCCGGCGCCTCCGCGTCGCTCAGATTCCGTTCTCATGTTTTTCGCGGCCGGAAACATTCACCGAATATGCGCGTGTAGTCACAATTTCTAAATCCCGGGGCCAAAATCTTGTTTTGCCAAGGCTTCTTTCCAAAATAGCTACTCGAGTGATGCTTCGTCCACTTCATCGAAGGCTTGCGGCAGCCATTATTGGCGAGGGGACTAAAGTATTCGTTAGGGGATCAACTCCAGCGGGAGCAACGAAATGCCCGCGGGACGAACTGCTCGAGTTACCGCTTCTGAATAGAGGGCGCTAGGGTCGCGGGGATGAAAGATGGCGATTGGTGCCTTTGCGCACCTTTTTTTTTAAGAGTGTAGAGCAGGTCGCGGCCCCGAGCTCGGATGAGTTCGCGATAGATGTCTACACCGACGGAGCAACGTGCCGACATGGCATCGCTACCGCAGTGCATTGTCCATCTCATCCTTCCATTGACGCATCGGCGTTCTACGCCACACAGTTGGACGATCCGCTTATCGCCGAGTTATACGCGATTCGAGACGCCATACAAGCACTAACGCGGATGCCCGATGTCACTCGAGTACGCGTTCACACGGATTGTGCCTCTGCATCCGACATCTCAAGTCAACGCGATCTTTACTACATATTTGCCATGAGATTCATGCCCTAAATCGTACATCTGCTAAAGAAGTCCGGATTCTCTGGACCCCTGGGCACCAGCACGGTACTCACCAGGACAAAGCCCACCAAATCGCTCGAGCCCTGATTGAACATCCCCCCCCTGATCCCACCCCCATTCCGGATGAGCCGGAGGCCTCACTCGTCGTGGGCAAGGCCCGCATAAGGGTCGCTACGCGTGCACTCATTCCCGCGTGCCCACATCCTCTCCCGGCGGGCCTGCCCCGGCGGGAGGAGGTCCTCCTCGCAAGGATCCGGACGGACTCCGCAGTCACCCCAGCAGTCTTGGCCTCCTGGGCCGAGGCCCCGATGATGCCAGCCCGGCGTGCCCCTACTGCTCTGCCAGGGCGTCCGCAGTTGGACTCCGACATATTCTCTGGAATTGCCCAAATCTTCAGCACCGCCTCCTTCCCCTGACTCAGGCACGAGACCTCAACCTAGCATCCCCTGAGGACTTCTACAAATGGACCAGAGTGAACGCGCATGCCGGAGCCCTTTTGGGCTTTATACGGGATGCACACATAGCGCACCTAATCTAAACTCTCAAGCTTTGCTTGTTGCACGAATAAAAAAAAAAAAAAAAAGAACCCTCACTTAGCGCTAACTTAGCGCTCCGCTGTATGTGACAACCGGCTTTTAGTGTACGCCGGAGACAACAGATGCTGTCTCAACTCAGTCTCTCTTACCGCTATCTATAGTCTGATGCAACCTGAGAACAATCTTTTGGCTCCACCCACAAGCGCATTGCGCCCATCTGAAGTGCCTCCGCCGTCGAGAAAATAGTTCGCTAGCAACGTTACTTTTTCTTCCTCCAAGAAACGTGTCTTAAACTACTACAATATTTATTTAATTCATTCAGGACATTTAAATAAGTTAGAATACGTTTTTGTCAACGAAATAGCTGTTTAGTAAAGAAAGCAAGTCATGTCCAATGTACCGTCTTCCCAATTCATTTTCTGTCCAAGATACTGTCTAACATACCGTCTAACATACCTCTCAGCAGTGCTAAGCCTCGTGCCCGCTTCGAAATTTTCGTTGGCGATAGCGTCGCTGAATTCTCACGTTGTCGCGCAAAAACTGCTGCAAACGCAAGCCGATACCATTAAGATTTCGTGGCGTAACCTCGGGCACCTAGAACACGGTGCAAAAAACCAGAATATTTGTCACAAGAAACTAGCGTCGCGTTGCTAAGGCCAGCAGCCATGTTTAGCTTTTCTTTTTTTTTTTCAAAAGGATCGCGATTGGTCCACGGAATTGTGACGTCGTGAAAACGATTGGCTGGCGTTTCTCGGCGTAGGATTACATTTTCCTCTGAGAGGCATTTCCGGTTTTTTCTTATGGCGAATTCCACTGGTCGTTTTGGAGCGCGCCGGGATCGACTTTTCTGGAGCGAGCCTATTCCGCTGGGCGATCGGGATTGAGACCGACATGTTTCACTGGTCGTTTTGGATTAGCTCCCGCTCCAGATCTTGATCTGGATCCGATGGCGAATTCCACGGGCGTTTTGGAGCGCGCCGGGATCAGTTGACCAGATCCGGAATGGAGCTCACAATCAGAACGGGGTCTCGCCGGTGATGGATCCCCTGTGGAACATGACCACTGCTCCGGGATCGGTATTTGCCTTTATGTCATTCGACTGCCGGGGAATCCCCTTTCCGCGGCCGCCGCGGTCGTTTCGAAGACGTTTTCGCAATCGCGGTGCTAACACGTGTTAGACGCACGAGCGGCAGGAATGGCTCAGGAGCTTCTAGCAAAGATTGCCGGAATGCCCGTAGCGCGGCACATACCTTCTCTTTTCCTTCCTGGAAAACGAACCGGCTGTCGAGCCAGGGGGTAAAGGCTGAGGGGACAGTTGGACAACTCTATCCGGCAACACGGAGAAGTTGTGTTGCCGGCGACCATGTCACATCGCGGCAACAACAACAGTCGGGCAACATGTTGCTGCCGCCCGGCAACAGTGTTGCCCGATTTGTCGTCCGACAACCCTGTCACACCGTGCTGACGGCGAGGACAACACGGGGAACGCTCCGCCATCTTGATTGTTTGCCTTCGTTCGTGTGCGGCGCGGAACCGCTGGAAATGTGACTCTACAAAGTGCTAGTGCGTTCGAAGGGCCGGGAATTACGACGGTACGACATCAACCAGTGGCTGTAATTAGCAAACTTGACACGGGGAGTATTTTCCGCTCTTTATTTTATCGAGATGTTCTTCATTCGCTGACAAAGCAGATAGCCCTAACCGAGGAAAGTGACATCGCTGATATATGTCCGGCATTTACGCCACCGTATGAAGTGTTTCTGTCCGGTTCTTTCATGCAATTCCTATTTCTACTGTGAAATTGCGTTAGCACCGGCCGTACCCCAACCCTTCTTTTGCAACGTGGTGTTGAGCTGAACTGACAGTGCTTTAAAACTGCGACACCGACACCATCGGCCTTCATAACAATCGGTGGAATAAATATTATTCAACGCTGTCTACTTGTCTACCGCCTGGTATGTGATCGATTCATTGCCCCAAAACGTCCTGAGTATTTTTGAAACAAATCAGGTGTCTGGTAGCGGCTGGTTCCAAGTTACAAGCATCAACGTTTTCGAGATCGCGGCGCTAACACGTGTTCGACGCACGAGCGGCAGGAATGGCTCAGGAGCGTCTAGCAAAGATTGCCGGAATGCCCGTAGCGCGGCAAATACCTTCTCTTCTCCTTCCTGGAAAACGAACCGGCTGTCGAGCCAAGGGGTAAGCAAGCGGCCATTACCATTCCTTCTGAGGCGAGATCAGGCGAGAGGCACGCGAGAAAGGAAGTCACGTGTGTCCGCCGAGGACTGACCCGGCTGGCTTCCGGTTGAATCCGCCGAAATCGGGGGAGCGACTTTTCTCGGATCCTGATCGAGATCTGGAGCGGGAGCTAATCGAAAACGACCAGTGGAACAAGTTCGTCTCGATCCCGATCGCCCATCAAATAGGCTGGCTCCGAAAAAATCGACCCCGGCGCGCTCCAAAACGACCCGTGGAATTCGCCACGAGAAAAGTCGCTCCCACGATTTCGGAGCCCTCGGCGCACACACGTGACTTCCTTTCTCGTGGGGCATCTCGCCTGATCTCGCCCATCTCGCCTCAGAAGAAGAAGAAGCACGTCGCGGGCTGGGCTCCTAGATTGTCTCGACATCAGAAGAATTCGTAATGGCCGCTTGCTTACCCATTGGCTCGACAGCCGGTTCGTTTTCCAGGAAGGAGAAGAGAAGGTATTTGGCCGCGCTACGGGCATTCCGGCAATCGTTGCTAGTAGCGCCTGAGCCATTCCTGCCACTCGTGCGTCGAACACGTGTTAGCTCCGCGTAGCGAAAACGTCTTCGAAACGACCGCGGCGGCCGCGAAAAGGGGATTCCCGGGCATTTGAATGACGGGAAGGCATCCGCCGATCCCGGAGCAGTGGTCATGTTCCACTGGGGATCCGTAGGCGGCGCGACCCCGTTCGGATCTTGTGCTCCAATCCGGATCTGGTCAACTGATCCCGGCGCGCTCCAAAACGCCCAGTGGAATTCGCCATTAGCTTGCAACCGACTATAGAGCGTAGAAGCAAACGCGGGTAAATTTCAAAAACAGGCCACAAAAAACAAAAACAAAAAAAAAAATAACATGTAGTTGTGCCGAAAATAATCGTGTTGCTAGAAGATCAAAGAACATTTGCCTGTATTTTTTTGGGTAGGAGTGTAGGTCACGTGCTCGCCTATCAAAATTACGCTTTTCGCTGAGATTATAAGATATTTTCCAACGCTTACATCAACGTCCGTGGCGACAAATTGAATGCCGGGAACTTGCTGTACAGAACCAGCTGTAGCTTCTAGCAGAAGACGGAAAGGACCTTGGAGGCGACAGAAGATACGCAGGTTAGCGGGAAGGGCAGGCAAGCAACTCTACTAGCTCTCTTTTTCTCTCTCTCTCTCACTTATTCATTCATCCATTCACTAACGATGTTGGCAGAAAATGAGAAATGGGGCAATAGTGCATAAGCTCCATGGCCCACTTGTGAATGCCTCTCTCCCTCTCTCTCCTTCTTTCTCTTTCTCTTCAGTATCTCGTGGTAGATGTTGCTCTTTGTCCCTGGCCTTTTGAGATATCGGAAAGGTCTACCTACACTTCCAAGTCCTATGTGGGCCTGAAAGGAAGGTGCAACGATTTTAAGATTAAAAGAATTTGCATCTCGTCATTTTTACGCTGTTTATCGTGTCCCGGAGGATAGAGAAAACATCTCCTTCATTAAAAAATGTCGCGATTTTGCCAAGCAAAAGTCGAGCTCCCCCCCCCCCCCCCCCGCCCCCCCTGCAGCCGCGAGTGGCAGCCGAGGGAACTACGGCGAAAAGATAACGGGACCGCGCACGGCTCAAAGCTGCAGCATAACTCCCGCTAATGTCAGCAGAGAGAAAGAGGGGAAGCGTCCTCTGAGAAGCACACGGGAAGCTACACGGCATTCCGAGTTACGTCACTTGGAGGGGAACAGGTGGGACCCTGAAGACTGGGAGTGTGTTGAGTGGTGCCAAAAATGCCAATAATCATGTTTTTTTACACAACTAGCTAGGACACGCAGTCGAAATCGGCTTTCTGTTTTTTACTTCAGAAGTGTAAGAGGGCAACTTCCACAAATTTTTGACCGAAGTCCGGAAGTCATTGCACCCGGTCGAAAATTTGTGGAAGTTGCCCTCTTACACTTCTGAAGTAAAAAACAGAAAGCCGATTTCGCGTCCACGTGTCCTAATTGTTGTGTAAAAAGGGCACAAAAAAGAAAGATAAATATTAGCACTTCTGGCATCCCTCAACTCACTCCCAGTCTTCAAGGTCACACCCGGTCGCAATCCTAGTGACGTAATTAATAATAGCTATAATAATAATAATAATAATAATAATAATAAGAAGAAGAAGAAGAAGAAGAAGAAGAAGAATAAAATAATAAAAAATAATAATAATAATAAATAAGAGTTTAGTCTACTACGATGCATGAAATGAATACAAAGCGTCAGCGTCTATTATGAATTCGTGTCTAATAAATCAGTTGGCACACACTCGGATCTCAACTCCTTTATGTGTTTATTTATGAAGAATTTTGCTCAGAGAAGTGTCTCGGTGTGCTATTTTCTTGCCACCATCGAAACAAACGAAGAGAGAAAAAGAAACTGTACTACGAAGAACACGTGTCTGCCTGCCGTTAACGTACAAAACTGACAGCGCCCGATGAGATATGTTAGATTTTTACCGTCATATTATAGCATGTAAAATGTTACACTGGTGTTTGAGCCGCTAGACGGCACTGAATTCCTGCAAGGGTCTTTATAATAGGTGTATAGATTATTTGGTAACATTTATAACTCTCCAATGGTTCAACTGTCGAGGTGAGCCGCGATACCACAGAAAGGCAAGCAGCTTAAACCACGAAGGACTGCGGCGTTGCCGCGCATAACGACGACGCGACTACATTGAGAACAAATGGCAGTCGCCGACGATGGGAACTGGAGCTCGTGTTCGAGGGTGAGTCGATGACGTTGCCGGTGATGACGGCCCGGTGTTGTATTGACGACGTGCGCAATCATAAAGCGTCGCTGTGGTTGATCTTCCACGATTGGCCAAACACTGACTATTGCGCCTTGAGTACGATTAATTCTACTTTCGTCAATGGAGATGAGAGGAAAACCAGACTGTCAACTTTGACGATGAAACTTTAAGCAGGCGATGACTCCGACCTTCCGGCGTGCTTTTCGAGCACATGCCGTCGAAATTGTCGCTGGCAATTGACAATCCCGGTCGTAAAGTAAGAAACAAGAGCCATAAGACGGGGCCACCGAAGCTTCTCGTCACCAATGGCGGGCAGCTCGCTGGAAATACGCGTGGGGCAGCTAATGCCCTTCGCGTGTTTCTCACCACGAATACAACAGTTATAACTTACAAGGACCGAATCTATATATACCCCATTTTCAGAGGCATAAACAGGGGGTTTTAATAGATCGTTCTCTATAACTCCGATAACGATAACCGATATACTCCGCTCAGGCCTTTGTGCATACGCCGTATTAGGGAGTTTTAGTAGGTCGTTTTTAAAGGCCCGCTACCGTTACGGTCGCGCGCTTCAGAGCGCGCATCAGAGTGGCAGCGTGAGCTCCCGCTACAAATAGCGTGACCCGAAAACACGATCTACTAAAACCCCCTAATGTTATCGGGTATCGTTATTGGAGGTGTCGGAACGACCTGCTTAAACTCTCTACAGCCAGGTTTTGGCATCGGAAAGTGTATTTCTTAGCGTGCTCCTTCAAGCAAAGCGTTCGGCCGGTGATAACGTTAATAATCCCCGAAGAAGGTGGACAAAGGACAAACACAAATCTCCAGACAGAACTCGGTGACTGGTGCGCGATTGAAAATGTTTCCCTGGTTGTGGTATCGAACCAGGGACCTCTCCGTTTCCAGTGTCAGACGTCAGTAGTGCAATTGGGTTTTATCGGCTTCCACATGTCTAATACCCGTGCCACATGGGCAACTCGAATGCCATTTACAACGAAGGGCATTCGTGTGATCAACAAATCGGCTCGCGATCTGTCGCGCGTGGAGCGCCCCACGCTCGGAGTGTCACGCGCTGATTGGCCGATCGTACAAAAGTCATTCGTTGTAAGTGGTATTCGAGTTGCCCCTGTGGCACGGGTATAATACCAACAAGGACGAGCGACCTGCATTTTAAGGTTATGATTTTAGGGCAATTAATGCGAAGGTGCAGCGAGCTGGACAAGAATAACGATAATTATCCTTGGACAAGGGGAACAAGGGCGAAGGAGAAACACAAATCTCCAAACACAGCTAGGTGACTGGTGCGCGACTGAAAACAATCTGTCTGGTCGTGGTATCAAACCAGGAACCTTTCCATTTCCAGGCAGATATTTTTTTTTTAGTCGCACACCAGTCATTTAGCTGTTATCTATGTTGGATAAAGCTGAGACTGGGGCAGAAATGAACACATAAGTCGAAGGAACAGGAAAGCACAGGACGAGATCTCAAGCTGAGCTGAGTTTGAGGCGTTGTGCTGTCCTTTTTTGTTCATCCACTTATGTGTTCGTTTCTGCCCCAGTCTCAGGCTTATTCAGCATGGTTATTATTCACCAGCTCCGTCTGCACCTTTACTATATTATCACTTAGCCGTGTCTGCAGATGTGTATTAGTCCTTTGTCCCCCTTCTCCAGGAATTATTATCGTTGTTATTGTCCTACTCGCTGCACCTTTGCATTAATCGCACTGAAATCATTCGACCGAGCTGCATTCACGCCGGTGTGCCTTCGAGGAGACCACGGGACGAAAGTTGATGTATCACATCACCAACCGAGATACCAGCAAGTTGGGAACAACGACAGACAGCGAGGTCTAAAATTACGACGCAAGGACGACGGTTTCGGATTAGGGAATCTTCGGGGTAAAGTTAAAAGAAAACTCAAACGCAAGAAGAAAAAGAAGAACGATGTGAAGAAGGAAATACAGTGAGTGTGAAGGCGAGCGGGTCGTTGATTATGTTCGAAATTACCCTAGACTGTGGTAAAATGTGGGAACTTGGTAGAAGAAAAGGAACAAAAGGAAAAGAAACGTTCTTCTACTTGTGTCCTTTTTTTTACCTCCACTAAATTTCCCATCTTTTACCACAGTCTCAAGTAATTTTTAACACAATCTAAAAAAAAATCAGGAAAAAAAAAACACGTTCGGTGAGAAAAATAAGATTACTAACAAAAGAGATGGGACTGGGACGCCTTTTGTTTAGCAAAAATAAAATAATAATCGCGTCGCAAAAAAAAAAGTTCGGAAACGCAGGGGAGTTGACTCCGTTTCACCTTAGAATGGACCGCAGCGGACACTACGAGCCATCGAAGCCAACCCAAGGCTCAGTGAGTGTCACGTGGTCTTCAGGAGAGGCGCAGCCACGCCTTAGGCGCACAACCACCTGATGCGTTCACAACATCCTGGGATGGCTCGTAGCGTCCTGTGCGGTCCATCGTAAGGGGGAATCTGTGTAAAGTGGGGAGAATATACCGAGGGGAGTATGAGGCAAGCGAAAAGGAGGAGAGAGTGCCACGATAATCTCCACAGATTTTCTGCGGAGTCAAGCGAAAGTTTATGGGCGCTTGTTTTCTATTTGTCCTTTTTTTCATTCCTTTGCAGGCGAAATGGGGTTCGGTGAAAGCGGGGAATTCCAAATAACGGTGGCAGCGCATGGTCGTAGTACAGTCGTAGTCTTTGAAGAAAGGGCCGAACCCACACAAAGGAAATGGGGGAGGGAACGTAGTTAGCGAGAAAAATAGAAATAAAAAAAGTCTGGCATTATGTGCTTTTCCTGGGCTGTCTGTGTGTGTGTGTGGGTGGGGCGTTTAGTTTGCTCGTATTTCGTTTTGCTTCTTTATGTAACGCGAAACTTGCTAATAACTATGCCATCTGGTGTTTGTATTCCTACTCAAGATTTGGCCTATTCACGTGTGCATTTGTATAGTTTCATACTTAGTGTGCAACGCTGTCAAAGCCTTTGGCGCGAGCATGGGACTTGATCTCGTTGATCATTTGTACGCGTTCTCGCGCAAACAAAACGATAGATGAAGCCACGCGCTCGCGCCAGTAGCTTTGACAGCGTTGCACGCTCAAGGCCGGTTCACACATTCAGCGGAGCGCTAAGTTAGCGCTACGTGAGCGTTCGAAGAAGCGTTCATGTGGCGCTTCCTAGCGCGTGATGTAGCGCTCTGTTAGCGCTTCAGAAGCGCTTTGTTAGCGCTCTGTTAGCGCTACAGAAGCGCTCTGTTAGCGCTCTCACGCCCCTTGTGCCGTGCTTGCTGCTGCGGAATAGCGCGTGCACGGCGATTCCTTGGTTGTTGTTTTTCCTTTGACATTGAAAGAAGAGGAAGTAAAAGAGCCGCTCTCTAAGCAGAGGGTCGGGTAGGCGACCCAGAATCATAGAGTCTGAGCGACTAATTGATTGGGTACGACCTCATCGCTTTCAATTCGATATGCGTGACCCTGGTTTCAAAGACACGCAAGTAAAAATAATCGCCTTCGAAAAAGCTTTGTGTCTCGGTCCCTCAGCTTGGGAACAAGGTTCGCCGGGGACCCGTTGGTATCTCGGTGGCGAAAGATTACGGGCACCCTGAAGGCTCTTCTGGAAGTTAAGCCGTCCACACAGATATGCACTAATCGCGTATGTAAGAGCATTTGTCGCATTTCTATTTCAGCATCTGACATGCCCGTTATGGTGCTGCTTGATGCACACCCAACCACAGGAACCGAAACCGCAGTGCACGCGCTAATCCGCAGCACCGCGGTACAAGAAGCGCTAATGACGCGCTAACACGGCGCTACTGAAGCGCTAACAAGGCGCTACAGGAGCGCTAACGAAGCGCTATTGGAGCGCTAACAAGGCGCTACTAAAGCGCTAACCACGCGCTATATCAGAACGAAGTCACGCGCTGGAAGCGCCACATGAGCGCTTCTTGGAACGCTCACGTAGCGCTAACGTAGCGCTCCGCTATATGTGTGAACAGGCCTTAAAGGACAACTCCGCTCAATTCCAGGAATTTCGGGGTTTTTGGTGATTATACACTAAGGTATACTAATAAACGGCTCGACGTCGTATATGTTTCTGAAAAAAGGAAATATAATTCTCGTAATCCTTCTTTACTCCTGATCACGAACCGAAACCGAAACTGCGCCCGCGCCTGGCAACATTGGCCCCGCGTCGTCATAGTCTGGGACAACCCACGTGGTACGAACGTCACCGCACGATCTCGCCGACCGCGCGGACGGACGGATCGGCGGAGCAAGCGTCGTCGCGCCGTGTTGTCTGCTCCACGGTCTCTGCTATCCAACGACGTGTGCACTACCGCGGCCGCAGAGTGTTTTGACGCAGAAAAAGGCAAGTTGTTTTAAAGTTATGTTTTGGAACCATTAGTAGTTGAAGTTAAGTAAACCACTCGTAATATGCCAGGCATCGCAGCACAAAACGTTGCTCCGAGACGCAGCAGATTCGGTCTTCCCGACGACGAGCGCGGAGCGCTCGCTCAGACACTCATCAGCGCATGCGCGTTTTGGATCACGTGGACATCGGTATGCACGCTGCTGGCGCCGCCTGTAGGCTGCGCCTCAATAAAGTAAAAAACAAGAAAAAAAGCGGTCCCAGACTATGACGTGCGGCGCAGTGTTGGCTGCGCCAACACGCGGTATTGACTGCGCTGTTCTCTGCGCCGCACATCGGCCGCTAGAATTAGCAGATTTCGGAGACTGGAGGCATCTCAAACGTTGTTTACCAGTTTAACAAACTTTTAGGCTTAATTACGTCGTAAAACTTGACGTGTAGTCTTTCTAGGTGATACTAAAGAGAACTGCGTTGTTATTTCAGCATCGAAAATGAAGCGGAGTTGCCCTTTAAGTGTGAAACGGAGTATAGTTGGCAAAAAAAGAAATTTAATTGGGACTATAGAAAAAATGTGCCAACATTTCGCACAGTGGGCATATAGACGCTTTAAAGGAATACTTCAACGAAATTTGAAATATTCCTGTAGTGTTCAAAAATAGGTTGAATATGATCCACAATATCCGTAAATGACAATCGCACGTTTGTATTTTGAGCCTGGTAGCTGTATTTTTCGTTATGAACGGCCCACTCTGGCAAGCGCTCGGAGAAGGCCCAGCGGAGACCACGTGACATCCAACGCAATCGTGACGTAGGTCGTCTCAGGACGAGCAAAGCTACGGCGAGGCTGACGTCGAGGGGATGGCCTAGTCGTTCCAGCCACCGAAGCGGCTGCTTTTGTACAAATTTTGATTGACGGGTTAATCTTCTGTAATCTTGTAGGGGGACAATAGCGACTTCGGCGACACACAAAAGGCATTCTCGGGAAGAGGGGAGCTCCTCCTGCCCCTCTTCTCTCGTCGTGGCCGGAGGCGAGACAACCTCCGTCACTAGCTGTCAAGGTTCCTAGACGGGCATTACAAGCGAGGCGTTAGCGACATCCACCAGGTGCTCTTTGCTAATCGTTTAATTCGTTTTAAAATTCCTTTTCGTGACTTTTTTAACAAGATATTGGTATGTTCGATGTGATGCTGCTCCTTTGAACACATATAGACCAAAAAATGAGCGCCAAAATTTCGTTGTAGTATCCCTTTAAAAGCGCACCAGATTGAGCCGCCATTGCCGACCTTCTCTTGTCTTACCGAGATGCCGAGCCACTGAGGCGGGCGTTGACGAACCTTCACAAATGCTAATGCTGAGGAGGAGGACATGGTAGAATCCAAAATGGCAATACACTTTCCTGCCATGGTAATGATGAAGTGAAGTAAACGGAATATGGAGGAAACAGAAACTGAAGGTCGGTTATGGCGGCACCCATGCGCTGCTGCCTGAAATCGTCCATATAACGAAGCATGGTGAATGCAGCCTCTCAGCATTTTTTTCGCGGAGCGAACATTCCCGAAACACCTCTTGGCCCTGGTGCAGGCAGATCAGGTGCGTGCGTGTGTAGGCGTTGTAAGAAGAGAATACAGCTTTTCCACAATTAAGGGCGCAGTCATCTTGAACGGCGTCACTTCTGGTATGCGGTAAAACATCGTTTCGTTCTCTTTACGCCACTGGCAGGTGCTTACAAAAAACGTCTAATTATCACATTATATTTTTTCTTTGCATCATTTCTATTTCCTTGCATATTCCAGGTTGAAATTTCATTATTTTTTTGTCTCACATACCAGATAGAGAACCCACGGGAGTGAGAACGATTGGAAACAGAAAACGTCTGTAGGGGGGAAAAGTGAGAGTCATTCATGTACGCGCGGCAGATCAGGTCAATTAGCGTGTGCATGAAGGACAGCGGTCGCACAGGATTGGCAAGTTAATAGAGCGGGACGGCGGGACGTAACAGAGCTCTAGCAACCGAGGAGCAGTGGGGGGACAGCTGGCCTAGGGCGTACTTGAGCCGCCAGCGGGGCGCCGGGAGATGGCATGTCCGGGTGCCCAAGGCAGGTTAATATTTTGTAATGAGCCTGCAGACGGTTCACCGTGTCAGGATACCGTTGCTTCCTTAACATAAGATGATGGTGTAGAGTTGCTGCCCGTAGAAATGGGCTGGAAGACGTCCTGAAAGGGAGACGTGTCATGCGCCATGCCGCCACACTGGGCATGTATTTTTTTTTTTTGTTTTTTTTTTTTTTGCTTTGCATGGGAGTTGATCTACCCGCGGGAAGCAAAGTGCATCGCGATCCTGCAGGCAAATGTCGATCTAAAGCCTGGTTCAGACAGTTGCGTTTGACTGCGTTTGACTGCGTTGCGGCAGCGAGAAACCAGGACATCCCTGCTGCTTATATCGCGTGCCAAGATGATTCCTTCGATTGGATTCCACGCTTCATACGAAGCACGGATGTGCCGGTGACTACCTTTCCGCACTCGACGCAACGCAGTCAAACGCACTCAAACGCAAGTGTCTGAACCGGCCTTAAGAGTTTGCGAAGGTCGGCAATCATAACCACAGGACTGCAGCAAAACTTGAAAAGCAGCTCAGGAAAGTCGTTCTCAATATTAGGGCCCTCATCCAGCACGCTGTTCAGAGAAGGCTTGACGGGCAGATGCGATGGTGTTTCGAAAGTAACACGGATTTTTGTTGTTGCAGCTTCCTTACGGATGACTGCGTGATGTGGTAGGCAATAAATTTGTTGTCATGTCCTTTGTTGTGGAACTCTTTCTGTATGAACTTGAACAAAATACTCCCAAATAGTGCGATCGTATAGTGTTCAAGCATTTCCGGATGCATACGGTCCAATGCCAGGAGGCTTGATCATAAATGTAAATTTGTAATGGTTGTTTATCTTAGTAATCTCGGTGCTGAATTCTTTCATTGTTCAATGTTGAAGTAAGTTTGGTCCTGTGTATTCTGAGATGCCACTGGCGTCCAAGCGCCATATATCTGAAGGATAAACTGGTTTACAGCAGTCGTCGACAGGCTGGTGCGTGAGGAACAGTGGAGAGGCCATCGTTGATAGATAACAATTAGTCGCAAAGTAGATCCTTTGACCAGTCCAGCCAAAGTTTGTTTCTACGGCAGTGAGGTCTTCGCTCATGCGCTGGATCCCTCCCGTGACGACCTTCCAGTATAGGCGTCTGAGCATATGCTCATGTCGTTATATGTTGTGCAGCGAGCTTCAACAGGAATCGTATCGGCGGCCTGAAGTTCAGTCAAACAAAGTTGCTTCAGAAGAGTGCCATCGACTTGCTGGTGTGATGCAGTGCACCGTTCTGGAATTTCGAGTGCTTCAAGAGACGCTTTCTGATTGCTGTGATAGCTCTGAAGGGCCACAGCGACTCGTCGACAGCAGTGTTTGGTGAACGTATTTCCAAATGTGAATACGGATAGTACTTTTTCGCCAACGACTTCACGGCCAAGCTGCTCAGAAACAATCACGTCTGATGAATGTGCGCTGGCTGCCACTGTCGAGCAATAATGTTACGAGGAGATTTCTCGGTGTTCCTGCGGCCCACGCTCTGGGAGTTTGCAGCAATACTGCAGAAGAGCGGAAATTGCCGGTTGGGGCCTGACTACCCTATTGAAAATTCCATCAAGGTACGTAATTTGGGACACTGACTGCCAGTCAGCAGCCTTGGTGGAACGTGATGGACCATCAGACGTCATCTGATGGTCCATCAGATGACGTCTGACTGCCACTGCCAAGCGAATTTCATCAACAAGGGTGGCATTTATATAAGAGTAACGCTATACGCACTCATAAATATCGCCGAATGCCTCAATAAAACAAAATGTTCAACAAAAAAAAAAAGAAGAAAACAAAAAAGCTGGATTATTGCGCATCGAACCCGCGACCACTTGCATACAAATCGGGCATCGTAACCACTATGCTATGCCTCCTTTTTTTTTTTTTTTTTCTCTTTATTACATGGAAGAAGAAACGATAGGCTCACAACGTGGTCGTTCAGGTTCAACTCTACACAATCATGGTAGACACGTTAAAACCCTTTGATGTTCTGGAGACTGTTAAACAGAGGCAGCCAGTCTGGAACTACTGTTTGAATATCATACACGCTTTTGACGCGGATTACAAGCTCAATGAAATCTAGGCGTACAGTTTTAGGGTGCAAATTCTCATTCCTTATGTCGAGGCGGGACTTCCACATGCTATACAATGCTAGGAGCATTACAGTGTCATACGGGAAGTTATCTCTAGATGATACAGGTAGGAAACGAATTGAATAGGGTGTAATATCAATATCCTTTTTTAGAGTGCGCTGCAGAACATCCCAGAAAAAAATGGCATCCCAACAGTGAATAAAAATATGTTCAATTGTTTCAGGTGTTTTACATAATGTACAGTGTGTTGACCACGGGACGAATATTCCTCTTTCTCGTAGCCACACTTTGGTGGGTAACACTGAACAATGTAATTTGAAAAAAGAATGTTTTCGCTGAAGGGGGGATACACATCTTCTTTACCCGGCGCAGTATATCGTGTTGGGACGCGTCGCTGAACACTGAGCGGTAAATTGGAATTGGAAATAGGATATTCACAAGATCTCTAGTCAACGTTTTACGTGAAACAGACATTAAATATTCTTTTGAAAACCTTACTGATAAAAACTGAAAAGCATCAACTACTTCTCTAAGATACCCTACTAACACACAGGTTTGGTCTGCCACGGAGGATACGATAAAGTCAGGTAGAGAACATGCCAGTCTGTTCTGAATGACTTCACGAAGGAAAGGGTGCTCCTGGTCTCTTAGGAAAAGAAAACGTGAAACCAACTGACGTATAAATAAATGGGGAAGGCCGAGTCCACCATCTGATACACGACGGAACAGATTGTCGCGACGCATGGGTTCCCAAGTGGACTTCCATACTAAAACGGCAAAAACCCTGTGCAATTTTTGAATACTTGTCCGTGTACAGGGCAGTACCTGCAAGACATACCATACTTTAGCCGCCAAAAAATAAATTACAGATGGTCGAAAATGCAAACACTGACAAATTTTTTTGTGACCAGTTGTTGGCTCGTCGTTTCAATTCAGTCGCAGCTCCGGACCAGTAGGACGTGCTGTTTCGGTAGTGCTTCAATGGCACTCCTAGGTAGTTACATGGCGTGCAGCTCCAATCTATGCTTTCGTATTGCTTGGGCGTCGTCGCCCATGCTCCATGCCAGAAACCTAGACACTTGTCTAGATTTACTGAGGCTCCAGTGGCCTCACAAAAGCTGCGAGTGAGATCCATGGCATTGGTAACGCTTTTCTTGTCTTTACAAAAATATGCGACGTCGTCGGCATATGCTAGGACTTTAATTTCAGTGTTGCTCAAAGTAAAGCCTTGTATTTTTTTTACTTCTTATTATGCTTTGGCACAATGGTTCGAGATAAAGAGTGAAAAGTAATGGAGATAACGGACAGCCCTGTCGAACTGAAGAACAAATTGATATGCTTCCTGTAACTTTGTTATTTATGATTAAGCGTGTACAACAGTTTGTGTATGACATTTTAACGCCATGGAGTATAATATCACCAACGCCAATGTGCGACAAAATCATAAAAAGAACATTATGACATACACGGTCGAATGCCTTTGCGAGATCAACTTGAAGCATCGCTACCTGAGAACTGCTGTTGGTAACACACTCTAATACGCTCCTCGCAATATGAATATTTGTCTGAATGGACCTTCCACGAATCCCACACGTCTGGTGATCCCCTACTAAATCGCAAATGACGCGCTGCAATCTATTAGTCAGTATTTTTGCAAATATTTTATAGTCCACGTTGCATAATGTGATTGGTCGATAGCCTGTCACTTGTGAAAGTTTGTTTTTGTCATCTGTCTTTGGAATAAGAACAGTGTGTGTATGCAGAAAGGAGGACGGTAGACTTTTGTTTTTGTATGCCTCTTGAAAAATCTCCTGCAAGATGGGGCATAAGGTGTTTTTGCGAAGTTTATAAAATTCTGAAGTAATACCATCCGGTCCTGGGGTTTTGTTTGTTGGAAGTGCATCCACAGCGTTTTCTACCTCAGCTAAACTGATCGATTCTTCCAATTCTTTTGTTTGATCTTTTTCTAACTGGGGAAGCAACGTTACAAGTTCCTTTAGGTGATCTTTATCTGTGGCGGCAATCTTTGTGCCGAATATTTTTTTGTAATGTTCAAAGAAGACTTCGGCTATGGCGTCGCTATCTCTAATAATCATGTTGTTTTGCTTTATCTCTTGAATTTCTTTAGTCATCGCATACCTTTTCTCCTCCCCCATAACCTTTTTTGTCGGCTGTTCTCCCAAAAAATATTTTACAGCACGAGAACGTATAACAGCGCCTTGATAACGCTCTTGATAAAATTTATCGAGCTCAGCTTTTATGCGGATAATATCTTCCAAACCCTGTCCAGGGTTTTGACATTCAAGTTGAACTAAGGCTCGCAAATTACTTATCAACGTCCTCTCGGTCTCAGACTTTTGGAATTTTATAACATTAGCTCTCTCAATTGCAGTTTGTTTTAACTCTTGTTTAAAAAGCTCCCATTTAACAGATATATGTTCAGTTGTTTTCCCTATTTGCTCAAAAAGATCGGTTACAGTTGCGACAAAGTTTTCATCTTTTAACAGTTGGTTATTAAGTTTCCATAGTTTCCAGTTTATACTCTTTTTTCTTCGTTTCCTTCCAATTGTTATTGATACCATGCAATGGTCTGTGAAAAAAACTGGATCTACGGCATAACCGTTTAAATTGTCAGTAAGGTCTACTGAGCAGTAAATTCTATCAAGTCTTGCGTGTGATGTGTTTTGAAAATGGGTATATGGTAAGTGTTTTTCCTTTAGCTGAAAAGATGCAACATCAAAAATATTCGACTCGTCCACAATGTCCTGTAGCAGTCGTTCACTTTTGTCAATTCGAAATTTATATGGTGCTCTGTCTGCTCCGTCGCAAACACAGTTAAAGTCTCCAAGCAGAACTACCATCCTATCGCAAAGTAAATAAGGTCGCAGTTGATTAAAAAAAGTTACTCTGGCATTCACCTCATTCGGCGCATAAACGCATAATACTCTCCACATTATGTCGGAAACTCGGAAGTCGCACATAATGAAGCGCCCGCAAAGGTCTGTCGTGATTTCTAAATCAGACAACTGAAAAGACTTTCTAATAAACAATAAACATCCTGCGGAAAGACCTACAGCATGGCTAACGCATACCTCGTAGTCAGACAGGAAATATTGTATGGCCTGTTCTACCTGTTCTACCGTTGACAGTTTTGTTTCCTGTACGGCTAGAAAGTCTACCTCTTTGTCTTCAAGTAAACGTTTCAAATGATATTGCTTCTTTCGGGAGTTAAATCCTCTTACATTTAGGGTAACAATACGTAGGCTATCAGTTAAAGGTAATGAAAGAGGAGAGGAATGAGGATGGGGTAGAGGGGAGGGAGGAGGAAGGGCGCGGGGAGAGGGTAGGGTGGGGTTTGTTCATGTATACCCTAGTGTGCAGGGGAGGGTTTTCGCTTACTCGCGATGGTGTCAGGCGGGTGTTTTTTCCTCTTGGTGTCACTACTGTCCTTGCACGTGCTAGGGCTCAAGTCCATTGCTGACGGGTCACTTTTGTTGTCGAACGTTGCAAGTCCGTCTGCAGGCACCGCTGACTGTTTCGGTACTTCCGTTTCCGGCGTTGAAGAGATGTCATTGATCGGTTCTTCCTGGGGAGCTGCTTTCACGGCTTCTGTCGGTGCTGTGTCTTGGAGTATCTCCGAAGCTTCCTTTTCATCTTGTGTTTTGCTCTCACCGGAACTCTGAGGCAGTGTCTCTCTGGGTTGCGCTTGAGTGGAGAGAACATCTCCGCTAGCGTCCACGACCTCGGAGATGTCCATCAAAAGTTCCGGGTTGGCGTCAGGGTCGTTGCCAGAGCCTCGTAGTACGGTTGCATAACTTGAAAAGCACTCGTCACTTTCATGCCCAAATCTATTACAACGAGCGCATTTCGGTGTACGGCACTGTCGTCGAATATGACCAACCTTCTTACAACGTAGGCACAAGGGCGGTCGTCCTGACATTACCAGAAGGGATTGTATGCCATAAACCTTCAGTAGGTGAGGGACGTCTTCGGACGTCACGGTGTCGTGCAGTGTTAGGCAGACCTCCCTATTCAGCGTCTCCATGTTCTCCATTCCTGGCACGCGCCACTTTTCTCGCGCGATGCTTCGAACCGTGCCGAACGGTGCAAAGGCGTCGACAATTTTTTTATCTTCCAAGTATGACGGCAGCCAGAGTAGCTTGAGCTTCACATCCTTTGAGTTCGGATCGATGACTAAACACTTTTTCCCTTTCACGCTGAGTTCTTTCGCGGTTTTTAACTTTTCTGTGGCTTCTGGACTAGCCAGCGTCGCCATCCACACATGGCTCATCTGAAACTGCCCGAGAGACACCACTTCGTTGAGGTCGACGACTCCTCTAAGTCCATCGCGAAAGTCAACTGCACGGTAGGGCCGACCCGTGAGGTCAGCGTGGAGGAAGACCGAGTTTACGCACAAGGCCCCAGATGGAAAACGTGGAAGTATAATCTTATACTCATCTTGGCCGGTTGCCGGAACAGGAACGTTTCTTGGGGTCACGGGTGCCGCTGCAGTGTTCTCCGAGTACATCTTGTGATTTTCGTTACCAGTATAAGAAGCAGAGGTAGATGGGTTTCCTCGGCCTGAGGCCGATTGTTGATTTTCAACGGAGAACATGAAAGCACGACCGTTCGAAACGGCGTCTTCTTCTTTCTCCCCCACTATGCTATGCCTCCGCTTTGGAAGCATGATTTGGCTATTCGATTTATACGAGATGCTTCGGCTACAAATGCAGTTAAGTCGTCAGCGTGTTATGCAAAGCACTCGTACATCACTCGCCGTACTTCAGTTCTACTCATCTGCCATGTAGAGTACTTTCGCGTCGTAGAGCGATCCTTTTGTTCGCGCGTCACCGGCCCAGTAGACCTATACACCTTGTCGTCTCCAACTACACCGCTAAAGTCCCTTACATCGTCGGAACTCACAACAGGCTGGGTCTTGTCGAGTAGAAATTCTACTAAAACATAAGTCATTGTAGAGCCCGGGCAGGATCGACAGGTTAAAGCAAGCGGGCAAACAAAACGAGTCGAGAGCGATCGTTCATGAAAGCTTGGCGAAGTCTCTATAGGCGAAGCGAAGTCGGCGAAGTGTCGTTTTCGGCGCTTCGGCGGGCCTCTGATCAAGGTTGTCGGTCCGTTGCGTGTCATACCTCTAACGTCAGCGGTTTTATGGGCTCACGACCCGAAATTGTTTTCTCGTGCATAGATTACTTTTTGTATTCATAGATTTGACGAAATAGTGGTATCCGAACGAACTTTACGTCCGTTGACCGTACGTCTGTCTGCACGTCAAAGCTTTTTGACGTACAGTCAGAGACAATCGATGTACAGTCAGAATCGCCACCAAGACATCCTGATGGCATTTCGCGGCGGCCGACTGCCACCAGGAAACCATCAGAAAGCCGACAAGCGGAGTCTGACTGGAGTTTGACTGTAGGTCAGAGTAACTTGTTGGCCAATCAGACATGCTTGACGTACAGTCAGGCACAGTCAGCGGTCCACTAGAAAACATTGACTGCCAAACAGGGTTACATTGATGGATTTTTCCTTCGGGTACTGTGCAGCTTCCTCATGTGGCATTCTTCTAGGGTGAATGATGTCGAAGACTCGAAGGGGCTGGCTGGGGACGGGATAGATCACAGAAGATTGGCAGGATCTCCGCAGCTACACAAGTCAAGCTCCTGGAGGAACGGAAAACACGAGCGGTATGGTTTCGCATGCCGCATTTGAAGCCACATCGTGCTAGTGCAAGTTTGGTCATTTTTTCTTGTGCCGAGAGCCTGACCTTACAGTTTTGCACGTCGTGCTCGGTTGTGCCACACAAGGGGCATGCAATCGGTCATTGACCTTCGAAAGGTTTAGTGCTGAAAGGTTTGCCTGGAGTGGTTTCTGATGTCCCGACGACCGTAACCCATGCGGGCGAGTGTGACTTGCGTCTATCATGCCTAACCATCTTCTCAAATTTCCACTTGCACCCGAAGAAACGCCATAATGATGCGAACTTGTACTTAGGGGCGTACGTCAGGGATATCCGTCGCGGATGTGTGCGGCCT
This sequence comes from Ixodes scapularis, assembly GCF_016920785.2. Classification (NCBI taxonomy): domain Eukaryota; kingdom Metazoa; phylum Arthropoda; class Arachnida; order Ixodida; family Ixodidae; genus Ixodes; species Ixodes scapularis. The sequence goes on along the minus strand of NW_024609836.1, from coordinate 52,349,791 downwards.
CCCTCAACTCCTGGCGGTACAAGGGAGCTAAATCACGAGAAAGGCAACGCGCGAGAACGTGGTGCAGGACCACTGCGTAGCTGCTCGATGGTACATCTAACCCTTCGAGCGAAGTGGTCCGGAAACGTGTTGCATCATAGAGTTGACGAAATTGGGCTACGTTATTGGATGGACTGATTATAGTCAGGTGGAGTAACTGGTCATTGTGATTGTCGATTAAGATGTCACGTCGCCCAAATCGGTCATGAAGTGTCCGGACTACACGGTCGTATAGTTCAGCTCGGACAGCCGGGCGCCTTTAACACTTCTCTTAGCGTCCGCTGTAAGGTACGTGAAGAGGTATTTGAACTTCTCGATTGGTGGGAGATTGAGATTCGTGTGCATAATAGCATTGAAATGATCCCAGAAATCCCTGTCAATCACAAAGGTTGCCAGCAAATGTAGGTACCTGCAGCTTTCGAGGAGCCAGGGTGCAGAAGCCTCTCGTAAGTAAGTGGCCCGGTGGGTGGAGGGTTGACGGGGCCTTCGTTACGGGAGTGTTGCTGTCCGACAGAGGTGTGACCGATGGTGTAGATGTTGATTTCAGGCTCCGTTGTTGGCCGGTGGTGAAGCGAGTGTCCAGCGCGTAGTTCGCGTGATAGCGGTACTTATTCGCAGACGTTATTCTTCAGCTTCATCAAGATGTCCAATGCGTCATTTGTAGGTAGTTGCTTGGAGAATATTGCTGTCGAGTTCCTTGAGAGCCGTTTGCTTCTGAGCAAGAGACTGAAGCGGAATGCGCAGCTCGAGCTCGGTCGTAGCCATATTCTCTACGAGGGTGTCCGTTTAAAGCGCGAGACACATGAGCGAAAAATCCATCCGATCCGACGTCCAATCCGGCAATACGACTGCCTGATCCGAAAAATTTGGTCGCTTCAGACGTCGGATCGGCGATCCGGCGTGCGTCCAACGTGCCAGATAGTTTCGCACGGCGGACGGACTGTCGGAAGCGTCCAGCCAATGACAGCACAGCTAGCGCGAACGTCATAATGACGTACTGGGTAAAGTAATCCATTCGAGAAAGATAGCCTCAGCAAAGAATGCACGCGCGATCGGGAACGAGCTCCTAATTTCGCTCGTGCGAGCTGAACCGTCAATCTGGGACCAGAGATCTGTATAGAAACGCGGACCTCCACTGGAGCGCTTGGATCTCCTGGGCGGAACCGAACGGATCGTCGTGTCGCATGCGAGGTCGGAAGCGTGTGTCTCGAAACTGTCGCGTGCGGCAATTCGGAGCGGTGTTCGGACTGTCGGATCGGACGTCGGATCGGACGATCCTGCCGTCTATGTGTTTTGCGCTTAAGTGAGGGTGCGGGAGACGGCGGAGTGAACGACACCACGGGCTCTGAGGAGGCGGTCCATTTCATTCGGCCGGGTTTCGGCACCAAATGTTGTGGAAGGAAAGATCCGAGGCGCGTCCGTTTTGTTGGTGGCCGTTTATGAATCTGCCCATGCAGGGCGTGTTCTCGTGCCCCTCTAACATCAGTGTCTTTCTTCTCTTCCCAATGCGTGATATCTACAACCATAGCCTCTGACAAAGCCTGGCAAAGCCCCACGAGACGTGGCCGCCGAGAGTGAAAACGTAGAGCGGCAGACAAGAGGCATGTAACGGGCGCCCCGCTGCGGCGAGACGCGCAAACACACTTGTCCCGGGCGATGGAATGTCCGCTCGTGCTTCTCGCGTTCCTCGGCTACCGCTTCTTTTCTCGTCGGGTTTGAACACGGCCGGACTGGAAGCGCGCGCTTCCAGTCCGGGCCGTGGTTTGAAAACTATGTTTCGGGTCCTCGCCGCTGCACAAGCTGTGCGCTGACTACAGGTTCCCTGAGAAATGCTCTGTGCTACCAGATCCTCACGCTCCAAATCTGCGACCGGGCACTCTCTCGAACTGCCAGGCTTTGTGAGTATAGAAGACTCTATGCTGCAACAAAGTCCACCAGTGTCAATATTTGAATGCGGCTCTTTGATTGGACCCTAGCATTGCGTGAGCCCTCGATTTGGTCTCGTTATAATCGATAGGTGGACAAGCCTTGGGGTAGTGACTCCTGTTTAATCGCTTCAATGACGACACTAGCCGAGGCCTAACAATGTCTGGAACTCAGCGAGTGTCCTGTGCTTTGTCAACTCCAGTGGGTGGCTATGAAAAGACTGGCGGCATATAATCGGCTCCAGATCACGTGGCCGCTTGTTCTGGCTGCGAGTTGAGTAGAAGAGCGCTGCTCGTTCTTCTCTAATTTTGCTTTTGCGATTCATTGCACGAGGATAAAAACTAACGCGTATTTTATAGGGTATTAACTTCAGATATGCAATCTAAGTGGTATTTTCGCAAAGTGGAAAGATCGTTGCACCGCCCCTTTAAAAACAATTTTAGAGCAATAACAATTTACTGTTCTCAATATTGGAGTGCGATCAAAAATTACGATCCAAAGTTCCTTTTATATAACACCCCGCCCACATCTCTTTTTTATTTCTGAAAAAAATTATTATGTCAAAAACGCGTGACAATTTTTTTTTCTTCTATAGACCTTTTCTTCTGTACTCTCGTCCCCTGCCACCTAGGCATATCCGGTATGGGCGGCGAAAAAATACTAAAACGTTTCAACCGTTAACTAGTAAAAAAATAAGGGGGAGGCAAAACGATAATGAGTGACGGTTACGCTTATATCCTGAGCGTCTTCTACTGGCGTGGCGACGTCAAAACAATGTTTTCGTCCATACTGGAAGTGACGACAATTCAAGATGGCGGCGCCCTTAAAGATAGGGTCTATACATTTGTTTGGATCTTTCTGCAGCTGCTGTTGCGGTCGGTCCCCGAGACACGGAAGCTTGTCCGCGTCTTATATGGGTCAACATCAGTGTGCATGCATTGTCGTCGACTCCAAGCGCAAACGCGGAAATCATCGATCGACCCGCGAAAGAAACGACGTCGATTGACCGTGAAAGTCCCGGAAGCACCCTGGCATGAAGGAGAGACGGACGACACATGGCCCGCGCCCCTCGACAAGTCAACTACCATGTCGTCGGCATGTAAACTGTTTTAAACTTATGGAAACACAAACAAACTAAAAACGTCTTCATTTTTTTTTTATCAAAGCGTATTAATTTTTGTTTTCAGTGAGCGGGGCATTTAGGCGGGGTTCGACCTGCACTCAACACTTTTTTTCACCGCCAGGAATTTAAAAAGGTTGTTTCGGGATTTTAGACTTTTAAACGTCTTTTTATTATTTTTTTTTAAAGCAATATACTCTTTCGAATTGTATAATAAGGTGCTGTTGCATGAACAGACCGTTCATCTTTGGTAGATGTAAACCAGGCTTGAAAAAAGGGCCCTATGCTGAAGCTAGCACATTTAGTGGCTCTAGCTGAAGCGAGGCGAACAGCGAACGTGCCTTGTCCTTTTGCATGACGTCCGTCCTCGGGCAGTCACATGCACCATACAAAAAAAAAAGACTCGAGGTTTGTTCGCTAACATGACGACAAAAGTGAAGCCCCATTCCACTCCCCATGCACGCATGTTCAAGGCATGTTTGCTTCGTACATTTCTGTGCTCCGAACCTGCTTGCGGTGCACAGTCCGTTTTTGTATGACGAATGTGACAAAGCCTTCGTACAAGCAAAAATACAAAAACAAAACACGCCTCAGCCGGTGGACTGTCTTTCGCATAACGTGTTTTCTTAGATCGGCACCGCCAAATAGACATTTCCAGGAAATGGCTTCAGGTCGGTGCCATTTTCGGAATTCGTGCGCATGGCGCGTGATTTGATCGCCTTCCGAAGCGTCTGACACGAGCGTGCTGCAGATTGTGGAAATCCCACGCTGGGCTGTGGATTCGTAAACGTTGGAATTGTGTACGTACACACCGTTCCACTGTACAGTCGAGCATGTGCGTGTTTGTCGTCTCGGCCGGAATGCTATAGCAGATCACGCGCCCTGTGCACCAACCCTCGAGGTTGCGCCTGACAGAAGCAAAAATAGTAAAAATATTCTGGGGTTATACGTTCCAAACTAACACCTGGTGATCTTTCGACGTGCAACAAAAAGCTCCGCTACGCGGCCCTTGCTCCGCGATAAGCCTTGGTCGTGATTTTAGAGCCTTCGGGTGGGGTTCGAGCCCGTCAACTGTAGGATCCGTAGGTCGGCGCTTTTCTCCCAAGCCACCTATAGGTAACGACCTGCCAGAAGCTTTTTAGTGAAGCGGTCGATAGTCATTTCAGCGAAAGCTAGTGCAACCACTGTCATCACTGATCGAACTAAACCAATTCTCTGAAGAACTTACGCATCTCTGCTGAAGCGGTGCTTTTTTGGCGTCTCTAGAACTCGAACAGACAGACAAACCACTAATCTTTAAACGTGTTTATTATTATTATTATTTTTTTCTTTTTTGAGAGTACAATCGTGCCCGTTTACAGCGTCCGACACAAAGGGGGGGATTCGATCTCGTGACCTTTCAAAGTCGTTTCTTCTTCTTGTGTTTTTTTTTTTTCTTTTCTTTTTAGCGCGGGCCACTACGAAGATTGCCCAATAATCGGAGGGGGGCCGCGTATTCTCCTGTTGGAAAAAGGTCCTCCCGTTCCGTAACCTCGGCTTTTGACAAAGAACCGGTTCTCGTGCCCATAGCAGCGTCGCCCACCCTCGCCCCCCGCGTTTCCTTGTTGCTGCTGCTTCTTATTCTGACAGCGGAGTGCCAACTTGCACACACACACAAACACACACGAACAGACACATCACACACAGGGGTTCGTACGGCAGCCACGCACAGACACACACACGCCCACGGTACGAAGAAGCTGAAGGGGCCGCTCTTAGAGGCGCTCACGAAACATCTCGTCTTTGGAAGAGGTCACCTTGAAAAGAAATCAACAAACAAAAGTTTATCCTGGCAGTTCGAATTAAAACGACAAACCTTTGATAATAAAGAACGTTCTCAAGCAGAAAGTGCAGGCCAGCTGGCAAAACGCTGGAATGATAGAGGCCGAAGTTAGGTTTACTGATATTAGAGTAACGCCTTATTCGCACTACAAAAACCCTGAAGTGGTCGAAGCCTGGTTAGGTTTACTTATACGAGAGTAAAGGACTGTTCACGCGAACAGAAACCCTTTAGTGATTGGAGCCTGGTTAAGTTTACTGATATGAGAGTAAAGGCTTGTTCGTGCCTACAAAATCCTGGGATGATTGAAGCGAGTTAGGTTTTCTGATAGAAGAGTGAATGCTTATTCGCGCATACAAAAACCTTGAAATGATCGAATCCTGGTTAGGTTTACTGATATCAGAGCAACGCCTGTTCACGCATTCACAAGCGTGGGAGTGATCGATGCCTGGTTAGGTTTACCGACTTGTTCGCGCAAACAATATCCCTGTCGTGATCGAAGCCTGGTTAGGTTTACTGATGTGAGAGTAAAACCCTGTTCAAACATGCCCAAACCCTGGAGTGGTCAAAGCCTGGTTAGATCTACTGATGTCAGAGCCCTGTTCATGCACACAAAACCCTGTAGTGATCATGCTTAATTAGGTTTACTGGTATCAGAGTAACGGCCTGTTCGCGCATGCACAATCCCTGGAGTGATCGAAGCCTGGTTAGGTTTACTGATACTATAGAAGGCCTGTTCGCTCATAAACAAATCTTGGAGTGATCGAAGGTTGGTTAGGTTTACTGATATGAGATTAACGGTCTATTCGCGGAGAAATAAATTCTTGAATGATAGAAGCCTAATTACGTTTACTGCTGTGAGAGTAAAGGCCTATTCGTGCATACACAAACCCTGGAGTGATTGAAGCCAGGCTTAATGAAACGAGAGTAATTTGCAGACTCGTGCCTATCTTTAATACTCCACACAAGATACTATATATCAAGTACAGCGTGTCACAAAAGAAAATTTACACGGTATTTTTTACCGCAAAAATAAACTAGACATCGCCGAAAGCTCATTCTCCGCCCAAAGGTAGAGCTAGAGGTCACAACCAGATGCCAAAGTTTCAGCCCGATCCGATAACTTAATCAAAAGTTATAAGTGATTTTCTGAAAATTTCAATGGGAAAATGGAGCCCATTTTTGCCCGTTTTCGGTTTCTGGTGCCATAGAGCCTTATGTGTTTGAAAACTCGGTCAGTCGCCATTTTCCCATTGAAATTTTCAGAAAATCACTTATAACTTTTGATTAAGTTATCGGATCGGGCTGAAACTTTGGCATCTTGTTGTGACCTCTAGCGCTACCTTTGGGCGGAGAATGAGCGTTCAGCGATGCCTAGTTTATTTTTGCGGTAAAAAAGACCGTGTAAATTTTCTTCTGTGACACCCTGTACTTTTGGTAGTATTTCGGTATCTTGCGAATACATTTCGTCTAGAGTATTCGCTACTCTATCTTAAATACATTTCTCACCTATCTTTTACTCAATATCTCAAATACATTTCTCACTATCTTTTACTCCATTTCTCAAATACATTTCTCACTATCGTTTACTGGATATCCCAAATTACATTTTCAACCTTCCAAAATACGTGTCGCCAAACGGAACAATGGATCGTCCAACTCCAGGGCAAACCTAAACCGATTGCAGACTTGAAAGCAAGCGAATAAACACAGGACCGGATAAAATTCCCGAGCAGTACGCAGTCTCCGAATGCAAAGAAAAAAAATGTATAGTATGCCCGGCTTTATGTGTCCTTTTGTCCGCTTTTTTTTAATGTTGCTTTTGAATGGCACGGGACATTTGAGGTTAGCCAAGTAAGAGTGACGTCATCCGGATTTTACACTTTTTGTCTAAAACTAAAGTTGTACCGTCAGTGTAACATTGTGACGGCAAAGCTCGGTACGGTCTCAATGGACCATTTTCGAAAATTACTGGTTCAGGGGGTTCTGGTATGAAAATGCGCGAGGACGTTTTCAAGTGAGCGCAAATGCTACCTCGGCCAAGGAAGCTAGATCCTTCTGGCTTATTGAGCGGCAGTGACCAAGATTTGGCTTCCCCAAAACCCCTTGTGTGCCTATTGTGGCTTTACATTTGCTCCCAAGCTCGTTCAAATGCGCTTGTTTCATCTCCCTCTGAAGGCGCACATTGTTTCACTCTCAAAATCCTCCAACGCAGTTTTCCCCCAGGTGGAGCCAGGGATTGAATGCGCTTTCGTGAACTCACATGTGTTACTTGTGTTTCTCTCTTGACCTTCCTAATATTTTTTTGCCAGTTTGAAGGTACAGGCGCTCCTCATCGCCCTTGGCTCCGAAGACAAAATACTCGCTCTTGGTAGTTGATCAGATCGAAAGGCTGCTGTCCTGTACCCAATGTTTATGATGAGTGTGCACGTTTGTCGTTCACTCGCAAACTCTTCTTGAAGTCTGGCTGCCGGATCAACATTTAGTTCGACTGTTGGGTATATGCAATGCCAGACTACGTGTAAAGTCCGCCGAATTGCGTCAAGGCATATTACGAACTTATTGCGGAATGCCTCATGAGCCGAGCCTGCCGCCAAACTAAAGCACGCCAGTTGCCATGCCAACAATACGTGAGTTCCATTTGTTCTTAAAATCTTTCGGTCCCCATTACGTTGCATATCCCGACTTATTTCAAAGTAAACTTCGATTGCAGCAGCTAAGTCGCGTCTTGAAAGTCACAAAGATGACAGCAAAATGTGATTTGAAGCGAAGTCATCACAAGTAGAGCACCTTCTTTTGACCTTTTTAGAGCGCAGCTCTTAGGGGCCCGTTCCCGGCTTGAGCGGCGTCGCCGTCGGCGTCGGCGTCGGCGTCGGCGTAACCGCAACCCTCGTAACCCTCGTGAGGGTTACGAGGGTTACTTACCCTCGTAACCCTCACGAGGGTTACGAGGGTTTTTACCCTCAGAAGGGTTACCTTCACAAGGGTTACCCTCACGAGGGTTACTTACCCTTGTAACCCTCACGAGGGTTACGAGGGTTAGTAACCCTCGTGAGGGTAACCCTCGTGAAGGTAACCCTTTTGAGGGTTACGAGGGTTAGTAACCCTCGTGAGGGTAACCTTCACGAGGGTTACCCTCACGAGGGTCACGAGGGTTATGAGAGTTACCCTCACGAGGGTTACTTACCCTCGTAACCCTCACGCGGGTTACGAGGGTTAGTAACCCTCGTGAGGGTAACCTTCACGAGGGTTACCCTCACGAGGGTCACGAGGGTTATGAGAGTTAACCTCACGAGGGTCACGAGAGTTACCCTCACGAGGGTCATGAGAGTTACCCTCACGAGGGTCACGAGAGTTGCCCTCACAAGGGTTACTAGGGTTACCCTCACGAGGGTCACGATGGTTACCCAGGTCAAGTGACCCCCCCTGGGGTCACGTGACCTGGGGATACCCCCCGAGGTCACGTGACCCCCCGTTGACGTCATAGCCACTGATGACGTCATCAGTGACGTCACTGATGACGTCACCGGCATCCGCATCGTCATCGTCACTGATGACGTCATCAGTGACGTCACTGATGACGTCACCGGCATCCGCATCGTCATCATCATCACTGATGGCGTCATCAGTGACGCTACTGATGACGTCATCGGTATCGTCACGTGACCCCCCGACGTCACGTGACGCCCCAAGGTCACGTGACTCCCACAAGGTCACGTGACCCCCAAGGTCACGTGACCCCCCGCCCCCCGAGGTCACTTGACCCCCCCCCCAGTACCCTTCCCTCCTCCTCCTCAAGAGCTGCGCTCTAATTCGGCGTTACAGGGAGTTGTAAACGGCTTTCATTTTTTTATTCTTATATTACTGCAGCTTGCAACTTACTTGTCAAGTATCTTCGAATGTAATTCAGTTACATTTTCAAAACATTTTTACTTTACTCAAGATAGTTAGTAGTAAAATTGAATTGAATACTACTTCAAATGCGTATTCCAATTTGTATTCAGTATCTTATTTCAAATACTTTTGTTGGTTATTGGGCACAACACTGGAGTAAAAGCCTCTTCGCACGTACACAAGCAGTGGAGTGACCGAAATCTCGTTAGGATTTACTAATATGAGAGTAATGGCCTGTTCACATCTACAAAAAGACTGGAGTAATTAGGCCTTGTTAGGGTTACTGATGTGAGAGTAAAGGTACTTTACGAATATAAAAACCCTGGGGTGATCGAAGCCTCGTTCGCTTTACTCATATGATTGTAAAGGCCTCTTCATGCATACGCAAACCCTGGAGTGATGGAAGTCTGGTTAGGTTTACTGATATGAGAGTAAAGACCTGTTCACGCATACACAAGCCCTTGAGTGATCAGGCTGGGTTAGGTTTACTGATATCAGAGTAATGGCCTGTTCGCGCATACATAAACCCTGAAGTGATCGAAGCCTGCGCTATCGGAAATTCCTCTATGGGGCTCACCAGCATTTTTTAAATGTCTTGCCTTACCCTTTCAGAATGTTTGAAGGGTTAAAGATGTTCGTCAGAGTTTTCTAGAGGGCCGGACGAACCCTTCAAGAATTCCGAAAGGGTGTAAGAGACCCGTTATAATTTTTGAGAGGCCTGTAGGGTCTGTCCCAGTCCTTTGCGTGGAATCACAGCGCCCATAAACATCGTTTTAACGGGTCTGTGGGAGGGATCACGTTACCCTTTCGTGTCGGGGAAGCCGCTTGGCCATGTTGCATCCGATGGCGGGCCTCAACGGGTCTTGGAAATTGAGGAGACATTTCCCCTTCCCTATTTTGTCGTCACATTGGCTAACGCGGCCCAATGCTCTGTCTGTGTGTTCTGTGTACGTGTTTTACGGGCAGGACATTAAGCGCCCAAGGACACCAACTACTCGCTCATGAGAACAAGAAAGTGTGTGGAGAAAATTTGAGGTTTTTTTTCTTCTTGTTTAAAGATACTTTGTTCTTAGTCAGTTGAACTAAATCCTTCGTCAGAGGCTAGTCTCCCGCTTTCTTCTCCGTGAACGAGCGCAAACTAAATACGGAACAACGAGCTGGCGCTCAGGGTCGGCTTTACGTCCCATGCGTGAGACTTACCTTCTACGGCAGCTGGACGTAGGACCAAGAAGGTCTCTCAGTGCCCTGTTTCTTGCGCCTATATGTCCGTCCGGTTTCTGATGCATCCATCTAGCGAGAAAGACGCCGGAGAAGCAACCGTGACGGCATCAATGGACGACACCGTGACAGTGCTCGCGATCTCTCAACGGCGGCGGATGTTGGTTGCGCGTTTGGGGTTTTTACTAAACGTGCTACACTGACAGTGTGAATGTGCATGTGGTGCACCAGCTTGGTTTTAACAGTTGAACTACACCACATCTCAAGAATTTACCCAGCTGCATTGTGATGGATGAAGAAAGAATAAAACAATTAAAACAGGGACAACACAACCACATCTTTCATGTGGTTGTGTTGTCCCTGTTTTGATTGTTTTATTCTTTCTTCATCCATGACTTAAACCAATAAGTTTTGGCTATACTGCTGCTTGCGCACGCGTTTGAGTAAACGTTGGTTCTTATCGTCTTTTTGAGTTTCAATATGCATGTAAAACGCAATCTGTGAAATAAATCTCCAATAATGTTTGAAACTGCATTTTATGGTCTATGGTTAAGTCATTTGGGCATCTAAAGAATTCAAGGGCTGAGGGTGTTTGGAAGACTGAAGGGGTTTGAAGGGCTGTAGCGATATGATAGGCTGATAGGGTTTGAAGTGCTGAGAGGTTGTCATAACACAGCACGGCTGAAGTATTATATTCAATAGTGTTGTTAGGTCTACTGATATGACTGCGAAGGCTTGTTCACACAAACAAAAACCCGGGAGTGACCAGAGCTGGTTAGGTTTACTGATATCAGAGTAATGGCCTGTTCTAGCATACACAACCCCTGGAGTGGTCGAAACCGGGTTAGGTTTTCTGATAAGAGAGTAAACCCCTGTTCAGGCATAGAAAAAGCCTCAAGTGAGCAGGCCTTGTTAGGTTTACTGATTTCAGAGTAACGGCCCATTCGCAGACACACAGACCCTGGATTGATCGGTCTGGTTAGGTTTACAGGTATGAGTGCAAAGGCCTGTTCGCGCAAACACAAATCTTGAAGTGATCTAACCCTGGTTAGCTTTACTGATATGAGAGCGAACACTTGTTCATGCATTAAAAAAACCTGGAGTGATCAAGCCTGCTTAGGTTTACTGGTATGATAGTGACAGCTTGTTCGCGCTTCCACAAACCGTGGACTCCATTGAAAACACTTCCGTCCTGATCTCTTATAGGACCTTCTCAGCGCTTCAAACCTCTTCAGCTTATCAAACCTTTTCAGCCCTTCAACCCCTTTCAGCTCTTCATGCCCCCCCCCCCCCCCCCCCGGTGCCCCTCGACCCTCTCGACGTCCAAATGGCTAAGAACCATAGAACAAAATGCAGTTCAAAGCGTAATTGGAAATTTATATCAGACATTCAGTTTTACATGCATGTTGTAACTCGAAAAGACGATAAGAACTAATGCTTATGGATGCATCTGATGCCGGACGGACGAAGAGGCGCAAGAAACAAGGCACTGATAGACCTTGATCCGCACATCCAGCTGCTCTAGAGGATAGTTTCCACTTATGGGACGGGAATCCGACAACGAGCGTCCGCTCGTCGTTGCGCAGTTTGGCCTCCATGACGGAGAAAAAACAGGGCGACCAGCTTCTGACAAAGACTGCTCGGCCACCGATTCCCCTTCACACTGACTAAAAACAGGTTATCTTTAAAGAAACAGCAAAAAGTACTCTTCCCATTTTCCCCACGCACCTCCTCACCTTCGCAAGCGAGGACAGGACGTCATTGGGCGTCGCTTGTTCAGTCCCTGAAGGACATGTACAGAACACACAGACACAGCAATGGGGCAGCATCAACGAAGGCACAAAATAGGGACGGGGACATGTCTCTTCAATTTCAAACACTACTTGCAACCCCCTGATACAAAATGGCCAATCGGCTTCCCAGGCGCATACATCTTGAAGAATCACATGATCCCTCCCACAGATCCATTACTACGATTTTGACGGGTGCTGTAGTTTCACGAAAAGGCTTGGGCTGACCCCGCAGGCCTTTCAAAAAATATGACGGGTGTTTTACAGCCTCTAGGATTTCTTAAAGGGTACATCAGAACCTTTAGAAAACTTTCACGAACATTTCAAACCCCTCAAACATTTTATGGGGTACGGCAAAACATTTCACAAATCCTGGTGGGCCCCAACATGGATTTCAATACGGCAGTGATCGAAGCCTGGTTAACTTTACTGATGAGTTCAATGGCCCCATTCACTCATACAAAAAGTCTGGAGTCATCAGCCCTGGTTAGGTTTACTGATATCAGACTAACGTCTATTTCGCGCCTAAGGAAACCCTGGAGTGATCAAAGCCTGGAGAAGTTTACTGATATGAGAGTAAAGACATGGCCACGCATAGAGAAACGCTGGAGAGATTACGCCTGGGATCCTAAGCTACTTAGCGGGGACAAGGGACAGATATTGAGAGGTTGGGGCTGCAAGTCCCAAGCCAATACGAAATAAACGAATTGGATTCTTGGATCAAATGTGAATTTCATGTAAAAAGCCAATCGAAAACTATTCTATTGGAAAAATAAAACTGGTCGCCGCCAAGCGAATGACCCACGAAGGACCGACAGGGAGAAAGGACTCCGCAAAGCCCGGCACCAGCCCGACCCCGCGAAGGGGCCCTCGAGGGCAACACCAGTGGTTCGACGACGGTCGATGACATCCCTGCGCCAACCACCGCCGTCCTAGTGAATTTTGCTGTGTACCGCCTCCCAAGGGAAGGCCTTATCAGGGGGCCCATCCCTCAGTAGAGGGATAGCCGCCAAAGCCTCCGTTGCAGCATACAAGCTGGCAGGGTTCACCACGTGCAGGTGGAGGTTGACTTCCGCGGGGGCTGCAGGAATGAGGGACAGAGTCAACGCTGCCTGCTGCGATTGCTCGGCGACGTTGCGCTAAACAATCGCATCAGTCGGCGATGTCTTGATCTCTTCGTCCTGCCGTGTAGCTGGGGTCCCTGGTTAGGTTTACTGATATCAGAGTAACAGCCTGTCCGCACATTTAGGAAACGCTGAAGTTATCAGGCCTGGCTAGGGTTACTGACATGAGAGTTAAAGGCCTGCTCGGACATAATAAAATCGTGAGTGATCGAAGCCTGGTTATAATTACTGATATGAGAGTCAAGGTCTTTTAACGCGTGCATAAGAACACCTGGAGTGGTGAGGCCTGGTGAGGTTTAGTGATATGAAAAAAACACGGTGGACGTATACAAAAACTCTGGAGTTCTCAGGGCTGGTTAAGTTTACCATATATATATATATATATATATATATATATATATATATATATATATATATATATATATATATATGTGAGTAACACACTGTTCGCGAATACACAAACCCTGGAGTGATACAAGCCTGGTTAGGATTACTTATTCGAGAGTAAACCTTGTTCACGAACACAAAAACCATGGAGTAATCAGGCCTGGTTAGATTTACATATATGAGAGTAAAGGCCAGTTCGCGCATACCCGATCCCTGAAGTGACAAACGTCTGGTTAGGTTTACTGTTATGAGGGTAAAGGCCTTTTCGCGCTAACACAAACCCTGGAGTTATCGAAGCCTCGTTAGCTTTACTGATATGAGATTAAAAGACTATTTACGCGTACAAAAAAAACCTGGAGTGATACGGCCTGGTGAGGGTTACCTATTCGCGACTCCAGCAAAACGGACGCCACCAAGCGGGAAAACCGGGAACCAGCCGGTCCAGGTCGCTCCGCGCCTCTCCGCGTCTCTGGTGGCTTTCGCGTACACGTGTTGTCGGCGCGATGGCGAACCGTGTAATTGCACGAAGGTCCGAAAATTTCTTAAGTTTGCCTGAGTGTTCATTAGTGTGGCGAAGCCTCAGTAGATTGTTTCCTTCCACCACGTGTTTTCGATTTCTTGGATGGGAAGGAATCGCGGAAAATCGTTTTGATTTCCTGTCTGTCTCAAATCACATTCAAAGTGACGACTGCTTGGTAACTGATAAGGGGCTTCTTTATAAGGATGTAGAACAGTGGGAGGACGACAGACGAGGCATTTCACTGGAGGGAACACCAATGCTGCAGTCAAGTGAATGGGAAGGTTCGGTAGCTGCTTTTCTTGAGTTTGGTTGTGCTCGATTAGCTTCAAGTTTGAGCCACCCACGGCGGTCGGTGCGTTGGCTATTCATCTTGGCTGCTTTTTGCCGAAAAATCTTCTGGACCACTCTGAAGGATTTGGGCTGATTTCGCAATTATTTGATTCAGGAAAACCTGCTCGCCGCAAATGAAAAATGAGGGAAATTATCTGTTTTCAAAAGGTGGGAGACGAGTCTCGCAACGTTAGAAGCTGTCACGGCGTTATGATCTATCGCGCCTCCAATATTTATATTACACCCCCGTCGAATTAAGCCAACAGCAATATACGTCTACATTGCTCAGGTTGACCGGCCACAAAAATACTAATTTTTTCCGTTCAGGATTCAAAGTCAAGTTCAATGCAGAGAGGTTCTGCGTGAATCTCCAATGAAGACTCTCTTCAGTTCGTCCGCATTCGTCTCCGTGCTACCGGTGCTAGAACCATTTGGATAAGTTTAACTTAGAATCTCTCTGTCTGTCAAATATACTTTTATTCAGCAGTTCACATAATAGCTAGTTAACTAAGCTCATATTTCAAACTGAAGAATATACTAATATCGCTTTAGTGGGACCCATAGTACGTAATATAATACATAACCCGCTCGTCAAAATGACTTCTCGATTGCTACTAAAACCTGAATTGAAATACGAGTATCAGCTGCTCAGTGGGGTGCCGGCGGGTTAGCATGATCCTTGGCTCAAGAAGCGCTTGCTTAATTTTCGTAATTTTCCTGCAGCCTGTGTTGTTGACCGAGCAGACGACTGAAGCTGTTTCTTAAATGCGGATACGCACAAAAGCCCGATTTCGCGGACAGACAAGTCGCATGGTCGAGGCGTGCGAGTTGGCTGAAAATTACTGCCGGTGGGAGAATTCTGCAGTCATCGCCGCTTTCCTTAGATGAGCAAAACTGATTAGTATATCACCGTCTCTCCAGAGCCCATAGTTTTGGTTTCGAACGAAATCTCCGAAACGAAAGTTTGACATGAAAAGATAAAAAAAACACACTTGGAAAACAAAACTATGTTCTGCAAGTTTATGTGCACCGGCTACACTGAACAGTCTCAGTTCAAATACCTATAAAATTGTTCATTAAACAAAAGAAAATCTGTTAAATTAAACGCGCCACCTGTTCAGGCGGCCCAGCCGAGCCGACGCGACCTGGACTCAGCCGCCATGTTTGTTTGGTGGTGGCGCCCCCTATAGGTCGCTGGAGTCGCGAATATGGGAGAGTAAAGGCCTGTTCGATTCTCTTTCTTTCTTTCTTTCTTTTTGTTGTTGTGCAAATTTTGTTATCGCTTTTTTTGTGTTTTTTTTGTTAGTAACCGCGGCAGCAAAACTTTGAATCAAATGTTACCGCTTATGTCTATTTTTATTTTTTCGTTGAAAAGCAAAGCGGGGGGAGGGGGGGTTTGCTGTAGTCGTTCCTTATTTTCAATACCAAAACGCACATCAACATTACATAGTTTTGCTCGTTCCTACCTACGAGTGCTTGTATACATGTCGTGTTCCAATACACAAAGAAGACGGTGGCAGCGCCAGGTATTTCTGGAAATATTTGCTGGAAACACACGGTCTAGTTTTGGCATCAATATCCCTTACCGTTTACTAATTGACCCAACTTAATTTCAAGGGAGATTACTATAATCACCAAAAGGGTGATGAACTCGGAACCATTTCCAAAATTCAAACGCTCCGAGCGACCAGAAAGCGGAGAGCATTCACACTTTTGAAATTGACAATTTGAGAATGCACATTATTTCTTCATTTTGGAGTGAAGGGAGAGGTGATAGAGAAGAGACCACATTTCCGAATTCAGATTTCCTGTTTCAGAACCTAGATGGCGCCACCTCCGAGGTCACCGCGGAAACGTGGGGACTTTTGCACAATAGATGACGCTGAAGACGCCGTCAAATGCTGTGAGTCACAGATGTTTTTTAATCGAATCAAATCTAGTTTTTGTTTTCACTTTTACGCTCATTGTGGCGTCTCTTTTGGACGTTGTAACGGTTGACGCGCGAACGCCTTTGATTTCGCTAAAGGACAAGGTCACTCCGATGTCTACTAGCCAACGTTTGCCCAGCGCGTCAGAAACGTGAAATATATTTTTCTTTAGGCATGACGATATCAGCTTGCTCTTTGAAAAAGGGGAATTATCGTCGGTTGTTTTTTCAGCCGCGTTTCCAGGCACTAGCCCAGGTGGGATTTAGAAGAAATTATTTAGAAGCCCAGATTTTTTTTTAAATTATTTTAAGGTCGCTAGAAACGTTTCATATGCGAATTCAGTCCTTAACCTACTTGTGCGATCTAACGTACAACTAAAACAGACGAAAATCGACGACACAACATGTAGGGGATCTAAAGGTGACGGGGATATGTTTTTGTTCGCTTTAAGTTATGCAACACAATACAAAAAATAACTGTAACGCGTGTAAGTGTATTTGAACCATGGATAAAATACGCCTAAATAAGTATTAAATCTATTTAACATTAGCGAGAGGGCAAACAAGTGCGCTACTTAAAAAAAAAAAAGTCACAATCTGTCCGATAAAGAAAAACAAAAACAAAAAAGGATGAACGTTTATTGGTGTCAAAATTGCAAAATCCATTAAAACCAAAGAAACACCGCTAAGCAACTTTCAGTGTCAAAATGACGAAATCGATAAAAATTTAAAAGCACCCACTTCTGAAAATGTTTTCTCCAGCTAAAACCGACAATTGAAGTCTTAGTTTTTTTATATTTTTTTTAAGCCGATAATTACGGTTTTAGTGTCAGTCCTTAACGAATTACCCAAATACATTAACATTAAACACATTTTAAAACATTCACCGATTTTTTTTAAATAAATAACTTGGGGAAATTTACGCCGTAATTAATAATCAAACAATAATCAAAACAATCATACATTATTGTATGATTAGCTCACAGTGAAGCTTGTATCCCTCAGAAATCTCCATGAGCATAATATGTCATTCGCAGGATCCGTCGCGTCTTGTCAAAATTACCGACTTGAAAAAAAAAAAAAAAAAAAAAAAAAAAAATGAAAAAAGAAAGTTTACGTCCGGTTTTATACACAAACCGACGCCTAAAATTAAAACTTGTATGCATGTTCAGCCACGCTCCATTACTATGGGCAGCTCCGTTCGTCAAGAAAATAGTCCAAAATGTGTGTTATCCATATTAACGATACAAAAATGCATAAATCCAGTTTATCCCTGAAAAAAGTGCGGGTTCCGAGCAAAAACGCCGAATCGCCATCCAGCAACGCGTGCGAAAGATTGATACGAACAAGGGAAACAACGGCACTACTAACGCGCTGCTGAAGCAAAAAACAAACAAACAAACAAAAAAACCGAACTGAAAGCAATCGAAAACAGAGCAGTCAATGTTCTCCGTAGCCGACGGGACCATCCAACGCGCACAGCCCGACGTCTTCTCACCGACTGACAAAACTCCCGCGATGAGCCGCGCGTGCCGCGCGGCGGTCGTGGAGAACGGTCCGTGACGTCAGCGACGCTCCGCCAATCAGGAGCCGGAGGAGCGAACCACTTACTATTTTGGAGGGGCGGCCGTCTGCATTCTGGACTGGGTATTGAACTTTTAATAGACACTTCGAAGCTTTTATTCGCGGTAATTTTTCTCGCATCGACGTATTTATGTGATATGAAAGTGAAGCCGGTAGTTCTATTGACGAGATAAGGCGTACTCAACGCCGAATCAGGGCCAGTTTTCCCGGCGTTGGACACCCGACTTTCCCCGCTGTCCGAAATGGGGTCGCTCCTCTCGGCTTCAGCTGATATTGGAACGAAGGGCGCAGAAGCAGTGGAGTACCGGGCTGGAGATGAGCCGAGCATGGAGTTCTCGTAGGCGCGCTATCGTAAGCGGTCGAGGTTCCTTTGTCTGAACGGCCCCAACCAGTCAACCAGCGCCGGATCTTGGATCTTTTTTTTTGTGTGTGTGTGCGTTCGTCTCGGCCTTCCCTGCTTTGGAATTGCAAGCCATTGTGAAACCTGTGTGGTGCGCGCCCGTGCAAAAAAAAAATATCGAATCAACCAGGTCGTCCCGTGCGTCGTCTGCTGTCATAGTCGCCGCGGCAAAAGCGACACGGCTTAGTGTTCCCCCCCCCTTTCGGCGCTTCTAAATCGAACACGCCGGCTTGAAATGCTCAGTTATCTGACGCATAAACTTCGGACACCGGAACTGAATGGCAGCAGTGCATTTCACACGAAGGTAAGTTCGATGTTGTTCGGTGGGGCGCCTTAGAACGCACCGGCGAGCAGCCGGCTTTTTGCGGAGAGCCGGCATCGTCGGTAGGCCTAACCGACCGAGTAAAGGTGGCTATCATGGCTGACAGGTACGTTCGCTCGCCGGCTTAAATCCGAGTCGATGATTTCGCTGGGGCGTCGTGTCGCTTTGCACAATGTTCGGGAAAGATTCAACGTCCTTTCGAGATCGAGATCGAAGTCGTGCGCTAGGCCTCCGCTTCGCTGGGCGTCTTCGATCGCTGGGGCTCCGTCTCCATTTGTTGTGTTGTGTGTCGGCGACTCCAAAACCGAAATTTAGGGTCTTCTCGGATCCAGATCGTTTCTCCGAATTTATTGCAAGTCGCGGGAACGTCGGCGTGTGCTCGGAGCCCGGGGTCGGTGACAAAAAGCCGGCGGAAATCTATTTCTGGTGCCTCAGAGCGACATCGCGACGGTGCTTCCTTTGTGTTGATCGGTGACGTTGACGAAAACTTGGGGGTTTCTTCGACGTTCTCGGCTTCGTGCGACCGGTTCGCCAACTTTTGCACAGGCTTCCGGCCGAGTTGACTCTTTTTCTTATCGGCAAGTGTTCGTCACGATTGCATCAACTTAAATGTTTGGGCCGTCTTTATTTTTATTTTTCGCCCTACCGCAATGGAGAAAGCGACTTCCGATCTCGGAACTCTTCCGACTTCCCCTTTCGCTCCGCGAACTTTTTGCAATTTCCGTTTTATATCCAATTTAGTAGCACAGAAACGACAACAAAGCCTTTCTGCATCGATTTCAATGGTACGCATACCTCGAAAGCCAAATGCGACATGTGTTGATGCATTGCAACAAGCCCGATTTGAACCTGCTGCCTCCCGCTGCATCTCGGAATTCAAACTCCGCCACCTTTTCGTTTTTAAGGTTCTAATCCGGTAACGGTTGATCGGCACCAAGCGACAACCACCGCTGGAAGTCAGTCTGTGTTTCTAGGTGTGTGTTTTTGTGCTTTTGTTTTCACTGGCGTCGGCGTGTTCGGTCTTGTTCGTCTGTAGACCGGAAGCTTGCGAGGTACAAATGAAGGCGTAGCGCTTGTCTGAGCGTCAGTGCGCTCGGGGTTCTGGCCGGTGTCGGCTCGCTTGTTCGGGTGTGCTTGGGGTTCGGGCTCTGTGCGTCTGGGACACTTCAGCTGGGAATACTTTAGCCTTGCAACCTTAGCAAACCTGTTCCAACCGCTCGTAGCGATCAAGGCTTGCGCTCCACTTGAATTGGACGTTTTGGTCTCTGTCTTCGGAGGATCTCGGGAATTTTGGAACTTGGGACCGCTTGAAGTCTTCTCGTGTGGACCCTCTCTCTTTGGATTTAAAGGCTTGGACTTGGAGGAACTATTCCTCGGAAGCAGACATCATCGTCTTCGACCATGGTAAAAACATCCAACCTACTTATTTTGTTTTGGGATCATGTTCAAATAGAAGCCACATTTTCCCGAACGGCTCGATGAGTATACCATCCCCTTGGGAACTTACCCGGTTGGACAACTTTCTTTGGCTCGTGTTATGTTTGTTCGGACTCGGGAAGGTTTCCGGGAGCCTGTACGATTTATCGGTACTTTTGATCGTACTCAATGAAGCACACTCTAATGATCTGGACTCGATATTGTTGGACTCTGCGCTCTTTTCGACTTGGTGATTATCCAAGAGTCGGGACGTTTGCATTTTCGACCCTCAATCTTTGTTTCTTTTTGATCTCGGGCGCCGGCTCCACACAAAATAAATCCTCCCCCCCCCCCCCTTTTTTTTTCTTCTTTTTATCTGTTCTTTGTAATTTGCATTTTGTGCGCAACATCGGAGTTTTCCAACATCGTTCCAAGAATTGTTTATGTTTAGAATACCGTTCGCGAGCTCGATCTTTTTCCTCGTATTTGGCTCTTAGCGCGATGAGTTCTGTAGGGGATTTCGTGTATATCTCCTTACCTTGCCGCTACGTTTTGATCAGTTGATCGCGTGTCTTTCGCAAACGAATTTTTTTTTTTTTTTTGCTCTTAGTATTTGTTGTGTTAGCTTTCTCGAGTTCGGTGTGATTTCAGGAATATCCTTACAGATTGCATCTACGGGTAGGTCAATTTGTATCGCTCTCTGTGTCACGAGAATGACTCTAGCTGTTTGACCAGCCGTTTTCTGTCGGAGGAAGCTCCTTTTCTTTTCTTTTTGCTTATACCTTTTAAAACCCTGCTTTTTCGCGTCTTTTTTATTTTATAGTTGTTTTTTGTTTGGCGGCGTGTTGCGAAATAATTAACAACCCGTTTTTGGCTTTCTTTAACTTTATCGAAAAAACATTACTTTATTATATATATATATAAACGGTTCGTTGTATCAAAACATTTCTTTTTATTCTTTTAAATGCGGATTTAGTACAAGCGTGTTGATTCACATTGGCGGTTGCATTTGTGCGATTCGAGGTGGGAAAACGTGTAAAATAATCCCCAGCCCTCCCTAGTTTTTCGACTCGTATGAGCATCGTACCGGCTTGCGATCATGTATCAACCACTGCGCGGTGCACGCTAAAGACCAAAGGCTAGCAGTGGTACTCTACTAAGTTTCTGGTCTACAGCGAGGACAGCAGGAGGGGAGCCCATTCGGCCTGTCGAAACTCCCGCTATCAAAACAATTACGGAACACGGTTACTTTATACCCGTCCCCTTTTCGCTACTACGTGATGCAATACGTCCAAGAGAGACCCCAGGTCAGCAGTGGTACACTGCGCTGCTGGTTAAGGGAACAGGGTAGGCCCTATTCTTCCCATGTGTTTCAGCCTATGTATGTGACCCTTTTTCTCAGGATCTGCTAGGGTTAGAGGATTCATGTTGGTATCATTGTATTTAGCTTTCTGTGTTCTCTTTACTGAACTAGATTTATTGTTATATATATTTTAGTTCTTTTTTGCTTTTGTTTTTACTGGACCCTTCTAATTTTAATGCCAAAATAGAGAATAAACAGCTTGTCAAACAAAATTGCCTTGATTAATTTCCATAATTCTAGTTCAGTAGACTCCCCCTTGTGTTGTCTTGTTAGTGGGAAAAAATGATACTTCTGGTTTTAATGGTTTCGGAGAAAAAGGGTCAAACGTCGCAAAAAAATGATGTTTTGAGATAATCGACTTTGAAGTGAAAAAAGGCACTTTATAATAAACTTGCACTCTAGAAATGCATGCTGATGTATCCGTTCGGTAGCCACCAGCCAGGTTGTCACCTCCATAGTCAATATTTAGTTTCTTTGTTTGCTGTCTTGCTTTTTGGGCCTCTTTTTTGACGAGCTGTGTAGCCCTGTCTGCCAAGTAAAGTCGTCGCCGGTCAACGTCCCACAACCACTGCACCATGAATCATCCTGGTAAAACGCCAAGTAGAGGCTCGAAGTTGTCCGTTTTGACGTCTCTCTAATCAGTGTGTCCACCAGCACTTTTCACAGTTCAGAAAGTAGGTGCAGGCGACGCCAGCTCTTAGTGCTGCTTTTTAACCAGCTGCAAGTCCCCACCACACACTTTGCACACCCAGCTTCGGCGACGGTACAGGACAGAAGGTCGTTGCCAATCAGTGCAGAGTTGCAGTCACTAACACTTGCCTTGAGCTCTTCAAAGCGTGCTGCCGAGTGCGACAGCTTCGAAGAAGACGCACACGTGGTAGCCGCCGCGTCAGGCATCAGAATGCGTTGCGGGGACTCGGCGGCATAAGAAATTGACCTATGCCGACTACTCTGGAAGCGATGCTTTTAAAATATCTTCTTCGTCTTCGTCATTTTTAACATTCCAAACCTAGTGTTAAAGTAAACAATAAATTACCTTGCCCGTGGAAGCATGCCGAAGCAGAAGCAAAAGTATGCGCGTCGCGACTGACACCGGCAGTGTCTGAGGATTTATGGGGCTAAAAATTGAAAGCTAGACAGCTTTTTGCTGTTGCTGGACGAGCAATAAACATTCCGCTAAACCTAGTGAAAATCTGCGTTTTTTTTTATGGTTTTTTTACAACATAGGAGAGATACAGATCGTGCATAGGTGTAAAAGGGGGCGTGGTCGGTCACCACCTAGGTTTCGGAAAAGGTCATTTTTCCTGTAGATAAATCGCGCACGCTCAAATTACACAGTCAGCATTGTTCAGGAAAGACTGGGAAATCCAAATCCCTAAAAAACAAAAACTCAATTTTTTTCAAAATTTTGCCCTACCCTGTTCCCTTAAATGTCGAAGACACCAGACTACTGCTGAGGCTGACTAACTTCTCTAAAACATGCAAACAATTCTAATAGGAGAAATAGTTAGACGCGGTTGCGACAACGAATCTTTTGCGTAGCGACCGGCGGATTTCCCGGTGTCGCCAGTATCGTTTCCGCTTCCCTTGTTTTTGCCGGGCTTATCAGCGCCCTCGCGGCGTTTTTTCTGTTTTCCCCGCTTTCTTTCTTTGTTATCGCGAGGTAGATTGCGTTTTTTCAGAGAGCAGTGTGTCAGTGTTTTTGTCGATTGGTCAGGACGAGCAAGAGAGAGACGGTGGGGGGCGATAAAGGAACGTTTGTCTCGACAGATGCGTGGAGAGAGCTGAGGGGGGGGGGGGGGGGGGGGGCTGTTGAGATAGCGTTGTTTTGGTATCAACCGCATTTACGACGACTGCGTGGCTTCACTACGTTAAGAAGGAAGCATGATGCTAGGGAGATGAAGGGTGGTTGTGGGACCTTGATGTGGGTGATCTTGATAATTCATCTTTTTGTATGAAGCCGTCGTTTACACGAATGTGCTATTGTTAGGTAACTACTATAATTATCCTACGCAGGTACTCTTGAGTGCCAGTTTTAACTGGCGCTTTTCTTTTATTCCTGTTTTGCCCCTAACCTAATCCATGAAAACAGAAAAAAAGAGATACGATAAAAAGCACACCGGAAGTTGCGAACGCGTTTATTTGTTTTTCGACATCCAAACTTTATATGCGCTCTCCAAGGTAATAAACTTCCTCCTGTTTACCGCCCCCATTATCGAGTAGTGTTATCGCGAGTTCGTTTCGTAACCAACCAGACGTAAACAAATAAGCCGCACCATTCGTCGAAAAGAGGGAGGGTTGCTGGAGCTTGTTACGCGTGGTCGGTCGGGCGGCGTTTCGTTTGCAACCAAAGAGCTCTCCCTAATACTATTATTATTATTTGTTTTAACGATTGTTTTGGCCGAATTGCGCCGCCTTTCCAGATCAACGGCCGCTCTTTTAAGTTCTGCCTTTTTTTGTGTGTGTCTCTTTTGAAGAGAGGGGGGGGAGCGCTTTGAAAGGGCGAGTCGGACGCCTTTTGGTACGGGATTCAACCACAACTGAACGCATTGGAGAAGGAGGGGGCGGTTTATTTTTCCGGGGTAGTGGAGAGCGCAGTCTCTGCCTGCCTCCGTGGTCGTCGTCGTCGTGAAAAGGGCGCATGGGTTCTGTCAGAGTACGGGGCTTGGCCGCGAGCCAAGCGTTCGTGCAGCGAGCAGCGGAGTCCCCCGCTTTGCTTCCCGAAGCGCGGCTGCGCTGCGCTGGGCTTGGAAATGCGGAAACGGACGTGTAGGCCCGAGTACGCGCTAATAATTCTGAGCCCTCGTTTTCGTGTTTTTTTTTTTTTTATTGTTTTATTTATAAGGTTTATTATTTTTGTTTCTGCCCTCTTCGAATGGCGGGGAAGGTTGTTTTGGTTCCTCGATGGATGGTTGGGGGGAATCTGGTGCTCCTAATTTTCGCGACACTGGTTCGGTTTTTTTTTTTCTTCTTGTTTTTGAACGAATCTCTCATCTTCCGGCTCAGCTTTTTTTTTTTATGTTTTACGGCGTTTTTGTGTCTTTCGCGTATGTGTGTAAACAGAAACACCGAGAAGTCAGCATTACGTGTGGTTTCGTGAAGTTTCGAATTGGTAGACGCAAACAAACCTAATATAACGCAAAAAAACGCTACACACACGCACAAAAAGTTTTTGAGGGGGATTAGTGTGGATCGTTTCGACACCTCCGATAACGATATCCGATGACAAAACAACGCATCCGCGACGCTGTCGACGGAGTATCGGGTGTCGTCATCGGGGTTGCCGGAGCGATCTACTACAGTTCTCTATTTTGTACTCTAAAAGAAGCCCGTGCGTCTACTTTGCCGCTCCCCAACACCTCGGAGAGCCAATCACCACGACTTACGGAGGCAGTGTTGCGAACGACAATGGCGGAACATACGTTTCGACCAAAAAATGCAGTCTGAGTTGTGACATTAAGTAATGCAAAAAAAAAAACACGCTTGCATTGCGTAATGTCACAACTCAAACTGCGTTTTTTGGTCAAAACATATGTTCCGCCATCGTCATTCGCTGCGTTGCATGTTGCGGTGATTGGCTCTCCGAGTGTTCTGCGGGAAAGTCGACGCACGGGCCTTTTTTTAGAATGTGTGGCTCCGTCTGTTCCTAGCAGTGCGCGATTTTCCTATTCGTGCAGATAGTAAGGGATGGATAAATGCTGAGTAATGGCCTTATCCACCATAACGGGCGATTTGCGCCACCTACCGCCGCATTTCGCCTTTCCATATTCACTGACAGTTTAAGAAACGAAACGCAGTGGCGACTCTAGAGCATATGTTGTTGCTTCGGGGTCAGTAATAATTTTATTTGATTGGCGGCATAAGCAGGTCTTAGAACGCCAAAGAATGAATCGCGAAGTGACCCCGCTATTCTTAAGTTGTTAGATATTCATAGTTTTCGATAAACTCACTTCTAAGAGTATACCCACAGGGCAGTCAAGTTTGCCATGACACGTTGCGACACCTAGCTCAAAATATTTGCAACACTGGGAAGGTCCTTTTCCCAGCCTGGTTGCTCGAAGGTTATTCACGCGTCAATTTGAAGGTGCTGATTAGTGCGTTTTTTTTTTCTTCGTATATTATTCTTACCATTGCTATCGGATGTCACAGAAGACCAAACGTCGAAGCTGTACGCACTGCTGCGTACCGGACTGTCGCAACCCCGGAAGCGTAGCAGGCGTGAAGCTTTGCAGATTCCAGTCGAGGCCTTGGAAAATACAGCGCCGTCGGAGATGAATAAATGCCGTAAAACCTGTAAAATAAGTATTCCGTTCGCATTGCCTGACTTGAGATGGGTTTCTAAATGCGCTATTTCACTCGATATTCGGAATTTATGCGCTCGAAGCCCGGCGTTGTCTTTGGATTCGATGCGATGGCTCTAGGGTCAGTCCTTTGACACTCTCGCTGCTCTCTGCTGCGCAGACACATCTTGATCGAACGACATTTTGTGTACGTTTGATCGTAGTTACCGAAAACCGAAGTGAGCGTTTTCTCCGCGTCCCCGATTGCAGAGCGGACTGTCGCTTGCGGCTTTAGCGTGATCGCGTTGCTGCCTTAGATGGTTGTTGTTCTACTTCGACCCGTGCCTATGCTGTTGTAACTTTGTCCCCGTCCTCGAAAAAAAGAAAATGCACTTATTCCACGAAAAAAGGTTATCGATTCGGCGTTTATTTCTGTTCTGTGTAAAGAGAAGAACATATTCCATCGACGAGAACGAGCATCACCTTGCGACGAGTAATTGCGTACGACACCGTCCAAACCACAGTCAGCTTGCACGAGAAAAAGACATTCCTCGGGCACCATATGTGCCTTCAACACGACGACTAGAGGACTGGAAACAAGCTGATCACCAATATAAGGTTAGCTAATCATGCAAAAAAACTTTTAAAAAAAGGTGGGTGAGGGCGCTTTTAGCTGCGCTTTTGTAGAGGAGGAACGCTCGACGAAGTCTCCGCTTTTGTCATTTTAAGGCGCGCGCAAACAACGTAAAAAGAAGAAAACTCTCCTTGTCTACATGCTTTCACTTATATTTGGCCGTAATATCAGGACGTTCCATTTTGTCCTGCTCGTTCCCGTTTCGGGTTGTCCCAACCTATCGAGGAAGGCACCTACTAAAGCTTCCTAATGCTAGAACCACACAACCGCAGACGCATGCGCGTGAATATATTTAACGTTAGAAACATTTTTTAAGACAGTCAGCAGTGTAGCGCGCGGCAACACAACGCTCAGAGTTGGTAATAACTTATTGTCGCGAGGGTACGCCGGCGGCTCTGCCGATTGTAGCCGTGCCAATGTTGCCTCATTTGGTCACGGTGGCGCTGGTGATCAACCGACGGTGGCGCTCTCTGGGAACTCTGCCCAGTCCCTATAGAACTCTACTAGCGCGAGCTTTTTGCGTTCCACTTGGGTGTCTCGTGGGCTTCGAACGTGTGCGTGCCCAGCCGAAGCACCACGGAAGGCGACAAGCAGCGTGCTAAAAAAAAAAAAAAGAAGAAAAACGCCTTGTTTTTGTTTTGTCGGTCATTGGTCATTTTCAGTATTCCTTTTATTTTGTTCTCTCCGTTCGTGGTCCCTTGTCATTCTTTTCGGTCTGAGTGATATCCGCCCATCTCGATGCGCGCGGCTGCTTAATTTTGCCGACAATGTTGCTGACGACGTCAAGCATCCGCTTCCACGGAAGCTAGCCAAGCGCCATTGTGTTTACCGACAAGATGGGGCCGCAACGACCAGCGCACCTGGCGCGCCTTGCAAAAATTTCGAGTTCTAATTGTACGCGTACATGAAACTCGGCACGCGAACGTATATATCCGTATATCGTTGAAATTATCGCTTATCGCGGTTGTCCTGCTCGCTCGTCGCCCGCCTCTGCTAGGCGTTTTCAGCGTTTATGCGATCACCGAGCCACCTGGGAGCGAGCTCGCAAGCCTCTGAGCAGACGACGAACAGGCTGGGAGAGGAGATTGCAAACCCCTCGGCCGCAATTTTTGCTTTCTTTTCAATATTTCACCGCTTCTGAGCCGAGTTCTATAAAACCAAATTAAAACAATACTCATAAAACTCTTTCGCGAACCGACATTGGCGTGCCCAGTTTCAGGTTAATGTACACGTTTGGAATTTGAAATTTTGCGAAGCATGCCATATGTGCTGGTCCTTGCGGCTTCAGCCTTTACACCCGCACTTCGTGTTTCCTGCGGGACTAACAGCGCACACTAGAAGCGCAGTGATGCGATTGCTGCGCCAAAGTGCTTAAAGGGATACTACAACGAAATTTCGGCGCTCATTTCTTGGTCTATATGTGTTCAAAAGAGCAGTATCACATGGAACATACCAATATCTTGTTAAAAAAGTCTCGAAAAGGAATTTTAAAACGAATTAAACGATTAGCAAAGAGCACCTGGTGGATGTCGCTAACGCCTCGCTTGTAATGCTCGTCTAGGAACCTTGACAGCTAGTGACGGAGGTTGTCTCGTCTCCGGTCACGACGAGAGAAGGGGGGAAGGAGGAACTCCCCTCTTCCCGAGAATCCCTTTTGTGTGTCGCAGAAGTCGCTATTGTCCCCCTAGAAGATTATAGAAGATTAACCCGTCACTCAAAATTCGTACAAAAGCAGCCGCTTCGGTGGCTGGAACGACTAGGCCGTCCTCTCGACGTCAGCCTCGCCGTAGCTTTGCTCGTCTTGAGACGACCTACGTCACGATTGCGTTGGACGTCACGTGCTCTAAGCTGGGCCTTCTCCGAACGCTTGCCAGAGTGGGCCGTTTATAACGAAAAATGCAGCCACCAGGATGAACATACAAACGTGCGATTGTCATTTACGGATATTGTGGATCATATTCAACCTATTTTCGAACACGACGGGAATATTTCTAATTTCGTTGAAGTATCCCTTTAAGCCTTCTATACGTACTGCTACGTTTGACCAAAATCTGAATGATTTGCGCCAACATTGTGTTAAAACTTAATTTCACTTTAATAATAATACTGAACATATAAAATGGCTGAGGCTTCGCTACCCAGCCGGATCGTTACGATATACTTACGCGAGTTTTGAGAACTCTCTCGGGTATCGCCTCAAATAACGTACTATTCGATTGCGTTTTGTATCAAGGACCGACAGTACCCGGGAAGTTTCGCAATAATTTCTCTGTTCGTGGTCTGTCCTGGGGGAGAGGCGAGTTTCGTTGAGTGCGCTTCTCACCATGCACTGGTGTACTGCAGAGAAGCGACGACCGCGGTGTAGGCATCGCGATTTGGCGTGTCTTGCTTCGCCGCAATACAC
The DNA here is from genome assembly GCF_016920785.2 of Ixodes scapularis. Classification (NCBI taxonomy): domain Eukaryota; kingdom Metazoa; phylum Arthropoda; class Arachnida; order Ixodida; family Ixodidae; genus Ixodes; species Ixodes scapularis. The sequence goes on along the minus strand of NW_024609836.1, from coordinate 52,321,294 downwards.
CCGCGTGCTAACAGGAAACCCCTTCTCCAGTCAGAGGCGAGACGCGAGTCACGCGACACAATTTCTGAATACAACTTCGGCTTGTATGATAAACCGCGATGTAACCTGCCGGCACCTCTTTCCAATTTGAGGTTTAGCAGTGATACTTCGGTAATGCAAAGAACTCTTTTGTAGGTTTATTTTTAAGCCGATTCCTTTGTTTACTTATCACTTTTACGAAGGCGTTATGAATGAGAAACTTTGACAGGAGCGGTGGATGGAAGCTTGGGAAGAACACTAACGAGTTCGGCGGGATTGTTTTTAAGAAGGCATAGTGATCGTTCCCACGCCCATTTTTGTTACGAAGGTCTACATAAAGATGCTTTTTTTCTCTCTCTTTTTCCGCGTTTTTATTGGGTAACGTCACAATCCTAATGGCTGCGTAGTGATCACCAGACGCCCGGGACTCGATACGCCCTGCGTTTCTTGGGGACTGTCGGGGACCCTGGAACACGATAAGACCGAATGTTTTCTGAAGCGCGGAAAGCGTAGATTGGGGTCGCGCGTGGAGTTCGCTGGCCGACGAGCGCTCATTACGCGACGCAGCTCGTCGTCAACACTAGGGATGTCGCGAACCACCCTAGGTTCGATTTCGAAAGGTTTCGATATTTGCGAAGCAAAGTGAGGTTCGATTTCGAAAAATTTCGATATTTTCGTACCGACCGAGGTTCGATTTCGAAAAATTCGCAACTTTTGTCCACAGCGAAGTTTCGAATTCGAAAATTTCGAAGCTTTCACGGTTTCTAAAATTTCGAATTCGAATATTTCGAATTTTTTTTACTTCAGGTTTGATAAATTCGAAGATCTCGAAATTCTTTGTAAAAAAAATTCGAAAACTTCGAACGCTTCGAATTTTTATAGACATGAAGTCGACCAATTCGAAGATTTCGATTTTTTTCTGCATAAAGTTCGAAAAGTTCGAAGGTTTCGATTCTCTTTTAACGCTAAATTAAAAAAAAAAAAAAAGAAAAAAAACTTCGAAGATTTTGAATTTTTTTTCTAATCCAAGTTTTCAAAGTTCGAAGTCCGATTTTCAAGTTTTTCTACAGTTTCAGTTTCAAATAACGTTTTCACGACTCACTGGTTTTCACAAAATCAAGTTTAGAAAAGTTAGGGTGTGATATCTAGATTCTGCGAAGTTGGGTCAGGCAATTAAATGAGACGACGAGTGCCCCGGACGTGCTAGAATATTTGCCAGTGCAGAATTGTGACCGCCAGCCCCGGGGGGGTCTTTATCACGCAGTAGTGATTGCACGAACACACTGTTTTACGAGACTCATGCAGTTCGAAACGGCCAGGGGCGAGCAGGAGGTTGAGGCTCAGAAAAACCCCGATCCGGTGCTTATTTTAATCTGAAATTATTTATGCATATGTATAGCTACTGTCGCTCTTCACTGCATAAAAGGTTGCGTAGATGGTCATTGTTAGAAACTCGTTGTCAGAAGGCACTGCTCGTCACATGCTTAGTGGTTCGGAAGTTCAAAGCTGTCTTTTCGACCTAAACACCTGTGCCGATAGTAACAAAAGAAAAAAAAAAAGAATAAATGCGGGAATAAAAAGCAGGAGAAAAAAAAAAACTATCAAGAATTCGTCGGAAGTGTTCTATTCTTGCATATTCAGAGGTTCAGAACTTCGAAACAAGTTTCTTTTACCAAAATGTATACAGGCTAAAAGAAACACGTCCCAAAAACGTGAAGCGAAAAAAAAAAATGTTTTTTTTTTAATGACGTGCTGAACTTGAACACTATTAGAAATCTTCTCCCATGAGTTAATTTATTCCTTAACGTGAAAAAACAATAAATATATTATTTTGTATTCTGCAGATTGGAATGATATGTACTGTCTGTGGTGTTAATTTAAATGCGATACCTCAAACAACTTAGACGAAAATAAATATCAAGTTTAGGTCATAATTGCATGCAGATACATGTTTGGACATTTCTTCGAAACTCACGTTGAATAACAATAATCACATCTTAAGACGGCACTTACCTAGGCTATACATAGATCATTCTTAAAGAAGTATAACATATCTACCATAAATAGCTCCGGCTGCAGCGTGCTTCAAATCAGGCACAAACGATAATCGTCAAAAACCCGTCGTCTGTTCTCGCCCCTTCGGGGATTTATTTTTTTAAACCTAAGCATGCCAGAACATTGAAATAAATGACATTGTCTTTCGTAAGGAACGCAGCACCGCGCGTAAAAGTTCGAGAAAAAAAAATTACGAATGTACCCCACTACTTGAAATCAAATGAAACCGTCCGCCGGTCTTTCGAAGTTCGACGAACGTCGAACTTTTACCCTAAAAGTTCGAAGTTCGTCGAACTTCTGACTTTTCAGAATTCGAAAGTTCGAAACTTTTCGAATCATCTTGATAAATAAGTTCGAAATTTCGAAATTCATCTAATTTTTTGGTCAGTCAAGTTCGAAAGTTCGACAAGCATCGAACCTTGCAGCGCAATAAGTTCGAAAGTTCGAAAAAGATCGAATTTTTTTGCGTATTAAGGTCGACGGTTCGAAAAGCGTCGAACTTCTTAGCTTAACAAGTTCGAAAATTCGACCTCCGTCGAATTTTACGATATAAACAATTCGAAAAATCGAAATCTTTCGAACCTTTCGAACCGCTTGATTCGATCATCGAACTTCGATTCGAAAAAAGTTCGCGGCATCCCTAGTCAACACGTGGAGCGGCAGCTGCCGACCGCGACGTTGCGTGTACATATCCATTTAATGGCTCTGTGGCTTAAAGCATTGGCTAGGTGGCGCGACCCACCGCCCTATTGAAAGGTGTCAACCGTATCCGCCTGTTTATCTGTTTTGAGTTCATTTGCACGCTGCGACCTTTGATATGGACGAACGTCCGTACGTTCGTCCGTAAAACGACAACCGGTTCGCTGCGTAAAGAGTGATTACTGTTCTTCGGGCGGCGCGAGGGCACACAACAGTCACGGCCTGGTTATGTGGCGTAAGTTGCCGCCCTACTCAAAGGGATGACCCGCATCCGTGCATCCATCCGTGTGGCTTTTGTTTTTCACTACGAGCTTGGATCTGGATGAACGTTCTACGGACTCGCATATTTTCGTCCCTAACACCGCTGCAACCAGATACTGTGTCCGTGTTCCGAAATTTGCTCGATCTCTATCCGTAATAAGGATTTGGTGCCTCGGAGTTAGGAAACCTACTCGCGTCCATCTTCCCTCTATCTGCGTTCTGACGGCATGTGACCCGCGAGAGTAACTACGATTCGGATCTCAGCCTTTGCCTGTGTAAAGTGTGCTTCGTCCATAACAGCCAACCAGATGTTTTGTCTGCGTATATTGTGGTCGCTATTATCACCGGTTGATTTTACCAACTTCCTGACATGTTGCTTCGGGTTTGGGCAGATGGTTTTTGGTCGTTTTGGTTGTAATTATTGCACTTTGGAATTTCGCAAGTAGTGAAAGTATATTTAATATGATACCGAAGTGAAGCAAAAGGCGTTGCATTAAAAAAGAAAAACAAATTGGGGCGGAGAGGGGGGGGGGGGGGGGTGCTGGCGGAAGAAAGTACACAACGACAGATCGTCCCCAGCGGTGGTTGATGTGGCGGACACCCGTTCTGCCGCGGGTCGTTCTCGTGCCTTTCACTGTCCGCGGAAGCTTTGCCGGACAGCAGTTAGGAGGGACGCCGCCGCGATGACAGCGAGCGACACTCGCGTTTGCTCGTGCTTCTTCTTTTTTTTTTTTTTTTTTGCCGGAACTTGTACAATTGTTAGCGTGACACGCCGGCTTTTGTGGAGGTCGTTATGTCTCGCCCCCTTCGGAACCACTTTCGATGCAGGAGTGCGATTGGACGCTAAACACGCCGGTCGGAGAACGCGCCTTCCAAGGTCCCTAGTCTAAGAGGTCCCTTACCACGCGCAGTAAACTTAAAAAAAAAAAAAAAAAAAAGACTAAGAAAAAAGAAAAAAAAAGGGGTCAGTGGCTGCTGTGTTTGAAGAAAAAACACAGACGAATGTAAACTCGTCCGCGTTCTTTTTTTTTGTTGTGTGCGTGCGTTTTTTCCTGTTTTTTTTTTCCCCTCAGTTGTTACGATGTCCGACGTTAACCCGTTTTCCTTCCGTTTTCTATCCGTCTCTGCAAATAACCCGTTCAATTCGTAGAAAAAAAAAAAGAAAAAAAAAGTAATTACGCTCTATTTGTGGACGTTTGAGCGAAGATACAGGCTTCGTGTAATCGAACCCGGTCTATACGGTGAGGCGCGTTACGCCTAAAACAGATGCGTCCTGGTCTCCGAATCGCCCCCATAATAAACTGGAGCGGTACGAATCGCCAGACCCGTCGTTCGTCCAGTTCTTTTTCTAAAAAAGAAGAAAAAAATGGTTGTTTTAATAATCCGGGAAATTCGTCCGTCCGTTCGTGAATTTCGCCGCTAAATGTAGCGGGAAAATTGAGGCCACGCGACGCCATGGTCTCGCGTGACACCTCGGCTTGGCAGCATTTTTTGCTTTCGCCAGTTATTTTTGAATTTGCGTGCAGGAGTTAAGAACAAATCTTCCAGGCTCCACAACGTCTTGGACAGTTTCCTTACGGCTCGATTTGTGATGGGCCGTTTTGCAAGTAGCGATTCACTTTGCATTGGTTAGCAGCGAAAAAAAGGTGATCGGCAAGCGCTTCTCTCGCGGTTTGATGAGCGGCGCGCCACGTGCGCCATTTTTTTTTTTCCTTTATTGCCGCGGCACGTCCGATGGCGGCTAATACTACGACGACGCGACGGAGTCAATGGGGCGCCGTCAAAAGTGCATTGTCACGACGCTCATTCTATTGGTGCGTTTGATATCACCGGCCAAGACCGATCACGCACGGGGAACGCGAATATGGAACAAAGCATAGTTTTGTTAGTCCGCGTGATGAGTTTGAAGACATGTTCATCCTCGTGATTCGATTTTTTTCTTTTTATATGGTGTGTTTTGCATCTGTTTGGATAAGAAAAAGGATGCGGTTTTTGCGTGAAGCATCGGGTGCGAACCGTTCCTAAAAAAAACCGAAGGAGATAAGTTGTCTCAAGGTTGCGAAACGTCTGCCACGCGAAACGTTTTCGCTTTAGGAAACGGCGCGCCGAAACACACAGTGTAGTGCGACGCGTTTCGCAACGCTGTAGCCGCAATGGGTCGCCGTCAATGAAGAAAGGAAAAAAAAAGATGCCATATGAGTAACAGAGTTGACCGTTTCTACGGCTGTAAAGATTTCCGCTTTCTGGAGGGAAGGGAAAAGTGCGTAAAGTACGAAACGATTCGCACGATATTTTAAGCTTAAAAGATTTTTGTTGCTCTGTTTGTTTTGGTTTTGCTGGACACGACGCCGCGCTTTCCGAACTTACGCAATGTGTTAGAAACGATTTGAGGTCGAGCGGTTTCGTACTTGATCTTTTCACCGTTCGAAATCGACCCGCTACCCAGATCTGGCGCCACGTCGTCTTGTGTAAATGTTTTTTTGTTTTTTTTTAAGTGCGTTTTTGTATTAGTTTTTGCTGCGATTATACGAGGCCGCCGTATTTTGGGCACGCTCATCGGTTTTGCGTTGCAACACCGGCGCAGCGTCTGCGATCGGGGGTGCGCTCTCGAATTCAATCGCACGCTGCGCGCGGGAGGATATATGCCCGAAATATGTCGCCTGACAGTATTGCTCGACGGACTTAATATGCCCAACTGGAACCTTGCACGTTTCATGTAGTCGGCTAGCCACGGTTAGGCCACAGCGCCGTTATCTGGCAGGCCGCCACACATGTGAGTCCGGCCTCAGGGCGCCGACATCTTGCCTATTGGGGTGCGCTTGGGCGGGACCTTAATCCGAATACGACGCTTTAGCGAGGCTTCGTAATCGGTTTATGACGCGTCCAAGCGCACCCCAGCCGAGGAAGATGGCGTCGTTCTGGGGCCGGACTTGCAGACGTGTATAAAAACTGACTCACTTTTATGACCTCGAAGTTGATCTTCGACCGATCGAAGCGCCGCCCCTTCTTCACGCAGTGCCCGATCTAGGAACCGCGGAGTCAGCGTATTCGGCGCCGCCCAACGGAGGGGCAGGATATTTCGAGATTTCGTTGAATGTCATTTAAATATCGTATTACGTGGATGTTCTGAATGGACGACTTTCTCTTTTCATGTATTAGTTTCGCCGTTTGAGTTGTTGGTTAGGTCGAGGCCTTGACAATGATGAATCGGTCGTTGGATACAAGTTTGGAGATGCTGGAACCGCGCTGAGGGTAGACACCTTGCACTAGCGTAATGTCGTGAATTACCGTGAGTCTGTTCGCCCGATGAAAAGCTTACTGGAGATATAGCTCACCCACGTTTAAACAAATGCATTCCAGTTCTTTTTTTCTTTTCTCTTTTTTTTTCGCGTTCGGTTTTAAGTTGCAAGACGACTTATACCCTAGTTCCACGGGCACTTTGAACTGTCGTTGAGTTCAATCAGAGCTATCAGCCTCAACTGTGATAGAACTGAACTGAGATGCTGCTACACGGATCTCTAGAACCCAGTTGAAGCTAAAACGTTACTAGTTTTCGTGCCACGTGATCAGTCTAATTGTTACAGTAATTTACTCGGAGACTCACCTTTTATTTATTATAAGTATACCATACAATATGTTCAATACCTTGTTGCTTTTTAGCGGCGTTTACACGAGTACCAAAGCAGATTCGGGGCTAAGTTGCGCATATTTTACGCTAGGTGGAGCAAGCTACCGCCCGCTACGATGGGCGCACCCATTACTATTTGTCCAGTCACACAGCTGGTCCCGCCGCCATCTTCGTTCGTTTTGGTGGCTTGCCGGCTAGCCGGGATCGTTCTAGCGGCAGCTCGGACGGCTAAACCTATTCCTTCCCGGATATTTCGCTGCTACGATTCTTTTTAGATGCCTCCCCCTGCATTCCGAAACAGTAAGTGCCTCGCAAACGATGGTCGGCGGCAGCGGTTCTGCGGACAGGCGCCATTTTACATCCGTTGGGAGGTCCGTTCAGTTGAACTGAGGTAGGGGAGCTTAGTTGGAACTCAACTGTCATTAGCGGCTTGAGATATTTTGAGAGCGCCCGTGTAACTAGGTTATTAAAAAGGTTCAGAATTGGGCAATGAGATATTTTTTTTTCGGAACGGCCGCTCCACCGGTTAGTTGCAAACCTAATATTTGTTCCATATTCAACTGTTTTTCGGCGAGGTTATTCTCATCTCCCGTGGGCTTACCTTTGATGAGCTTAACTCCCGTGAGCTTTTGTTTTCTTCTAAAAGCTTGCATATTTTTTTAAAGGAGCTTTTGTTTGAGGTGCTTATATCCTTTTAGCTTATCTCAGGCGAACTTTTCTCCGTCAAGATTTTTTTTCTCCGCCGCATGTTTTTTCTTTGCATAGCTTTTCTCCGGCCCCCTTGCTTCCAGATTGTCTCTCTGGCTTCGCCCGGCTACGTTCTCCATCGGAGTCCCTCCGCCGAGGGCTGGACCCGCCTCTCTCCGTTTCCTGCCGGCGAACTTCTTAACGGTCGTTTACAACCGGTGCTACGACTGTGCTTTTGCGGACCGCGGCGGTTCTCCTATTCTTTCTCCGTCGAAAAGGAAAAAGAGAAATAAATGAATGAGAGGAATTCAGTCGGCCAACAATGTGTCGCCGGCTTTCGTGGGCGTAGGAAGACATTCCGAGCGCGACGCGAACGTTAGCCCACGAGCCAAAAAGGAAATCCAAGGCCCCCCCCGAACCCGTCATGCTTCGCTTAACGCCTTTCTCCTTCCCCACCCACGTCCAGAAACGGTCATTGTAATTTTCTCGGGGACGTCCGTTCCTTTTAACACTCCCGGGGCCTCCGGTCGTCTCGTGTCCAGTGTGACCTTCTTTATGCCCGCTATTTTCTCAACAAAAAATGAAAATGGGAAAAAAAATAAAAAAACGCATTTATGAAAGCGTTCTCGCGGAACAAAAGGCAGTGCCGTCAACCGGCAGGCGGTATAGTGGGCCTAGATGACGGGAGTGTTTCCACTGCTGCCCGATGGGGTCATGTGGTTTACGGGTAGGGTCCCGCGTTTTCGATACGTACCGATAAACCGCGAAAATGGACCCTCGAGACGGTTTTTTTTATGAAAATCGGGAAAAAAAAACCCGAACTCGCGCCTTGCTTCACTAACCACCCAAGCTTCCCCCCCCCCCCCCCCCCCCCCCAAAAAAAAAAAATCTTTGACAACCATTTTATTTTATGTTTACCTTGGAGCACATCAAGACTGAGCAACGAACAAGTGTTTGCTAGGTAACACTTCTTTCCTGGTAAACCGCCCCACTTATGTCGTTTAAGAGTTTTATTAGCACCTAGACTTTTTTTTTTTTTTTCTTACGTATTCTTGGCACACGAGCATGTCCTCCGGATGGTGGGGAATCCATTCCATACCCCGGCCTTTCGGCACATGGCCCCTATAAACACAGATTTCTTGTCCGTCACCGAAAATTGACACCGAAAAACACCGAGTCTGCTAAAAAAACTAAGATTAAACACCTAAAAAAAAAACGAATTTGGGGGAAAGATAAAACTAGGAAATCAAGAAAGCCTGGGTGCGTGTTTTTGTAATACGAGCTGCGAGGGGGTTACGAAAGCCGTGATCGTCGGCCGCGAGCGTCTGCGCCTTACCCAGTTGCTTTCCGCCTCGCCTCGTTGACGCATGCGCACTGGCGACCAATTTTGCCCAGAATGCGTCCGCCATCAAAGGGCGAACGCTCTGCGTGGTTTGGAGTTGCTCGCTCTCTCAACAGCAGGCACAGTCTCACCGGTGTAGAGCGGTGTTGGCGTTTGCGCGTTCCGCTTCCTTAGTAACCCCAAACGCCTTCATCTGGATAATGAAGGCTGAAGTGGCAATCTCGAGCTTGCCCGCCGAAAAAGAACAAGAAAAAGACCGTGTGCTTTATCGTTTTGTGTCTTGCGATGGCTTTAAGAAATTGGTGCGCAACCCGCGTTGCACACGTTGACTTGATCGCCCTCTAGGAAGTGGGTTCGTGTTCTTTTTTTTCTTGGTATTTTTGTTTGTGATTGTTATGTCTATATTCTTTTTTTCTTTCTGGTTGCTGCTGGTCTGCCTTAATGCTCCCTTTCATACCATTGCTCAATGAGCGGGAGTCGGGGAGTCATTACAACGGAGGTTACGCAAGAGTCGTTGCACGGGGGTTGCTTTACAACAGAGGACCTTGGAAACGCTATTTGATCCTGGCGTCTTTTCGTGTTTTTGTGTTGTTGTATATGCTCTTTCCGGTTTTCATATTTCCTAAATATTATGTGACAGTGCGGCTTTGTGGGCAGCGAGCGGTGGTGTGTGTTGACATTCTAGGGGGTACCACGCGCATAGTGTTCCTTTAGGTGCACACAAACTGCAATTACTGTCGTGGTTCCCGCCCCCTGCTTAGGATCTTCAACCTTTGTGCGCGGATTTGTAGTCCCGTTTTCGTTTGCTGACGGAAACCTGTGAACATCTTTTTGTTTCGAAATATGGCGAGGGTGGAACCGCCTTTGTTCCTTTGCATCGGTAACGTAGCTGATGTTTGTTGGTTTTAGGCAGTGTGTAATTCTCTTTAGTATATCAACCATGGCAGTATTCTAAAGGCAAATGATTTGGCAGGGAAATGAATCCTCTCAGCAGTAATGTCATTGCTGAGCCATTTGCGTCAAAGTGCTTTCTCCGCCACTTTTCACTGCATTCCATCGGATTGTGAAGAACACGTGCCAACATGGCGTCGAAAACTGATTACACTGTCAAGTAGTTGAAGAGAAGTAGGGAGGCACTGTCTTTTAGTTCAACTCATGGATCTGAACATAGTGTAATTTGAAGAGGAATAAATTATAATGAAGAATGTGCTTATGCTCCAAAAGTGGCTTTGCTACCTTAAAATTGACTGGGCTTTTTGACTCGAACCGAATACAGCGTTTTAGCATGTTTGTAATCCTTTCGATAATAACTCAATAATGGTACGAACGCGGGAAGTTGCCGACAACAGTCTTGTTTATCTTCACCTTTTTTTGAGCTCACGGAATGTACACACAGTGATGCGCCATTTTCGCCGTGGTCGATTGTTTTAGATTCCATTTGGCTCCCTTTTAGCAAAAGCTCATCGTAGAAGGGAAGATGAGCGTCTCAGTTCCTATCTCGTACGGTTGCGTCAACTGGCAAAGTGCCGGGAGCCTTGTTCTCATGAAAGTAACACGGTGGGTAGACCATTTGTTCTCTAGCGATTCGTGCACGTGGTGGTCAGAGCACGGTTTGGGCAAGAGTTCAACTTGCTGCTGGTCAGCTAACATCTTCCGATATGGCCTTGGATAGGGGCCGTCTTTGTGTTCCAAGCCTAACTAAACGTGATGACCTCGGCGGACTCTTTTGTGTGCCGGCAATTGTCCTCGCGGGACTCGGCCACTTTGCGCCCTGTTCCTCCGTTTAACCATTCCCGAGCTTTTAGCTGTACGGACGTAAACTATTCGAAAAAAAAAAAAAAAAGAAAAGAACGCTCCGCAAGTTTTTTTGTTTTGTTTTTGTTTTTGTGGAGGGGAGGAAAGGTTCTATTGTATTTTACGTTCTCTTGTATGTATGTTAATGCACACGTTTATGTATGCGTCCTGGCGAGCATTATAGGATCTTTTTCCCCGCGACGACATGCTAATTCCCAAGCTCCGCTCTAAAACGAAAACACGCGTGGCCGGAGGACCGGCGACCTATCCCAGATTGCGTCTGCCGAGCGGTTTGTGTTCTCTCCTTCGGAGATGACAAGTTTGCATTGCAAATACAAGATACCGCAAGCCCCGTGGACGTGGGGCAGGGCTTACTTGTCTGGCAAAACGTCGATTCCGCGCGCCCGCTTTCGGTGTTTTTTTTTTTTTTTTTTTTTTAATTTTGATGTTGAAGTTATTGGAAAGTTATACAGAGCCTAGGGATGATGGAGCCCCCGCACCCCCCCCCCCCCCCTTTTTTTTTTTTTCTGTGAAATGTTTGTATTGCAGTTCTTCGTCCCACTTGATTTGTTTTCCCGCTTTATCGATGTCTTCGAGAAGACTCGCCCGTGCTCTTGTGTTCCCTGGGGTTTTTACTTTGTGGCATATCATTGGCCTAATTCAGAGTGCTGCTCCTTTCGGATCTAAGTTTTGCACGGGTATATCTGTGCCTTCTTACTTCGGTATGTGTTGGAGTTATCTGGATGTTCTTGAATTGTGGTTTGCAAGCTTCGGGCCCTTTGTTTTCGCCTATCCTTGGTTGCATATTGAGCAGTACTCCTTTCGTACTCGGACTTTCCAAATGTGTGCCTGTGTATTCTCACTTTGGTTGGTGTCTGAGTTAAACGGATAATAGAAATCTCACGATTGCGTTGGGCAGCAGGATAGATAAAAAGTGGTTGCAGATGCGGAGTGTCTCCTCAGCGGTGCCTTCAAGGTTCAACTCATTCGAGGGAAAGCCTTTTTTTGCAGACTTGATGTACATTGGTCGTTCTCTGTCTCTGATCCTGTTCCGATTTGATCCGTCCGTCTCTACAGGGAAGCTCAGGCTACCCGAAGCATCTAAGTTGTCGATTCAGCTCTTCGGCTGCCGCTTCAAACCACCCAGAAACCGAAACTTGAGGATCATATATACTCTTGATGGTACCGTGCTCAGGAATGGGCAGAGACTATCTACCTTTTGTTTCTCGTGGATCTGGAACAGAAAGGGTGCATCGGTGTAGAATCCTTCCTGTAAATTGTTTGCGCCAGCAGTTGGAAGGCGACAAATATCTCTGGGACACACCCTCATGACGTCGGAACAACTCCCATCGAACGAGGCGAGAGAACGTATGGCGAAGGAACTCGAGACCATCATCGCAAGCATCCAAGAAGTCGTGTTTCACCGAGTCCGCCGGAGTGGCCACACTTACTTCCGACACCATTTTCAATCTGCCATGGAATGGCAGACTGGCTTCAGGGGAGGACTTGCAGTCATTGTTCGTTCCGAGTTAATTCCTTCTGGTCCCCGAGACAAATACCGTCGAATTGTCTTGTGTCTTAACCCATTGTTTCGAAAGACGACATTGTTGCTTCTTTTTGTTTTTACCTTTCCACGACGAGAAAAGTGTGCGGCTGAGTGCATGAAGCGTTAAGTTGGAAACGAAGCAGGTGTCCCGTTTCCACCTGCGTTGCCGGCGCAATCTTTTGGCAAACAACAACAACAACAAAAAGAACTAGGGTGCAGGCACATTTTCGATGCACGAAAGAGGAAACGCATCTCGGTAGAGAAACAACCAAAGCCACCAGCGCTTGTGTTGCAGTGTGGAAGACGGCTCCATTCTGGCTTCGTTGTATAAAATGTCATCCCGGGGTGATTGATGAGATATTGTGCATTGCCAAGTTCTTCAATTTTTGTGGGAAGACAATTGCCCGGTGCACTGCTGCTCGCACCTGTCCTCTTTTCGCTCCGCTGTTTCTGCAGTGCGGAGGACGAGGCGAGGAGTTTTCGTTTTTGAGGCGCGGAAGCGCAAAACATACAAAGGCGAAGCCAGACGGACGCAAGCTTACAACATTTCGTACGAATCTGTGCTGACATGCTCGGTGAAGCCTTTGTCTTCTTCCGCGAGTGTTTCCAACACTGCTGTGTCGTATGGAACGTGTAGACATTATTGTTTTGTTGTTTGCCGCCTTTTGCAAGAAGGCTGGCTTGTGGTGAACTGCTCGTTTCAATTCCTCTTTTTTTGCATGTTGCGGCTGTGAGCGGGTCCAATCTAGGTTTCGCCGCGCTATCTAGCGATTCCATGAATAGCTCGTACCGCTCACCGTCACGCAGCTACGCGGCAAGGCATGTGTTCTGGATGGCAAGGGAGAACCGCGTCTCGTCAACACGTTATCAAACTCTGGTTCTGATACAGGTTGCTTAGCATGGCTTGCTGTTTGTTCTTTCTCTGACTCGTTGTTTCACATGTTCCCAATCGTGGCTTTGCGAGGTTTACAGCTGGCCTTTGTTGCTTATCAGTTATTGGGTGCATTGTTCCTGCACGACCCCAGCGCATGACTTGTCGAAAACGAGCCGGCCTACGTGACCGGGGGCAGAGCCGGTTTTAAGGGCCGTAAATGGTCCCCGCTTGCGGTGTGGGCCTTCTAGATTTTATGCGGCTTACCTTATCGGTTGACAGCAGTGCCGGTGCCTTTCTTGCAGGTTTGAAACGGCTACACGAGCCGGAAAGTGGGCAGTTGAATGCGTCTCTCTGTGACGCTTTTGCTTTCTATCTTTTCGTGTGGCATGCATGTTGTGACCGTAAGGGCGATCCCATGTTCCCGATGTCATTTCTGGGTTTCCGCGAACGGGAAATCTATTCCAACTGTCGTTAGAATAGACTTCGTTGCTAAGTGGATGGAATGCGCAGGAGCATGCTGGGGTTTGCGGTCACACGCAGCGCACTCGCTGGTGTTTAGGGCGGCAGTTCGTCTAAGCAGAGCTCGAAACCAGACGGCACTTTGCACGTGCATTCATCATTGCCTTATGTTGCTTATTACTTCAGACTTTTTTGTTGTTTTTTGTTTTTTTTACTGGCAAGGCATGCATGCGTGGCCTGTGTACCTACAAACGGGGCATGCTGCTTGGTGTTCTTATCATATTGAAGTAGGTATATTATGGTAAGCTTGATCAGGCTGGGAAGTTTGCAGAGTACCTAATACTAGTTAAGAACCCAAGCTCTCCGTTCCCCACTAGACAAATTGTTTCCTGATCTCCCATTGTAGGTACATATTTGCTCGGTGAATATGGCTGAAACCTAATGAGCATCAGGACAGACTGACCTCCCATTGTAGAAACATTTTGGCTCGGTGAATATGGCTGAAACCTAATGGGCATCAGGACAGACTGACCTCCCATTGTAGAAACATCTTGGCTCGGTGAATATGACTGAAACCTAACGAGCGTCAGGAAACGCTGCAAAATAGGCTGAACAGTTAGACACGTTTTCTTTTGACAAATATCTTGCAGAGATTAGGCTTGCTCTTGATTGTCTGATACTGTCAATGGCTTGGGGATTGCACTAAAATTCAGTATACTCTTCAGTTTATAAAGCCTAGATATGCGACTGGACTAGGATTCGTTGTTTGGCACAGCACACTAAAGGGAGATGACAATTATGCGTGCCTTTCTCTGATTCGAAACTTTTTGATTCTCATAATTTGGCTGTGGGACGGTTAAGTTACCTCTAGGACCCATAAATGAGCAATAGCCATCCATAATGAACTACTTGAATTGTTATCATTTATGTTCAGGTAGCAGCGTTAAATAACGACGCAGGCTTGGGAAACCGAATATTTTACTAAAGAATTGTCTTGCAGTGGTACCTTGGACTGTGATGTGTGCATGCTGGGACTGATTGTTGTTCTTTCATGTTGCATGTTTTGCAGTCATCAGTTCAACAGCCATGAAGCTGCTGCCTCTCGGTAACTTGAAATTAGTCATGACAGACAGCCTCAAGAAGGTACTTCCCCGTTGTTTGCTCCTGTTCCTTCTCTGTCACGAGTGACACTGGCACTCAGCCTTGGTTTTGTGGCTTGGCTAGCGTACACATTTTGCATTGTCTTTTTGAGCCAAACATTGGAGCAGTTCTGTCTGCTTTTTCTTTAACTGCATGCAGTGTTCATACAGAAAAGGCAAGGCTAGAAAACCTCTAATAAATTTGTCTCAAACGGTATGAGGGTCATATTAATAGAGAGCTTGCGGAAGGTAACGGTTCCCGTTTGCGTACAACTGTCTTTGTTATTTGTAGTTCTGGACATGGCGTTTTCTGGACTTTTGGCCGGAAATTTTCGGTAAAATGGTTGTGCCAAGGAACCTGGAGCCTGTACCCACCATTTAGAGTGGGTTCTTTTCGCGCTCCTTCGACTGTCGAGCTCGATTCATACCCATGTGGTTGCGTTTGTGCGCTTGTGAGATTTCAGATGGGGCTTGTTTTACTTCCTGAACCGCCAGCCACACTCGAAAGAATCAGCTTTCCCAGGTTCATCTATCTTTGAAAACCATACACAGCCTTGAATTTTCAACTTTGTTTTCAGTGATTTAGAAACCTTGTTATAGGTTGAGTGACCCCTGAACATTTTCAAATTTGTTAAAATTAGGGGGCTCCAGTTTTGCTAGGCTGAACAATAAGCGGTCATCATAGGTTGTCAGCCTAAAAATGAACTCGTTAAACTTGATGGCTTTTGCTTGCAATCTTCCTTTTTTGGGTTCAATAGCTTTGGGTCCACCTAATTCTATGTTTGTTCGGGAAACAATTGTTTCGTGCATGAAGAATTTGATAAAAATAAATTGTGGGCAGTGTTGCCCATCAAGAGTGGTTATCATGACTCTCTTTAACTCTCCATCTTTTTATCGACCAACTATAATTTCCTGGTCCTTCAAAAACCTTCAAAGTATTACATGTCTTTTTTTTTTTTTTTTTTGTTTTTTTCATAATTATTAGAAGAGTAATTTTTCTGGAGCAGCCCAGTTTGAGGCTTCGAATCCGGTGGGGTTTAGTGAATTGCGGTGAAGTCACCGTGTAACCCTGATTTTGGTTTTATGTCAAGTGATCCCAGAAGACCTTTAATATTAATCATCAGTCTTTTTCTGAGGCATATTTAGATGCTCTTCATCTGTCTGTTGTGCACATAATCCCCATAATTTCCTTTTCTTTGTCATGAAATAGTCGCTCCTTGTTCTAAATAAAAAACTTTGAAGTTTACTGTTTGGACGTAGGTGGTGTGTGGACCAGAGTTCAAGTGTTGTTGAAGCTTTACAAGTCGCTGGAAGCTTTCTTTTTATTACAAGAAACACACTTGGTCTAAAACTATAACTGGGCATTGAAAATCGATGATTCCAATCATACCATACTTTAGAAATTTTGCAAGCAATGCAATCTGCATGATGAGAGTTATACCCTTTATTTACAGAACAGGAACCATTATTTCTCTACCATTGTCATCCATTTTCTCTCTTCAAAAGTGATACGCTTGTATTGTCCCTGTCATTCGATGGCATCATGCTGTATTTTTTAAGAAACAGCTCATCATTTTCCATAACCGAACGTCACGAGGAGTAAGTTTCATGCTCGAACAGAAGCTTACTTTTGACTGGTGCTATACCTTTTCTCCCGAACCCAGTAGCTGTGTTGAGTCTTCAGTAGGCTTCATACATCGCCATAGTTTATTAATAAAGGCAAGGTTGAGAGCTATTGTTAAAGGATGTGCATCTTTCATGAGGCCTTGGCGGTGTAGGGGCACGGGGGGACTGCAGTGTGCATGCATGAGGTGTTAGTTACGCTGCAGCGCTGATGATTGTTTTATGCTAATGCGCCTTGGTGTTTCGGTGAGCGACTTCTGTTTGCGTCATCGTTGCATTTGTTCAGACGCTGTTGTCCAGTTTCTCACCTTTGACTTCCTTCTTTTTTTTTTTATTCTTGCAGACTGATGACGATCATGATTCAGGAACAGAGTCTGACGACGAGAGCGCTGAAATTGAGGAACTGCAGAAATGTGAGTAGTAGTGTTCGTCTGCTCACCGGTTCGGAGCGATGTTATCTTTTGTTAGCTGTGGGAAGCCGTCATACTTCGTTTTTGCAGGATACCAGGACACTTGCGATATTCCTCAACTCGGAGGCTCTGAAGCAGTCTTTGTGCTTTCCCATCCAAACATGTTCAGTTTTTGTTTCATCAAATCGGCACAATGTCAGCAGATGCTTTAGTTGTTAATTTTTTTGTTTCACTGTGCGGGCAGTGACCGCAAGCCCCACCCAACCTTGAATGAGCTGCAGTGCAGCAGTTAAATCACCCGTAGAACATTTTAGACAACGCAAATCAGCAATATTTTATTTATGTTTTGTTTCACCTATAGTGTACACTTTGGCAGCATTGCTGTCATAGCTGTTGTAAAGGAAAAGGGCGTCAATCATATTGTGAACATTGCAAACCAGTGCAATGGAAGCCCAGGTTACAAATCTTGATGGGAAGGGTCGTTTATGTTTGTAAAAGTTGCTTATGGAACGATTGCATTTTAACTGTACACTGTGGTATGCCTGCACTGCAACCATTTTGACGCTTTTTTTAATTTTGCAATAGAAATATTGCAATAGGTACTAGGTAACTCTTTCAGAGGAAGTTACTTGGAACTCTTAATGGAGTGTAACCCCTATCAAATAATGTTTTCTGGTGGGAAATATTGAAGGTGCTTTTTTTAACAACACGCCATTTCCTGACAAGGACAGTTTGTTTGGATTGACATTGTTACCAAAAGCTGTGCTTGGAGCAGGCATTGTTGCAGGTAACAATGTGGGTATAATGTCGCTGCCTTGACATTCAACGCGTGCACTCTGCAGCCGCTATCTCTTGTTCAAGACTTCCAGAAATATCAGCGGATATCCCAACTTTCATATACGTTTAGAGCCGGCGAAGTCGCGCCACAGATGATATCAAAGCAAACCGTTACACGATGTCCCTTATCAGTACCTTGGGCAGATTTCCTTTATTCAAATTGGCAGTGTTACCGGTGCCTTATCGCTTCCTGGAACGCTGCTCCAATATGAAGTTCAAACAGAATTCCTCTATACACTCCGTGCGGGAACTATAGGGGGCGCTTTGAAAAACGCGCGCAGCGCCGCTGGCGGAGGAGCTGGCGTTCGACTGTGAGGCGCGTTCAGCAGTCTGCGGCGCCTTTTCGCATGCCGAGCTGTGGCGGCGGAAGCGCGCACGGACGAAACTTTTGCTTTTTGAGCCAATACGATGAGGGTGACGTTGCATGAGTGGTGCGGCAGAAGGGCATTTAGCTGTTCCCCACTTCTTATACATTGAGTTTGCGTCGTTATTAGGGGTAATATCTCTAGTTGCGGCCGAAAAAGAAGTTGGAGCAACTTTACGAAAAGCAAGAAGGCCGCCACCATAATTGCTGTGAGTGGGAAATTTATTTCGCGCGTCGCTGTAAAACTAGGACTGCTGGGACGATGATATTTGGAGGCGAGTGAGATGTTCACTAAGTTTGTGCACGAAGAGTGCCAAGTTTCTTTAAGACAGCAGGTGTGAAAGTTATGTTTCTAACGAATAAAGAAATAAGGCTGTACGGGATATCCAATGTTGGACCCAAAATGTTGTGTTATAGCGGGCTGTGCAAAGTGCAGATTTGGGCACACAGGTGCTTGGACTTGGCAGTAACATGACACAGCGCTTATTATACAAAAAAAAGGTGGCATAGGGAAACCAGGTGAAAATTTGGTTTGGGAGGCGTAACTCAATGGTAACCGGTTTTGACCATGAAAAGGCTGTCAAGAGAATACCGCTGGTCGGGGGAGGTGGAGGCTTTATAGGTAGGAAGGGACTAGTGGACTGTACTTCCAATTGAAAAAAAACTTTACGAAAGGTGGTTCCAAAGCCGAGAAAACAAAGTTGTCGGCTAACACACGGTTTGGCCGTTAAGAGATTTTGCGGTCAGCTGTTGTGTAATAACCTGTTGTGCGAGGTGCAGATTTTCAGCGCACAGGTACTTTGACATGACCGTCACTTGGCACAACACGTATTATAACAAAAATAGTTGGCATAACGAAACCAGGTGGAAATTTAGTTTGGGCGGCGTAACTAAATGGGAACTGGCTTTGACCGTCAAAGGCTGTCAGATAATGCCACTCATCGTGGGAGGTGCACACTTTACAGGTTCGAAGGGACCAGTGGACGGTACTTCCAGTTCGAACCACTTTGCGATAGGTGGCTCTAAAGCCGAGAAAAAAAATTGTTGTCTATAGAACTCGGGGTCAGCGTTTCCACATCCAAAAGAGGAGGCTGATCAAGAAAGAAAGCATACCACATAAACTTCCATACTCAAACGTCGAATTTTCACTGATTCCGAGATTCATTAATGTTTTCTTTAGATTTATATTTGTCACTTTTTTTACCGTTCGAATCTTTCTTCGTGAAGTACAGATTGCGTGCCATACTTGTCCGGAAATATCATCGATACGTACGATGGGGACGAAACTTTTTTGGAGGGCATTCCTCCAACGAAATTGCCACTGCGTACCCGAGAGTGTGGGATGGCATTTCAGTTCGTCCCATCGATGCTAACACGTGTAGGCGTTACTGGTACGAAAACAAACGCAGAGCGCGAAACGGCAGTGTAGAATATGTCAGCCGTGCCGACACAGTGGCAGGCATGATCGGGAGACCAAATTTCTCGCGTCGTACGGCACGGCTCCATCGTTGTCGCTGCCCCACAAAACATCGGCGAGGTGAAAAACTGTGAAACTTTGTCTCCACGAGATATGACGCATAACTATTGAAGCACTTAATGACGCAGCACCGGCAGCACTTCATGCTGTGAACCCAGCGCAACCGCACCACTCCGACTTCAATGCCTACCAACGTACGCGGAGTAGTTTCGGTTTCGTTTTCTCTTGGGTTCTCACTGCCTACCTTCGGTACCGGCCGCGCGGCGGCGCGGCAGTCGCGTCGCACGGAGTGTATAGGACTGCATCAGGTAGCTAATATCTTAAATCGACTTGCAGGCGAAAAGACGCCCCAAGGAACACAATAGCGTAGTGACGAAGCTGGTTTGTGTGCCTGCTGGCGTCCTTTGATAGCATACTCATTTATTATTCTGAAATTACAGTGACGAACTTGTGACCTAGAGAATCCTCACTTCCGGAGTCTTTGTGACCCCTTGCGACCGCGTTGCCAGGCAAGCTAGTTCAAACCGTCGCTCTCCTGTGAGAGTGAATAATTGAACCGGGTTTCTAATTCGCTCTTCTGTGAGATTGAATAATTGAACTGGCTCTCTAATTCGCTCTTTTGTGAGAGTGAATAATTAAACCGTGCCTAGTGACAAGTGATGTTCTATTTTATTTTGTATAATGGAAGTTCATTTCGTGTAATCGGAATTGTGTTGACAAGTATTATATAATTGCCCCCTTTTTCTTGTGTGTGAACATTTAAACCGCTTTTGTTTCTTCTGAAAGGTTATGGATTGGATGCTTCGTGTTAGAATGATGATGAAGCAGTTTCGGTCATACTTATAGATCAAAGTGAAAGCTGTAACGTTTAGTGTAGATTTTTTTTTCTCTAGTAGTTTTATGGAAGACACTCCATCGTACGAACATAATTGGTGTTTTATATTGACATGCCTTGTTTCGTTTCATTTTTCGCGCGTGTTTTGCGCATGTTATTTATTGTTCTCTTTGTATTGCGGAACTTAGAGAGAGCGGGGGACAGAGGGCTTTGTCAAGAATCATGCCCCTATCTCTTATCCCTGTCCCCCCTACGCGGATACCATCCGGAAAATAAGTAAAGAAAAAAAAATACCTCCAATCTACTGCCTGGGACTTATGCAGCGCTGGCATCTTGCTCTTTCCAGAGCCACATATATAGGGGAAGAGTCTGAACATCTATTGTCCTCGGTGACCTCTCGCCGTACCTTAGCTCCTCCCAGACTCCTCCCATAGCACTGACGTCAAGCCTAGCAACCGCCTATTAACGTAAAACGCCGGGAGAACGGCGCGCATCCAGGGCCGGATGCTATCCCGTGTACAGAGCCTTATGTTTAGGGTTTCTGGTAAGAAAATGGTCCGTTGTTGTGCGGTTGGATGCTCCAATCACAGCCCTCGTAATTTTCGTTTTTTTTTTTTTTTTTTACTGGTTCTTAGAAAGAGAGAGAGAGAGAGAACACTTAAAAAGTCGCAAATAAGGGTTTTATAAAATCAAACGCGATAATTGTGGACGCCCACGGAAGGCTCCCGTCTCTGTGAGGTAAGAATGCCTGTTGCATATGGCAACTTTTTATAAAACGGAGTTTTCGTCGCAGTAGTGACGAGAACTAGCGAACTAGCTGCTACACAAAGCTCGCATGCACTGTGTAATGTGAGTAATCGCAGCCCTAATAGCAACGTCCGATCTGTGTAGCGTTTTCCCCGGCCTTCTCCAATCCGCGAACTGAATGAATTTATTATTTGATGCCATTTAATCAAGGTTAATTTTTGTATGAAAAAGCTAGTTTTATTGTCTTTCGATCTTCCATTAATCTTCGTGTAATGACACGACGATGGATGCTGGGATCTAAGCGCCGTTAGGACGGGCCAATCAATTAAGGTAAATCTAGTCAAACGAGCAAAGCTTATCATTCGCGAAGAGCCGCATTTTTGCCGAGTCGCTCGGTATTTATTTCGTAACCTTCCGTTATGGAATAGACGGCTTTAACGTTGGGAGAAACGTTAAATGCCGGCGCCGTTTTGAATGCCATCAAACTCGCGCAAACTTTAATTTTTTTTTTGTATCTTCGTAACTTCCGGCTTCCTAGATGTTCAGAGAACAAGGTCGCTGTTTCCTTGCTGAGAAAGTTCGGTCGAGGCAGGCGGTAAGCATGCACAGTGTGGACATCCCATATCGGGAGCAGCGATCGCTTCGATCAAGCCATCTCGTTTGACGCGCTGACGCGCAGTCAAGAAGAAATGCAATTAGGAAGAAACAAAGCTCTGGTAAACTCTCGGACGAAGGGCTTTAGGTCACTTAACAATATAACGGACAATTATCTTCAAGAACACGAACAACGATGGCATTTTTTTTTTCTATACGCTCGTTTATTAGAATACTTTACGGAAAAGCCCTCAGCGGTGAATTAGAAGCTGTTATCATTGTGCACTGCTAAAACAACAAGAGGCGTCATCTAGCACTGGAAATTGCAAAATTTACGCGAGCGTAATGTGCGCGACGCACCGATCGTCCGCGAAGCGTATGAACGGGCTGGTGACGCGGCGGTTTACGGAGGAAGAGTAGACAAGGTAACCGGGAACTGACTTAGCAGGGATGGGCAAAATACATGCAAATATGTATCGAAATACAAATACAAAATACTTCGTCAAAAATGTATTTAATTACAAATCTAATTACATCTTGAAAAAAGCATTTAATTACAAGATACAAATACAACCAAATGTATTTTGTGTCCTCCAAATACTTTTCCAAATACATTCCTCAAAACTTGCGTCAGCGACCCCAGGGCACCTGCAATGGGTTTCTGGGTACCTCATTTTAATTTTGCATCGCACACTCAGGAGTTAGTGTGCGAGGCTCTAGTAACGTAATAGAAATATAATCACACAAAATGTAATCAGCTTGGACGTAATAGGTGAAAAAAGTACAGACCTTTAAGCAGCTTTTTCTTTTTTTTTTTGTCAATCACATTTTGGTATAAACCAACAAAGAACCGAGATGACCAAGACGCACAGCCCTAGCTAGAGAATTTTTTATTGTTGCAACTCGCACCTGTTACGAAAATCTGGACGACCCGCGCATTTAGAATATTCCAGGCAAAAATGTGGATGGAAATCAGGCTGGAAAGCATCACAAGTTGCCATAGGCACTTATTTAGCCAGTCTGCCTGTGAATGTCGATTTGGTCACTATTCTTGTCTTGGACTAGCGCCGTAATCACAGTCACTAAACGCTTGTGCTTGATTGAGACACACTGCATTCGGTGCAGAACGTAGTTTTCTTCCTGCTCTGGACAGTGACAATATATTTGAGGGATGTCTTTTCGCCCACAAAATTGTATTTAATTACAATTGTATTTAAAATACCCACCTTTTAGTATTTAAATACACACGTCAAATACATTACCCAATTTGTAATTAAATACAAATGGAAAATACAGAAAGTATTCGAAATACGTATTTCAAATACTTGTATTTGAAATACTGCCCATCCCTGTGACTTAGTATGGCTCCTGAATAAACACGACAGCGCCGAAGTACTGCTAGCGGATGACTTCAAACACAACAAGACAAGCATACGTTGGAGGAAATCGAGAGCCAAGCGTATTATAGGTCCCCGGCGTCGGTTGGGCTCAAATATGGCGAAATGGGCGTGGCCGTCGCGTTCGCGTGGTCCACTGACGTAGTTGACGAGCTGTCAACGAGGCCACGGCAGTTGACCAAATTCTCCCCTATATATGGCTCTGGGCTGGGATGGCTCGTAGCGATCGCGGCGGTCTGTCTGAGTATACGCCGGTCGCTTAGGGCAGGCGAAGCCTCTGTCAATGGGGGGGGGGGAGAGGAGGAGTCAGTCGTCGAATGCAATTACGGAGCGTGGGGGGGAATAGCACTATCGATTTCGAATTTTCTGTGCCTCTAATTCTCCGATGCTGTTTTCTGTTTTTTTTTTTTTTTTTTTTTTCTGTTTTTATGTGCGCGCGTGTGTGTCGAGAATAGTCGCCAGTTGCGCCACCAAGCCAGCCCTCCTCGCTTAATCTGCAAACGGACAAAAAAAAATATTTAAAAAGAAACCCCGCAGTTGGCGGATGAAATGATTGTAGCAAAAGTTAGTACGGAGTACCGATATCAGGACCTGACTAAAACATCCGCGTTTTAACTTAGAAACATGAAATTACGCAGTCGTCGTTTTGTATTTCTTTTTTCTTTTTTTGCTCTTTGGCGTTTAATTGAGATGGTTCGCACGACAATGAGGGAACGCCATTGGCCGAGCGCGGTGCTGAGGCGTGTTCATAAGTACGCTCGTTGGCCAACCAGAAACCGCGAATTCTGCACTAACAGTACCAGCGACTAAAAAGTTAAAAAATGAAAATAAAAAAGTGTGGCCTATAACTCTGTTTTCACGTCGCTAAAAGCAAAAACAACTGCAAAAAAAAAAAAAAAAATCGCGTGACGCTGAAGTTGTGGATGTATTCAAGGTGGTCATAGCCGAGTTAGTCCGAACTTTTTTTTCTAGTTACGGTTTTTCACCTTCTGGCTTGGATTACATTTAGTTCGCACCGTAACAGCGAGTGGGAATAAGTGACTCGAGTGGCGCCACTGTCGAACAAAACCCCTGCTGTCACATCGCTCTTGCTCGTCATAGTCTCAATCACAGATCACACACTTTTTAGAAAAGACTTAGATTGTCTCATCATCTAACCAACGTGTATTATGTTTCCCCGTGTGTTATACTCTGATTCTGTGCATGTGTACCCACTACAATGCTTACGCCCTGAAGGTAACCAAAAATAAGTAAATATTCTCATCGTATCTTATCATACAGGCATTGTCGACATATTGTCTTTCACCGTGTGACGAAGTTTTATTGTACACGGGTTTGCCACAATACTACCTTTCATTTTGTCAAAACATTCTTATCGTACATCCATCCCACACAAACACCTTTTAAAGCATGATTTTTTTAACCCCGCCATATTTAGCTAGATTTAGCGGGTAAAGTATCGTCACGTGACCTCACCTGACGTGACGTCACGTGATCTATATGTCAACTCAGTTTCATCGCTAAATTTTTGCGGGAAAATTAACGTATTGTGGCCGAAACATCAATTCAGTTTCCCCCCGCTAAATTTATCGCGACGTCGCGTGACCTATAGAGCAATTCAGTTCTTAAAAACTTTTTATTACATTTTTGTACACTTATTTTGCACGGATACAAGTTTTAATTATGTTAAGATATTCGTATAATCGTAAAGGGATCTTGAACACATGACATTATTTCGCTATAGAGACTGATAGAGTGAAAACAACTGATGCTCCTCCCCGCCAATCTCGCCCTTTTACTTGCTAAATTTAAAATACGCTCTGCGCGGCATCACTTTGCACATATATCAATTTTCACTACGGTAAAATATTTCTCACCGTGCAGCCATTTTGCACATACCTTGTTGCTCCGCGTGTGTCAGACGCCCGAAAAACACTGTTATCACAAACGTAACGAATTATAATAACCGAAAGATGAAAGCGTCGACAGGGCGTACTATGTCTACATTGATCTGCCTTTTGATATCGTGGCGTTATCATCTTCTAACCATAGAGTGCGTTTCCTGCACCTACCTTTTTTTTTTTTAATATAAAATGACGTTTTTATTTTTGGTCGCATATTGAATTCAGTTGCCCATAAAGAAAAATAAATGCTTCAAAAAGGTCGCAAAAAAAAAAAAAGACAATGGAAAATATTTGTTAAAAGAAATATTTTATGGAATACGTTACCCATATTAACAATGGAAACTCCATATTTAACCCCGCGCCCTCGTCAAGAAATAATAATAAAAGCAAAACAAAAATCAGGCACATAAAAAGTCGAAAGTGAAGTCGTTCAATTTTATTTAAGGAGCCCGCGAAAGCAAGATATTTCACACTATACAAAACTAAGCGCACAAAAAACGTCATACTTATACACTCGGAATGGGCAGCGGTGCGCCAAATGAAACCAACCTCCAAGTTTACGAAATTTAACAAAGAAACGTGCTCATTCGATTGAAAGGTTCTTTCGTTTTCTTTAATTATCGTTCCCGGAACACATTTTTTCGCCAGCATCATCAAAAAGAAAAAAAAAATGAAAAGAGCAGAGTCCGGGTTTGGAAACACGACTTAAAAAACTCGGCCTTACTCTGCACTTTCGTCTCGCCGCTAGCCTGCTATTATTTCAAACATCGTGTTTAGCCTCGAAGATGGATCTCTCTCCTCTCCTCTTCTTCTCTCCCCCCCCCCCCCCAAAAAAAAAAAAAAAAAAGCACGCACGCACGCACACACAAAGGCACGCACGCACGCACAAAGAACCAATTCCCCATTTCCGATCTATAAGCGCCAACCTGCTCTTTAAGAGAGTTTCTCAACTACTACGCGGAAATAGAAAGGAGACAAAATGAAAACGCAGCTTAGTTGCTGGTCTGTTTTAGCGAAACGACCCTTATTCGTTATTATAATTTCGCGGCCTCTAAGCTACGATGAAAGCGACATTATTGTCGCGAGCCTTTACCAGCATTTTGTACAAACGCGACTGCATTGCGAATTGTACCCAACCTGCCAAAAAGAAACAGAAATCACCGCGACCGTTCTCTACCGAAGTAAAAAGCAAATATACACTGGTCCAATAAACGTATCAGAGCATAAAAAGAACGATATAAGAACTTACGAATTATGTAATTTGTGTGAGTTCTGGTATGTCTATTGAATCTTATAGGAAATGTGTCTCTCGTTGTCGCATGTTGTTGCGGCTGAGAGAATGTCAGAGATACGTCCAAAGCTGCCATCAATCTTTCTTCGCTCATTCTGTGTTCCTTCCGTCAACCGAACCCAATACCCTACCATTGGCCACTCAAGCCAGGACCAGGGACTTCGTGAAGGCGGTTATTTCGTTTTGCTTGTTTCTGTGATTGTAAGGTGTCTATAACTTTTTCAGATAAAGCTAATTTTGAGAAAAGTTTACTAAGTTAGTACGTTCAGTGCGCTGAGGTTCGGTGCAAATTAAAGACTAGTCAAAAAGTCGTTGCAGGCCCGCTTTAAGGCCCGTTCACACACTTGCAACCGAGTAGGACCGAGAGAGACGAGATCGATTTTTTAAGCCTCTTGCGACGGCGTAGGACCAGATGCGCTGCTGCGAAGCAGGTCCTCAGCGTTCGCAAGAGGCTTAAAAACCGGTCCTGTTTCCATCGGTCCTACTCCGTTGCAAGTGTGTGGACGAGTCTTGACGATTGACCGCAGGGGGAGGCTAGTACGAGTTATCCAAGCCAATCCAATGCCGTGTCAAGTGTCCGTCGAGAAGGGCAGGGCGACCCGCATAGTCACGTGACACCTTTACAGAGCTGGGATTGGCTTGTTGCGTGTACCGAGGTCCACCAATAACTGAAAACCAGCCTGTTGGGGAATTAGAATCGAATACATGAAAGCATAAAACAAATTATAAGAGGACGGGGGAGTAAAGAAGTTTTGTTTCCGTCCCCGTCCACTATCTGTTTTTATCCCTTCGTGTATTCGTAGTTGAAGTCCATCTTAAGGTAAGAAGCAGAGTATAGATAATATATATGCGAAAACTCAACATTTGGGACGCTCTACGTCGTGTCCAGGAAATACTGCCCTCAATGCCAAAAAAAAAAAAAAGATACATAGAGATAGGATATGTGGAAAAAAAAATATATGTAGGATATGGAAGGAGGGAGAGACCACGGGCAATTACCGTCGAATACCGGCAAACCGCGACACTTGCCGAAGAGCCACCTCTATATTTTGGCGCGGATAAGTATACAGTCTTCGATTTCCTCGCGCCACTTCCGCCAGGGAAGCGTCTCACCTTCTAGAACGTTCCAATATACGGCGAGCGAGGTGTTCCAAAATGCATCCTTCGGCGCAACGGAACGCGAAGAGGGAGGGGGTAAAAAAGGGGGGCGGGGGGTGGCAGGCCAATCACTGGACAACATTGAGAACGCGGAGGCAACGCCAGCCAAGCTCGCGCCATTATTGGTTGAGGCAATTCAGTCCGAAGAAGACACGGGCCGCGCGTGCGGTCATCGTTGGTAGACTCGCCGCCATCTTTGTGTCCCCTCCTGGTCTGTGGAGTGCGTCTTTGGTACGCACACAAACCGTCTCTTTCGGAATGACAAGACGCTGCGCACACGTCCACAGCCGCCCAGTGACTGGGCACTTTTTGCCCCGGCGATAAACGCTGGGAAAGTGTCTAATCACTGCCAATGTAAAAAAAAAGAAAAAGGCGTGGCGAGTTTAGGGAACTTTAGTGATACAGAATGCGGCATCGGCCGACGAGAACGTCGAAGGGCCGGTCACGAAGCTGGAAACGTGAACATAACGAGCCTAAAGTCCCTAGGATAAGAGCTTCCTACAAGTAGCGACATTCTTTGAAGCGCCGACTGCGTGACGGCGCAGGTTTTAGGAAGCGAATGGCGGCGCACAGCGGAGGTTTGAACTGAATGCCGCCATTTTCTTCCAGCGGAATGTGTTTTGTCATTTGTGTTGGTTGTCGTTACTTGTAAAAGAAGTATCAAGGGACTTGAATGCGCCGCCATTCGCTTCGTAGAACCTGTAAAAAGTAAAAAGAAAAAGTAAATGAAGTACTTCCTTCGTTCATGGCAAGCAGAAAAAAGGCGTTACCGACCTACATTACCCTAAAATAAAATGAACGCGTTGCCGTTTCCGATACAAATGTAACGCACGTTAGTATTCATTAATTAAAAACGGTTTAGTGTTTTGACGTTACAGGTACGCAGAAGTGTACCATATTCCAAGAAACATAATATCCGTGCATATATTTTATATGGTTCTGGTTTTGAATGTGTATGGGATGAGTGGAAGAAGGCATATAACGTAAGTAGGTTATTCGTTACTGCTTTCAAATATAACTAGTGCGTTAGTGCGTTAGCGAGGAATGTAATCCGTTACCGGTAACGCGGTAACTGCGGAGCTTTACAATAGCGTACGCAAAGGCTTCGCGTCCGCATAGAACAGCGTCCTCGCCACTGCGCGTGCGTCGAACGCTGACTGCGGTTCGCGCTTTGCGTGCGCTATTTCTCCAGAAATTGCTTGCGTACGCGAAGAGTCTTTGCGCTTCTCCGTAAGTTGGATTCGTAATGGAAAGTTTGCTAAAGCCAAAACGAGCACAGATAAAAAAAAAAAAAAAAAAATGGCGGCTCCCAGATCCGCGGCTATTGCTGCTTGTAACGCATGGTGTGCGAAGGTCAGTACACCAGCGCTCTATTGCCGCAGCGACGCAGGTGGACACGACCGGTCGACCGCTCCTGTCGCATTCTCATATTTAAGCAAATAAAAAAAAAAAGTTACTCTTTTTATACTCGAGGCACAGCATTTCATGCGTGAAACAAAAAATTGTTACTGCATCTTAGTGGCGTTGCAAGCGCGAGGTGCTCGGGCTTTTGCTTCGCGGCGGAGAGACGCTATTCTAAATCACTCTTGCGGAGCGTGCGCTAAAGTTGCGTACGTTAGTACTAAAATTCGGTAGCCTAGCGCGTTACTGTCCACACAACTCTACATACTGGACACGAGTGCTCGCTCCTCTTACGTAACCAACGCCTCACTTTGTTTTTACAATCAAAATGTGTGGCTCGCAATAATCATATTAGTGTCGTCAATAACAATACGTTAGCCAGTACTGTACGCTAGTACTATGCGATATATATCATACTGTTTTAATGCATCATTTTCGCACTAAAAAAAAAATAAAAGAAAAAGCCGTGTTTTGATATTCTTGTTTATGGAAGAAAAACAAAAACACGAATTTGCATTATCCCATAACACGCCACAGTAGACGAAGTTCCAATGCCCGGAAGTGCACTTCGGTTATAATGACAACACGCATGTATATCCCTCGAGGGGGGAGAGAGGGTTTGTGTTCGTTGACGTTGGCACGGGTTGTGTTTATTTCGGCGAGAGCTCGCAACGCATGAGTGCGTCACTTCGCGCTTCCAGAACCCCAAAAACTTTGTTTTCTTTCGTCGGAGCGTAAACAGGGCGTTCCTCCTCCTCCTCCTCCTCCCACACCAAGAAACACCCGAGCAACCGCAATGAGAAAAGAAAAAGAAAAAAATGTGAGAAAAGAAAAAAAAAAAGAACAATCTCTTCCGTGCGGCCACACAGCGCAAAACCCGTTGCGAGTATGTCTCGAAAACTGACGCTCCCGACTCGCGACCCTCTCAAGCGCGTATATATATATATATATATATATATATATATATATATATATATATATATATATATATATATATATATATATATATATATACATACATACATACACGAAAGCGAAAATGAGAAGGAAAAGGAAATGCGACCGCAAACGCGCACACATACAAGCATCGGCAGCGTGTGTTTTTCCACGTGTGCTCGCACACGCCGGTGTATTTGAGTGCGTTTCTGCGTTTTTTTGTTTGTTTACAATATAGGGCGTATTCACTGGCAACCATAGCCTAGTGAGTGCGCAGTCGCCTGCTAGCAGTGAGCTTTCACTTTGTGCTTTCGCAACGTGGACTTGACACCGTCCAAGGTAGCCGGCCTTGCGAGCCTGTTAAGTACGAGCTCGGTTTGAGCATGCTCAAAGAACGGTGCCCTCACACATGGAGTCCAGTGACGCGTCTGTCTGTCTACTCCTGTCGGAAGGCTGCCTACCTGGGCATTAGTTAGTGTGTCTACGCCTGTACACACGCCAGCGTTTGTGCGGGTCTGCCTCGCTTTTAAACCCTCGTACTGCACAGTGTTTGCGGGTTTTTTGTTTCGCGCATCGATAAGTACCATGCGCAGTTTGTTTCGCTAGAAGTCATCCGAGCCAATATGGGAACCGGAAACGTATCACATGATTTTGAAATCGGGAGCGGCAATATGCGGAGAGCGAGGTCGATGCCAGTACAGTAGCCAAAATATTACAACTATTTGCGATGGACGGATGGATGAATGGACAATGACGGCTGTTCCCTTTGAATCCGGCGGTGACCTGCGCCAACTTTCCATTTCTGTTTTGTTTTTTAGGCTAAGTAATGTTTAGGTTTATTTAATCATATTTGCAATAAGGTGATCAGTTGGGCGAGTTGGTACTGGTTGATCATGGTTAGAGTTGCGCGCAACAAGACAAGGAGGGAGGAGAGAAACACGCAGACGACAGTCAACCGCACACACACAAATTAACTCACACGCATTGAAAGGAAGAAGGAAAGGGAGTCCGGTTGGGGGGGATCCATGTATCGACCTAGAGCTCGTGTGCCCTCGTGCTTGTGTGGCCGTTGCCCGAGCTGGTTCCGCCTTGTGTGCTTCTTTCTTGCCGTCTGCCTTTCAATACCTGCTAGTCGCGAGTGTGGGCCTGTCTGTCGCCTACGTATGTCTCTCTTCTGTCCCCGTCTTTTTGTGCGTCGCTCTAACCTCATGGCGGACGATAAGTTACGTAGCTGACGGCGCGGGAACAGCCCTACATCAGCGCTTCACTTCATGCGAAAACCGGCCTTCACAGTTCAGAATGACGTACTCTGGCCGTTTCGATGCCCTCCCCACTTATATTGCGCGTTCTATCCATCTCTTGTTATTTGACGCTCCACGTCCTAGCTTTTAGAACCCCTCTCCTAGCCTCAAAGAATAATGCACTCGCTCCAGAGTTATCAAATATTCCCATCTTTTAAATGTCCGCTCTTCTTGTCCCGGACATTTCTAACCCCAGAAGGAGACGACGTTACCCGGCGGAAAAGACGCGAAGGAGAGATGTGGGGAGCCACCGTGTGCCTATCCGCAAGTGCGCAGCCCAAAACCGGCGCAACCTGGCGGCGGAAATGTAAAACGGCGGAACTGGGATTACATGCGCACCCTTGTCTGGCCCCTACCCAAATGTAGCCGTCAGGAAATTTCGATAAACTTCCGTTCCACTCCACCCTACAGCCGTTGACAACGCCTCCCGCACGCGCTAGTTGCCTTCCGTCGTGCTTTTACTGCGCGTGCTCACGTGATGACGGAACGTCATCGAAGGTGGAAAGCTCGCACTGGAGCTGGAACTGCCTACTGCAGATATTACGTTTCAACACACTAGAGAGTAGACCACAGCCTCGTGCCGTTCGAAATCGGGCCAATCGTGAATAAAGCCCAAACTAAAAATCACATTAAAAAAAAAAAAAAAAAGACAGCGCTTTTGCTTTTTTGTACCGTTTTTCGAGCAGGGAAGCGATGGAGAGGAGAGAGAGGCAGAAAGTAGCGCGATCTTAGCACGACATTTAGACAGAAAACAAGAAAAACAAAAACGCTGATGGCACTGCCGGAGTTTCTGAAATCTCTCTTTCTCCCCAGCCGACCGTTGCAATGCGTCAGCGCCGGCGCTGCTAAACACGCCATAACCATTCAATGGAGCCGAGTAAGAGAGGGAGAGAGAAGAAAGGCACGAGGGAGAGGCGGAGAGGCGTACGCGAAAGCCAAAAAACCCGGAAACACAATGGCAGAGCCGCAACGAAAACAGTGGCAGCGCATTGCCAGCCCCTCCCACTACACTCCCGTTGCACCTCAGGGCGGATCGCAGCCGACGCTACTACGAGTCATCCAAGCCAATCCAAGCGCTGCGAACGTTCCACGTGACTAATCTCCTCTCGTGTCGCTGATTTTACCTAGAAGAAATAAAGCCGTAAAAATGATTAAACCAAGCTTTTTTTTTTCTCGCTTCCTTTTTTTTTTTTTTTTGACGTTCTCCAGCACACCGATTAAACGGCTAAAAATATGTATCGCAATTAAAGCATCACTCTAATAATCTGAAGGTTAATCGATGAACTGCCCAGACCTGTTATGCGTGAGATTAGGGCGGAGGGTTATCGGACTCATCAGTAAAAGAGGGTCGCTGCGGCCGATGCTGCTTGTGCGTCGTGGTGCGGGTCGTCCGTCCAAGTCGCAGGGTCTACCACGCTCCGATGAAAGATGTAGCTAGACATTTTGTGATATTAGTCGCTCTACAAATTCTGCCCTCCCCGATAAAATTGAAGCGGGTGAACCTACACTACCGAGAAGAGCATCTAATAGCACGAATGCTGTTGCGTTGTTTGATTACGCTCGTGTATTCCACTCGCAGATATATTAGAGCAGTTTTGTTTCGCTCGTCTCAGTTGCCCTGCCAAAAGAACAGTTTTGGGATCGTAACTAAAAGAGACACTCTCTCCTCATCACAACGTAGTAAACTTGTTCCGACTTCGAAAAAAGCCTAGGACGCTAAACACACCAGTCGGACACGCGTTCCATGCACTTCGATGATGATGATAGCGCGACAGTAGCGCCACCTGTATAATCCGTGTCACTAGTTGTGTGCAGTGGAGGCGAAGGTGAGTCCAGACGCAGAGAGAGAAAAGGCGAGCATTAGGAAGGCGGGACGGGAGGGGAGGGCAGTGCAGGTCGAGGGGAGAAAGGGAGGGCACTGGGAACGTAAGAGAAGAGAGGTGGTTTCTCTCTTCCCCTCTCGAGCCCTTCTAGTGCTTTCCCCTCTCTCCACTCGCCTGGCGTTGCCTTCGCGTGTACTGCACGCAACTCGTGACACGTATAGGTCGATCTCGTAGGGTCGAATGACCCTACGAGCCGTCGAAGCCGATCTAATGGGCGTGCGAGCGCCAAAGCCAGGCTTGTACTGTACTCGTTACAAGTGACTAGATTACACTCGTAATCGATTACTTTTTAGAGTGATTTCGGGATCGTTTCAATGAGACCATTTAGGAGGTAATTGCTTTTTTAATTACTTTTAAAGGTACTGATTTCTGTACACCCCCCCCCCCCCCTCTTTCTAAGGGCGCCGTAACGTGTACGAGATTGGTAGCGGCGACGCGCCGGGCGCGTAGTCACGTGATGTTTTTACGGCGTTGGGATTGGCTGAAATGGCTCGTGGCGTCCGCAGCGGTCCACAGTAAGGTAAGACGGAGTACGGCCGTTCCGTCTCTTCACTGTTGTTGTCTGCCGTCTTGCGCCCCCCGAAAATAATGGTTCCTCGAGGAAAAAAAGAAAAGAAAGCATTCCGCGTCTTCGGTCGACGTGACATACGAGTTCCCCTCTCCCTCTTCTATCTCCTTTTCTCTTCTGCCGCCTGTTGTACTACTGAATGTCCCGCGGTAGCGTGGAGGAGGCCGCCTCGATGAGTCCCGGTCGAGAAAAAACCGCACGCGCCAAGAAATAGTCCCGGCGCAGATCGCACGAACGAAAAACGCTCGACAAATACGCGAGATGTGGCACGTGCAACGTTGATCGTCTATGAATTTTAAGTCGAGAGTTTGGTCACTCAACGCGATGGAAGTTGGCTTCATTGTTTCGAAACGTTTGAGTTGGTGTTGACGAGTCTCTTGATACTCAAAACGGCAAGGATATTAATGTATTCACGTATAAACCGTTCTTGTGATCTACCGGCGTCTGTCGGTCAGGTTCGATCTGGCGAACCGAAAGCGTATCTGACCAGAACAGCTGGTAGATCTGTGCGGATCAGTACTGCCGCGATATATTTCTCATGTCCCGTTCTTTTCATTTTCAGCTTTTCTGTTTGTCAACGTTGTGGCGTTTTTTTTTTTAATTAATATTGCGAGGCTGGTGTACTGAATTAACATAGTTGTAATTACTGACTCCAATATTAAATCTGGCTCGCTGTCCTCATTGACGTGTGTTGACTCTTCTACAACACTGACGCCCTGTGAAACCACAGGGTGCCAAAGCACAGCTTTCCATTCTCGTTTAGAACACAATGAATGACGAATGCGCTACGGAAGAAAATCACCGTTTGTAATCCGGAGCGACGGTTACGCAATAAAAAAGTAGAACAATACCAAATACCCCTCTCGGGTTTTTTTTTTTTTTTTTTTTTTTTAACAACGCGATTTTTTCAAGCGTTTGCGGGAAAGACATGAAAAGCTAAATGTCCAAAATCTCAAACCAGGTACAAGAAGTAAGTAGTAAAATATGGGAAGGTTACATCCGTTCCGCTAGACAGTACTATATTTTATATAAATATAGTACTGTCTAGCGATTTATATTTATATAAATATAGTAGACAGTACTATATTTTATATAAATATAGTGCTTAGCGAAAGAGTTTCATGGACAAACTTTAGATAGCAAAGTCCGCGCTTGTGAGTATAGGGTTGCAGCAGCCATCATTTTGAGTGTTTTCTCACCTATATCTCAAAAGGAAAGTGTAAACCTCGAGCCGGCCCTCACAGTCTTAACCGTTGTAAGACTTCGTTACAAAACCTGTCTATTGCCAGTGTAGTTCGTGTAACCGTCAGTGTATCGACGTGGAACATACATTGGTACAATGCAAGATGTTCATAAGACGACGTTTCAAAGTTTATTTGAGGTGTAATGCCGTCGTCAGTGTAGGCGCTCCCAATCGAAACTATCACAAGACGGATGTTTCTTCTTGTTTGTACCATGTCCATATATGAGTTCAAGAACGCATAAACTTGTGTCAACCAACTCGCCCTCGATATGCTCAACCAACGCGCCCTCCTATTACTTTCAATGTTCATAAAACGTCAGTGTAGTTAACGCACCTTGTCAGTGCAGGTACTCACAATTTAAACGACGGCGTTTCGAAGTCTGATTGTGGTCAGTGTAGATAGCGTACTCGACAGTGCAAGCGGTCACAATCTAACCTGTCATAAGACAAGGTTCCGAGGCTTACCGCCGAATTCCAGAAACCTCACTCCAACTACACTCAAACTGAAGGGCCCCTTTACTTCCTCGAGGAAGGCGCGAGGGCCGGCGCTGGCCAATCGCGAGGACGGATCCGCCGTCGCGATTGGCCAGCGCCAGCCCTCGCGCCTTCCTCGAGGAAGTGGAGGGGCCCTTAAGTTTGAGTGTAGTTGGAGTGAGGTTTCTGAATTCGGCGGTTAGTTTATTCCACTGTACTTAATGCAGCTGTCAGTGTAGCCGCTTCCGATCCAGAATGTCAAAGACGACGTTTCGAGATCTAGTTATTGTCGCTGTAGGCACTCCCACTCTAAACAGTCATGGAGACGACGTTTCCAGAATGTATTTACTGTCGACATAGTTAATGAAGTTGTCAGTGCAAGCGCTTACAAACCAAACTGTCGTTAGACGCCTTTTTCGAAGTGTATATTCATCGACAGTGTTAGTGCAGTTGTCACTGTAGAGGTGCTCACCATCGAAACCGTCGTGTAACACGACGCTTGCAAAGTTCATCGCATTGTCAGTGCATAGTCTCTCCCTTTCCTCCCAAAACCCGGAAAACCAGAGCGTGCAATTACGGCGGCGCATTTCCTCGCTTGTCGTGCCTCGTCGCCCATTCCCGCCCAGACGGGAAGCCACCAGCTCGCCTTACCGCGACCTCGGCGGCACTCGCGTCACGTGATCTTCCCGGGGAACGCTAATTATCGGCGGCAGTTCGGAGAAACGCAGTCGTTTTGGGCAGTCCGCATGTCACACAAGCAGCCCGCCGAGAAAAAAAGAAATATATTTATCGCAACCGACACGCTACTAACACCCCCCCCCCCCCCCCCCCCCCCCCCCCCGCTTTTCTGCGACCGAGTCCCGGGAACTGACGAACCTCGCGTAGGTCATTGAACTTTCCGGAGGCTGGGGGGGCACGCAGTCCTAACTACATGCGAACTTTTTTGTCGAACCTCGAAAGTTCGGTATGTTCGGCCGGCGAACCTTCGGACTTTTTGTCAAAATTCGACGAAGTTCGACTTTTCCAACAGTGTTGCCCGCCTTCCACACAAACAAGAAAAGAAAAAAAAGCTTCCAAAATTGGTGCATAAAAAAAGCGGTTTGTGCAATAGTCTGTTATATGTGACACGTCATAAAAGCAAACGCGTAAACGTGTAGTAATGCACAAAGTTTTGTTAATGTGGAACTGCTCACACCCGACAAATGTTACAATCCCTTCTCCGCTAAGTTGCATAAGCTCGTTTTCGATTCCGGCATATCCGCACGAAAGTCGATATTTACGTTAAGCGTTAAAAAGGAAAAAAAGAACTAAAACACGCCGAACATGGTTAAACCCGAACCTCGTTTGGTTCGCACACGCTTGGTTACCAAAGGCCGATAAGTCAACAAATTAATAAAACCGCAGCCGCAGGCAACTAACACTCCCCCGCGACCGGGTCCGAATATCGCGTAGGTTATTGAACATTCGGAGACCAAGAGCGGAGGCATACACGACAAAAAGTTGCCAAAAAAAAAAAAAAAAAAGCGTCCCTCAAAAAAGAAAAAGAAAAAAAAAAAAAAATATATATATATATATATATATATATATATATATATATATATATAAACAAAGAGGGGGAGAGATAAGTTAACCAATTATTCGGTGCGGAACGGGGATACCATACACATGTCTATATCTTTGGCAACCTCATGCTCGGAACCTCGGATCACGTGACCCGGTTACATGCAGGATGCATCAAAATGTGGCACGCATCCCGTCCAAGAGCGAGAAAAAAGAAACAGCGTATAATTCGCCGGAGGTATGAAAACATATGACGTCGCTCAGTACGAAGCCGTCGTTTTGATGACGTCATAGGACAGGAAACAGTCAGCACCTTTGTTTTTATTTTAAATATCGTTGCCTACAAAAAAAAAAAAAAGGCGTTCCCATGTAATGTTGAATGCACGACAGCGCTCTGGCGCTGTTGTGCAATCAACATTACTGGAGTTGTTTTTTTTTTTTTTTTTGCGTGGGGCGCGGCATAATTTTTTAGCTTCATATTCTAAGACAATATTCAAAGGACTCTAAGGCGAACGCCGATGTAAAAGCCATATCCCAGTAGACAAAACTCGAGTACATTGAAAGAAAATATTGTTCACGTTTTGCGAGGAGTGGAAAGGGGAAGGGTGGGGGCTGTTTGCGGATCCTAAGAATTGGCTCTTAGACCCCCCCCCCCCCCCCCCCCTCCGAAATTCGAGAATTAATGGGGCTGCCATAGCCTCGCAATCGGGTGACAAGGAAACAGGCTGATGAAATAGGAACGTTAAAGAGGATTACTCAGATTGGTCGTTTGTCGAGTGGCGCAGAGGAACTAGACCATCCCATGAGCAAAATGATAACACTAGCCTCCGTTACAGCCGGTAGAAATGACGGAGGCTTCAAGAACCATGCGCCTTCGAAGCCGCGAGTTGTTCTGCTAGCGGTACCAAATTTGCGCCTATTACGTGCCGCACGGTCCCGGTAGTATTCAGTGGTAACCCGGGCAAAGAGCGTGTGCGGAAGACGCCATTCGAACACTCCTATTCCCGATAACACACGCCGCGCAGTAAAACAAAATGCCAACCCCAATGTAAAGAAAAAAAAAAAATGCGGATTACGGCAACGCAGAGTTAGTGGAACGAGAATATTACATCCCGAAGGGGCGAGGAGGCTGTGCGATAGGTTCGAAACAAAGTAAAGATGTACAAAGAAAATTAGAAAAAAAAAAATATATCGATGGGAGGCAAAAAGAGCCGCGAAAAACGTAAAAAAAAAAAGCAAAAACCAAAGCCGTAGAATAATAATAGCAAAATAAACGAAAGAAAAAAGGTGGAAAGACAAAAAAAAAACATTAAAAAGTTATGCAAAACAAAAAGAAAAAAAGTCGCAGCAACACCGCAGTCAATGCTTGAAAAACCAGGGGAATTGAACCGTCGAGGCACGGAGGGGGGGAGTATGCGGCAGTAATCACAGAGGTCGGAGGACTGTGCTCGTTTACACATATCCCTCCCGAGAGACAGAGAGGGAAAGAGTGTGTCGGCCTGTTATCGCTCCTCTCTCTCGACGACGAGTTGGAAAGAATCCAGCCGACGACAACAGCAGCAGCAGCAGCCGAGCGCGGCATCGGCCCCTCTTCCTTTTCTCTCTCTCTCGTAAGCTTGGAGTACGCTCGATGACGTCACGTCCGTCCACGTGTGTCGAAAACAAACTGCGTCGATTCACGAGACTCGGCAAGAGCAAGCGGGCTCACGTGTCGCGAACAAATCATCGGCTGGCGTACGAGGAACCGGAATTCCGGGTATTCACCTTGTTTGTTTCGCCGCGGGGGGCTGATAACGCGAGGGTGCCACTGCGCACTCGGAGGATACTACACCATCTAGACGCAAAATCGTAGTGGCGAATTTTACAAACCTCTGCTTCAATTGTGTCAAAAAAAGAAAAAGAAACAGTTTAATTGTTACTAACAGTAGCGATAATTACGTTCTTCAAGAACACAAGCAAAAGACCAGTCTGACGACCCAGTGTTCTATCGCCCGCCCCTAAAGAACAAACAGCTATAAAAGAAAAAAAGGAAGAGGAAATATTAATATTATTGCTGATACTGATAAAAGTAGTTTATTGCTACAAGCAAAGAGAAAGTTCAGTACACCGGGCGTATCAAAGCAAAAGAAAAGGCTTGCAGAACATTATTATTGTGCGATCAAAAGAAACATAAATAAAAGCCGGCATCTACTGACAAAAACATAAGTGACGTGTACTGCAAATAACGCAGTGTCAAACACCTTCACAGACGCAGGCGCTCAAGAATGACATACAAGTAAATAAATACATCAGTAGAAACACTGGATACAGAATGAACGCCAAAGTTCGTTTTAAAAACAAATACCTGAAGCATATTTTTTTTACTCTTCCCAACGATGTTTTGACTCGAGTAATAATAATAAGAAATAATACTAATATAATACTGCTACTACTACTACTACTACTAATAATAATAATAATGAAAGGGAGCCCACGGCAGATCATATGTCTAACGCCGCTTCGGCGCTCCCTAAACAAAAGACCAAAACAACCCTACAGTACCCGTACGTCTCCTCTCCCTCGCCGCCATCAACAACCCTTTCGCCCCCCTTTCCCTCCTCCGGAGCAGTGAAAACAATGGAACAATGCCGGGCCTTCCGTTCACCTCCTAACACTTCCATTCTCCCGTTCTGTACACTCCCGAGACAAAACAACGACGCAGCCGCTGGGAGGAGTCCACCCCCCCTCCCACAGCCTTCGACCCAATCTCTGCATTTGCATAATCCTGGACCAACACATCGGCCATCCCCCCCCCCCCCCCCCCCCCCCCCCCCCGCTCTTTACCCAAACGTCTTCGCTGAAGGATCCATCGTATGTGTGTTCTCCATCCGAACAAAGCCGCCTTGATCGATGAAGGCTTTCGCTTTCCTTCTCTCCCTCTCTCTCTCTTCACTATGGGGATATGACGTCAGCAAAGTGACGTCACACGCTCGTTGTCTTTTGTCCTGCTTTGTTGGCA